>NC_138886.1:93779407-94379407 GCF_965194825.1 Balaenoptera physalus
CTGGCGGTCTAGTGGTTAGGATTTGGTGCTTTCACTGCCATGGCCTAGGTTCAGTCCCTGGTCAGGGAACTGAGATCCTGCAAGGCATGCAGCACAGCCAAAAACAAACAAACAAAAAGGTGTCTAGAGGTAAATTCATACACCTCTCCCCCCAAAAAGATACAGACAATCAGAACTGTAAGTAGTAAGGAGACTGAATCAATAATCAAAAATCTTCCAAAAAAGAAAAGCCCTGGACCTGATGGCTTCACTGGCAAATTATACCAAACATTTAAAGAAGAACACTAATCCTTCTCAAACTTTTCCAAATAATTGAAGAGGAGGAAACACATCCTAATTCATTCTGTGAGGCCAAAATAACCCTGATACTAAAGCAAGACAAACACTATAAGAAAACTACAGATCAATATCCTTTACAAACATTGGTGCAAAAATCCTCAAGAAAATACTAGTGAACAGAATTTAGCATATATTGGTAGAACTTTACCCCATGACCAATTGGGATTTATTCCTGGAATTCAAGGATGCTTCAACAAACAAAAATCAACCAATATGCCACATCAACAAAATGAAAGAAAAAACACATGAACATCTGAATGATGCAGAAAAGTCATTTAGCAAAATTCAACAGCCTTTCATGATTAAAACCCTCAACAAAATAGGAATAGAAAGAAAGTACCTCCACATAATAAAAGCTATACATGAAAAACCCACAGCCATCATAATTCTTAATGGTGAAAAACTGAAAGCGTTTCCTCTAAGATCAGGAACAAGGCCAGGATGCCCACTTTCACCACGTCTATTCAACATAGTACTGGAAGTTTTAGCCAGAGCAATTAGGCAAGAAAAAGAAATTAAAAGCTTCTAAATTGGAAAGGAAGAACTAAAATTATCTTTGTTTGCAATTAATATGATCTTATATCTAGAAAACCCTAAGATTCCACATCAAAAATGTTAGAATAAATGAATTCAGCAAAGTGGCAGGATATAAAGTCAACACACAAAAATCAGTTGCATTTCTATGCACAAGCAGTGAGCAATTTGAAAAAGAAAAAAAATTTTTAAACCCATTTACAATAGTATCAAGAAGAATAAAATACTTAAGGATTAGCTTAACCACAAAAGTGAAAGATTTGGGGCTTCCCTGGTGGTGCAGTGGTTAAGAATCTGCCTGCCAATGCAGGGGACACAGGTTCGAGCCCTGGTCTGGGAAGATCCCACATGCCGTGGAGCAACTAAGCCCGTGAGCCACAACTACTGAGCCTGCGCGTCTGGAGCCTGTGCTCTGCAACGGGAGAAGCAACGACAGTGAGAGACCCATGCACAGTGATGAAGAGTGGCCCCTGCTTGCCGCAACTGGAGAAAGCCCACACACAGAAACGAAGACCCAACACAGCCAAAAATAAATTAATTAATTTTTTAAAAAAAGTGAAAGATTTGCAAAATGAAAACTACAAAATATTGCTAAAAGAAATAAAAGAAGACATAAATAAATGGAAATACATCCCAGGTTCATGGATTGAAAGACTTAATATTGTTAAAATGTCACTATTACCCAAAGTTATCCACAGATTCAATGTAATACTTATCAATATCCCAAAGATATTTTTGCAAAAATAGAAAAAAATCTAGCCTAAAATTCATATGGAATTTCAAGGGACCTCAGACAGCCCAGAAAAATCTTGAAAAAAACAAAACTGGAGGACTCACACTTCTTGGTTTCAAAACCTATTACAAAGCTATAGTAATCAAAACAATATAGTATTGGCATAAAGACAGACATATAGAGCAATGGAGTGGAATACAGAGACCAGAAATAAATACATATACAATCAAATGATTTTTGACAAGAATACCAAGACTATTTAATGGGTAAAGGGTTGTCTTTCCAACAAATGGTGCTGTTGAAAATGGATATACGCATACAAAAGAATGACATTTGATCCCTACCTAACACCATATACAGAATTGACTCAAAATAGATCAAGAACATAAATATAAGACCTAAAACAACAAAACTCTTAGAAGAAAACACAAGACAAAAGCTTCATGATATTTGATTCGGTAATGACTTCTTAGAGAACAACGAGTACTGACAATGATGTGGTGAAATTGGCACCCTTGTGCACTGTCAGTGGGAATTTAAAATGGTACAGCTACAATGGAAAAAAGTGTGGAGGTTCCTCAATAAATTAAAAGTAGAATTACCATATTACCTAGAAATTCCACTTCTGGGTATATACCAAAAACAAAGCAGGGTCTTGAAGAGATATTTGTACACTCACATTCCTAGAAGTATTATTCATATTATTTAAAACATGGATGTAACTCAAGTGCCCATCAAATGAGGAATGAATAAGCAAGATGTGGTATATACTTACAATGGAATATTTCATTGTTTTATTCTAAAAACTTCCTTTTTAGGAAGGAAATTCTGTAATATGCTACAACATAGGCAAACCTTGAATACATTATGTTAAGTGAAATAAACCAGTAACAAAAAGACAAAAACTGTATGAGTCCACTGATATGAGGCATTTACAGTAGTCAAAATCAAAAAGACAGAACATATAATGGTGGTTGCCAGAGGCTGGGGGAATGGAGAAGTTGAGTTGTTTAATAAGTATACAGTTTCAGATTTACAATGAAAAGAGTTATAAGGATGGATGGTGGAGATGGCTGCACAACAATGTGAATGTATTTAGTACCACTGAACTGAATGCTTACAAATTATTAATATGGTAAACTTTATGTTAGATATATACTTAACGCAATAAAAAAGAAAGGTTAAAAAAAAGAAAGGAAAAAAAAGAGACATCACTGAAAGCTAACATGAAACAAAGCTGTGTCTGGGTCCCACTCTGCATCCTGTCTGGGTTTGCTGGCATCACAGAAACCCATCTGGGTACTTGGCAAGTTTGAGAATAGGATGTGGGCACCTGTAGGAAAGTTCAATGTGTGCGTGACAAATGCTTCCCTGCCACTTGGAAGGGCACCACACATTGGGTATAATGAATTAAATGGTGCCCCCACTGAATATGTCCATGTTCTAATCCCTGGAACCTGTTAGTGTGACATTATTTTGGAAAAGGGTCTTCGCATATGTAATTATATCAAAAACTAATTTGCAATCATTCTAGATTATCCAGGTGGGCCCTAAATCTAATGACAAGTGTCCTTATAATAAGAGGAGAAGACACAGACGGAAAGGAGGAGAAAGACCATGTGAAAATGGAGGCAGAGATTGGAGTGAGCAGCCACAAGCCAAGGAATGCCAACAGCCATTCACTGAAGTTGGAAATTGCAAGGAAAGGAATCTTTTCTAGAGTCTCCAGAGAGATCGTGGCCCTGCAAACACCTTGATTTTGGACTTCTGGCCTCCAAAACTGTGAGAAAATAAATTTCTGCTCTTTTAAGCCAAAAAAGAAAGAAAGAATGGCTGATACCTTCCCAATCTGGGGAGAGAAGATTTGGACATATAAGTTCATGAAGCTAATAGGTCAACACCAAATATCAACCCAAAATGATCTTCTCAAAGACACACTATTCAAAAACTGTGTAAAATCAAAGACAAAGAGAGAATTTTTAAAACTGTCAAGAGAAAAACAAACCCTCACATAATAAAGGAACCCCCATTAAGGCTATCAGTGTATACTCAGTGGAAACCTTTCAAGCGAGGAGAGAGTGGGATGAAAAATTCAAAGCGCAGAAAGAGAAACACTGCCAAAGAAGTTTATCCAGCAAAGCTATCTTTCAGAAACGAAGAAGAGATGTTTGTTCTCAAACAAAAGCTGAGGGAGCTATTCTACCCTAGACATGCCTCACAAAAAATGCTGATAGGATTTCTTCAAGCTGAAAGGAAATGACGGTAATTACTAACATGAGAACATATGAAAATATAAAACATTCTGGTAAAGGTATGTATATAGACAAATTCAGAATACTGTAATACTGTAATACAGTGTTGTGTTAATCACTTTACTATAAAGGTTAAAGGACAAAATTATTAAAAATGACAATAATAATAATTTGTAAAAATATACAATATACAAAGAGGTAAATTTTGACATCAAAAACATAAAATGTGGGGTGGGGGAGTAAAAGGGTAGCATTTTGGTATGCAATTGAAGTTAAGTTGTCATCAACTTAAAATAAAATGTTACATCTATGTTTTATGTAAGGTTCATGGTAACCACATAGCAAAAACCTACAATAGATACATAACAGTTAAAGAGAGAAGAATCAAAGCTAACATTACAGAAAATCATCAATTCACAAAGAAAGCAAGAGAGGAAGAAAGAACAATGGAACTACAAAAGAGTCAGAAAAATATTAATAAGATGGCATTAGTAAGCCCTTACCCATCAACAGTTATTTTAAATATAAATGGATTAAATTCTCCAGTCAAAAGGCAGAGGAGCTGGATTTTTTTTAAAAAAGATCCAACTAAATGCTCCCTACAGAAAACTCACTTCAGATTCAAAGACACATACAGACTGAAAGTGAAGGGAAAAAAAAATATTTCCTGAAAATGCAAACAACATGAGACCATGGATAGCTATACTTATATCAGACAAATGACTTTACTTATTTTTTTTAACATTTTTATTGGAGTATAATTGCTTTATAATGATGTGGTAGTTTCTGCTGTATAACAAAGTGAATCAGCTATACATATACATACATCCGCATATCTCCTCCCTCTTGCATCTCCCTCCCACCCTCCCTATCCCACCCCTCTAGATGGACACAAAGCACTGAACTGATCTCTCTGTGCTATGTGCCTTCTTCCCACTAGCTATCTATTTTACATTTGGTAGTGTATATATGTCCATGCCACTCTCTCACTTCTTCCCAGCTTACCCTTCCCCCTCCCCATGTCCTCAAGTCCATTCTCTATGTCTGCATCTTTGACAAAGAGACTTTAACTCAAACACTGTAACAAGAGACAAAGAAGATCATTACATAATGATAAAGGGGTTGATTCACCAAGAGAATATAACAATCGTAAATTCATATGCACCCAACATTGGAGCACCCAAATATATTAACAGTGAAGAAGGCAGAAATAGACAACAATACAATAATAGTAGAAGACTTTACTATCCCACTTTTAACAATGAACAGACCATATAGACAGAAAATCAATAAGGAAACACTGGACTCAAACTATACTTTAGGCCAAATGGACCTAACAGACATATGCAGAATATTCCATCCAAGAGCAGTGGAATATATATTCTTCTCCAGTGCACATGGAACATTCTCCAGGATAGATCATATGCTAGCTCACAAAACAATTCTCAGCAAGTTTAAGAAGACTGAATTGATACCAAACAACTTTTCCAACCATGATGGTATGAAACTAGAAATCAATTAACAGGAGAAAAATGGAAAAACTCAGAAATATGTGGAAATTAAACAGCACACTCTTCAACAACCAGTGGGTCAAAGAAGAAATCAAAACAGAAATAAAATATCTTAAAACAAATGAAAATGGAAACACAACACACTAAAACTTATGGGAAGCAGCAAAAGCAGTTCTAACAGAAGTTTGTAACAATATATGACTATGTTAAGAAAAAATAAATATCTCAAATAAACAACCTAACTTCACACATCAAAAAATTTAAAGAAAAGAACAAACTACATCAAAATTTAGCAGAGGAAAGGAAACAACAAAAATCAGAGCAGAATCAAATGAAATAGAGACCAGAAAAACAATAGAAAAAAATTGAACAGCACATTAAAAGGATCATACACCATGATCAAGTGGAATTTATCCCTGTGCTGCAAGGATGGTTCAACATATGCAAATCAATAAATGTGATACACCACACTAATAAAATGAAAGATAAAAATAATATAATCATCGCAATAGATGGGGAAAGAACATTTGATGAAACAAAATATCCTTTCATGATTAAAAAAAAAACTCTTCACAAATTGAGTATAGAATACAGGTCATATTCAACAATCCTACAGCTAAAATCACACTCAAGAGTGAAAGGGTGAAAGCTTTTCCTCTAAGATCAGAAACAAGAAAACAAGACAAGGGTACCCAGAGTGGCACCACACATATTCAACATGATACCAGAAGTCCCAACCAGAGAAGTCAGGCAAAAATAAGGAATAAAAGGCATGAAAATCAGAAAGAAAGGAGTAAAACTGTTTGCCGATTTATGGTCTCATAGATAGAAAATCCTGAAGACTCCATCAAAAACTGTTAGCACTAATTTTTAAAATTCAGTAAAGTTCCAGGATACAAAAATCAACATCCAGATATCAATTGTATTTCTATACACTAGCAACCAAATATCTGAAAAAGAAATAAAGAAAACAATCTTATTTATAATAGCATCCAAAATAATTAAATACTTAGGAACAAATTTAACCAAGGAGGCAAAAGATCTGTACACTGCAACTATACGACTTTGATGAAAGAATTTGACAGACACAAATAAATGGAAAGATACCCCATGTTCATGGATCAGAAGAATTAACATTGTTAAAATATCCACATTACCCAAGGCCATCTACAGATTCAATGTCATTCATATCAAAATTCCAATGGCATTTTTCACAGAAATAGAAAAAACAATCCTAAAATTCAAATGGAACCACAAAGACCACGAAAAACCAAAGCAATCTTGACAAAGAATAAACAAAGCTGGAGTTACCACACTTCCTGTTTTCAAACCTTATTACAAAGTTATAGTAATCAAAAGAGTATGGCATAAAAACAGACACATAAAACAATGGAACAGAGTAGACAGCCCGGAAATAAACCCACACATATACAGTCAATTATTATTTGACAAGGGAGCCAAGCATACTCACTGGGGAAAGGATAGTCTCTTCAAATAATGGTGTTAGGAAAACTGGATATCACATGTAGAAGATGAAGCTGGACTCTTAACTTACACCATTCACAAAAATTAACTCAAAATAGATTAAAGACATAAACATAAGACCTGAAACTGTAAAACTCCTAGAAGAGAACATAGGGTAGAAGCTCCTTGACATTTGTCTTAGTGATATGACATCAAAAGCACAAACAACAAAAACAAAAATTAAAAAATGGGACTACATCAAACTAAAAACCTTCTGTACAGCAAAGAAACAATTCACAAAATGAAAAGGCAACATATGGAATGAGAGTAATATTTGTAAACAGACTAATAAGGGGTTAATATCCAAAATACATAAGAAATTCATTTAACTCAACAGCAAAAAACCAAGCAATTCAATTAAAAAATGGACAGAAGATCTAAATAGACAGTTTTCCGAAGAACGCATATAAATGACCAACAGGTGTATGAAAAGATGCTCAACATCAATAATCATTAATGAAACACAAATCAAAACCACAATAAGATATCACTTCAAACCTATTAGAATGGTTATCATAAAAAAGACAAAAGATAAAAGTGGAGGGAAAGGAATGCTTGTACACTGTTGGTGGGAATGTAAATTGGTACAGCCATTATGCAAAACAGTATGCTCAAAAAATTAAAAAGAGAACTACCATATGATCCAGCAATCCCACTTCTGGATATATAGCCAAAGGAAATGGAATAAAATTACTATCTCAAAGAAATATCTGCACTCCCATATTCACTGAAGCATTATTCACAATAGCCAAGATATGGAAACAACCTTAGTGTCCATCAACAGAAGAATGGTTAAAGAAGATGTGACAAATATATCTATATATATAGATATACACACAATGGAATATTATTTAGCCAAGAAAAAGAATGAAATCTTGCCTTTTGAGCAACATGGATTGACCATGAGGGCATTATGCCAAGTGAAATAAATCAGAAAGACAAATACTGTGTGCTATCACTTATACATGGAATGTAAAAAAGCTGAAACTCACAGAAACAGAGTAGGATGGTAGTTGCCAAGGTCTAGGAATTGGGGGAAATGGGGAGATGTTGATCAAATGGTGGAAACTTCCAGTTATAAGATGAATAAGTTCTGGTCATCTAACGTACAGCATGGTGACTACAGTTAACTATACTGTATCATATACTTCAAAGTTGCTAAGAGAGTAGATCTTAAATGGCTTAACCACACACACACAAAGGTAACTGTGTGAAGGAATGGAAAAGTTAACTAACCATACTGTGGTAATCATTTTGCAATTATGTATGTGTAGCAAATCATCACATTGTATACCTTAAACTCACTCAATGTTATATGTTAATTATTTCTCAATGAAGATGGAAAACAAAACAAAACTGCAGTCCACCATTGTTCGCTTAGTTGATCAGACTGGCATCCCAACACAGTCTATTGGAGGAAGCCTCTCCTCACTCACTTTTGGGAGAAACCTCTGCCTTGTATGTTAACTAGTTATTCTAGTCAGTCCTAGGGTCACCAGCCTAAAAAGCACGTATGTTGATCTCAGACAAAAAGAGACTGATGAGATGAATCTGTCCTGGCTAAGGTGCCAACTAGTGAATTATAGCCTTTTCAGACCTATACTATAGCACCTTTAAGTTACAGAAGGAGCTGAGAAGGACCTTAAGGACTACTCCTTCAAGATCCTATAACAATTTAAGTTGGAATACAGCATATGGTAGACACAGCACAAAGTGGCAGCAGCCAAAGTGCAAATGCACCAAGAACTAACAGTGCCGTCTTAGGCAGAACTTGCTGTGTGGTAAAATCAGTTAGAAAGCCAAGAGCAGCCCAGAGGTGACCCGTCCATTGAACACTTGATTCATTCTGCTCACTGTGCCAACTGTTCTAAAATTATGTCCAGGATTTAATTTACGGAGGTGACCAAGTGATGATACAGAGAGGCCAATGCCTCTGAAACTCATTAGTTACATTTCCTGAAAGAAGAGGACATGCAACACCACACAGGGCTAGTGGGTAAGTACCAGGTTTGGTCAGGAGGCAGAAGCAGGAACAAGGAGAAAGCCTATGCCAGAGAGTTTATTGGAATTTTGACAGAAAATGTAAGGGAGGGCAGAGTAAACAATTTAGGATTGCTTAGTTTGAATAATTCTAGTGGGTTTTAGGCTATAGGTGTGGTCCCTAGTTGCCTGGTACCTGACCCTGGGACATTTTAGGTCAGGGGAAACATTGGCTTAGTGTGTAATTTAGATAAATGGGGTAATTGGGGCTCTAGACCCCAGACTGGCTGGTTGATTTGCATATGAAAGACAAGCTCCCAGAGAGCCCTTTGCTAGCCCAGTGTGGGGCAGTCTCTCCCTGGCAACACAGCTTTTTAAGATGTCAAAACATCACAAAATACAGAAAATGAAAACTTGATTAATACACTGCTGCTGCTCTACATGGCCGTTTGTCCACCAGGCTCACTCATCTCAAGACCCATATGCCAGGACCACACAAATGCTGAAGGAGTGTGAACCTGCCTAGGTACAGACACCCTGAACCCATCTGCACGAAGAGGGGCCAGAAATCATCAACATTTATGGGGATTCTTTGGCCCTAGAGAATGGACCAACTCTAAAAATAGAGTTACCATGTGATCTTGCAATCCCACTCCTGGGCATATATCCAGAGAAAAGTCTCATTTGAAAAGATACATGCACTCCAATGTTCATAGTAGCACTATTAACAATACCAAGACATGGAAACAACGTAAGTGTCCATCAACAGATGAATGGATAAAGAAGATGTGCTATTTATATGCAATGGAATATTACTCAGTCATAAAGAGAGAATGAAATAATGCCATTTGCAGCAACATGGATGGACCGAGAGATTATCATACTAAGTGAAGTAAGTCAAACAGAGAAAGATAAATATCATTTGATATCACTTATATGTGGAATCTAAAAAAAAAGATACAAATGAAATTATTTATGAAACAGAAATAGATCCACAAACATAGAAAACAAACTTATGGAACCAAAAGGGAAAGGAGGGGAGGGATAAATTAGGAGTTCAGAATTAACATATACACACTACCATATATATAATAGATAATCAACAAGGACCTACCATATAGCACAGGGAACTATACTCAATATTTTGTAATAACCTGTAAGGGAAAAGAATCTGAAAAGAATCACTTTGCTGTACACCTGAAACTAACACAACATTGTAAATCAACTATACTTCAATAAAAAAAAATATAATGCTTCCTTTGGAATTTTCCTGAAGGTCAATGACCAGTGGGTATCTTTACTGTGCATTGGCAGGAGGTTATCTTAACCCATGAAATGATTATTTTGCTATCGATGAATAGAAAATTTAGTCCATACATAACAATTTTTTAAAAAGAGACAATTTATTTTTTAAATATTTATTTATTTATTTGTTTGTTTGTTTGGCTGTGCCAGGTCTTAGTTGCTGCGTGCAGGAGCTTCGTTGCAGCATGCAGGATCTTTAGTTGTGGCATGCAGGAATATTTAGTTTCAGCATGTGGGATCTAGTTCCTTGACCAGAGATCAAACCTGGGCCCCCTGCATTGGGAGCATAGAGTCTTAACCACTGGACCACCAGGGAAGTCCCAAGACAATTTATTTAAGAAACTGACAATTCGTCCTTATCGTTTTGAGTGCAATTTGAATCCATCCTCACTTCTAAATTCCACTGCCACTTACTTATTGTGAGTCACTTCACCAACCAGAACAATTACTGCGATCCCCAATTCCACTCTTTCAATCTTGCAGTAGTGCCTCTGCTCAGCTTCTAAAACTGCCATTTTCTTGTTTAAAACCTTGCCTGGGAAACTGTCCAGCTACAGACTGTAATGGTGACCACCTGAATCTGAATCTCTTCAACCTTCCAAACCAGAAGATCAACAATGACAAGTAAAACAACACAAATAAAGAACACTAATAAAATTACTATTGGCCATGCTTTAGATATACTAGGGTACAGAGAATACCACGAACTTCTAATTATTTACAAGTAGAGAAATGAAAAGCAAATTTCAAGAGGCTCTCATTGAGACAGGCCTGGGACCTGGGACCTTTTGCTGCAGTGCTGCAATGCTTGCACCTGGACAAACCTCTCCTCAAGCAAAAAAATGCAAAGAAACTATAAGGGGCTAAAAATAACTGCATGCATGCGCAGTTGGGACAAATTACGGACAAAAGATACAAAAAGAACAAAAAACCTCCCTACTGTCACTTCTGAAGACCTAGGAGCAAAAAACAGGGTGTCTGGAGCAAAAGCAGGGTACTGGGCACGCCCCCTGCACTCAACACCACCAGAGGGGTGGACAAAACACTTAAGCTACCCCTCTGGCCTGACCCCTGGACACCCCCTACGCTCACCCCATATAAAGAACCAGCTCACTTCCCCCCCACCAAGGGAGCAAGTGAGCAAGGGAACCTGTAACTTGTTCTGGCTCCCCACTGCTGCAGCAAGGGCCCCAATAAAGCCTTGCCTGAATTTCTTGTCTGGCCGCTAGTCAATTTCTATTTATTGAGGAAGGCCAAGAACCCTGGTCGGTATCATCATGGCTGGTAAAAGTCTACAGGCATGAAGAATGAGGGAAGGCGAACTTAAGAGATTATGTGAAAAAGAAGAGTGGAACAGAAGGTGCAGATAAAGATAGACAAAAATCACTTCCAGAAAGTGAAATTACAAGAGTAAGTGTCAAAATGTTAAACACAAGTTGAAGAATTGTCAATTTCTGGCATCAGCTATAAGAATTGGGCTTGAAAGTAAGCAGAACTGTAGGTATTAGCCTTTGGGAAGCATTGCTTCTGGGGGGAGAATCTGCCAAATGGAGAAGTGGTGGCAGTGAAAAGAAAGAAGGAAGAAAAAGGAAGCAGTAAAAGTTAAGGATCCTACAGAAACCAAAGACAAACATGTCACACCACCTCTCCTCTCTTCCTGCCACCATCCCAACCATTACCAACATAATCAAAAATTTTAAATGCATTTTAAAATACTGGTAAAAGAGGGCACTCTTACGCCAGGAAAATTATCAACAAAAGGCCTAAGATTGAAAAAAAATTAACTCAATTCAACATAAAGTACTACAAAAAGTAAATAGAAAATTCAAATTAAAATATTTCCTGTGATAGATATTCTTTCCAAAAATTAGTAAGGGAGCAGAAGAATACTGTAACAAACTTCTAAATTGAATTAAATATTCATAAACAAGCAATTAGTTTTAAAACAATAAGTTTTTTAACATTGAATGCATGCATTGAATCAGCAATTTTAAAAACTAATGACAAAAAAGGACAAAACACACAAAAAATTCAATGAAAGTCAATCAAGTTCAGAAAAGGAATTGAAGAAAAAGACAAAGTCCACCAGGGAAGGAAGAACAAATTAGAGGGTGCCCAAGAGAGTACAGATTGGAATAAAATTTTAATAAGGGACTTTGAGGAAAGGCAGGAAGACAACCAAGAGAATACATCTGAGATTTTTTTAAAAAAGTAAAAATGTTTAAGGAGAAAGTGGACGAAATGCCAGGCAGGCAAGAAAAAAAAATCTGATCTTTATATAATTAGAGTTACTAGAAATGAAAAAGAAACACAACAGAAATAAATATTGATATTTAAATCTGTAAGGCAAGAAAACTATCTGGAAATAAAAGATAACTTAAATTGACATGTTGAGAGGGCCTACCTTGTACCCGGGAAAATGATTCAAAAACAAATCACTTTGAGAAACATGTTAGTAAAACGACTCTAAGGAAAAAAATCATCAGGTTCTCTAAACAAAATAATCAAATTACCTATAATGAGAAGAATATTAGTCTAGCACCAGCCTCTCAAGAGCAAAATACAATGCAAAGCAACAGTGGAACAGCATTTTCAAAATATTCCATAGAACAAAAGTTACCCAAGGTTTTTATATTCAGCCAAGCTGCCTTTAACGTATCAAGTCTATAAGTAAACAGTTTCGACTGTGCAAGAACCCAGGGACTATTGTGCAGGTGAGTCATTCATGAGGAATCTACTATAGGATGAGCTCATGTAAACAGCACACACTGAGGAAACCTTGGTAAATGATTGCTGGTGATTATTTAATATATTTAATTGTAAATCAAATACTAACACAAGAGTAGGGTAATGGGTGAGAGAATAGTGTTTATTGTTACATGTTCCGAGTATGTGGAAAGAATTCCATTAAAAATGGGAGGAGAAGAGAGGGAGAAGAGTGAAATTTGAAAAAGGTAACTGACTGTTGTATATATGAGTGTCAGTGAGTACCATTTAAAACTGACAGGCTAGATAGCAAAAGATTTTTTAAGAAAAAGGAAAATTAAGGGCACTGTAACAGGTATACATATAAAGAGTACTTAGAACAAAACAGAATCTAAAAACCTAATAAAATAATAAAAGAAAATTTTGTTATATTTATTGTAAATAAAACATATCAATTATAGCATAAAATAATATGTCAGAATTGAAACAAAATGTACTTGTAACATTAAAAGTACATGGGCAAGGAAAAAAAAAAAGAATGCACCAACTTGATCGACCAGGGTCAAGGCACAAATACCAAGGCCCACAGCCCCTGAATGCCCTACTCAAAATTCTCATAGAGTCTCCCATACACGTACACACTGATGCCTGAATATTCTTACTTCATACACACACACACACACACACACACACACACACACACACACACACACCAGTGATAAATACTGATGAATGCTTAATAAAATGCTTTCCAAGGGTAGGTAGGAAAGCTTTGATTTACGGAGCTTCACAACTTACCTGGTGTAACTATTCTCAGCATGACTAATTTCAACCTGACGTCACAGAGCTGGGAAGAGATATGCACCATTGACTATACCAAGCTAGTACGAGCCAGTTCCAGTGCACCACATCCCCTTTCACGTGAATATGTGTACACAGTCTGACTGCACCCTGAGTAACACCCTGAACTCTCATCCCAAACATACAAACAAAACCACACTACGTATCTCCAGAACATATCTCAGAACATACAATCTTTCATATACACTAAACACACCCATACAACTGCTACCTGAAACCTGAATGTACATACAAAACACCTCTCACTACCTGATTTTTACACAAAACCACTCACCTTGAATGTGCTCAAATACCAACATATGCAACCAACACACTACCTGTATATTCACAACAAATAACCTGTAGACACATAGGCTCTCAAAAAACACCAAGTATATAGTTGTTTCATGAACCACCAAAAAAATACCCACACACAATCCCACAGTCCCAAAATACATATACTCCACAATTCCTGAACACACAACCTACACAGCCTCTCTGTTTCCAAATACATACACTGAACCTCTCCCATATCTCAGAATACACACCCCGTAAGCCCCATGAACCTAAAGACACACACACAGGCACAAAACAACCAAACTTACCAAATATATAGAGGACCATCCCACGAACATTGAAAATACACATATAAGCAACTCCACCAAGTTCTTCAACCAGTACATTCCAGAAGTGACACAAAGAGGATCCCTGAATACTTTAATACACACACAAAGCCCTTATGCACACTCTCATAAACTAACCATGAACATACACCCCTCATGCTCAGATACATACAAGACACAAAAACACCAACAATCCCTCAACTGTAGCTACTATACACGCATGACCCCCACACACTCATGGACACACACACCAGCAAATATTCCCAATCTCTAAATATATATATCCCCCCAAACACTATACATCATCCTTACATTTCCAGAATCCAACATTACCACCACAATCCCCAAACATTTCCAAACACAAAAATCTCAGCATTCCGGGAAACCACTGTGACCATTTCTGACAACCTCAAATCCTATGAATTCACCCATGCCCTGATGGATATACACACAAACCAGTACACACTCCTAAGACACATGGACACATCTCCAGCATATCATATATAAATACACATAAAACCCCTTCCAAGTCCCAAATTACACATCTTAAACCTCCATACCCCTAAATACTTACTTAGAACCATATCATATACTTCCAGTACAAATAAATTCTCCCATTCTCCTGTATACACATAACTCCATTACTATATCAACACAAAAATACTCACTTCCAGACACAAATAACCCCCAATGAAAAATGTAAACACATACTCTAGAAAATATTCATCTAATCTGCTACGCTCCTTGAATACACACACAAACTCAACATACATGTTTATCACCACAAGCCCCAAATATACCCCCAATTACTCAGCATACTACAAATATGGAAATATACCAACCTATAACCAAAAATAAACATAAGGCTTCACACTATCTGCATATACATAATCCCACACTCCCAAATACTCACACTGAAATAACACCACCTGCTTCCAGAATACAGATTCATATAAACCCCACACCACATAACACATTCATATGCACATATACATTATACCACCAGTCCCATAAAATAGTCTTACACCTGCCCTCACACACACCAAAATACACAATTCCTGAAAACCACCAAAACAAACGCACATAATACAGCATGCCCTGAATATACAAATGATCCCTCTACATTTCAAAAATAGGCAAAACACATGACCCTACACCAAAAATAATAAACACAAGTACTTTTTCCAACTTTTCCACTATGTACATGCAGCTAACCCTTCAAAACCCACCATCAGACACGCATTTCTAACATGCTGGGAGAAAACACACAAATAAACGCACATTCCCAAAGTCTTACACTACAAATACATAACCCAAACAACTTGAGTACATCTGAATTACATCTCAAACCCTCTACATAAACTCAAATACATCCACTCTCACAACAACACACTCATGTCTTCCACTTAACCCCAAATATCCACACAGACATCACCAACCCACAAATGCAAATACACTACTCAGATTCTCACCAACTCCATAAATACACAAATAAACCTCACGCCAGGAATTCATGGAAACACATTCCCAATAGACTCCCAAATAATGATATACATAAAACCACCCACTGCCCATGAGGTCCTACAATCCCTGGAAGATCTACAAATACGTATATACAACATGACACTTCCAGATACACATAAACACCCACAACTCCCCAATTGCCAAGAACAAGGATGTAACTTCTTAATATCCTTAAATACAGACACTGAACTCCAACAAGCCACAAACGCACATATATGTAATTCACACTACAAACACACCCACACAGTACTTTCACAACCTCAGAATACAAACATAAACTACCTTAAGCCCCATACGCACCTGCAGTGGTGTGTCATCAAGCAAAGCCTTAATAACCTGAATCAGCACTCCCTAAAGAAGTGTGGAGATATATACCATATAATTAATTTTAAAGATATAATGGATGTGTGCACATAATTTACAAATAACTTAAAATGTACACTATTCTTCACTGTAAATTCTATATACCGAATTGATTCTTACCTAATGCTTTCGTTGATTTTTGCTGAACTCTTGCATCACCAGCCAAACTATGCTTGCAATTCCGGCATGATTTGAGAGTATCAGACTACGAATAAATGCTTATTGTTAGATTCAGCAAACTTACTCCTCTCATTGACAAAAGAGTACAGTTTGAACATAAGTGTTGATTGATATTTTTATGTTAAAAAGTTACTAGTGAAGCTGTGAGGATGTTCGCTATATCTTCACTCATATTCCAGTGACCTGAGCTACACCTTTGGAACCAGATGAGGGTTTTCAACTCACAAGAACTCCCTCTAGCTTTTGTACTCTTCAGAACGCGCAGACTAGAATGGCACCTGTTTAATAGCTCGCACGCACTATTTACCCCCCACTGTAGGCGCCGCAATCACTGAACCCTTCATGCAGCCGGCTCCCCAGTGGAGCCAATAAACCTGGGGTAAACGCCTCAAGAGAATCGAGCTCTATGGGGGCATGAATCCACATTGTGGGGAGTCTCCTTACACGGACAAGGGCACAAACAACCCACAGGGTGAACAACAGCGCAGAGCGGTGACACCTGAGGGGTGAAAAGTCCCCATACCCCTTACCTCAGGGTTCCTAGAATTGAATCTCGAGGCGGCCATGACAGGCCCCACCCCCGCCGGACGGCCTTTGGGGCCCCACCCTCCGCGCTCGCGCATACGTTTCTGTCTTCCGGAGCCGACTGCCCCCAACAGACGCCGGGAGCTGTTGGAGGACAGCGGTCCGCGTGCCCGAGAGCCCCGCCCCAGTGGGCGTGCGCAGGCGTGCAGGCGAGGGGCGCGCGGGCATCTGTTCCAGGAGGTCTCTAGAGGAGAGAAAGGCAGGGTCGGGCACGCTACGGAGCATCTCTGGCGACGCTCCTTGCCAGGAACCTTCGTGATGGTCTCTTCTTAAAACCAGCTCTTGTGAGATGTGCACTCGTGATTTTTCTATTGCACACGTGAAACCCATGCACTTAGCTACAAAGAGTTCTGGAGAGCTCTGCTCTAAGCACAGTAGCCTCAAATTGGGGCAAGTGCTTTCATGCCCTTTGGACTGCAGTTCCTTGGTTCTTGTTTATGCCTTTCAAAAAACAGTAGGTCCTTTTTCCTAGCAAGCCTGAAGTTTCCGTTAAAGAACAATTCTAGCAAAGAATTCAGACCTGGGAAACACTCTTAAGATACTGTCTCCTGACTCCATTCCTAGAGTTTTTCCAAACGCATTTACTCTACTAGAATATTTTTTCTCAGTGTATTTAATACATGGAGGTTTTTCAATAAATGTTGATTCACAGGTGTTTCCTTTGTATGGTTTTTTTTTTTCTTTTAATAACTTTGAGAGAGAGTGGACAATCTGGGCCAATTTCAACACAGCAGGTAGTATGGGAACAATTTTACTTTCCCTCCCTCCTTTTTTGTAATATCTTGCAGACTTTCAGTTGGCATTAAAAACAACAACAACAACAAAAATAGTAGCGGGATCAGCTTACTGACCTGACTTTGTAATACTTCCCAAAGAAACTTCAATCATCAGATCCTCTTTCTGGTCAACTGCAAGATTAGAGCATTTCTCACTCAACAGGATGCCTCTGAAGACCCCTCACGTCTAACAGCACTAAGCGCCTCCAAGTGCACAGACTTGAAAACTCCACAAGACACAAACATGGTATCTCTTCGTTTCTTTAACGTTTCATGATTGAGTGGAAGATGAACTGTCTTCTGAGGCTTGTGATGCATGTCCAGAGTTGTTTTTTCTCAGTAGTCAATGCCTGCCCCCAGCCTCTGTGCAGGAATAGTCAGAGATCATGATCCAAAGGACTTTTAGATACTCCCTGCTGTGACTGGTCTTCCTAAATTACATTTGGGCTAATTTGATTATCTCTGTCTCTGGGGTGTAGGATTTTGAAGTATTACAAAAGTGATTGCAGAATTGGGACTGGCTAATTTTTGCACAGTGCAATTTTTGTATCAGTGGCCTTGAGAAGAGTCCTTCAAATACTGTATCAGAATTATGAGTGAGAATCTTGTAAATAATTGGTTCAATGACTGAACAAGGCGAGGAAGCAACAAGGAAGCCTGCCTTTCTCGAGTGCCTGGGTACAATATTTTGCCTCACCATCCCTCTAGTGTGAAGTTATTGGTTGACAATCATTTAAGTTTTCCTTCATTATAAAAGCTCCAGTACTGACCGATATTCCCAAATTGTTTATTTTTTTCAGTCCCCAACAGGAGTTTCTTTAGATATAAAGTTCACCATGATATTGCTTGAAATATTCTCACCTTATCTTCTCATCTTCTTTTGAGTCAATTTTTCCTGACAAGGGGCAAGGAACTTCTTAAACACCAACAGGAGTCTTTTTCACACTGTGGAACAGTCCTTCTAAACCTCTGTTTCCTTCCCCAACACCCCACAATCAGTAGGAGTTGTACTGCTGCTACAGCAGTGAGTGAATCTCGTCTCCCAAGAGATTTGGTTGCCATCCTCTGAGGTTTTCAGCCTTCATCTCCCTTGAGAAGTTTCCTAACAGTCCTCTCTTCTCACAACACAAAACGCAAATACTCTTTCATATCATTTTGATAGTGGTAAACTGACTGACATGGATTCTCAATATGAAAAAAATAATCAAACAAGTTTTTTAAAAGGAATGCTACCATCATTCCCGTGCAGATGGGGCCATATGCAATGATGAGGCTTAGATTCTAAAGAGCAAGGGTATGAAATGCAGACAGGAAATTAACAAACTTGTAAGCAGGGCTTGCAGGCTAGGATTTAGATGGAAGTGGGCTTGTATGAATGGGGATTGGACACTGGTGGATAAACTCTTGGCATTGTGTCAAGGTGCACATCCATCTCATGGGTAGTGGACTTTTAACACCTAGAAAAACCAGGGCTCTAGGATGTTTAGTCCCTTTAACATAAGGAAAGAGAAGAAGATTTTCTGCCTTCTTGTTCCTTACTTCTGTCCTTACCCCTACTAAGCCAAGATGTTCAGTGCTATATGATGGCTCTTCCAAATCCATTTCATCCAAAGAAACTGCAGATTTTGTGTATGTTTACAGTTGTGTTTTCTGTTGGAGCCAAGGTGCACACTTGAGTCTCATCACTCCAAGTTCTCTTTCTCATAAGGATGAGTAACTGATAATAGCTTAGTATGTTCTGATTTTTTGGTAGTGTTGCCAGATAAAATACAGATTTCGAGTTAAATGTAAATTTCAGATAAACAGGGAAAGAATTTGCAGTAAAACTATGTCCAAAATGTTGCATGGGACAAAGTTGTACTAAAAATGAATTCATTGTTTATGTGAAATTCAAAAGTCAAATTCAGTTAGGCATTTGTTACTTTTCTTTACTAGATCGAGCCACCCTATTCTTTCAGGTGCTTTGAAATTTAAGAGACTAGAAAGTCTTGATCTAGGAATCTAGTGCAGAAACAGAGGAGCCACGATACCCGTACAAAGACAATCATTGGAAATATCCTCAGATATATTGGAACATATATGAATTTTCATCTAGAAAAAAAATGAAGGCATTTTAAAAACTGAAAACAGATTACCTTCGTTTTTAGTTGCATGACGTATCTCTGGGAAGATTTTTGTGAAAGAGATAACACTGGTTTCCTCTGGGAAAGAGGATTGGGTTGACAGGGGAAAGAGGTGGGAGGAGGACTCGCCACTGCATATTCCATTTTGCACAATTTAATTTTGAACCATGAGAAGGTGTTGCTCGCTGAAAATATTATACTAAAATCATTTAAAAGGTAAAAAACTAAATCTTTTACAACCATGGAATACTATGAGAAAGACATTTAGTGAATTCTGGTCTTGGACATGGGGGCTGCATGACGGTTTTTTGATGGACGGGGGCTTTCCAGCACAAAGGATCATTAGTAAGGCTGGTCCTGCTGGATGTTGGTTGGAGCACAAGGACCACTCCCTTAGGAGTGATGTACATACAGCAGTCAGAGACACTGGATCTGCTGAGACAATCCTAATTTCAAATACTCAGTTCCATGTGGCCATAAATACCCAAGTGTTTATCAGACTAACAGTTCTGAATTTTGTTCAGAAAGTCTAGTCTCTGTTGAAGTAAGTCAAGAGCCAGGTAGGAAGCAGAGTGTGTTGAGGGACACAAAACTAGGTTGATGGAAAAAGAAGTGAAAGGAAGGGACCGTCAAGTCCAACCTCGGTGCCGTGAATCAAAAAAACAGTCTATAAACTGCGTGAAGAGGCACATGCCAATTGTGTTGCCACTGTGTGAGGTGGAAGGAACTTCCGGTTCTTGCCTACCTGCCAGAGCCCTCGTGGAATGTCTCCCCACCCCCACCCTACCCAGACCCACGTGCCCTCTGCCCCTCCCCCACTGCAGAATGTTTCAGCCACATTCTACTATTATGATTCAAACCTGCCCCTCCTTCAGTTGGATCCTGAGCGTCTGTTGAAGCAGGTCACTCTCTGGGTCCTGGTCTTGACTTTTCTCATTGAGGCTACCAGGCAGCAGTAGTCCGTGCCCAAGCCTGCAGGATGGCTTCAGAAGGAGGTAAGCCTATAGGCTGGGGGTGTGTTCTCACAGACCCTGCCATCCCTCACATCCTTTGGGTTCACACGTGACATTTCACGGTGGGCACACAGTTGGACTGAAGTAGAGGGAGAAGAGAGCACTGGACACACGAGGACATTTCACCTGGGGAGACTGGGGAGCCTGAAGAAACCTGAGACTGCACTGGGGAGGAGGGGTCATTGGAGGCGGATCAAGAGGAATTGCCCTGGCTATGGAGAAAGGATGGCAGCAGGCAGGTTGATTCTTTCTAGAAGGGAGACAAGCCACTTTGAAACGTGTGTGTAAGGATGTGTGTGATGTCCTGGTGGTGACACAAGGAGGGTCATGAGGAAAGCCTAGACGTGTCTTGTGTTCCTGAGGCACCTGAAGCTTGCCTCACCATATCTTTCTAAGGGATTTGAACAAGAGCATACTGTATCTAAGGGGGCCGTGGGGAGAGATGGTCTTGGTGAGAAAACTATTCAGTGGGGCTGTGTGTGGCCACACCTGCAGTGAAGTGTCCTCTCCGAGAACTAGGCAGGAGGTTACTCTAACTGCCGCAGCCCACACCTCGTCCACTCCTCCCAGCCCAGAGCTCACTTCTCAGTTCAGGCAACTGTTGCTTTGGATTCAACAGGGGATGGGCAACCGTGTAACTTCAGCCAAGAGAGGGCTCAGGTTCCTGAGTTGCTCTGAATTGTTCTTCCTTTTGTGGAATCGCAGTACTTCAGACCTACTTCATCTCGTCCAGTATCTCATGGTGGACCCTCAGGCTGCCTTGAGAGGAAGAGTTTGTTCATATTTCCTGTCACTCCTTCATGGACAGGGGACAGATGTGGAGTGGGGTTGTTTCGGGTGGAATGTCTGTGAAGGCTGCTTCCTCTTTTAAAGGGGGAAGGAGTGTAGCCCAGGGGCAGGAAGACGATCTTCTGTGTTATTATTAAACGTCCTATGACACCTGTTCTGGTTAATTAGGTGCACCGTGGTGTGTACCTTGTTCTCCTGAACAGGGATGTGATCCAGACAACTTGATCGCCATGGCAACTGGCTTCTGCCTGCTTCTCAGATTGTCTTTCCGTTATTGGGAGCTGGAGGGGGAAGGACCACAGGCGGGCTGTACTCCCATGACCAATGTAACATAATTCCCTGGCCCTTGTCTAATCCTCTGCAGCCATCACTGGCTGTGAAATGACAGAATCTAAGGGACACGTGCCTACTTCTCACACACCACTCCCCCCACCCCCGCCTCCTAGGAACAGAACTCCTGAGTGATGACAGTGACTCTGGGCACTGGGGAGGGGGTGGCAGGACCTGGCCCATGTTACGTGTCTGCTGTGGGTTGTTCTGAGATGCAGGTGCATTCTGGGCCAGTGTTATGGGTTTGTATCAAGATTCCATTAGAGAGATATTCTCCCGCATTTTGTTTTGTTTTGTGAGGCTAGGAAAGAAAGAGGGGATTTATACTGAGCATCAGGAAAAGGAGGACTGAGGAGGAGGTGGGGCCCTAATATTTTACACAATACCTGTCCACAAAGGGCCTTTGGGTGTCTAGAACTTACCGTGGAGAAGGTCCCTACCTGCTAGTACGCCGGCTGAGGGGCATTTCTCACAGAGCGGATGTCCACACAGTTCCAGATCTTGGGAGACAGCCTGTGAGGCTTAGGTGTCAGGGGGTGCCTTAGGGAGGCTCTCCAAGTCAGTGCTTGCTGAGGCGATTTCTTCTCGGCAGACAGGGGTCAGGGACCTTGGTGGATGGGCGCGGGGTCACCAGTGGAATAATTCTCAACTGGAGGTCAGGGCATGAAAATCACTTGAAGACATTTGCACGCTGCACAGTTTCCCTTGTCCAAGTGTCCCTCACCTGTGGAGATTTACACTCTGATGCCACAGAAAGCCTCAGGCCCACTTGCCCATTCTCCTCCTCCATTCACTCCTTTCCTTTGCCTCAACAGCATGTCCAGTGCTGGGAACGGATGTGACCATGAACCCCGGTGCCTCCTTGTCTACTTTCATGGCAGTGCCCTTCCCTCCACCCATTCCTGGCGCCCAGCACCGGCCACCCTGGCAGCAGCACCTGCCACGTCCCATCACCCCAGCATTCCCTCCTGGAAGCAGCCTGCTGCTGCCAGCTTTCCCCAGGACGCCTTTGGTGGTTAATGGTGGCCGTGGCCCCAGTGCCCCTGGGGCTTGCAACCTCACTGTCCAAGTCAGGTCACAAGGGAGGACAGTGGAGTCCCCCCAGACTCAGACCTTTGTCGTTACTCAGGCCCCCCTCAACTGGAGCGCTCCAGGGGCCCTCAGCAGGAGTGCTGCATGTCCTGCACCCGTATTCATAGCAACCCCTGTGATGGGGACCGTTGTGACTGCTCCAGCTGTTGGAGTTAGTCAGGCTGGCAAGGGAGGCTGGACCCCAGGCTTTCCTCCTCAAGCTCCACCACCAGCTGCCCAGCTGGCCCCTATCATTCGCCCAGTGAACTCTGGGCCATGGCCACGTGGCACTTCCAGGGAGGGCCACCTGGCCACCAACCAGTCCAACGCCTCGCAGGATGGCTCCTCTAACACCCAGAGAGAGTACAGTAACTTCCGACGTTGGCAGCGCTTCAAGCCCCTGGCCCGGAGACACTTTCGCCTGAGTCCTGATGCAGAAGCTTTTTCCTGCTTTCTCATGTGAGTGAACGCTCAGGGGGTCCTGAGCTTATGGGAGCTTTTAGATAAAGAGGAACTGGGGATGGACTCGCACGTTAGGTTTCTAGGGATACTGGAAGGAAGGTGTGAGGGCAATGTCCATGCTATGAGAAGGCACATTGTCGGTCACATGGGTGGGCCTGCCAGTCCGTGACATCAGGACTGAAATGTGCCCTATCTCAACGGGCCCCACCACCCTGTGAGTCTGGCCAGCTTGCTCTTCCATGATTCTCATGGTAATATGGACTGAAGACTTGCAGTCAGAGAGGGTCGTGGTGTAAGGTGAGGAGCCAAGGAGTGGATGCCGCACTCTCCTGTGGTGCCGTGTCCTTCATACAGGACTTGAGTGTACATGGCCAGGGGAGGTCACTTCAGAGGAGGGGGAGGAGCGCGGGGCCCAGGAGAGCGCTTTATGCATGCCTCCACTTCGTTGTGGAGAATTCCACTAGGAACAGGGTGATGGTAGAGCTCTCCTAAGGGCGTGGGCTCTCTCCCACTAGAGTTGTGAGCCTGGCAGGCATTTCCATCCTAAACCTCCGGTCCCTCGTAAAAAGGGGACAATTACACTTCACTCAGAGGACTGTGCAGAAGACGCCTTGGGCTAATCTATGAAGTGTTAGCAGATTGCTTGGCACATGCCACGCCTCATTGATGATAGTGATTTTTATGATGAAAATGCAGCCTTGAGGAGGAAAAGAGCTCCCCAAGGCACAATGTCCCAGCTCTAGCCTGGGAGTGGATGGTCATCCTTGAGTGAGTGTGAGGCGGTGACAGCAGTGGCCGGGAAGGCTTGTCTTTGCCCTCCCAGACACCCGCCTCTCACCCTCCTGTTGCTCAGTCATGCTGTGTTGAGTGATGTGTGGTCCACATTGGCGGGTGGGGTCAGGCAGGTGGAGGCTGGGCTGGGCCCGGAGACTGACCCCGAGGGCTTACAGCCCAGTGCTTCGATCCCTGGTCCGCCTGAAGCCCACCATGACGCAGGAGGAGGGACTGTGGAGGGCCGTGCAGGAATGGCGGTGCAGAAGCAACCTTGACCGGATGATCTACTATGAGAGGGCAGAAAAGTGAGTCAGCGTCCTGGGCCCAGGGGCTGCGTGGAGGGTGAGGCGAGTGGGTGAGGGCAGGGTCTGGCCGTGGGGGTGCTCATCAGAGAGGACAGAGGAGAAGGGCTGTCACCCAGCACAGGGTCCCCGCAGCCCAGGGGCCCTACTGTCCCCCAGAAACCCATCCCTCACCTTGAGAGTTTGAGACTTCTGTCCTTCCTCCACCAGGAGCTCTGCCTTCCCCTGATTTTGACCTACCCTTGCCTTGACATGAAGGTCTCAGGACGGGGCAGGGTGAAGCTGTGAGTCCAGTAGGGGTCCAACTCCGGCCATATGGGCTGGGCCGGGGAAAGAGCTCCACCCGCCAGCCTGCTGCTTCCTTAGTGGTGGGTGGCTGGCGGCCACTAACATAAACTTGGGACCCCCTCTCCTTACAAACAGTTGCCTGAGTGGGTACCCTGGCTTCCCTCAAGAGGCTGGGGAAGCCAGCTGCCATCAGCCCAGGGGTCTCCGGCCCTTCCAGTGTTTGCTCCATGGTAATCCCCTTGGTTTAAGAAACAAAACCAAACAAACGAGCGCCTCTCAGAGGAAGGGAAGGCCTCTCCTCTAAGCTCAGCATCCACATCGTCCAGCCTCTCCTGGGCCCTGTCTCCAGGTCTATCTTCCAGGACTCTCAGTCCTAGCCCAGGGTCCTGGATTCGGTCAGGGACCCCTGTGGGGAACACATGCCTGTTCCAGCCTCTGGCTGTCAGCCCTTCATGTGGTTCTGGATGGGGACGGGGGCATGAGGAGGGTGCCCCCTGGGTCAGCCATGTGTCCCGTTGACCTGGTTCAATTCAGCGACCTGGGTCTATGCTGTTGAATGCCCTCCAGTGCTGGTGAGGCAGGAAGGGTCCCAGATCTTGTTATCACTTCCAGGAGCAGCTCTCTGCTGTGGACAGCACCTCACAGGGCCTTGACGGCCCCAAGGCACATCCTCTCCCAATGCCTAATTCTTGGCTGCCTTTGTTGGGCTCCAGAACCCAGGCCTTTTTCTCAGGGTGGCCTGTGCCTCCGTCACCCCCCAGGTTCATGGAATTTGCGGCCGAGGAGGAGATGCACATTCAGCATTTGCAGTGGATGCAGTGCGCGCAGGACCTGCCTCCTTCAGCCCCACCGAAGCTGGATCCTCGGGGGCCCCCAGCCCCGAAAGTGGGCCTTCAGCCAGGCACCCAGGTTCCCACTGGAGTTGAAGGCACAGGTAACAGGGGCCTAGGGTTGGCCACCGTCCCCATGTGGATCCTTTTCCTTCAAGACAGGGGCATTGGTCTTTCAACCAAAACAGCCACCGAGGCGGGGGGTGGGGGGGTGGGGTCTCAGCTGCCCCTTGTCACTACGGGGTATTGACTTGGTCAGTTTTGTAACTCCTCTCACACCTCTCTGTCAAAGGACCCCACACGAAGTCTGCCTAAGAAGTGGGCTTGATGGGGAGACCCCTAGAAAATTGGAGGTTCCCCACTTCCTTACTTGTGACTCTCTTAGATGACCCCCTTACCTCCCCTCTCCAACTGTGCATGAGGCTTCAGATGGTCCTGACCACTCCCACACCCACATCAATGTCCCCCAGACAATGCCCTCACCAACGTGCGCTCGGTGGTCAGGAGGTGGACCGGGAGTCCCTCACCTTCCTTCCCTTCCTCCTGCTCTGCCTCAGCCTGTGCTCCCAGGATGTCCGGCCCCAGGGTCCAGCCCTCGCACCCGAAGCCACACAGATCCCAGTGGCCCCCGGAGCCCAAGGCACCCAAGGAGATTCCCCCTGAGACTGTGAGGGAGTATGTGGACAGGATGGAGGCGCTGCTGGGGCACGTCCACTCAGCCACAGGCAAGTCACCTGCAGAATGTGGAAAGGACGGAAATGAGCTGAAGCAGGAAGAGGACGCCACCTACTTGGACCCGTGTCTTTTGAGCTACATTGACGAGCTGCGTTCCCGGGAACACTCTGTCACCAAGGTAGGCTGGGCCTGGAGCCTGGGATCTACAAGATGCCAGGGCATGGAACTCTCAGCACCCAAGATCTGGGTTCTGCTCAGGCCGATGGGACTTAAGCTCAGCTCCTTGTTCCTGAGCCTGGTGTTAGGGGAGGTTTACGCAGATATATGTGTGTATATGTTTGTGTCTGTGTGTATGCCTTTGTGTGTCTGTGTATGTGCATCTGTATATGTGCTCTTTTGTGTGTGACTGTGTATGTACATGTTTGTGTGTGCTGACCATCCCCGCCTTGTGGAGGAGAGTGGGGGTGGGTCTCTGCTTTTCACTTTCCCTCCTGGTCTTCTTGTGTCACAGGCCACTCCTGGCCAAGGATGCTCACAGCCTCTTCTTTCTGTCCGAGGTGGAGGCAGTCATTCATCCTCGATTCCCGGCAGAATTGTTTTCCCCAGACCCACAGCTGGATGTCTTGGCCCTTGCTGAGGAGCTGAAGCAGGAGGAAGGACTCACCCCTGAAGAAGTGAGCCAGGGGAGGGAGAGGGACACTTAGGGAGCCAGGGGACTCCAGGGGAGGGGGGACCCCAGGTGATCCAGGGGACAAGGGAAACCAGGTGGCCCAGGGGAGCCAGAGGAGGGAGGGATCGCAGGTAGAACAGGGGAGACAAGGGACACCCAGGAAGACCAGGGCACGACGGACCCCAGTGAGCAGGGGAGAGGTAGGGCCCCAGAGCAGGAGGCCCACATGGCTCTGTCCATCCCTTCCCTGCCTCGGAGGCCTGGCATGGGGAAGGGCCCTCTCTGGGGTGGGTGCAGCGCAGGGTGATAGGAAGGAGAGGATGGGGAGCCGGGAGCGGAGGGAAGGACACACAGCTGGGAATAAGGTGCAGCAGGATGGCAGGAATGCCACCGTGTCTGGATTTGGAGTCTAGTCCTGGGGTCACCTGTCCCTTCCTCCCCCCCAGGGCCATTATCCCACTGCCCAGTGCTCCTCCTCTCACACGTGTGCGTGGAGCCATCACTGTCCTCCTCCCTCCTACCAGCTGGTGCAGAAACAACTCCTGGCCTTGAAAGAGGAGGAAGGTGGGCCGGCAGCCCCGAGCCACAGTGCACCCGGAATGGGCTCAAGTCCATCTGAGTCCCACGCCGGCCAAGGTGCCCAGAGGCACGACCAAGACCGCCATCGAGGGGTCAGTGATGAAGCCTGCCCACCAGAGATTGATGTTGAGGCTCTTCATAGGCCCATCCGAACAGACACTGGCCCGTTCGTGCTCAGAGTCTTTGGTCCCTGTCGAGGACGTCAGGAGGTCTCTCCATTCCGGGCCGGACGGCCCTCCCCTCCCCAGGGTCAAAGGCGCACTGGCCCTCTACTGGGACCCAGGGATGCGTCTGTTCTCAGAGAGGCGTCTCCTGTTCGGGAGGCCCGAGGGCCCAGGGACGCGTCCAATGAGGACGAGGAGGCGCTCCCCAGCCTGGCCTCCCTCTTGGCCTCTCCGCAGAGCCTGCCGCCTTGCGGGCTGTTCCAGAGTCCTGCCCCTGCCTCACGCCTGGCCTCCCCTGGAGGTTGGGGGGCCCAGAGTGCTCCCCAGGCCCCCTCCCCTCAGAGAAGAGGCCTCAGCCCAGCTCCACCAGCCGCTCCCAAGTCGAGGAAGCGGGCTCTGTGTGTGCGCCCAGCCGCTGCTGAGAAGCTGCCCTTCCCCGGGGCTGGCCACGGGGTCTCTGGGAGGCCAGCCTTGGCTCTGGGGCTGGCTCGCCCCTCACAGCCGAGAAAGAGAAAGCGTGACCCGTTTGTCACAGGGAAGAGGAGGAAGAAGAGGAAGCACTGCAGCCAGTAGGGAACAGCCGGGCCGGCCCTCCAGGGCGAGCCCCCCAGGGCGGCCCCCAGGGGAGCCTAGGGGCTCCTCCTCACCCCAGAGCTGATCCTGGAGGATGTGGGGGGAAGGGAGGGAGGGCAGGACCAGCAGGGCGGGGAGGGGGAGTGAGATTGTGGGGGGTTAGGGAGGTGGGGGAGGTGGGTGTGGGCAGGACCTTTGGAGTGATGTATGAAAATTGTGAATAAAGATAGTTTTGGTGGGAAATGCTCTCAGGCCACTGTCATCTTCTTCGTGTGGAGCTGCTCCACAGCGTGCGATCCTGAGAGGAAGGAAGGGTGAGGGAGGTCACAGGAGCTATGGATCTACAGGTGGCCAAACCTTTCCTCCACATAGACAAGGACTCCTCAGGCTGCCCCTGGGAACGCATAGCTCTCACTTTCCCCAGGGACCCCCTCATCATCCCCTTCTCTAAAGCCTGCTTGGCTAGGGGCCTTCTGGGGCATCTGTAGCATCTTCTGCATCCCTGAACCGTCTGGGGAGGGAGAGCTGCTTTTGTGCCTCTCAGCCCTCTGGACACTAACCAGTTTCTAGGACGGAGCCTGGAGACGGCCCTTGTCTTTATGGAGCTGCTCTCTGCTTCCCTGAAGTGGCCAGGCGATGGCGCTGGGGTGACCCTCCGCTCATCCAGGGTTTCCTGTGTGGGTGGCCTGACCAGAGAGGAAAAGTCTTGGCCATGGGGACAGGACTGTCTGCCTCGTCATAGCGGGAGCGTTCTCTAGTCCCACTGGGATTATTGCAATGTGGAGAGTGGTTGAGGCAGCTACCTCTTAATCCCAGTGAGGATGCAACGAGGGGAATGGGCGTGGGGAAATTCATGGGGCACCTGTTACAGGTGTGTCTAAGGGAAACGACAGTTGGGCCCCTTTGTGGAACTTGTGGGATTTCTGTGCAGCAGCATCTCGTTCAACTGAGGGAGGAGGACCCATCTGGCTGTGGCTGTGGGGACTGGCCTTAGGGGCCTAGGGGTGTGCAAAGACACCCCAGAACTACTGTCCCTTCCCTTTCCACCCATGGCTGGACATGTGTGTGTATTGGTATCAACACTGATTTGTATTCCCATAGGAAACAGTTCCTCCTGACAAACTATGACCGTATTTCACAAGAACAGCTTGCTCACAGGGGCAGCAGGGGTGGGGGAGAGGTGTCTGTGGCCCCAGATCTGGGTGGGAGCTGGGATCCATGCTGAGGAGTGTAGAGGCCTCAGTCACCGTCCTGCGGTTGCCGGCAGAGACTTTGAATCATCAGAGCAGGGGAAATGACCCGCTCATAAGGGTGAGACGAGCAAACAATGAGGGGCAGGGAGCAGACCCCTGCTGTCTCCCTGAACTGCCCCCCCTCGCAGCCTGCTTAGCCCCCGTCACGGCCTGTGCTGGCCCACCTCTGAAGCCCCTTCCTCCTAATGCACTCAGATGCTCTGGTCCTTTGTGGACCCGCCCTGGGCCTCAACCCCCCCTTCCCTGCTGGCCAAAGCCTCTTCTCCCGGTTCTGAGTTATGATTCCTTCCCCAGGACCCAGGCAGGGGTTGGGACAGCAGAGACTCCCTAATTCTCCCTCCTCCTCCCTGAGATCTTGACAATCACCTTTGTATGTTTCTCTGATTTTAACTACTGTAGATACTTCATGTGAGTGGATATGATATGTCCTTTGATGAGTGGCTTATTTCACTTAGCATAATGTCTTAGAGGTTTATCCATGTTGTAGCATGAGACATGGTTTCCTTTTATCTCAAGGAAGGAAACATTTCCTTGTGTTTTTAGACCCCCATTATCCCTTCATCTGTTGATGGACATTTGGGTTTCTTCACGTCTTGGGTATTTTGGATAATGCTACGACGAATGTGGGTGTGCAAATATCTCTTTGAGATCCTGCTTTGAATTCTTTTGAATACATACCCAGAAGTGGGACTGCTGGATCACATGGTAGTTATATTTTTAATTTTTTGAGGAAACTTCATATTGTTTTCCGTAAGGGTTGTCCCATTTTACACCTCTCACCAACAATGAGAAAGACAGCCACCATCAAGAACTTGGTATATATCCATCTTATAAAAATGTTTATGCTTTTAGCAGAGCTGTAGATAATCAAAATTATGTAAATCATATTGCCTTTGGCTTCTTCTTTCAACATTCTTACTTTAAGAAAAATGGATATATTAGATGTTCTTTAATTTTTTAATTATTTATAATTTTGCATTGTATGCATACATTAAAAATAATTTATCAGTTCCCTTGTTGGTGAACTTTTATAAATTATAATGTGACAGGGTAATCAGTTCCAGAGGAAAAGTTTTTCCTTTCAGAACTTTGAGTATTTATTCCATCGAATATGGCTTTTGTTACTGTTTTTTTCAAATTATGCCATCAATACACCCTTTCACGGTGGGTGATCAGTTTCCTTGCTAATTGTTTTTTGGAAGACTGTCTGTTGTCTTTTGTGTTCTCCAGTTTCTTGACGTGTGATTAGTTTCAGGTTAAAAAAATGTATCCTCCATGTGATCTATTTTGCTTCATTAACTGATAATACACATTCTTCATCTCATCTAGAACATAATATTATCTTTTTCATATGTTACTTCTACTCATTCTCTCCTGTCTCTACTTCTAGAACCCTGGATATATGTATATTAGACCATCTTATATATTCTCTGTGTCTTCATCAGCTTGGACGGCTATAACAAAATGCCATAGACCTGGTGGCTTGAGAAACAGACGGTAATTTCTTAACAGTTCTGAAGGTTGGAAGTCCAAGATGAAGGTGCCATATTCAGTTCCTGGTGAGAGCTCTCTTCCTACTTTTCAGATGGTTGTCTTCTTACCGCGTCCTCACGTGGCAGAGAGAAAGAGGAATCTCTCTTGTGTCTTTTCTTTTAAGGGCACTAACCCCATTATGAAAGCTCCATTCCCATGCCCTAATTACCTCCCAAAGGCCCTATCCCCAAATACATTGAAGGGTAGGGCTTCAACATAAGAATTGGTGGGGGGGATATACGTCCATAGCATTCTGCCCCTGGTACCCAAAATTCGTGTCCTTATTGTATGCAAAATACATTCATTCTATCCCAACAGCCTCAAAAGCCTTAACTCATTCCAACATCAACTGTAAAATTTAAAGTCCAAAGTCTGATCTAAACACCATCTAAATCACATATGGGTGAGACTGGAGGTACTATTCATCCTGAGGCAAAATTCCTCTGTAGCTGTAAATCTGTGACCCAAACAACTTAAGTGTTTCCAAATACGATGTTGGGACTGGCATAGAATAGACAGCCCTACTCCAAAAGGAAGAAATAGGAAAGAAGGAAGGGGTGACAGTTTCCAAGCTAGTCCAAAGCCTAGCAAGGCCAATCCCATTAGATCTTAAGGTACGAGAATAACCCTCTTTAGTTTGATGCTTTGCCCTTCAGGCCCGCTGGGGTGGCAACATCATCCCCACAGCTCGGTGGGGCAGCCCCACTCCTTCAGCTTGGTGGGGTGCCACCCACACTGCAGCTCTCTGTAGGGCCTCCACCTACACCATGACTCTCTGTGAGGGCGACAATCTCACACTTTGAAACTGAGACCCCCTGGGCCTGTGGTGGGATTGACAGACCCGATGACCTCGGAATCACCTTTGGGGTCCTTCTTCCCTTTTCGTCAAGAGGAGTACACATTCACAGCCAAATGGCTCTAGTCTCCCATTCTGTAGAATCCAAGAATTCTGACAGCCTTCCTCATTCTGCCTGGCTTTCTCTGTCCCCTTTAGTTCAAACTGGCAGTGTCCCTTCTCTACTCCTGGCCTCTGCTGAGATGACTAATTAAATTAATATCACACCTATGATCTCTTCTTCAAAGGGTTGCTCAGCTGCACCCTTAGAGTTTCTTCAGAACAAGCTTTCTCACTTTCAAATATGGATAGGCTGAGAAGTTTCCAAATCTCTAAGTTCTGATTTCTTTTTGCTTAACAATTTGGTCTTCAATTTATCTTTCTCCTGATGTGTTTTACTAGGAGCGGTGATGAGGAACCAAGCTACTTCTTCCAAACTTTGTTCAGAGATCTCCTCAGATGAATATTCAATTTCATCACTTACAAGGTCTACCTTCCCAAAAACGCTAGAACACAGTTCAGTCAAGTTCTTTGCCACTTTATAATAAGAATTGCCTCTCCTCCAATTTCTAATAATGTGTTCCTCATTTCTGTTGGAGACCTCACCGGAATAGCATCTAACGTCCATATTTCTGTCTGTTCATGATTATTTCTGTATTCTCTACAAAGATGGAGACTTTCTCTCCAGTGTGCCTCTTTTTTTTCTGAGCCATCACCAGAATCACTTTTAATAGGTATAGGCTGAAAGGACTTTATGGCGATTTCAGCTCTTTTTTAGCATGCACTTCAAATCTCTTTCAGCCTTTACCTACTATCCAATTCCAAGGCCACTTCCACATATTTAGGTATTTGCTACTTCTTGGTACTAAAATATGTCTTAGCTCAAAGGGCTATAACAAACTACCACAGACTGGGTGGCTTAAACAAAAGACGTATATTTCTCACAGTTCTGGAGGCTGCAAAGTCCAAAATCAAGCCATCAGCAGACTCTAGGTCCCTACATTTCTCATTCATAATTTCTGACCGTTTCTTTTCTGTGCTACATTTTAGCTAATTTTTCACATCTATCATCCATGTCATCCACTTCCTCTTTATCAGTATCTGATCTAACTTTTTCCCACTCCCTTTGATATACAGATGTGTGATGTTTGTATGTTGAATTTCATCATCCACTATAAAATATTCAATTTCAATGGTCAAGATTTACTAACATAAATCATTTTTACTGTTGAAGACAGAACATTCTTAACTGGAACTGGCACTGTTAATACAAGTGTATGATAGTGAATACAAGCCCAGCTAGTACAGTTTGGTGCTACTCATTGATTTGGGTTAAGGTGCCAGCACTTCTGCCACCTTTGCTTTTGCACCATCAGTACCTATGTCAACACAATTGTTCCAGAGTAAATCATGAGATTAAAAAAGTTTCACCAACAGTTTGAATATTACAGCATCATGTTGTTTGTGATCAAGCGTGAAGTTCATCAATATTATCTAGTGCTAGTACTAGACAAATTCAAGGAAAACGGCAAACCCAGTCACTTTTTGTTTCCTTTTCCGTGTGAAAAGCTGTAAGCAACATGTTTTTGCCCTTTAAAGGGCTCATATGTCTCTGTTTAAAATATTCCATTCCTCTCTCTCTTTTTTCAAATTCATTAATTGATTTATTTGTTTTTAGCTGTGTTGGGTCTTCGTTGCTGTGCGCAGGCTTTCTCTAGTCGCGGTGAGCAGGCTTCTCATTGCGGTGGCTTCTCTTGTTGCGGAGCACGGGCTCTAGGCGCGCGGGCGTCAGTAGTCGTGGCACACGGGCTCAGTAGTCGTAGTTCGTGGGCTCTAGAGCGCAGGCTCAGTAATTGTGGAGCACGGGCTTAGTTGCTCGGCGGCATGTGGGATCTTCCCAGACCAGGGATCAAACCCATGTCCCCTGCATTGGCAGGCGGATTCCCAACCACTGCGCCACCAGGGAAGTCCCAATTCCTCTCTCTTTAAACATAAAGTGATTGGACTTAAAGCAGTGCTTAAAGTTTACCGGTACTATAATCCTTGTTCAAAATTGCTCTGTGGCATAAGCCACAATGCAGTGAATTGTTGACACCTCCAAATCCCAGGGAGGCCCCTGAGTGCTCTCTCAGGAGGAAACTGAGGTCAGGTGTATCTGATGGCCTGTGTGCTCTCTGTGCTTCTGGTGATATGTGGGGGCTTTCAGGTGAGTGCAGTGGGTAGACTCATGGACTCTTAGTCTTGGCTGGGGGAGACAGCACTGTCGGGTTTATGTTTCCACATTTGTCTCCTTTTGTGTTGCCTTTCTCCCAGTTGCATTTAGCCTGATGAGAGGGAAGGAGGAGATGTCGGTAGCTGGGCAGGTGGTTCTCCAGGAGCAAGTGTCAGGGACGGTTGTGTGGGCAAGATCCCTAGGCCCCGTCCTGGCAATCTTGCTGTGCACTGAGCAGTCCAGATGAATCGGGTCCTTGACCAGAAGTCCATGAAACTTTTGGCAATCTGGGCAAAATTTGGGATCTGAGGATGGGCTCAGAAATTTCAGCAAGGATTTGGCGGTATCTTACCCTCGGGCTGTTTAAGAGCCCCTGGTTTTGAATGGCATGAAGCACCAGAGAGCCTTTGATCACATTCTATACAGCTGTCCTGTGTGTGGCCCTCCAGCAGCAAACCTTCTCTGCTGTGACCTCAGGGCAGGCCCCATTCCCCCCCCCCCCCACCCCGAGGCTCCTGCCCTGTGAAACATGAGGGTGTAACGCAGGCTGCTTGTCAGTGCTTGGCTCCTGGCTTGCCTGACGCAAGGTATGGAGTATCTGTTCACCTTGTGCTGATGCCCTTCCCAGAATCAGTGGGCTCACAGCCCAGACATTTATGCTGAGTCTGGGGGCAGCTGTGCCCTGAGAAGCCATGTCTTCTCACTTGGCCCAGGGAGCACCTCCTCAACAGACCACACTTATCATATGGGCCTCCTGCTCTTGTGCCCTCTTGTTTTGTTCTGAGGCAGGTGGTTGTGATGGCCAGTACTGTGGGGTCTTGTGATCTCAGAGCAGACACTGGAGGCTTACTGACCCCACAGAGGTGGACAAGGATGTGGGCTCAGGCGATAGGTCCTTTCTTGGGTTTCTGCCTCTCCTCCCTGACTCCTGACCCTTGCTCTCAAAAGCTCACCTTTCTGTTGTAGTTGCCTCACCAGGGGGCAGTGACGGGCTTTGCCCCGCTGAACTATACCCTCGGGGTAGGTGGCCACAGCCTGGCTTGTCACACACTGGGGAAAATCCTACACTGGGGAAGTCAGGATTGTGCCTTGCTGGGCTTGGAACCCAGGTAGAAAGGTAGATGGTGTGGGTCTGAGGGACTGATGCCCCAGCCCCAGGGCAGGTGACTTCTCCTGGGAGAGGTTGCCCATGGCCCCCTTTGGCCCCTCGACCCTGCAGAGGTGCTGATACACGCCCCCTGCAGGCCACAGCCTCTGTGCATAGGATCTGCCCCAGTATCACATGAGAAGCCGGGGCCAGGAGCCTCGCTCTCTCTGAGAGCAGCTGGTCATCCCACACTGAGGGGCGTCTTCTCGGACACAGGGCCCATAGCTGACCTGTAACTGACATATGGACTCTTCCCTGGGCTTTACCCCTGAATTTACCTCCATTCTTGTCTCCTGTCTCACGGCCCCTGCCTTTTCCCCCAGACACCGGAGATCTCCAGGCTTGGGTGGAGTATGGCATGTTGTCAAGCTCAGTGCTGTCCACCTCACCAGCCCACTGGAATCAAGCCCCAGGGAGCCTTTGAGAGAGCAAGACCAAGGACTTTAAGAAGACTACGGTTAATGTTAAGGAGCAGAGATTGTAAGATGAGGAATTTCACTAGTGTTTTTCAATCCGTAAGAAGAAGGAAATAGAAATTGCAGAATTGAAACTTGCACAGACATCAAGAAATAATAGTTTACAGGCCTCAAGAAATAATAGTTTAACAAATGCCCCATTCACAGAATCAAGGAAATGAGCACCATCCACAGGGTGTGCAAAGGAGGTGCCTAATCCCAGGAGCAGCATGGCCACGGCTCGGCTGAGAGCGAGGCATGTGCTGGGCAAGCTTTTGTATGTAATGTTCACCAAAGGGAACCTTGGCCAGTGATACCAGGGAAAGGCTATCATGGTGAAGGCCCACTCATCTCCACCACCCTCAACTTGAATCAAAGTATTGGCTGAAGAAACAGACTTGACAGAGACTTTGGCCACCTGGCCTGGGTTCTCCCTACAAAATGTCATGTTCCTCCAAGAACAGGGCAAGGAGTCACAGTTGTCCGAATCACAGACGGCATATCTTAACGGTACAGCTATTACAAATTTGCACCTTTGTTTGAAGGGAATTGTTAAGTGGTGGGTAGGGAGTGATGTGTTCCAGGGAGGATTTGGGCCCTCTGGCTTGCAGGTGACCCTCTTATCAGACAGGGCAATTCTGCCAATAACTCATCACTGCCTTCATTCCTCAGGTGGTAGGGATACAAAGGGATTAAAAGGGGTGCGGGCAGAGGACCGCCCTCACTGACAACACAGAGCCATCACCTACTGTCTCCTCAACTCCTCTGCCCATATAGCCACCGAGGGTGCCAGCTGCTTGCGTTCACAGCAGCTGTTGATAGCACACCATCATCCAAGGAGTTCTTGAGCACCAACTTTGCACTACTCAGCAGCATAATGGAGAAATCAAGGATGGTCCATGGAAATAGCTAAGGGTCTTGTTTTAGGGCAAACGAGCTTATTCTGCAATATGTGCTTCTTAGTTAATTGGGGTTCGAATGTCCTTTCTTGTATGAAATGATGTTGATAATGTTTGAAAAATAAAAGGTTGGCCACCCCATGAGAAACTATGTTTTTATCTGAGTGGGGTTGGGGAGCAAGAGGGAGTAACGAAAATTTTGGTTGTTGAAGTAGTGACAGGGCAGGGCTAACTTGTTCAAGACTGCCTCCCTGCAGGAGGAAGGCCGGCCTTCCTCAAGACTTCATGGACACTACCCATAGCCAGGGCTTACGGCTGTCATAGCTGGTGACTCAGCCATGGGCCTACTGAGCAATACAGCTGCAACCGCAGCTTGGCTCAGCCCTGACCAGCAGGAGAGAGGCTGGGCCTCCCTCAGCCTGACTGCTCGTTCCATGGAGAGGGACTGGACCTGGGTCCTGTGTGTCCCAGTGCTGGTCCTAGTTCCTGCCCACACGGGACCTGGGCTTCCCTGATTCTGCAATATAAACACCAGAGCCCAAAGTTTGGGTCCCTCTCCTGGACCCTGGATCCCTACTGGATCCCTGTGTGCTGGCCCAGAACAAAGTGTGCAGTGGGGACCCACAAACTCCCCACTATTCCTGTGACTGTGAACTGCCCCTGATAAACATGGCTCCAGCAGCCAGGGTTACATATTTTTAGGAAACTCTCTTATGGTTACAAGTGCAAAAGACTGAGAACTACTATGTAAAACTAATATTTGAAAACTTCACTCCAGTGATATTTGAAGAACCTCTATAAAATAACTAAACAAACATAATCGCATTTTATTCCACTGTGTCCACAGTCTAAGCTTTAAATTGTATAAAAATGAGAACGAGAAGTAGAATGCCTCCAAACATTTGGAAATTAAGATGCACACTTCTAAATAATCCATGGGTAAAGAGGAATTTCAAGGAAAAATTTTAAGATAAATAGAACTGAGTGAAAATGAAAATACAACACATAAAATGTGGAAGGATCCAGAGAAAACATTATTAAGAGGGAAACGAATGGCACTAAATGCTTATAATAGAAAAGAGGGAAGGTCTCAGATCAATAATCTAAGCTTTCACACACGGAAACGGGAAAAAAATTGCACAATAAAATCAACACATGAAGAAGGAAGCAAATAACAATACACTCTGATCAACTGGAGTCTATTCTCGGAACACAAGCTTGGTTTACTATTCAAAAATCATCAGCGTAATTTGCCATATTAATAGATTGAAGAAGAAACTCTACATGGCCACATCAATTAATGAAGAAAAAGCATTTGATGAACTTCAACACACATTCATGTCAGAAACTCTCAGGAAGAGAAGGGCTCTACTTCAACCCAGTAAAGAATATCTACAAAAAACCGACAGTGAACATCATACTTAATGGTGAGAGAATGAATGTTTTCCTCCTAAATTCAAAAGAAGGCCAGAATGTCCTCTTTCATCTCTCCTTTTCAACTTAGTACTGTAGGTACTAGCCAGTGCAGCATGGCAAGAAAAAGAAAGAAAGACACACAGATTAGAAGGGAAGAAATATTACTGTCCATACTCATGGATAGCATGACTGTCTGCATAGAAAATCCCAAGAAATCTCTAAGAAGCAATTAATAAGTGGCAATTACTTTAACAAAGTCTCAGGATACAAGATCAACACAAAAACATTAGTCATATTTCCAAATATTAACAATGAACAGCTGGAAACCAAAACTAAAAACACAATGCTGGGGCTTCCCTGGTGGCGCAGTGATTGAGAGTCTGCCTGCCAATGCAGGGGACACGGGTTTGAGCCCTGGTCTGGGAAGATCCCACATGCCGTGGAGCGACTAGGCCCGTGAGCCACAACTACTGAGCCTGTGCGTCTGGAGCCTGTGCTCTGCAACAAGAGAGGCCGCGACAGTGAGAGGCCCGCGCACCGCGATGAAGAGTGGCCCCCACTCGCCACAACTAGAGAAAGCCCTCGCACAGAAACGAAGACCCAACACAGACAAAAAGAAAAAAAGAAAAATTAAAAAAAAAAAAAAACAACACAATGCCATACACAATGCTTCCAAAACATGAAATATTTGATTATAAATATTTTAATAGAGGATCTGTATGATACAACCAAACAAGACCTAAATCAATGGAGAGACATATCGCATTCATGGATTGGAAGACTCAACATAATAAAAGGTCAACTTCCAACAGAATTTTTTTGTCAACATGGACAAGCTTATTCTAAAATGTATGAACAAAAGGTAAAGGCAAAGGAACCAGAATAAGTAAAACAATTTTGAGAAAGCAGAATATAGTTAGAGGATATTAAGACCTACTGTAAAGCTATAAGTAAGACAGTGTGGTATTGGTGGAAGGATAGATACATAGTTCAATGAATAGGATAGAGAATACAGAAATAGACACATGCCAATACAACAAACTGTTTTGTTTTTACATAAGTTAAAAAGCGATATAAAAAGCAAAATCTCTAGTCCTTAGAATAACCCTAAAAGAAACACAAATCTGTTAAATGACTAAGCAAGACCATACAGTTAGTGGCAGCACCAGAAGCAGAACACAGGTCTACCTACTCTTGCTATGACTGAGCCTCTTCCTCTACATCTCCTAAAGGTCACTCTGAGTTGAAGAGGGGAAAGAAATGGGAGACCACCGTGATGCCACATCCCTGTGCTTTAACAAGTATGTTTCCTTTATATACTGGACCATCTATTTCAGATTTTATTTGAAGCAAGTTTTGGCTTGCTTCAGTATGTATTTCATTTTCTATTTATCACCCTCTTTCATTCATGGCAGACAGGCTCTAGAGGTCCTGAGAATGTCTGAAACAAAGAATGCTATAAAACACCTTAGTAACTCTCGAAAATGCTAAGTGGACCCTGAATCAAAACTTCAAGTTTCAGAGAACTTACAGCCACTAACGATCTGCAAAACAAACAAATAAACAAACAAACAACCCCACACCCTAGCGACTCTCAACCTTGGATCAAACTACAATATGTTGGAAGAGGTATTACTGAAAAGAGCTTGAAAGGGCAGCCTAAAAGGCAGAGGGTACAGAACATGGGCCACCCTGTAAAGGGAACATGGTTCATAATATTGTGAATCAAGGGGCTGGTTCACAATACTGGTTATGATGTTCAAAACTGTCAATCAAAGAGAGGTGCATTATTATATATTTGCTTGTTGCTATTGCTTTTCTGATTAGAAGATACAGCGTCACTTTAGGTAACTTCCATTTAATTTAATATTTATTTTCATTTTATATCCAGGTCACATTTTCTACATTAAAATATAATCATGCTGACTCCCCCCACCCCCTATACCCTCAGAGAAAAAAAGTGAAGAACTTTACACAACTTGAAAGAAAGATGGAATGCACAGAGAAGTTGCTACTGCACCCAAGTAACAAAGAACACAGAGAGACCAAACAGTAGACATGTCAGAAGTGCACAGAAGACAGCTCAGGGCTCGCATCAGGAAGGAGGAGGAATTAAAAGACTAAAGCTTTTAAATGCTATCACTTGTGCCATAAGATTACCCTGAAAAGGCAGATAGGTCAGAAAGCAGGACCAAATAGGGGATATTAAAGTTCTGCATAATTTTTTTTTTTTTTTTTAGAAAACCCAACAATCATATGTTCTGGAGATTTTAATGGTACTTAAAAAATGTATCACACAAATAGAAAAGTGCACAAATCCTAAGGGTGCAGCTGATGCATTATTCCAAAATAAACACATTGTTTGTAAGTATCACTGAGGTCAAAAATAGAGTTTACCAGCATTAGCAGGGGTGGCAGGGAAGAGACCAAACAAAACAGCTTGAAAGCCCTACACATGCTATGTAATAAAAACCATTATAGACTTTTTAACAGAAGGACAATCAATAAAATTAATACTAAATTTACCCCGGCAATGGCACATAGAGAGTCAGGGAGACTGGTGAAGATGCTGGCACTAACGGCCAAGGATGATGGGACAAAGGTCTGGACTAGGTCTTGGGACACAAAGAGTGGTCAGAGATCAGCAGCTTCAACATCGCCCAGGAACTTGTCAAAATACAGGCTCTCTGGCCCCACCCACACCTACCGAATCACAATCTGCACTTCAACAAGATCCCTGGTAGATTCAAAAGCATATTCAACTTTGAGAAACACTGGCCTAAGTTTTTTTTAATAGGAATGAAAAGAGAAGAGGATAAGATGTTTCAAAGGAGAACAATGCAAATTAGCAAATATTTGATGACTGGAGAATAAATGAAGAGGCTTAAGAATGCCCAATTCCTGAGCTTGGGCTAACTAGGGTAATGGTCATGACACAGAGGTAGACAGAAATTGAAAAGGGAATTGCTAGGCAGGTGGTCAGTTGGGAAAAGACTTTGGTTCTCACCACGCTGAGCCAGAGAGGATGGTGGCATAAACACAGGCTTCCTAGCTGGAGATGTGGGATTAGAGCTTCAGAAAGAGGGTAAAGGCTCATACATAGCAAGTTAGTCATCAGCATAGGGGAAAAAAAGCACAGAAAGAACAGGTAATTAAGCCTTTGGGAACATTAACAATTAAGAAGCAGGAAGATAAGAAATCAGGAAGATGAAAACAGAGGGACTGGGAAAGTCCAAAACCCCCAAAGCCAGAGGAGAGCATTGCAGAGAGGTTAAGAGCGAGGAGAAGTGTCAATGGAGGTAGGAGAGCAGAAGGCCAGTTGTAAGGAAGATATAAAATAAGATAGGAGCTAAATAAATGGATAAAGAAATTGAAGGTAGAGGGGAAGGAACCAGAGGGCTAAGAACAAAGACATGGCAGGCGGCTGGAAGAACCTCTTCTCTAATCAGAAGGAAAATTGTATGGAGACCAATGTAAATTCTCTCAGACTAGGAAAGAAGTCCTCAAAACTACATATGATGCTGTTTCTATTCATAGGAAAATAGTAATCTTACCCTGAGCAATGAAGTTCCTCTCAAACTTCTGCAGAAATTCCAAGTAAAGCACATCATCTGAGGTAAGGGCTTCTTCTCCAACTACGGCTTTCATGGCCTGCACATCCTTACCAATAGCATAGCATGCATACTAAAGAGAAAAAAAGGTTTACATGAACCTTTATAAATGGTAACGGTACTCTGGGCTATATAAGTGTATTGCTGTAGCTATCTTCACAGTATTTCACATTATTTCCAAACATAATTCACATATGCAAGTATTGGAAAGACTTTATTATACAGCAGTCTCACTAAGGAAGGAGTCTTCAGGCATGCAATACATAGACATTACTAACACTCTACAAAAAATACACTCCCTCAATATATCAGTGAGCTTCCATTTTGTAGAGCATTTAAAAATCACAACTTACACAATAGGAGAAATCCATCTCTAAATTCTATTCAAAAAAAAAATCTGGGTTATCAGTAGGTTTATTTATCATTTCTACTTTAAGGTCAAATGTATTTTTCTTTAATTATGCTTGGTATACAATCTCAGGACTATAGAAACCAAGGATTTCATAGAATATACACAGCTGTATCCCTTAGCGTTCTGGTGATTGCCTAATATGTTAAACAAAAAATTAGAATAGTCTTTCAGAAATACTCTATAATAAAGGTTACTAATAAAAACTTAATCGTCTTATGCCTTTTTTATTTAAAAACTACCTCATACAGCATTAGAGGTGGGTTTCAAGCATGTGATCTTTAATCTTTGTCATGAGCAGTTATCCTTATGAAAAAGACTGTTTGGCTCTAATGAATGTTTCTGTATTCCAGTATTCTATATTATATATTCTATATTAAAATTCTACTTTGATGGGGGGGAGAAGAAAAGTGATATGGAAGAAAGACAAGAGGTATAAGACAGCAGCATGAACTGAGAAAGTATTCATTTCTTTAAACACAATCCTGGAGAAAACATACCTACCAGCTGGTTAGATACATCGGCGTGATCCTTTCTGGTCATACCTTCTCCAGTAGCAGACTTCATTCACCGAGACAACGAGGGCAGCACATTAATAGGCGGGTAAATCTTGGGTAAAAGGGGAAGGGGGAAAATATTATATTTAAGTACAAAATTCAAGCTTTACTGGTAGTAAAGGAGGATTTTGAAACTCATTTTTATTGCTTAAATTGCATAAAACTGCTACATTTGTTTCCTAGATGATTCCTAATATCTCTTCCTGGTAAGAAAAGGAAGTAAGAAACATTTTACAGGTTAAGATTTCTTTTTGAGAATCAAATCCAAAAAGTAAAATCTACAAAACAGTACAAGATTCTATTAAAAAACTGAATTTTCAACATCTGCCTACAATAGCAAATCCAAATGGTCTTCTGAACTCTGACTCATAAAATCACACATAAAAAGATTAACAATAATTTCACCTAAAAGCTGATATCAGAAGCTGGCATCTACTAAAGAACCAATAAAAAATCTGTTTTTGATTATTCAGTCATAAAAAAGAATGAAATCTTGCTGTTTGCAACATCATGGATGGACCTTTAGGGCACTATGCTAAGTGAAATAAGCCAGACAGAAGAAGATAAATACCATATCATCTCACATATATGGGACCTTAAAAAACAAACAAAAAAATGTCAAGCTCACAGATAGAGAACAGACTGGTGGCTGCCTGAGGCAGGGGATGAGTGAGCCAAATGGGGGAGGGAGGTTAAAAGGTACAAACTTCCAGTTATAAAATGAGTAAGTCATGGGGATGGAACTTTCACAGCATGGTGACTATGTACGTTAATAATACTGTATTGCATATTTAAAGGTAGCTAGAAGAGTGGCTCTTCAAAATTCTCATCACAAGAAAAGAAGTGTTGTAACTATGTGAGGTGGTGGATGTTAAGTGGACTTATTGTGGTGATCACTCTGCAACATATACAAACATCAAATCATGACATTGTACACCTGCGACCAATGTAATGTTACCTCAATTATACCTCAATTAAAAAAATTTTAACAATAAAAGACAAAGAAAAAACTCTGAAAAATCTGTTCTTGTATTAATAACAAAAGTGTGTGTGTTTAACAACGGGTGGGATCTAAAAACACTCCACGGAATAATGGCAACTAGACCCAGAGTTTTGTCCAGAGAGTAGTGAGAAAAGCAGTTTCCCAGCAACACAGGCTGACCTGAAGGAGGCTAGTACAGATATTTAGAAGGCCTTAAATGCCAATGAAGCACCTGAATAGGTCCACGTGAAAGTTTTCAAACTTGCTATTGCTATTATTATTTTTAAAAGCAGCATCATTCTTATCCTGCAAATAAATCTCATTTTTTAACTAAGGAGTTAGAGTGGCTAGAGTTCTGCATTCTTTTCTCTACCAGAATAATTTTTATTATTATATGTGACCTGGAGGGAGTCACTCACTCTTTGAGACCTTGTTACAGGGAAGAACCAAATCTGACTACACGGTGGATCTGTTTCTTTGACTTTAACCTTTGCCTTCCGCTGCTTTTGTTCACTAAAAGGATACTGTCTGTACATAATGGCCTGCCTCGGGGAACCCTGTTCCTCTGCCTGAATGTCAAACCAAAGTGCCTTTGTTCAGGGAAACATACGGACTCTGTCCACCTGTGGATGGCTGCAATTAAAAAGAAATTAACACATCCCCTCCCTGAGGCTGGCCATTCCAGGGGATATTCGCAAAACTTATGGCCCTTTTACTTTACCTCCTCATCTCCTCCCCATCTCTGTGCTATAAAACAAACTGGCATCCAAACCCCGATAAGATGGTGATTTTGAGACTTTAGTCTGCCGTCTTCTTGGTCTGCTGGCTTTCCGAATAAAGTCGTATTCTTTCCCTCAATGCGTCATCTCTGATTTATTGGCCTGTCGTGCGGCAAGCACAGCAAGCTTGGACTCGGTAACAACCTTAGTTTATCCGGATGCGGGTGCTTTGTACCAGGTGAACTCTAAAGTTTTCTCTTCTGTAGATAAATTTACCTCAACACGTTCCAGAAGGTAAAAGAATAATCTCTCCTTCTGCTTGATTAAAGTAAGCAAACATCTACCTAAAGTGCACTTAAAATATTTGCTTTCCAGACATTTATGTAATATATTCCGCCATGAAAATCTCAAGTTGTGGTCAATGTGTTGGAAAAAGTATGCACTTAATCAGTATTTCCAGTTTGGATTTATGGCCTCTTGGTGGAAGCAAGTCAGGAGAGTCAAAAGCAGAAAGAGATAACCATCTCCGTGTGTCCCACCACCTTCTCCTACAGCAAGAGGGAACCCACCTGCCCCATGGCTGAGCACAACTACACCACACAGGAACTCACAGCGCCTGGCCCTGAAATCATCCGAAACCCAGGGCCAATGCAGATCTGTGAAACTGGGTCCTAAATGCTGCTTTTAATTGACATGCTTTTGTTATCTGTATTGTTTAGACAGCTGCAACGTAAGCATGATAGAAACATTGTTGAAATCAAGTAAAAAATAGTAGCTCTCTTACAGTGTTTGTCACAATTCCGATTTCAGAGGAAGTGTTAACTTAAATAGGATTTAGCCAAATATGTTTAAAAATAGGTCAAGATCGGGATTTCCCCGGTGGTCCAGTGATTAAGACTTTGCCTTCCAATGAAGGGGGTGCAGGTTCAATCCCTGGTCAGGGAGCTAAGATCCCACATGCCTCAGGGCCAGAAAAGCAAAACATAAAACAGAAGCAATATTGTAACAAGTTCAATAAAGACTTTAAAAATGGTCCACATCAAAAAGCTCTTTAAAAAAAATATGTCAAGATCACACAGCTGTTTTTAAACTAATTGTGTATTTAAAGCTGTTTTGGTAGTTTTAGTGACAACATAGAGATGCTTTTTTCTCAGCATTTTAAATTTGAGTTAGCAATACTGTTAAACCAAAATGATTAGGGTCATACGGTTCACACTGTAATTTCAAAATTAACTCTTACACAAGAGAAGTTAATCTTAGAATAGGACAAAGAAATATATATTTGAAAACTAAGTTTAAGTAAATGTGAAATAAGTCCTTTGCAACATATAATTGCCATTTCCTAAGAAAAGTAAAAGGCTGTGTGTTAGTCAGAGCAGAGGTAAGACAATTCTCCATGGGTTTCTCACATTTCTGCACATCTTACAAACAGAAGCACCGACAGCCCTTTATTCTCAGCTATCTTTCCAAGGATGTTTAGATAGAAAACAGCCTTGTAAGATAATGTCTTCTTCCAGAGGTAAGGGCAAGCATGCTTACCTCCCAAAAGACTCTGATTCCCTGAACTCTTGTATTATAACCCACTGTGTGTGCAGGCATCCATCTGGGCCTATCCACACAGCCCCTGTGTGACTCAGGGTCAAGGAGAACCAAGGCAAATATTCGGATGCCCATGCTGGCTGCAGTGGTTTATGAGTAACCAAGTAAGTAATAGAGTTCTTTGTTTCTGACCCATAAGTCTTCTGTCTTCTACCTGCATCCATGGAAAACGGCAGCTTAACTTGTTGCAAATAGGGCAAAATCTCAGATACTCCAAAGTTCTGCATGGAAAGATTAAAGTTCATCTCTCAGAAGACTTACCATAGAATGCATATGAAAAGGTCTATGACTAAATAATCTATTTATTTCAGGTCACTATGCAAACATTTATATATTTTAACATCTTGATCTGCTCAATATGTTAAAATATATATGTATGTTTGTACTCTTTTGTTTTTTATTGATGCATGATTAGAAATTCTTCTTTGTTTCCTTTTTAAAAATGGTATGTATTGCATTGTTTTCTGATAGAAAATAACAATGAAAAAAAATGTAGTCTGTGGTCTCACTAGTCAGAAAATCCCTGGTGACATAAAAAATAAATAATAGACATAGGCACACTTGGCTAGAAAATTCAAATAGTACAGAAAAGCTTAAAGAACACAGAAGCCACTCTTTCCAACCCAGCACCAACTTAACCATTTTTATGGTTTATTAAAATTGTCTGGGCTTCCCTGGTGGCGCAGTGGTTGAGAGTCTGCCTGCCGATGCAGGGGACACGGGTTCTAGCCCTGGTCTGGGAAGATCCCACATGCCGCGGAGCAACTAGGCCCGTGAGCCACAACTACTGAGCCTGCGCGTCTGGCGCCTGTGCTCCGCAACAAGAGAGGCCGCGATAGTGAGAGGCCCGCGCACCGCGATGAAGAGTGGCCCCAGCTCGCCGCAACTGGAGAAAGCCCTCGCACAGAAACGAAGACCCAACACAGCCAAAAATAAATAAATAAATAAATAATTAATTAATTAAAAATGAATATCTGCTTAAAAAAATTGTCTTTTATTTCTGCATTTACTGCTTCCCATAAATCCTTTCTTTTCAGATTTTCTGGTAGGAAACTCCACAATCTAAGACAGGGAAGGCATCAGGTTCCTGGTTTAGGCACGGTGGCCACCATCCTTCTGCCATGAGATCCTTCTCATCATTAACAATGTTCTAGGGAAGCTGCAGCTTAGGTTCCAGGCACTGGGGGAAACGTAAGCAAATACTTCCTCCTTCCTCTTCCCAACAGGGAAGTGTGCTGGGCCCACAAGACTCCAGTCCCTGTCACCTGGGGACACCCTCCCCTTTTCTTTTCCAAAAGGGAAAGAGAAAAAGATCTACCATGGCCATAGTTAATCTTCTGAAGAGCAGATCAGGAGCTTATTTTTGCTTTAACCATTTAGAAGCAGGATCAACTGAAGTCACTATTGTGAACTGATTACCATTCATTTTAAATTAAAATGTGACATAATAAAAAGCATGCATCTCGTTAACTATATGTCACATTTGCTCAGCTCTAAATTTTGCTACACCATATTCTATTCATGTAATTTCAGTCTTTGAGTTTGTTTCTGCAGTAAAATTTCCACCTACATAAAATTTTACAGAATTGAAGAAACATGCTATGTGTACAGCCAGATCTTTATCATTTCAAAATGTTTATATCCATACTTCAGTATGCTTTGATGATCTTATTTTTAACCTCAGAGTACAGGTTGGACTCTTTAGATATGCAGATTAATCTATGATCTTGTGATTTCAGAGTCACAGGCAATGATGGTATCATTCACCAACCAATTGCTAGTGTCAGGAAGCAGACTTTTCTTCTGCCCTATTAGGTTTAGTAATTAGGGGCCTGCAAATTAAAATGACAAAAGATAGTTTAACAGGAGAAGAAGTTTATTCACATATATGGGAGCTAACAAGAGAAGTAACTATCTCACTAAATGTTTAAAGTTAGAGGTTTATATATCTAACTTAGCAGAGAAAAGGAAAGTGGAAGAAAGGACTTCTATTCTTTTAGAAAAATAAATGAACGATAAGTAATTTTGTGATTATTTTGTGTCTGCACGTTCAAGGGGGTCTTTCCTTCTTCTATGCGAATCTCCCCAGAGAGGGGATTTGTGGTAGGTTTACTCTTGATTTCTCTCCTGGGAGTAGACCTGTCTTGAAGAGGGAATCATAGAAGCCTCATTTCTCAGAAATGTCTGCTTTTAGTCAAATAAGGAAAGCTCTTTCTGCATCTGTTGATTCCCAAATGTTTTGAGATTAAAATAATCTCCATACCAACTCTGAGGGTCCAACTGGGTCTCTAGGCATTCCTCCCTATATGTCCTCACTTGTAATGCTGTGAGGCAGTGCCTACTCTACCTTGTACAGATAAGGAAACTGGCTCAGAAGGACTCAGTTACCTGCCTCTGGTGAACAACTAGCCAGTTTCAGAGCTGGATTATTACAAGGGACATCTGAATCCATAGCCCAGCCTCTTAGCCCTTTGAGACATGATCACTCAAGAGATCTTAGAGGGCTTCCCTGGTGGTGCAGTGGTTAAGAATCCACCTGTCAAGGCAGGGGACACGGGTTCGAGCCCTGGTCTGGGAAGATCCCACATGCCGCAGAGCAACTAAACCCGTGGGCCACAGCTACTGAGCCTGTGGGCCACAACTACTGAAGCCCACATGCCTAGAGCCCGTGCTCCGCAACAAGAGAAGCCACTGCAATGAGAAGCCCGTGCATTGCAACGAGTAGTCCCCGCTGGGTGCAACTAAAGAAAGCCCATGAGTGGCAACAAAGACCCAACACAGCCAAAAATAAAATAGAACAACAACAACAAACGTTTAAAAAAAATAAGAGAGATCTTAGAGCTCATGTGATCCAACCCTCTTTATGCTATTGAATAAATTTGTTTACCTCACTGTCAATCACTAAATGGGGGGTCTTGGACAATTTTCTCAGCCCATTTGTGTCCCGGTTTTTCCATCTGTAAAATGATTACAGTATTCACTTCAGAAGCATGCTTTGAGGAACAGTGCCAGGCACATAGTAAGTGCTAAGTATCTGCTCTTATTATTATTTACTTTAGAGACATCAACACATTCTTATAAAATATTCCAAGACTAAGTGTACAGAATAAAACATGTAAATCATCTCTTACCCACCTGCCCACCCTCTTCCCAGGGGTCACCATCAGTGGATGTGTTTCTAGTCCTTCACCATCATAGTCATACATATTTTTAATCTGTGCAAACACTCATGAGCTGTTTTCATGCATTTTAACAGAAATGGAATCATATTTTGCAAATTATTCTCCAACCTCCTGTTTCCATTTAAACCACTCAAGTCTTATAGATCTTTCCATGTCAGAACATCTCAGTGTTGCTCATTCTTTTTTAACAGCTGCATGGTGTTATACTGAATGGACTTAAAATGATGTACCCTTCTGATACTGATAAGCTTCTAGGCAGTTGTGGGGCTTTTGGTTTTGTTTTTCTCATGTAGCTAGACAGGCTCTTAGTGATTAGACATGTGGAAAAGCTAAAGAGAGCATGTTGTTCCAGAAAAGTTCACATTAATATACAGCAGAGACTCTTCTCTCATGATCGGCTTCATGTCTCTCCAGCTCTGATAGATAGTATCATCTAAACAAACATTTGGGGTTTTTTTTTACCCATTTCTAGTGGGGCTGCACTTTTGGTTCCCTAACAACTTGCAGCTTCTGATCTGGGCAGAGTGAAGAACAAAAATAAAGGTGATGGTGGAGCTTGTGCCTAGGATGACACCCACTGCACTGAGATAATGAAACAGCCACTGAATGAGGCACGTTTGACCCTGGGGATGTCAGAGGTTTCTAAGGGAGCTTTTAATGGGCTAGTATCACAGGGTCACTTTTTAAAAACAGGTTCTACTTAAGTTGGACTGCATCCTTCTGCATATTTCTTTCTACCATCCTAGTTTCCTTCCAAACCAACGGGATGACAGACCATGCTACAATAACATGAACATGTCGGTTTACATGAGGGAGTAGGGAGTTTACCCTTATCTGGGGAATTCTGAAATAGAGACTCCTGGAGGCACTATTTCTACCTGAATGTTTTGCACACTGCTAACGAATCACTTCTTAACTGCATGAGAGAGGAGTTTTTCTATGTACCATTTCAAATCAGAATCCGATGGTATTTTACCATTAGGCAACAAAAGATCATCAGTTTCCAAAATTTAGTGAAATTTACAATAATTGAAAAAAATTTTTGTGCTAGCAAAAGTATCCAAGAGAGAAGAATCCAAGCCAGGAGCAAATATATTATCAAATTATTCATGAAATAATAATGATAATGATGTTGTGTGTTTGTGGAGAGCTTCCCATAAATGACGCCCTGAGCCAAGCACTTGGCTTAGATCACCTCACTTAATTGTCTCGACAGCGTAATCACTCTCACCTAAATATGAATTCAATCAGTCTGACTGGTTGAAATGCAAGGAAGAGTTCACTGATGTTCCCTGGTTTATAAAGAAAACTGCTTGTTATTACTTCTCTTCTGGATTATTTCACAGACATTAGATCGAAGTTTTAGAAGAAAATTCCCCATTTTAGTTTAGCAGATCTTCCCATGTTTTTATCATGTCTTAGCTATAAAAATTTCAGAAATGCAAATATATAATGTAATATAATATACTCTTCACAAATAAGTAAAAGCAAAGATTTATCTCATTCACAAAAAATGCTAAAAAAGCAAGATAGCAGAATTAATGCTTTAAACTTAACACCTGACTACTACAGGCTACTACAGATGAATAAACGTCTATAGAAGACAAAGTACAGGGACTCCCCTGGTGGCGCAGTGGTTAGGAGTCCGCCTGCCAATGCAGGGGACACGGGTTTGAGCCCTGATACACGAAGATCCCATGTGCTACAGAGCAACTAAGCCCGTGCGCCACAACTACTGAGCCTGTGCTCTAGAGCCCGCAAGCTCTGCAACATGAGAAAGCCACCGCAATGAGAAGCCCGCGCACTGCAACGAAGAGTAGCCCCCACTCGCCTCACTATAAAGAAGGACTATATGATGAACAGCATCAAATTTATAATCACTGGGTAAACCATGAGGTACGATTTGAAATATACTAGAAATGGTCAGTGTCTTTCAAAATATCCCTTCTAGTCTTCCCCATAGTGTCTAAGGGGCCACCATGGCATTGAAATATTGATTTACTGTGAATCTCAAAGACTTTTCAATCTTAAGAAGTGTCTTTCTGAAATGGAACTATCCTTTGTGGCATTCTTTTTTAAAAAAAAATTAATTAATTAATTATTTTTAAAAATAGATCTTTATTGGAGTATAATTGCTTCACAATATTGTGTTAGTTTGTGTTGTACAACAAAGTGACTCTTTTAAGTCAGGGTCTCTCATCCGTTTATTCATCCAACAATATTACTTGAACCACAATTGCCAGCAGGCGCCGTGTAAGGCTCTGAAGAGGATGGGAGACAGAGGCAGAGCTTTCCTAGGAAAGCTCACATTTTCACCTCCTTTATTCTCACCTGAGAGCAGCTGACACAGAAAGAGCAGGAGAAAATGTTGATGTCTGAGTAGGTAAGAGAGAAAGGACAGAACACTCTCTTTGACTGCCTTACTATGAGCTGCCATGGGCTGGCTCTGTGGACAGAACATAAAACATGTGGCAAGATTGTGCTGGGGTAAGTGGTTTCTACATGGACTATTTCTAAGACAGTGTTATGCTCTTACAATTTCTCACTTTCATTGTATAACTGTCTTTGCTCTGAGTACATTTCAGAGAAAAATCTTAGGTGAGCATTCAAGTAAAGCAATGAAAATGTACTGCAGTGTGATCAAGCGGGTATTTTAGCGATTTATAATTATGCCTCTAACATATAAAATGCTCTACACTTCACAAGTTGGACTTGTTAGGAGGCAGATAAATTCATGAATGTGTGCAGTCTCTATTATATTTCTATCCTGGACTATTTTTCTTAAAGATTTTTATAGCTGCATAGGAGGTGATTTTAAGAAAAATACTTTGACTACTTTTTTCATGTTAAATACTCACTACAAATATTGTAGGAATATTCAAAGATAGAATTCTCCTGTTCACCTCCTGTCTTGAAGAAGCTTTTACTTTGTGTTTTTGAGTGACATAAAGTCTCTTTGACTTTGTGTTTGAAAGTAACATAAGTGTGGTAAGTGTCATGATACAAGGATGGCATTTTCGGTTCCGTGCCTGTCCCTCAAAGGTTCAGTGAAGCACAGAGGGGCAGGTGACTTCCTTACTGTTTCTGTGTGGGCTCTGCCTGTCCCATCACTGAGTCTGCCTGTCATCCTCGTGCAGATGGGCAGGCAGTTTACAGGCCCCATGGGGTCTGTGTCCTGGCTTCAATGTTGGACCCATTAGGAGAGCCCTGGGGGACCACATGAGTTGCCCGCAGGGTCCTACCTGAGCTCAGGGGAGCAAAGGGGGAGATTGAGGGCAGTGAGAGCTCTCAGCACCGCTGCCCCTGGCCTCCCTCCCTGGACGTAGTGATGAATGCCCAGACCTAAGAGCCTTCTGTCCATCTTTGCTGCACATATAAACTTAGTGAGGCAGTGATGAATTTGTGGAGAAAACAATCTTTTTTTAAGTCCAAAGAACTAAATTAGAGTTCCTGACCTGTTGTGATTCCAACTTTGTATACATCTCTTAATCTCCATGAACCTCCATTTTTCTGTGCAAAAGAGAGGTAACAGTGATTGCCCTGACTACCTCCACGATGGAAGATGTATTGGTGCTTTACGTACAATGAAAAACTATACAGGAGTTCCATGGCCGATGGTTTGTAGAATGAGGCAAGGTAGAATAAAAACAGTGACAGAAGGAACAAAAACAGAAAGACGGGGTGTTCTTTTCTTTTAAACAATAATGAATTCACTGAGGAGTCTGAAAAGTTCCAGGAGCTGGGTGCTGCAGAGCCCAGCGGACACCATGGAAACCTTAGCGGGATGTCCAGTGTTTCAATGTTGCATCACCGTTAACTAATAGGAAGCCAGTTTCCTCTCCCTAACTTTCGGAGAACTAAGGATTGTATATTTTGGAAAATAAGGTTGAAAATGAGAATAAAGAGTGAAGATGATTGGATTGTAAATTTTTTTTTTAATTTCCTATTTTCCTGCTGCCTCAACACCCAGGGGACCAGGTGCGTGGGTGTGCCCAGGCTGGTTCCTGCCGCAAGATTCCCTTTTTGCACTCCCCGACTGGGACTTAGACATTCCAAGAAACGATGAAATCTCTTCAAGCCTTGTTTCTGCTCCACCCAGACTTGCCCAAGGTCCTCACTCTCTCTCGACTCCCCACCTGCTAGGTGGCTGCTGAATGGTGAGGTGCGCCCTGTCTTCTCCTCTAGGACCTGTGAGTATAATAAACCCTGTAATTTCTTCTGCAGAAATATTGCAGTGGCCCTTAAAGACCCTACAAGGGGGACTTACTCCCCCATTTACAATGATACTGGCAGCAAATGGAATTTTAATTCCAAATGTATGTAGTTTGGGAAAGCTAGATGATTTCCTATACAGACTATCTAGAAGGTTCTGTTGGCTCCTAGACACCCAATAAGCTATTAGAGAGTCTGCTTCCTGGACCTTGGCTCACAATAGCTCAGTTTCTCAGGCCCCATCTTTATTTCATTCTCCCCATTTACACTGGCGCTTATGACTGTCAGCCATGGTTTATGACTAATAAAACCCTATTGTGTAAAATGCACTAGAGTGAGGACCTTGCACAACAGGTGATTTAGGCATAAGAAGCTATCCTTCTGCTATATTCTTTTAAAATACTGAATCATTTTTTAAAACATGAATTACAAGCTGTCAGGGATGTCAGTCATGTACACGCAGATATGCAACTAAAACTGTGCAGGTGTATCCCTCAGATTGTTTAGTGCTTACAATTTATTTTTGAAAGACATTTTGTGCTAAGTGAATGTAATCTAACATATAATTTTGGTATGTTTTACGAAAGGGACAATCATACTTCTCATTATTACCATTTAATTAATATGAAAAGAGTTAGTTTGGCTTTTGCTCAATTTTGAATGTGATTTTTAAATCTCATTTTATTAATTTAGATGAACTATAGAACTATAGGGGCTTCCCTGGTGGCACAGTGGTTGAGAATCTGCCTGCCAATGCAGGGGACATGTGTTCGAGCCCTGGTCCGGGAAGATCCCACATGCCGCGGAGCAACTGGGCCCGTGAGCCACAACTACTGAGCCTGCGCGTCTGGAGCCTGTGCTCCGCAACAGGAGGGGCCGCGATGGTGGGAGGCCCGCGCATCGCGATGAGTGGCCCCCGCTTGCCGCGGCTGGAGAAGGCCCTCGCACAGAAACGAAGACCCAACACAGACATAGATAAATAAATAAATAAATAAATAAATAAATAATTAAAAAAAAATTGGGAAACAGGTTTGAAATGCATTCTGGAACTGATATTTTGCTAATTATCCATGTCTAGAAAACACAGTGTCATGTAAACAGTCCTTAACACAAAAAAACTAGCTTTAAAAAAATTTTCCCCATTGTCCTGACATCTAATTTGAGGCTCTCATAATAAGGTCTGACACTTTAGACAACATTTATTATCTTTTTTATTAGGGGCTATTATTAACATCCATGTCCTGTTTACAAAAGCTGTTACGACCAAGTACATGTCAGGAGGTGTGTGACATGGTTACAAGACAGCTCAAAGGAAAATGGAAGTGGAGCGCTTACATCAGGGTGTGGAGGTGAAACTAGCAAGTGGGCACATCTGTTGCTTCATTATCTCCTCTGCTAACGGCACTACGTGTATAACCCTTAGCAAAATTTAAAGCTTACAAATTCTTTAAAACTCAAATTCTTTCTAAGATTTCCTCATTTCCTGCAATCTTTATTCCAAAATTCCAAAATTTCCTCTCAACCACAAGCACAATGTCTTTTCCTTTGATCCACATCTTAAACATGCCACAACTCTGGCTGTTCTGTAATGCATTATTAAACTTTTTATTTTGAAATAATTTCAGATTTACAAACGAGTTGCAAAGATGGGATAGGGAGTTCCTGTCTACTTTTTACTCAGTGTGTCCTAATGTTAATATCTGACATCACCATGGTATTTTGATCAAAACTAAGCTATTAACACTGGTACAATGGTAACAAAACGACAAACTTTCTTTTGATGTCTCCAGTTTTTCCACTAACTAACTCCCTTTTTCTGTTCCAGAACCCCACATTGCATTTAGTCACCTTGTCTCCTTAGTGTCTTCCAACCTGTGATAGTTTTCAGTCTTTCTTTGTCTTTAATAACAAGATTGATCACCACCCAACACCTCCCTGCTACTTCTACTGATTTGTGCAGAGGTCCCATCTAATGTTTGATGAATGATAAGTCCTTCTGGGTTCTAGCTGAGGGTTAACTAACAGTCCCAAGTAACATTACTCTGCAACTGCCTGTAATTTTATAATAATTGCCAAAAGAAGTCAGAAATTAGGTGTTGGCATTTAGCTGATCATTTTAACTTAAAGGTTCTACATTTGAAGTTTTATATGAATCAGTTTCAATCTCTGCGAAACTGCTAAATGTCCTGTATTCTTAGTATCAAGGTTGTAAAGAATGTACTGAAGATACTTCTTCTTTTTGCATTGCACAATCTTTCTCTGTCATCTTTAATCTCTCTTGAAGCGGGAAGTATCATCAGGACGGGCACCACATGTACAGAAATGCAACAGAGTAAAAAGCATCGGCATGCTTCCAGCATCTGCCCTGGGACCAGCCTCTCCCACAGATGCAGCCACGTCTCTGTCAACCACTCTTCACCATCTGCAGGTAATCAACCTTGAACATTTCATATTCCTTACCTGTGGTGAGAAGGTGCTACTGGTATGCAAATTAAGCTATCTGATTAAGTAGGTACTCTGATAAAGTAATGAAACTGCAGAATTCCCTGTGCTGCAAAGCAATTCATTTCAGCTGGGTAACACAGCCACGGCGTAATCCCCAGACCCCTGTAGGGTGATGATGTTGAATTACTGTGCATTCGCCCATGCACGCAGACCACCGGGGTAGATGCCCTTTTTTTCTAATGACTGGAAAAAGTGGGAAATGCACAAATATAACCTGAGGACTGTTAGGGAGCCCCGAACAGTTTTACTGACGAGTAAGGGAGATCACTGTTCTGTAATGGAAAACAAAACAAAATACACTGAAACAACATTAAAGTGGGTACGCTTGAGCACAGCCGCCCCACCAGCTCTTAGCTGCAGAGCAGTGGTTCTGAAACTGATCAGCCTGCATTATTCAATGTTGCAAATCTTCAGTAAATTCCCCCTGGGAACCAACACCCCCTGAAACAGAGCCCAGGGATTTGCAGTTACTGTTTTGGAGTCACCAGTGCTGAACCCACAAGAAAGGCACTTGCCCTCCCACCCAGCTCTTCCCCTGACCACACCACAGACTGTCTTTTTCCATTGTCACCGTCCTGTCTCCTGCCTCAGCCCCTTAGTTGAATAAAGTGTCACAATTCATACAAAGGAAAACATGTCCAGAGGGTCTGACTTGCACAGAACAAGGTTCCACAGCTTAGGACACTGAACACAAAACATCCCTCCCAGCAAAGTGTGATAGGTATGCTTTAGGGCTGCAATGAGAATTCAACAAGAAGCTGTGTTAGAGCATTTTACTTACTTACTTAAAGCACAATACTTTCTCTCCCATACACAATCGCAAGACGGGAGACAGTCATGGTGAAAGAGGGGTGACATCCAGAGTGTGGGGCATTGCAGTCTTTTCATTACTGAATGGCCCGTTACCTGCCACTTTATACTAGATAAAGAAGAGAAAATGAGGAAAGCCAAAACTTGTCACAAGCATGTGATGTGTTCAGGACCCTCCCAGATGCTCTAAGTGCTACCTCACAACTCCTCCATGCACCCGGCAAGTGGGACGGGTGTTACAGTCTCTACTTTGCAGACAAGCAAAAAACAATCATTTTAGGTTCGGGTGAGGGTATTTTATTAAAGCTTAGCTCCCTTTTCATTCTCTACCCCTTCTAAGAACATATCCCTGTGATTTGTCAGTTATTCAGTATTGTTTGCTTATCAATACCAGACTGTCTTTTTTTTTTTTTTTAGCTACTTTATTTATTGATTTATTTTATCTTTTGGCTGTGTTGGGTCTTCGTTTCGTGCGAGGGCTTTCTCTAGTTGCAGCAAGCGGGGGCCACTGTTTATCGCGGTGCGGGGGCCGCTCTTCATCGCGGTGCGCCGGCCTTTCACTATTGCGGCCCCTCCCGTTGCGGGGCACAGGCTCCAGACGCGCAGGCTCAGTAGTTGTGGCTCACGGGCTCAGTTGCTCCGCGGCATGTGGGATCTTCCCAGACCAGGGCTCGAACCCGTGTCCCCTGCATTAGCAGGCAGATTCTCAACCACTGCGCCACCAGGGAAGCCCCAGACTGTCTTTTATATTGATATACTGGCAGATATATTGGAAGGTTTCTGTCTCTAGTTATGCCTGTGTGATTGTTTCCCCGACCTTTCTTTGGCTCAGACACAGGCAGTGACTTGTGTGTTTGGGGAGAGGAAAGGCTGAACAGGAAACTCTCAGCTAGGGCCTTAATTATTCTGGTCACTGATCAAGACAAAAATGACCCCTGCCCCTGGTGGCCATGGGGCATGCACTGTCATAATGAGTGTCAGCTTTGTGCAGAGGGGGAAATTACCCAGAGGTGAAAAGGAGAATAGCTCATGCCTTCTTCAAGTTGGAACAAGGTCCAGAGCAGAAAGATACCGAAGGGAGCAAAGTCAAGTGGGATAATTTGAAGTGAACAGACTAACCTATCTCCAGGGCATCTAAATGTCAAGCAAGTGAATGGCTAAATTGAAATTGTAACCAAGGGAAGTTTCCCTCCAAGATCTTCATTACATTGTCTCAAATGGGAGCTCATCAAGCTCTGTGTATTTCTTTCCTCATTTAAATGCATCTTAATTCTCAGAAAACTCATTCCAGATTCCAGGCGGGGCTGGGTGAGTGGGGAGAGGGTGAGATAAACAGGAGTAACAGATGTTCCCAGGAAAAAGGGGCCATAGGGCGGCAGGCCCTGGGGATGCTCCCTGACCATCCCACTCAGAGATCTCTGGGATTTATATATTGGTGTTTTTGTCACAACCCTGCCTACATTACTGAGGGAAATTTAAGCATTTGCTCCAGCTCTGATTTCTTAAGGAGCAATTCCAACTATCTACATATACCATTTCTGACTATCAGGATGTAAAAAATGCAGAAATCCTCCCTCTGGACCTGTCTAGGTAACCTCTGATTCCCATTCTGCTGTGCTTCCTGCAGTCTGCTAGCAGCCTGAGCAGGAGACAACAGGTAGTTTTCCAAAAAGTGCATCCATAATGAAAAAAATCACACAGAGCTGCCTAATTGTAAAACAAATTCCTGTACTAAAGGCAGACATACCCTATAATGGTTTTGTAAACAGACAATTTAAAATTAAATAAAAAATAAGTGTATACTTGTTAATTTGTGATTCAAATTAAATGCCAGTGATATTAAAGAAAAAAAGCAGTGTGACTGTTCACACGTGACTCCCTTAAGTTCTGTGTGCAGTGAGTGTCCCGAGGGACAATTTTCAATGCCCTTGGCAATTAACATTCATCGCTGCAGCTCTTTCTGCATAAAATAAACAAAAATCCATTGCTACTGTGTGTTTTGTTTTGCTTCTCTCATAGACACTCCTGACCAAGTTTTAAAGAAACACACAGTAGAGAGGCATTCAGATCTGAATTGATCTCAGGCTTTGCAGTTCTTATGTGTTTGAAGTTCTGTATTGACAAGACTATAAGATGATTTTGCTAATTTCTCACCTTAGAAATAAAATACGAATTGCTCAGCAAGCCTATAAACCATCCGAACATGTACTAAATACCTCATGCATGACTGAATAAAATGTATGACCAAGTTTATTCGTGCATCTCCCGTGAAATCTTCATGTTTATGAGAGATGCAGCTCTGAGATCTGGTCTAATTCTATAAAAGCATCACTGTGCATCTTTCAGAGGCCCCCTGAGTTATTCAGAACAGATATGATTCCAGATCATTGTTGAGGCCACTCAGAATAGCTGCATCTCCCTCTGATATGTAGAGAACAGTGGGGAATCCAGGATGCCCAGAAGGGCAGGAGGCCAGGCGTTCTGCTCCAAGGCCCCCACCACTTCCCAGGGACACACCGTTACTCTTCTTAAGGCAAGAGCTCCTTTTTCTTTTTAATTAAATTCAGTGTAGGATCATGTCAGGAAATGCAAGGGTGAGATGCTTAGAAATAAAACCATGAGTACTAAATTATCCATCCATACTTGACTGCTCAGTTAGCCAGAAGCCTTTGGAAAAAAAGTCCATTGATGGTAAAACTTACATTTTCTTTAGTGATGTTATGTAGCTGAATTCATTACAATTTGTAAGCACACTGTGGAAGCCTTGGATAAAAAGAGATATGTACAGATGAGCTGCTATACAAAATAGAGTAGTAAAATGAGAATGCAAAAAGGATGAGGTCTAAGCATCACAAAATGTAAATACTACTGACAAAGGTGCATTTTTTTGGGGTGTAGGCATTCATCCCCAGCAAAGTATGGCATTATTTTGTGTCGGAGAAAAGCCTGCTCCACTGGATTTCCTTGGAGGAAACATGGCAACAAGGGAAGAGTCTACTACAAGGATCACAGGACAGAGAGAACAGGGAACCCCTGAAATACCATCTTCCAGTCAGCCACTAGTCCAGAAGCTCCTCATTAATGTTCAGAGCAAAGGTGGGAGTAGCTGACCACAGGGTCCACTGAGATATTCCATTAGCCTTTGTCACTGGCTGTGGTCTTCCTGGACCAGTCTCTGTGCCACAAGTTAAACCAGAAGTTCAAGACTCCTGTGTGCTTTGATTTCACATAGGATCCATGTATCATCAGTGATCCCAGATGCCTCATGAAAGGTTGCTAATTGAACCTCACCCCTTTGGCAGGATTGAAGGTCACCTCACTTGGTACGTCTTTCATCAGTGACTCCAAACAAGAAAAAGGGAATATCCCTACAAGAGGTAATGCAATTGCATTGGATGAGTAAAGCAATATGTGATGGGACAAAATATATCTCCATAGGGATGCCAATAATATTTATTAAAAGTGGAGTAAACAAAGACATCATGGTGTATGTCAAGGATACATACTGTTAAATAAATAACTTTCATGAACATTTCTGTATATTATACATGATATAAAAGTGAATTACTTTGGAAAAGAACAGAGTAGAATTTGCTAGACAACTATTTTTGAATTTGGATAGTGCTTAGAAGGGCTTCCACATACCTTTTGGGAAGTTGCCAAGTACGTCATAGGCAGTACTTACTCTTGGAAAAATACTATGGCAAAATTGTGGCCACCATAAGATACTTACTGGGCAGATTATAAACACAGACATAATTTTGCAAGGATAAACTGTTGTGTTTTTCATTCCTCTCCGGTAAATCCTGTTAGCCAGTGATCATTATCCCATGAAGCCCTAGAGAAGCCAGGGGGGGCAAAGACCAACTAAGAAAATAGGAAACAGGACGTGTGATGTCTCCCTCTTTGGCAGGAAGAAGAGATGGGAACCCAGACGATCGTGGGAAAGAGAGGAAATGGAGGAAGGGTAAAAGGTGGTGGGAGGGTGATTCAGACACCTTGCTCAGGAACGAAGTCCCAGGGGGATCAGAAAAGTGAGAGGAATAAGCAAGCTGTGGAAAGGCTTTGTCTTGGCTTCCATTTGGAATTTTGGGAGATCACCTTGTAGGGGGCTGTGTAGTCATTACTAATGGTTGCCAACTATTTCCCTTCTTCTACCTTCCAGGCACTTGGAGGATTGCGATTTCCACGCCCCCTGGTGGTTCGGTGGGGCTATGTGACCAGCTCTGGCAACAAGCTCTGAGTGGAAGTGATAGGTTACTTCTGGACTAAACTGCCAGGACAAAACCATTTGACGAACTTTTTCCCCTTGGCATGGTGAACCAGACTGCCCACAGGCCATCAAAAGGGGGCACAGAAGTGAGATGAGAGTCTGACTGGATCTGAACAGAAGGTCAACTTGGCAAAGGCAAATTAAACCTGTAACCAAGGCTGCTCAGGCTGGAAACCAAATGAGACTCATGGTCAGGCTTCAGGGAGGTAAGAAGTGACATCGCAAAGATCCCAGAAGGAACAATGACCTGTTCCCTGGGAACACGGTCTTACCAAGAGGTAAATCCGCCATAGGCTTCAGGAGCAGGTGGCAAGTAACCCTCAGCGTTAAAAGCAGACAAACTCCCTTCAGCAGATAGCAAGGAGCTGAGCCCCAACGTGAGAAGCCCCACCATCCAGCTCCATGAGGGCACCAGCCCTTCTGTAAACCCAAACACTGTCTTGGAAAGAAGCAGGAACAAAGAAATCTGAGCATCCCCGGAAGATGCTCACCCATTCAAAAGAGTCCACTGAATTCAAAAGAGACTGAGGATTGCCTTATTCTGGGGGTAGTGCTATAATTTGGGCTACTTGGTAGAGAGAAATGACAACATTGCCTCCCTGAAGGTTGTTGACAATGCTGAAAAACACGTTTGGTTTGTTCTGGTTTGTCTCATCTAGCATCTTAGGTTCTATGGAGGTAACCTGGAGACTCCAGACCTTGAAAAGGACCATGGGAAAATCTGAGCAGATGAGTTCTGTGTGACAACTGTACGGCAGGGTCTGCACGAACCCTGGGATTTGGGGGCTTCTCCTCTCACATGCTACCATCATGCCGTGATTTAATAAAGTTGCCTGGTCAGCAAGATAGTGCTCTGTGCTTTAGTACATGGGTGTATTTTACATGGATGCTATTACATTTGGCCTGTCCACTGCACTCAATACCCACAGTTGCATCTGCAGGATCATTTGTTAAGAAAAATCGGAAAAAGAATGTGTCTTGGCCCTAATAGGTCTAAAAACTTTTAGGAAGCACAGATAAACAGAATGAAAAATCTGACATCCAGAGGCAAAAATTCCCCAGTACATTCATATGCCTTTATAAAAATCTGGTTTGCAAGCCCTTTTATTGCCATCTGAATTGCTCAGACTAGTATTTGGGAATACTGACCACTTCTACCAGGCACCTAGCCTGTGAATAAAAGATAGAAATACTGGAGAACTATGATTTTATGAAAAAATATGAGGGACAAGTTTATTATTATAAGATTTGCATCAAACATTTTTGATGTATTCAGTAATATTCTGATTTATATCAGGAGTTGATATACGTCTAGATATTTTAAATTATTATTCACTCTTTCCATTTTCTAACATTTATTTGTAAAAAACAGTGAATTTTACATCACAGCTTATTTGGGATATTGCAGAGTCCAAATAATCAGACGTTCCAGGTTTTAAGAAAATATTTAGTGTCTGATGCCCAGGCCTAAGCATTTTCTGCTAATCAAATCATGTGTATTTATTTCCTGCTAAAACCTGGAGTATTAACTTGTACTAGTAAATGTACTTCCTAAAGTGAGAAATAAATATCTTAACGCTGAGAATTGTTGCTAATATGCTCAGCCATCAATTGTATTGGGAGCATTAGACAAAATCTTTCCTGGCTCCACCAACACATAAGTCTGTTGTGAGGAAATATGATCAATGTCTCGGTACGGGAAAGGTGAAAAATTACAAAGAGAAAAGAAAACATCCAGTCAGTTCAGCTTGTCTCCATCTACTTTCTGTTTGCAATACACAATATAGTAATCTGATATGCCATTTTTGATCAAGTTAAATTTAAAGCAGTCTCATTTGCACTGTCAGTGATGAGTGGCTTGCCGCATTAGAGGGCGTGATTTTCAGCATCTGGGCCATGAATGGAGTTGTCCCTCTTTCTGGAGATGATTGTTTATGCAAGCACTTTGGGGGAACAAAAAAGGAGAACAAAATGTGTGTACACTTCCTCCTAATCAATCTCAATCAGCTCTGGCCAGACCACTCATCTCACCACCATGCCTGCGGTGACTAAAGAGGACACGTCACATGGCTAAAAAGAACATGTTATCCGGAGTTGGAAAGCAGCATCTGAAATGCTAAAGCCAGTTTCATGAAGGGTCACCTACAGTAACAATAATTGTAAAAACAAAAGGTTATTTTCACATGCAAGATCTAGAATGAAAGTCCAGCGTGGTTTACTCTAAGGTAGTTTTTTTACTTTTGGTTTTGGTTTTTTAACTTTTGTTTTGAATAAACTTGGATAAACTGCATAAAGTTCCTTTAGGAGATTTTTGAGAAGAAAAAAATGAAGTCAATATTATAGCATGTTCTTATTTAGAATACACAGATTTCAGCAATCTTGATTTTATATGAGAAATATTAGGTCACTTGTAATTCTAGGAAATATCAATTTAATATTGATGGAAACAAATTCAGCTAATATGAATAGTCAAACCCAATTTGACTGTAAAGATGTAAAGCTTCAAGAACTTTACATTTTTATCTAATGGCATCAATTTTCTTGAATAGGTATATGAATACATGTACGTGTCTGTGGTTTACCCCTTAAAAAAAATCCATGAGTTCTGAAAAATTATACATTCAGGCATTTCCAGTAATTTGTGTTTCTCTGTATAAAAAGGTAAGGTGTATGACCTCAGAGGGGATACTTTGTTAAATGTATTATCTGGAACCCAATCCCAGACTTCAAAATGGGAATGCTAGAGAAACCAGACTAGAAATTTCAAAAGTAAACTCCAGGAGCACTTAGTCCAATGTTGAGTGATGATACTAGCCCATTACTATCTCTACAATAACCAACACTTCCATTAGGGAGCTCACAGAAAACACTGGCAAACAGGTGGTAACATGCTCAGGAATCATGGTTTTCAAAGATGCAAGGTCTGCATCTCTCTGCTTTGGCCCACCTGTCCCTAGAAACGCCTGGATCCCTCCTAACTTCTCTGCTCATTCCTCTTAATATCCTTCATAGACTTCTTTCTTCTATTTATTGCAAAGTCTTTTCTAAGAAATATTTTACTACTTTTCATAAATTAATAGAAAACAAAATAAATACATAAACTGCATAAGTAAAAAATATGTAAAAGAGAAAACATGAAATGTGCAATAAGTTCTAGTCAATTAATTAACATTTGTTATGTGTTGAATCAGTGAAGTACTTTAAAATCATAAAATGCCTTAAAGTTTGAATTATTTGGCTTCGGGGGGTTAGACAGTGGGTCAAATTTATATATATGCACACACATACAATCAAAAATTATGTATAGATTATTCTCTTACTACCTTTATGTATCAGGTAGATGAATTGATCAGCTGCTATGTATAAAGTTCTCGGTGGAAGCTGTGATATTTGAGACATTTCTAATTCTTAATGAACATTCTAGAAGCACAATGACTTATGGGCAAAATAAGAAACTAGGGGTGTAAGACAGACCACCTTCTTTAAAACTTCCAAATACCACAACACAGACCAAGGAAATTTTAACCATACAATCAGGGAGTCTAACATGATTTTCCTCACTAGCTCATACACAAAATATTCCAAAAAGCTAAAACTACTATATATGAAGAATCATCGCCCTCATTATATTCATCCACATTTCATACTATCCACATTTTACATCATAATCATCTAAACTAAAGTGAACTAATATGTTCTCCAGCATTTACCAAGGCAAAGGAAATGTCAATAAAGACTCTGGGATGCTGGCTTTTAACAGAAAACACATATAGATAATCCTTCAGAAGGAATATTGATAAATTGTGCTGTCTAAAGCATGCTTTAGAAATGGGTCTGAAATCAGGTGGTAATATCTAGGGATATTTAGTGAAATGTACACTATATGCAATCAGAGTAGCAACAACCATGAATAAAAAACCCTCATCAGTTGATTGCCACTCTTAAAATAATTAATTTAAATTTGCAAAGAGAGTAGTTTAAATATAAAAAATAAGCTTTGTACTTACCATTTTATAATGATGGCTTATAATATTCTGAGTTATTATTTTTTTAATTAAATATAATGGAAATAAGTTCATCTTAAGCTTCAGGATTTTCCCTTCTAATGTTTATAAACTTCCCAGTGCCACCATATTGATAGCACTGGAGGCCTGAATCATAAAGATACTCTACACATGCAAATTAGAAACACAACACACAAGCCCCTCGGGCCTCTTTAAACTAATTAAATATGGCTTATTTAGTTTTTACAATTTTAGGGAAACCACTGGAAAGTTTAGATGTTAAGCTGATATTAGAATAACCACCAGACCGAAAATGGGTAATTTGATAACTGATCTCATTGAAATCTGGTTTCAATGAGAATATATTTTTACTGGGGTGCTAAAAATGATTATGAATGATGCTTTGAGGAGTAAATATCTGGCCACAAAATGCTTTTTCCTGGGAAAAGACCATGAAGGTGGACAATTAATGGACATGCCTTCCCATCCTGAGCTCATTGAATTTCTTCACCTGTGTTCTTACTCTTCCCTGCCAATCGATTTGATCACTTACTAGGTTCCCAAATTTGATCCTTAAGGACACAGTAAAGTTCAAGCTAGACTTTAACTCTGATCTTAGAAATGTCAAAGAAAGGGAGGAAAACACTCAATTCCTTAGTAGTATCTCCAGAATTTACAGCAGTGCGTTTACATGGGACACAGTTAATTTTCACTTTTACTTTCTGAATTCATCTTTCATTTAAAAAATCTATCCCTTAAAACAGTAGCAAAACAAAAGCAGAAATAGAGACACAGACGTAGAGAACAAATGTATGGATACCAAGGGGGAAAGGGGTGGGGTGGGAGGAATTAGGAGACTGGGATTGACATATATACATTATTGATACTATGTATAAAATAGACAACTGATGGGAACATACTGTATAGCACAGGGAGCTCTACCTAATGCACTGTGGTGACCTAAGTGGGAGGGAAGTCCAAAAGGGAGGGGCTATCTGTACGGGTATGGCTGATTCATTTTGTTGTGCAGTGGAGGCTAACACAACATCGTCAAGCAACCATACTCCAATAAAAGTTAATCAAAAAAAGTAGCAAAGCATTTGAATTTGAAGTGTATGTATTCACTTATTTAATCCACTGAATTAGTATTTGTGCAATAGAAGAGGTAATTCACTCGACAACATTCAAGTAGCAAAAATGGACCTTTCCAAAAAGTAAGTCATTAACTCCCTTCCCACTAATAGGAAGGGAATCTTTATTTTCAGTAGCAGCCTTCACCTGGTCTCCTCCCAGGCCAAGTCCTGGGAATGGAGTCATTTTCCCATGACATCCTTTAGCAGCTTCACATCTTGCAAACATCAGGCTTCCCCAGTGGCTGCAGCACTGGCTCCTTCTTGTGTTGTTGTAGTTATTCATGACCAGCACACTTGACTAGTCACCCTTCTGTCGCCGGTCCTAAAACTAAAAAGGGATGATAACCCTGGAAAAAATCTAGACTTCTCATAAATCTTATTGATGATCATTTGCTGGCAATCAATAAGGAAGGAAGATAGCAAAACAAACCAAAAAATGGATCATAAGCAAGAAGAAAGCTAGCAGAGGAATACTAGCAGATATGATGAACCTGCTGCTTTCTTCAGTTTCATTAAACTCAATATAATTAAGTTTTGACCTATAAGAAGGAATATGAACTAAAAATGAAAATAATTCTCTCTGGGAAAGAATCAGCGTGGATTGACAAGAAGACAGCTGCAGACTCACCGTCTCTGCGATTAAGGCTTGCGAAGCCAGGGCCGTGGCTGCTGGACCGCTCTGAGGAGCTGCTGAGGGAAGCCCGGGGCAGGGCAGACGCCAGAGGAGCGTCACAGCTATCTGGGGGGAAACACCACGTGCGGGTTAATACACTGATTAAAGCTTTCCTGTCCTCTCTTCCTCTCTTCTTCCTTCCCTTTTACTTTCCTTTCCTTCCTATTTCCCTGCCACCATCCCTTCTCTTCTTCCTTAATTTCCTTTCTTTTTAGTTAACAGGCTAGGAAAATGCTAGAGCCTGTGGCAAACATCAGTCTTGATCAGAGGTGTGTTAGTAAACGTTGAACAACAGGCTCTTAAGGAAAATTAAAAACCCTGATTGGTAGCATTTGCCACTTTCCATGGTGTAAATACTCGTACCATGGCCAATTCAAAGCTATCAACGTGATGTCACTGACCAGGAAGTTGGAAAAAGAATCATTATATAGTATTTTCACCACGCAGACAAAAGGTATGTAAATAACCTCAAGAGCACTGATAACAGCAAGATGACATAAAGTAGGAAGTGGTGAGTTTTCAGAATGTATTACTTTTGTCTTAATATGATTTAATTAATTATGTTTATGTAATTTAATTTTTAATAATGATTGTATTTTCATGCAAAATTCATGAAAAGTTAATGATTGGCTCTTGCTAGCTGCTAAAAATTGGTTCCAGCACGTCACTCCTAAATGGGAAAATATTAAAAGTATTTCCTTGAAAATCAGAAAGAACACTTTCACAGACACCACTGTTTCTATTGAACATTGCACTGAAAGTCCTATCAGTACGTAAGAGAAAATTTAAAAATTAAAAGCACAAAATTGGATTAAAAAGAGCAACCGTTATCGTTTCCAGATGATATGATTATGGAGGTAGAAATTCTGAAAGTCATTGGCTAGCTTAACAATTCATTATACAAAAGCTGATAGTATTTCTAAACTTATCCATAGTTAGAAATTAAATAGAATAGCAAATACTAACAAAACATATAAAGTATCTAAGAATGAATCTTACAGAATTTGCAGGACATTTATGGAGATTATTATAAAAATTGTATTGAAAGACATTAAAGAAAAACTACATAAATTCAGACTACAATGATTGCAAATAGGAAGACTACTTTTAAGGTACTGGTTTTCCCTAGCTTGATCTAAAGATTCATTAGAAGTTCAGTCAAAGCTCAGGAGGGTTTTTCACAGAACTTGAAGCAGTGAACCACACAGCTCAGGGATTCTTAACGTGTGGTACAAACATGATATAGGGGGTCTGTTGAGATGAATAGAAAAAAATTACATCTTTATTTTCACTAACCTATAGCTAAAATTTAGCATATTCTTCAGTCACAAATGTAGACAAACCAGACTATATTCACCAGTGCCCGTGCATATGTTACCAACATAAGTTACAGATATTTTAATAGCAATCGTTGTCACAGACATCTAGAAATATTGTTTATGGTCCCCTTTACTTCAAAATAACAGTATTTATTAAAGTCACCACTAGATCTTGTTTTTGAATGCCCTAATAACTAAGAAGACACTATGTTACAATTTCTAGTACATTGATATCAGCATTTCAATATAACTATTTACTTTGTAACCATATGTATACATTTTATGCACTTACAAGCATTGCTGTGAGAAGGGGTCAGGCTTCAGCAAAGTGCCCGAAGGGTCCTTGGCACAAGGAAGAGCAAAGAAGCTCCCGCTGTGAGTGTGTGCACTGCAAGTACAAAGCTGTTGAGACATTACTGGGGCATTATTAGCCATTCAGAAGATTCCAGAAGATTGGGATCATCCACAATCCACAGTCAGCTGTGCTAACTCGAATGTGAACGTGACAATTTCTCAGGGGACAATTTCTCTGCCTGTTGAGCAGACCAGGCCTGCATCATTCCCCCTTTAGGTAAAGGGGTCCCAGGGATCTAAGTAACCTGCTCAAAGTCACAGAGCTGGTTGAGGGTAAGTGAAGATTATCTCCATCAACTGTTTAGCTTGGGAAGCCTGCTCCTTTCCCAGCCTCCCCCATCCCCCCCCAGCACGGCTTCCTTTCTGAGTCTCCCCAGACGCTCCCCACTCAGTCCCCTCTGCTCACATCTTTCTCATCTCACCGTATTGGGGTCTCTCCTTTCTGGGTTAGAAACAGTGAGGACCAAGTGTAGATTCTGGAGCCAGACAGGGTGTGGGCATGACATTTACCAAGCTGCCTACTCTTGGGAAGTCACTGGCCCTCCCTAAGCCTCAGTTACCTCATCTGTACAATGAGGATGTCACACAACTGAATCACACAACTGGACAAAGGGGAATCACACAATTCATAGGGTTTCTATGAGGATTAATAGTGTTTGCTTTTATTATTTTCAGTATGGTAAGACAAGTCATCACATAAGCTTCTTCCAAATATTCTATAAGGACGTTTTCCCTATAAAGAGATATAGAAGGCAGCATGCAACGTTCCAAGCCATATTCTCATTTTTTATTCTTTCCTCAAAAGAAGGCATATGAATCTTAGTCTTTAAAAAAAAAAAAAAAAAAAAGAGTAAGATGTACTCGCTCTTATGGAGTCATCTTTGCCTTTGAGAAACAATTTTAAAAGTGATCATTTTCTTTACAACCCTAATTGGTTGTTCCAATTCACTTCCACACAGTCAAATTTGAGAATGCACGTGATCAAAAAACGTGACCATGTCCAATAAGGTACTTGGAAAAGAGCGGCTCTGTGTTTGGACAGTGTTTTCAGTACATTCACTGTGTTTTTAACTAAATTACATTCAAGTAAGGTGAAGTCTCAGATGCCACCCAAAAATCTCCTTAACCATTGTTTTCAATTTGAAATGTCTATATTTTATACTACGATTCCTGGAGCCAAAATTGTTAAGACACAATTTAATTTTCTTTTTCTGGAATCATTAAAAAATATTTGATTTCCACTGAATATTATTCTTATCAATAGTCTGATACATACTATTTCTATCCAAAAAAAAAAAGATGAATCCTGAAATGCTTCAAAGCTACAACAATTATTCATAAATAATTGTTTTTAACAAACGAGATGGCAAAACAACTGAAAAGTACAACTATTTACCACTTAGGGGGAAAATGAGGTGAGTACAAGTAATAATCTTGTAAGAATTAACAAATGAAAATAGACAGATAATATTACAGTTCAATAGGCTAAAGCAAGTTTATTTCTCTTCATAATAACACTCATATTAAGAAGAAATTATTCTATGAAATAATCTCAGTTTTGAAATGCACTTATTCCTTCAAAAGTTCAAATGTACTCAGAAGCTCAAATGTTCTCAGAAAAGCTTAGCAACTCTAAAGGGAAACTGATGATCCGTTGTAACGTGTCTTATAGAAAATACAGACACACCGTAATTGTTCATGATTTATGTATGATTCAGATCAGAGTGCTCAGAACAGCCTTGTGTGCATGCTTCTATAATAAGTTCTTATGTATTAAATGAGCAAACATTGTCTCAGTAGTTGTACCTATTGTAACATCATTTTAATCAATAGCCTATTGTTTGTCCTGCCAACAGAACAGCTTTATACTGAAATTATTAAACAATATTTCAGCTTCTGTTTTTAAAAATTATATATATATTCTTTTCTCCAGGTAAAATCTTAGAAATTTGGAACTTCCCATAGCTGGGGAAAACATAATTGCCTTAATCCTCTCAATCTAAGTGACACTATCTGAGTGTTTTCCAGACCCTTGACCTCCTCCTAAAACTACTTAAATCTACCCCCTCCATAAATAAAAAACAGTCCCAGACAAACCTCTTTGGATTACTACAGCTCCTTGGTGATGCATGCTCTTAGTTTCTTCAGAACTTTCAAATCCAGTTTATACACAACTGTATATAAATGGCATCTTTTCAATATGCATTATGTTCTAAAGTAGACTAAAAATTCCTCAGCAAAGAAAATGTCACTTTACTGAATTCATTGATGAGCTCTAGTAGTTATCTGGTAGCACCTTTAGGATTTTCTATGTCTAATATCATATCATCTGCAAACAGTGACAGTTTTACTTCTTTCTTTTCCAATTTAGATTCCTTTTCTTTTTCTTCTCTGTTTGCCACAGCTAGGACTTCCAGAACTATGTTGAATAAAAGTGGTGAGAGTGGACATCCTTGTCTTGCTCCTGATCTTAGAGAATATGCTTTTAGATTTTCACTGTTGAGTATGATGTTAGCTGTAGGTTAGTTGTATATGGTCTATATTATTTTGAAATATGTTCCCTCTAGGACCCTTTCTGGAGAGTCTTTAATCATAAATAGGTGTTAAATTTTGTCAAAAGCTTTTTCTGCATCTATTGAGATGATCATATGGTTTTTATTCTTTAACTTGTGGTGGTGTATCACAGCCATTGATTTGCAGATACTAAAAAATCCTTGCATCCCTAGGATAAATCCCACTTGATCATAGTGTATGATCCTTTTAATGTATTGTTGGATTTGGATTGCTAGTATTTTGTTGAGGACAGATGAATGGATAAAGAAGATGTGCTACATATATACAGTGGGATATTACTCAGCCATTAAAAAGAATGAAATAATGCCATTTGCAGCAACATAGATGGACCTGGAGATTATCATACTAAGTGAAATAAGTCAGACGGAGAAAGACAAATATCTATTAAAAAATTTAAAACAATAATTCAAATAATTATTTTAATAATATAATAATAACCTTCCAAAACAGAAAGCACAAAGTCCAGAGGGCTTCCCTGGTGAATTCTGCCAAACATTTAAGGAAGAAATCATGCCATGTCTCCATAATCCCTTTTAGAAGATAGAAACAGAGGAATACTTTTTAACTTATTCTATGAGGCTAATAGTACCATAATACCAAAACCAATCACAGATATTACAAGAAATGAAACCTACAGACCAATATTTCTCACGAACACAGATGCAAAATCCTCAACAAAATATTAGCCATCAAATCCAACAATGTATAAGAAGAATTACAGGGAATTCCCTGGCAGTCCAGTGGTTAGGACTCCATGCTTCCACCGCAGGGGGCCCGGGTTCAATCCCTGGTGAGGGAACTAGGATCTCACAAGCCACACGGTGTGGCCAAAAACAAAATAATAAAGTAAAATAAAATAAAAATTTCAACAGATTTTTAAAAAATAGAAGAATTACATACTGAAACAAGTGGAATTTGTCCCAGGTATTCAGCGCTGGTTCAACATTCAAAAATCAGTTTATGTAATCCATCACATCCACAAGCTAACAAAGAAAAATCACATGGTGCTATCGATAGATGAAGAAAAGCATCTGACAAAATCCAACACCCATCCATGGTAAAAACTCTTGGTAAACTAGGAATAGAGTTGAACTTTCACAAATTGATAAAGAATATCTACTGAAAACTTACAGCTAACACCACACTTAATGGTGAGAAACTGGAAACTTTCCCCACTAAGATCAAGACTAGGCAAAGATTTTCCCTCTCAGCACTCCTTTTCCACATCCTACTAGAAGTCTTAGTTAATGCAATTAGACAAGAAAAGGAAATAGAAGGGATACAGATTAGGAAAGAAATGTCTTTGTTATGGATGACAAGATCATCTATGCAAAAACTCCTGGAACTAATAAGTGGTTATAGCAAGGTCACAGGATACAAGGTTAAAATACAAAAGTCAATTGTTTTTCTATATACCAGCAATGATCAAGTGGAATTAGGAATCTGAAACACTATGCTATTTACATTAACACCTAAAAAATATAAAATACTTAGGTATAAATCTAACAAAATATGCATGAGATCTATATGAGGAAAACTACAAAACTCTGAGCAATTAATCGAGGAAGAACTAAATAAATGGAGAGATACTCCATGTTCATGGACAATACTCAATATTGATTGTCAAGATTTCAGTTTTTCCCAATTGATCTATAGATTCAAGGCAATCTCAATCAAAATTCAAGCAAGTTATTTTGTGGATATCAACAAACTGATTCTAAAGTTTATGTGGTGAAGCAAAAGACCCAGAATGGCCAAAACAATATTGAAGAAGAACAGAGTGGTAGGAATGACACTACCTGATTTCAAGACTTACCATAAAGGTACAGTAATTAAGACAGTGTATTGGCAAAAGAACTGGCAAATAGATCAGTGAAACAGAACAGAGAGCCCTGAAGTAGACCTACACAAATATAATCAATTGACCTTTGACAAAGTAGCGAAGGCAATACAATAGAGCAAAGATAGTCTTTTCAATAAGTGGTAATGGAACAAATGGACTTCCATAAGCAAAAACATGAATCTACACACAGACTTTTTACCCTTCACAAAAATTAATTCAAAATGGTTCACAGATCTAACTGTAAAGCACAAAACTATAAAACTCCTTGAAGATAACATAGGAGAAAATCTAGATGAACTTGTGTTCTGCAAAGACTTTGTAGATACAAAGCCACGATCCATGAAGAAAAGAACTGATAAGATGGACTTTATTAAAATTAAAAATTTCTGCCCTGCAAAAGACAGTCAAGAGAATGAAAACACAAGCCATAGGATGGGAGAAAATATTTGCAAAATACACATCGAACAAATGAGTTTTATCCAAAATATGCAAAGAACTCAAACTTACCAATAAGAAAACAAACAACTCCAATTACAAAATGGTCCTAAGCTGACTTTAACAGACACTTCACCGAAGAAGATATACAGATGAGAAAGAAGCATATGAAAAGATGCTCCACATCATATGTCTTCAGAGAAATGCACATTAAAACAACAATGAGATACCACTACACTCCTATGAAAATGGTCAAAATCTGGAACACTAATGACACCAAATGCTGGCAAGGATGTAGAGCAACAGGAACTCTCATTGGTGGTGGGAATGCAAAATGGTGCAGCCTTTTTGGAAGACTGTTTGGCCGGTTCTTACAAAACTAAACATATTCCTACGTGCAATCCAAAATCTGTTCCTTGGTATTTACCCAAAGGGGATGAAAACTTATGTCTACACAAAAACAGGCACAAAAATGTTTATAGCGGCTTTAGTCATTAAACGCCAACACTTGGAAGCAACCAAGACACCTTTAGTAGGGAATGGATAAACAAACTGTGGTACATCCATATAGTGGAACATTAGTCATAAAAAGAAATGATCCATCAAGCCATGAAAAGACACAGAAGAAACCCAAATGCATATTACTAAGTGAAAGAAGCCAGTCTTTAAAGGCTACATACCATACGATTCTCGCTATATGATATTCTGGAAAAAACAGAAGTGTGAAGCCAGTAAAACGATCAGTGGTTGCCAATGTTTAGATGGGAGAGAGGAATGAATAAGAGGAACACAAGGGATTTTAAGAGCAGTGAAACTATTCTGTACAATAATATAATGCTGGATACATGTCATTATACATTTGTCCAAACCCACAGAATGTACAACACCGAGAGTGAAACATCAACTATGGACTTGGGGTGACTATCATGTGTCAGCACTGATTCACCAATTGTAAAATAAAAAAAGTATCAACACCACTCTGGAGAAGGATGCTGGTAATGGCAGAGGCTAAGCATGTGTGAGGGAAGGGGGTATATGGGAAATCTCTGTACTTTCTGCTCAATTTTACATAAACCTAAAACTGCTCAAAAAATAAAGTTTATTTTTAAAAAAGGGCAGGGGGGCTTTCTCTTTATCAACTACCCTGAGTATTCACTTAAAAATAAGTGCTATGATTTAAATAACTTACTGAGAAAGAAGAGAAACTTTCAGGGTTTTTTTTTCCCCAGTTATACATCCTGGAGCCCATTTATAAAACTTAGTTCTATCCCTTCATGGTTTTAAAATTGTGCAAGGGTGTGTGACTCTACCAGCCTTCAGAGCAATCAAATATCTGGAGGGAGAATGGCTGTAGTTTTTCATGGATTGTCCTGCTTCAGCACCCTAAGCAGACAAGGATTTAGATCTGTTTTAAAGGTCACTTTTAATTATCCCAATTATTATTCACTCATGACTGCTGAAAAATTATATTCGACAAAAGGAACAGATTCCCAGTGGTGGGAGTGTTTCTAAAATTATAACTTGTGCCAGTTTAATGAATCATACTGCTTCTCATACAGGAACAGCACTTTTTTTTTTTTAAAGAACCACTATTTATCTTTATTTCTTCAGCTTCTATCACAGTGCCTGGCACATGGTAAGCATTTGATAAATGTTTGCTGAATTGAATTGATCACAAGTCCGAGAGCAACTTTCTTAAATCTCCATATCTAAGTTATATTTCAACCCTGACATATATTGAGCTTAAAACATTGAAACAGCCAAGTTCATCCTAACAGAAAAATCATGCGGTCTTAATTTCCAGGATGGGTGTGGGGTAGGTATGTGATAGTGGGACCCAGGAAAATATAGATAGAGAAGAGGGGTTCTCACTAATAGGAAGGGACTGCCAATGAAGTATTCATTTCAGAAGGCATTCTCATTCCTGCTTAAACAGGGCATGTCAGGAAAATTCAGCAATCCAACACACTCAGATATTTTTCAAAAATAATTCACAAATGGAAAGATGAGAACATGTCTGTGTTAGAAGTAACATCTCTAGATTTATCAAGATTGTATAATTTTGTGCAATGAAATTCAGGGGAGAAATAGACACAGCAGTTTTTCAGACACTGATACCCAAGGGGCAATTCCCCATCCCTGCCCCTGAAATTCTGATTTAGTGAGAGGATTTATTTATGTACTTAAGGCAGACACATTCTGTTCTTCAGAGAAGGAAATGTACAACACTTGGGACAGGAGCTGAGAGATCTCTGCAGTGGATGAAAACCTCAACTGTGCCAGGAGAGACCCTCAACGTGGCCACCAGGAGTGTGCACTAAATTGCAGTTTTCATTTGAGTAGCCCTGGTATCTGTATTATGTTCTGTGGTTATTAAACCAGAATTGGAGAGTTGGGCAGTGTAAAAGACATACTTTCAAAAATCTGAAGCCCTATCACGCTAGTGCCCAGAAAGATGCACTTGGGAAACTCAGCTGTTGACTCATATTAGTATTGATATTACTTTAAATATTTAGTTTAAAAAGACTTTCACTATCCATAGCTCATTAACTGGAAAACTTCCTTGCTTGTACATAAATCTGAAATATCCATTTAAGGGGTAAAGTCTAATATTCCACACAACTTACTCAAATTGTTGAAATAGTCACAGAGCAATGAAATATGCAGTTTTGGGGTGACGTCAGTATCATGATAGTGTGAATCGTTCCTTTTTTCTCTCTCTCCTTTGATTTACAACTATTAGGACGTCCATAACCAGAAAGAAAAAAAAAAGCACCTATCCACAGCATACAACGACATCCAAGAGATCCATCCACCTGTGCATCCAAAGTGGGTGGATTGGACCATGGAGTAGGTAGCAGGGATTGAGGTAAGTGACTGCAGAGCTGGTGGCAGGAGGCTGTGACAGCACAGAAGGCGGCTGCTGTTCTGGCAGCGAGCCAGCACCACCTTTCTGGCAGAGGAGCTGGAGGATGAAGGCAGTGACTGGAAGTCTGCCCAGCCACGTGTGTTACACCTGGCGGGACCAGTTGCTCTCTCTGAGGAGAGACTGCAGTGAATGGGCAGAGGGAAAGGAAAGGTAAGTAGACAGACAAAGAGAACTGAAGTAAAATGTCTCCTGCTGTCTGCCCCTGGAGGCAAGGGGACTGACCACCCAAGGACCCCTGGGACACCACCCCCATCCCAACTTGAGGATACCTCTACCAGGCCATGGACACCCACAAAGCCCCAAGTGCTAAGTACACACACCTCCCCCCTGTGCCCACATTCTGCCACCACTCGTTGTTTTTGTTGTTGTTTTTGTTTTGTTTTGTTTTAACTGTGTGGGTTCCCAATCTTAGAAGCCGCTAGTTAACGCTGGTAAGAGAAACCAAAAACTTGTGCCATAGCGCCACCTTCTGGAAAGGAAGGCTCCTAACTACCAACCTGTTGCTTTCTTAGGATCAAAGTAAACAAAGTCTTACCTAAATAAAAATGGTGTTCCATTTTTTATTTAGGGAATCATGGTAATACGGTATCGCAAAAAGAAGCAAGACAATTTTCCAGTAGCCAAACCCAAAGGTATGGAATATTGTGATCTAACTGATAAAGAGTTTTAAATACCTGTTGCGAAGAAATTCAATAGAAAACTCATAAAGGCAATGCAATAATATTAGGAATGAAAATAACAAGTAGAAGGAATACTTTACCAAAGAGATTAAAATCCTAAAAAACAATCAGACAGATTTCTGGAGCTGAAGAACTCAATAAATGAGATAAAGAATGCATTACAATGCACTGGAAATAGAGCAAATCAGGTAGAAGAGGAATTAGCAAGCTCAAGGATAGAAATATAGAAATAATTCAGGTGGAAGAAAAGAGAGAGCTAAGATTTTTAAAAAGTGAAGCCTATGAGAAATATCTGATTCTACTGGAAAGGGAAACGTAAGAATAATGGGCATCCCAGAAGGAGAAGAGAGTGGGAAGGGGACAGAGTTTATTTAAAGAAATAATAGCTGAGAAATTCCCAAATCTGGGGAAGGGATGAATATACAGATCCACGAAGCTAACAGAATATCTTGTTATCTCATCACAGAAAGACCTCCAAAACACATTTTAATGAAGCTGTCAAAATTCAATTATAAAGAAGCAATTTTAAAGGCAGCCAGGGGGGGAAAAAAAAAAAAAGACGGCAACCTACAGAGGTACCCCCATTAGGCTACAGTAGATTTCTCAGCAGAAACTTTGAAGGTCAGGAGATAGATAGTGGAATGACATATTCAAAATATTGAAAGATAAAAATTTCCATCTAAGAATATGTGGCAGTTATCCTTCAGATATAAAGGAGAATTAAAGCCTTTCCCAGACAACTAAAGCTGAGGGAGTTTACCACCACTAGACCTGCCTTATGAGAAATGTTGAAAGGAGCTTTTCAAGCTGAAACAAAAAGACAAAAGTACACAAAACTCTGATTAAGATGATAAATACTCATAATTAGAATACTGTAAATCTTTTCTAGAACAGTATATTAAATTCTTAACTATAATATAATGGTTAAAGGAAAAGAGCATTAAAAATAGCTATAGATACTACAACTTGGTAATGAAATCACAGCATAGAGATCATTTCTAACATTAACAATATAAAAGGGGAAGAGTAAGCAGATGAAACCTTTATAGGTGAATGAAGATAAACTGGCATCAGCAGGAAAGGGGCTATTTTACCTGTAGGATGTTTCATGTAAACTTCATGGTAACCACAAGCAAAAATCTAGAGCAGAAACATAAACATAAAAAAGGGGAGAGTGAGCAAATCACCATGGAAAACCACCAACTTATAAGGGCAGACAGAAAGAGAAGAAAAAAGGAACAACAGAGAGACAAAATAAGCAGAAGGCAAAAGATAAAATGGCAATAGTAAATTCTTACATATCAATAATCACCCCTAAATGTAAGCAGATTGAACTCACCGATCAAAAGGCACATAGTGGGTGGATGGCTGAAAAAACAAAGTCCAACTCTATGCTCTCTACAGAAGACTCATTTCAGCTCTAAAGGCACATAGGCTCAAAGTGAAAGGATGGAAGATGATATTCCAAGCAAATAGAAATGAAAAGAAGGTGGGTATAGCCATCCTTGTATCAGACAAAACACACTTCAAGCCAAAAAAGGTAAGAAGAGACAAAGAAGGTCAGTAAAGGGGTCACTACATCAAGAAGATATAACAATAATAAATATGTACGTTCCCAAAACCTGATCACTGAAATATACAAGTATGTAATCATAGATATTAAGGAACAAATAGACAACAATGCAGTAATTGCAGGAATTTCAATACCCCACTATCAGCCATGGATAGATTGTCTTGACAGAAAATCAACAAAGAAACGTTGGACTTGAACCACACCTTAGAACAAATGGATTTAATAGACACATATAGAATATTCCATCCAACAGTAGCAGAATACACATTCTTCTCAAGTGCACATAGAACATTCAGGCTGGATCATATGATAGGTCACAAAACAAATCTTAGCAAACTTAAGAAGACTGAAATCATATCAGCTATCTTCTGTGACCACAATTGGTATGAAACTAGAAGTCCACAACAAGAGGAAGATGAGAAGATCTACAAACATGTGGAAAGTAAACCCACGTCTAAACAACCATTGTGTCAAAGAAGAAATCAAAAAGGAAATAAAAAATATCTCAAAACAAATGAAAATGAAAACACAACCTATCAAATATCATGGCATGCAGCAAAAGCAGATCTGGGTGGAAAGTTTATAGCAATAAATACATTAAGATGTTAGAAAAATCTCAAGTAAACAACCTAACTTTATACCTCAAGGAACTAGAAAAAGAAGAAAAAATTAAGCCCAAAGTTAGCAGAACTAAGGAAATAGTAAGTATCAGAATGCAAATAAATGAAATAGAAACCAGAAAAACAATTGAAAGGATCAAGGAAACTACAAAATGTTTCTTCAAAAAGATAAACAACATTGACAAACCTTTAGTTAGACTCAGGAAAAAAAAGAAGAGTCAAATAAATAAAATTAGAGATGAAAAGAGAAGACATTACAACTGATACTACAGAAATACATAGAATCATAAGAGACTACTATGAACAATTATATGCCAATGGATTATACAACCTAAAAGAAATGGATACATTTCGAGAAACACACAACCTACCATGACTGAATCAGGAAGAAATAGAAAGTAGGAACAGACCAATAAGAGTAAAGACACTGTATCAGTAACTTAAAAATTCCCAACACAGAAAACTCCAGGACCAGAAAACTCCCCTGGATAATTCTATCAAACATTTAAAGAAGTAATACCAATCCTCCTCAAACTCTTTCAAAATATTGAGGGGGAGAAAACACTTCCAAACTTGTTCTATGAGGCCAGCATTACCTTGATACCAAAGCCAGATAAGGATACCACAAGAAAAGCAAACTATAGACCAATATCCCTGATGAACATAGGTGCAAAAATTCTCAACAAAATATTAACAAACCAAATTCAAAAACACATTAATAGAATTATATATGATGACCAAGCGGAATTTACTCCTAGGATGAAAGGATGGGTCAACATATGCAAATCAATAAATCCAACACATCACATCAATAAAAGAAAAAATAAAAATCACATGATCTTTTCAATATAGAAAGAAAAAGCATTTGACATAAAACAACATCCTTTCATAATAAAAACCCTTAACAGACTGGGTATAGAAGGAACATACTTCAACATAAAGGCCATGTATAACAAACACAAGGGTAACATTATACCTGATGGAGAGAAATGGAAAGTGTTTCCTCTGAGACCAGGAACAAGGCAAGGATGCCCAGTCTCACTATTCTTATTCAATATAGTACTGGAAGTCCTAGCTAGAGCAATTATGCAAGACAAAGAAATAAAATATATCCAAATCAGAAATGAAAAAGTAAAACTGTCATTATTTGCTGATGATATGATTGAATATATAGAAAATCCCAAAGAATCAGCCAAAAAACTATTGAAATTAATCAACAATTTCAGTAAATTGTCAGGATACAAAGTCAACGTACAGAACTCAATTTCATTCCTCTACACTAATGATAAAGCATCTGAGAAAGAAATAAAGAAAACCATCCCTTTCACAATAGCATCAAAAACAATAAAATACTTAGGAATAAATTTAACCAAGGAAGTGGAAGATCGGTACAATTAGAACTGCAAAACTGCTGAAAGAAATCAAGGACACCAACAAATGGGAAGACACAAACAAAATCAAAGAAATTGAAGACACAAACAAATGTTCATGGATCCAAAGAGTTAATATTGTTAAAATATCAATAGTTCTAAAGCCATCAACAAATTGAACATAGTCCTCACCAAAATACCAAAGGCATTCTTCACAGAAATAGAAGAAACAATCCTAAAATGTGTGTGGAACCACAAAAGACCTCAAACAGCCAAAGCAATCTTGAGAGAAAAGAGCAAAGCCAGAGATACCACACTTCTGGATTTCAAGCTATACCACAAAACCATAGTAGAAAAACAGTATTGTACTTGGGGGGAAAAAAGACAAATTGACCAGCGGAACAGAATAGAGAGCCCAGACTTAAACCCTGGCATATACGGTCAACTAGTATTCAACAAGGAAGCCAAGAATACCCGGTGGAGAAAGGATAGCCTCTTCAACAAATGGTGCTGGAAAAATTGGAGAAACATATGCAGAACACTGAAAGTAGACCCCTATCTCACACCACTCACAATAATTAACTCAAAATGGGTCAAAGACTTAAACATAAGACCTGATGCCATAAGAATCCTAAAAGAAAATGTTAGGGGAGAAGTTTATTGGTATTGGTCTTGGCAATCATTTGGTGGGCATGATGCCAAAATAACAAACAATAAAAGAAAATAATCAAAACATGGGACTACATCAAACTCAAGAGCTTCTGCACATCAAAAGAATAAATTAATTAACAAAATGAAAAGACACCCTACAGAATGGGAGAAAAATTTTGCAAACCATTTATCGAATAAGTGATTAATATCCAAAATATATAAGGAACTCAGTCAACTCAATAACAGAAAACAAACAATCTGGTTAAAAGATGGGAAGAAGAAGTAAATAGTCATTTCTCCAAAAAGGACATCAAAATGGCCAAGAGACACATGAAAAGATGCTCAACATCACTAATCCTAAGTGGACTGCAAATCAAAATCACAGTGAAACATTACCTCACACCTGTGAGAATGGCTATCATCAAGAAGACAAGGACCAACAGATGCTGGTGAGGATGTGGGAATGTAAATTAGTCTAACAACTATAGAAAGCAAGATGGAAGCTCCTCAAAAAATTAAAAGTAGATCTATCATATACTCCAGGTATTCCACTTCTGGGTATACAACCAAAGAAAATGAAAATAGGATTCTGACAAGATATACGCACTCCCATGTTTATCACAGCATTACACACAATAGCCAAGATACGGAAACAACCCAAAAGACCATCAGTGGATGAATGGGTAAAAAAATATGTGGTATACATACACCGTGGAATGTTATTCAGCCATGAGAAAGGAAGAGATCCTCCCATTTGCTACAACATTATGCTAAGAGAGTAAGTCAGATAGAGAAAGACAAGTACTGTATGATGTCACTTACATGTGAAATCTAAAAGTTAAACCTGTGAAAAACAGAATAAAACGGTGGTTACCAGGGACAGGGACAAGAGGGATGGTCTTTAAGGGTACAAACTTGTAAGAATTGGTAAATGAGCCATGAAGATCTCATGAACAGTGTAATAAATAGACAATAATACTGTACTATAACTATATAACGTGATCATGTGTATTATAATTATATAATGTGATATTACTTCAGCAATCACATTAACAATATATAAATGTATCAAAGTAACATACTGTATACCTTAAACATATGCAATGTTACAAGTCAAATTTACTCAATAAAAAAGTGTGCAATTTTATATTTTTCTGTTCATACACTGTTCATGTGAATTACCAAATTACTGTAATTGCCAAAATCACATAATTTCCTTCTACAAATGTTGCTGCTATATAAGTTGCTTCATGGAGCAAGGACCTAATAAATTTTTTTTTTTGTTTAATTTATTTTTGGCTGTTTTGGGTCTTCGTTTCCATGAGAGGGCTTTCTCTAGTTGCGGCAAACGGGGGCCACTCTTCATCGCGGCGCAGAAGCCTCTCACTATCGTGGCCTCTCTTGTTGCGGAGCACAGGCTCCAGACGCGCAGGCTCAGTAGTTGTGGCTCACAGGCTTTGTTGCTCCGCGGCATGTGGGATCCTCCCAGACCAGGGCTCGAACCCGTGTCCCCTGCATTGGCAGGCAGATTCTCAACCACTGCGCCACCAGGGAAGCCCCCTAATGAATATTTTTTGAATGAATAATTTATTTTGAAACTTTAGAGATTTTTTTTATTCTTCAATTTTCTTCACTAAAAATTGGAGACAAAATTATGTATTTCTTTCTGTATTATATGATTGTAGAAGAGTTAAAAACTGCTGCACAAATTTTTTAAAAACCTGTGATGAACATGAAAGGGTTAGATGTTCCTTTATATTTACAGGAGTGCTTCTTCTACAAGTCCATGTAACTTTAAAAACTTACAAAATTTAACAAAAAAATAACACCTATACTATAATATTTGATCCATAAATACTATAACAATTGTTAAAATTTTAGGACAAGATTTAAGTTACACAAGAAATTTTTACACTATGTTTGGTAATTTGGGCATTTTCATTGGAAAAAAATTAAAATAAAATAACCAACATATTCCAAAGCTAAAGATTCACTGCTTTGTGGTAGAATGAGAAAAGAGAATACACATCATTGCAAAGAAATGTGTATTTGGTGCTTTAAATAATCAACTGGGAGTTTCAAAAAGCTTGTCTAACTAGGATAAAACTCCATTCATATGCTGTCTTGCAATTTGGAAATACTTTCCTTTTGTCCATCCATCTCTCCTCCTCCCACCCTCTCCTTCTTCCTTGACTTCCTCCTTTCCTCTCTTCCTTCTTTTCTCCAAGATATTCAACAGGGGACAGTTGTCAAAAAGATGTTCATAGCTAAAGGCAGCAAGTACAATCAATCCATTCAAAGCAAAAGTACCTGTTAATGATCCCTCCATAAAATACCGCTTTTCTCATTTTGCCGGAGGGGAAAAAAAACAAGACAGTAACTTCTTTGTAGAGTTCCAAGAATATACACAAAATAAATAGGGGAAAAAGGAAAATTTTATATTTTAGAATTTGGATCCAAATGACACCTAAAGTTTTAAAACAATTAATTCCTGGTAAATATTTTCAGGTTTAATCTACTGAGGTACACTATTATAATATAGCATTGCTGTTTAATGTAATGTTTACCTAAAAATTATTTAATTATTAATAGCAACAGTTCACTGAAAACTTGGGTCTCTGACCAAAAAGTTTCCATAAAACAATCATTATGTTTAATTGTTCATGTTTATTCAAAAATACAGGCCACTGTTGTTACAAGAGTAGAAAACCCAATCATTTTAGGAAGTGTGTGTGTGTGTGTGTGTGTGTGTGTGTGTGTGTGCGCATGCACACGCATGCGTGCACGCACATATTTCACAAGTAAATAAAAAATTAGATTACTATTGAATAAAGCAGTGCATTCTCAGGTATCTCATTAGATACATATATAAAGATAAAATAACTATTTGGACATGAAAACAAAGACTATTACAAGAAACAAAGAAGGACACTACATAATGATCAAGGAATCAATCGAAGAAGAAGATATAAAAATTGTAAATATTTATGCACCTAACATAGGAGCACCTCAATACATAAGGCAAATGCTAACAGCCATAAAAGGGGAAATCAACAGTAACACAATCATAGTAGGGGACTTTAACACCCCTCTTTCACCAACGGTCAGACCATCCAAAATGAAAATAAATAAGGAAACACAAGCTTTAAATGATACACTAAACAAGATGGACTTAATTGATATTTATAGGACATTCCATCCAAACACAACAGAATACACTTTCTTCTCAAGTGCTCATGGAACATTCTCCAGGATAGATCATATCTTGGGTCACAAATCAAGCCTCGGTAAATTTAGAGAAAATTGAAATCATATCAAGTATCTTTTCCGACCACAACGCTATGAGACTAGATATCAATTACAGGAAAAAATCTGTAAGAAATACAAACACATGGAAGCTAAACAATACACTACTTAATAACCAAGAGATCACGGAAGAAATCAAGGAAGAAATCAAAAAATACCTAGAAACAAATGACAATGAAAACACGATCACCAAAAACCTATGGGATGCAGCAAAAGCAGTCCTAGAGGGAAGTTTATAGCAATACAATGCTACCTCAAGAAACAAGAAACACCTCAAATAAAAAACATAACCTTACACCTAAAGCAATTACAGAAAGAAAAACAAAAAAAACCCCAAAGTTAGCAGAAGGAAAGAAATCATAAAGATCAGATCAGAAATAAATGAAAAAGAAAGGAAGGAAACAATAGCAAAGATCAATAAAACTAAAAGCTGGCTCTTTGAGAAGATAAACAAAATTGATAAACCATTAGCCAGACTCATCAAGAAAAAAAGGGAGAAGACTCAAACCAACAGAATTAGAAATGAAAAAGGAGAAGTAACAACTGACAATGCAGAAATACAAAGGATCATGAGAGATTACTGCAAGCAACTCTATGCCAATAAAATGGACAACCTGGAAGAAATGGATAAACTCTTATTAAAGTACAACATTCCAAGGCTGAACCAGGAAGAAATAGAAAATATAAACAGACCAAACACAAGTATTGAAATTGACACTGTGATTAAAAATCTTCCAACAAACAAAAGCCCAGGACCAGATGGCTTCACAGGGGAATTCCATCAAACATTTAGAGAAGAGCTAACACCTATCCTTCTAAAACTCTTCCAAAATATAGCAGAGGGAGGAACACTCCCAAACTCATTCTACGAGGCCACCATCACCCTGATACCAAAACCAGACAAAGATGTCACAAAGAAAGAAAACTACAGGCCAATATCCCTGATGAACATAGATGCAAAAATCCTCAACAAAATACTAGCAAACAGAATCCAACAGCACATTAAAAGGATCATAAACCACGATTAAGTGGGGTTAATCCCAGGAATGAAAGGATTCTTCAATATACGCAAATCAAACAATGTGATACACCATACTAACAAATTGAAGGATAAAAACCATATAATCATCTCAATAGATGCAGAAAAAGCTTTCAACAAAATTCAACACCCATTTATGATAAAAACCCTCCAGAAAGTAGGCATAGAGGGAACCTACCTCAACATAATAAAGGTCATATATGACAAACCCACAGCCAACATCTTTCTCAATGATGAAAAACTGAAACCATTCCCTCTAAGATCAGGAACAAGACAAGGGTGCCCACTCTCACCACTATTATTCAACATAGCTTTGGAAGTTACAGCCACAGCAATCAGAGAAGAAAAAGAAATAAAACGAATCCGAATCAGAAAAGAATAAGTAAAGCTGTCCCTGTTTGCAGGTAACATGATACTATACATAGAGAATCCTAAAGATGCTCCCAGAAAACTACTAGAGCTATTCAATGAATTTGGTAAAGTAGCACAATACAAAATTAATGCACAGAAATCTCTTTCATTCCTATACACTAATGAGGAAAAATCTGAAAGAGAAATTAAGGAAACACTCTCATTTACCACTGCAACAAAAAGAATAAAATACCTAGCAATAAACCTACCTAGGGAGACAAAAGACCTATATGCAGAAAACTATAAGACACTGTTGAAAGAAATTAAAGATGATACAAATAGATGGAGAGATATACTATGTTCTTGGATTGGAAGAATCAACATTGTGAAAATGACTATACTACCCAAAGCAGTCTACAGATTCAATGCAATCCCTATCAAACTACCACTGGCATTTTTCACAGATGTAGAACAAAAAATTTCACAATTTGTATGGAAACACAAAACACCCCAAATAGCCAAAGCAATCTTGAGAAAGAAAAACGGAGGTGGAGGAATCAGGCTCCCTGACTTCAGACTATACTACAAAGCTACAGTAATCAAGACAGTATGGTACTGGCACAAAAACAGAAATATAGATCAATGGAACAGGATAGAAAGCCTAGAGATAAACCCAAGCACATACGGTCATCTTATTTTTGATAAAGGTGGCAAGAATATACAATGGAGAAAAGACAGTCTCTTCAATAAGTGGTGCTGATAAATAACTGAAACATTTTCCTGTAAGTGATTAAAATATTTGTCAATTTCTCAGATTTTTAAATAGAAAAGAATGAAATTAGAACACTCCCTAACACCATACACAAAAATAAACTAAAAATGGATTAAAGACCTAAATGTAAGGCCAGACACAATCAAACTCTTAGAGGAAAACATAGGCAGAACACTCTATGGCATAAATCACAGCAAGATCCTTTTTGACCCACCTCCTAGAGAAATGGAAATAAAACAAAAATAAACAAGTGGGACTTAATGAAACATAAAAGCTTTTGCACAGCAAAGGAAACCATAAGCAAGACGAAAAGACAACCCTCAGAATGGGGGAAAGTATTTGCAAATGAAGCAACTGACAAAGGATTAATCTCCACAATTTACAAGCAGCTCATGCAGCTCAATATCAAAAAAACAAGCAACCCAATCCAAAAATCGGCAGAAGACCTAAACAGACATTTCTCCAAAGAAGATATACAGATGGCCAACAAACACATGAAAGAATGCTCAACATCATTAATCATTAGAGAAATGCAAATCAAAACTACAATGCGATATCATCTCACACCAGTCAGAATGGCCATCATAAAAAAATCTACAAACAATAAATGCTGGAAAGGGTGTGGAGAAAAGGGAACACTCTTGCAATGTAAATTGATACAGCCACTATGGAGAATAGTATGGAGGTTCCTTAAAAAACTAAAAACAGATCTACCATATGACCCAGCAATCCCACTACTGGACATATACCCTGAGAAAACCATAATTCAAAAAGAGTCATGTATCACAATGTTCATTGCAGCTCTATTTACAATAGCCAGGACATGGAAGCAACCTAAGTGTCCATCGACAGATGAATGGATAAAGAAGATGTGGCACATATATACAATGGAATATTATTCAGCCTAAAAAAGAAACGAAATTGAGGTATTTGTAGTGAGGTGGATGGACCTAGAGTCTGTCATACAGAGTGAAGTAAGTCAGAAAAAGAAAAACAAATACCGTATGCTAACACATTTATATGGAATCTAAAAAAAAAAAAAAAAAAAAAAGAATGGTCATGAAGAACCTAGGGGCAAGATGGGAAAAAAGACGCAGACCTACTAGAGAATGGACTTGAGGATACGGGGAGGGGGAAGGGTAAGCTGGGACAATGTGAGAGAGTGGCGCGGACATATATACACTACCAAATGTAAAACCGATAGCTGGTGGGAAGCAGCCGCATAGCACAGGGAGATCAGCTCAGTGCTTTGTGACCACCTGGAGGAGTAGGATAGGGAGGGTGGGAGGGAGGGAGACGCAAGAGGGAAGAGATATGGGGGATATGGGGATATATGTATACGTATAGCTTATTCACTTTGTTATAAAGCAGAAGCTAACACACCATTACAAAGCAATTATACTCCAAAAAAGATGATAAAAAAATGTCCATATTTGCAAAAAAAAAAAAAAAAAAAGATAAAATACCTATTTGGTATTATTTTCACAAGGTACAACTAAACATTTCTTTAAAAATTTTTCTGAAGAGGGTGTTTTTTTCTCTTTCTGTACAAAACTTCCAAACTGTGCTGGTGTACAGCACTCATGTCAAATAGAAGGTGAAACATTTTAATTCCGCAGCAAGTGGAAATTAAAAATTCACAGAATTTGTTGAATTATACCAGGTATGGAAATGGCCTTCTCTTTCGTAAACCTGACTATATGTATATTATACATAAGACTACATATAAGCATTATATAAGATTATAGAACTTAAAATTAGTTTATAAAAGATACAAATCTGTTAACCTAAAAGGAACTCCAGATTTTTATAGAAAATGCATCATAAGATCCAATTTCATTCTATTTAAAAATCTGAGAAATCGACAAATATTTTAATCACTTACAGGAAAATGTTTCAGTTATTTATCAGCAACAATAATTGGTGAAAGTTTCTATGTATAATAATAGTAAGATGTTAAGGACATGAATTATATTGTGTCACCCAAATCCACCCAGTGGTGTTACTCATCATCCTTAACAGTTTTCACAGGTCTGCTTCCGCAAGCCAACAGTAGTCTATAAAAAAAATAGATTGGGTAAAAAAATCCACATGCTTAAACAGCCTCATACACCTATTCTAAAGTACTAACAAACTTTCACTGTTTAACCAAGAATATTCTCACTATCAGATGAAAGAACAATGAATGAAAAAACATGCAATCATATTAAAACATGAAACAGAAAACAGGACTTTTTCTGAGGAGGAAAATCAGTTTCATGATTTTGAAAAGCACACAAAATATCACATTTAATTTATTTTCTACTGATCATCCTTCTATTTATAACGCAATACTTTATCACAATTTTTAAACAATGTCCATGGTTAAATTCTACTTATGTCTCAAAGAACATTAGCAAGATTTTAGTCTCCCTCTTCATCCTCTCCACTCATGTTTTACGATGGTTTAAATAATAGTTTCTAGTAAAAAAGTTATTTTCCTTCAGAACTTATACTTGTTTCTATATTTCTTTTTGCTTCTTGTATTACAGCTCTGCTGAAGTTAAACTAGCTCTCATTCCATTATAGCAAATAAGTTTATATCATTATTTTTGGTGGTTTAAAATGTGACCATGTTTCTAGGTAATTTTTTTTTAAATTATTGTTTTCCATTCATCTAACTCAGCACAATATGAGCTTTTATAAGTGAGATACATTATTGCTTTTCAGTTTTAAGAAATTTTATTTTTATGTTACTAATTCTTTTAAATTTATTGAAACTGGTTTTATGGTTAAGTAAAAATGTCAATATTCCACATGTAATTGAAAAGCTTGCATAATATTTTCTGTTATATATATATCCTTAAAATCAAAGTTAGAAATAATTTATTCAAATCTCTATATCCTTATCACTTCATTTTATTCTATTTTATGCTTATTTGTCTCTTTTTCTCAGTTATTTTCTCCTCCCCTCTCTTCTTGCTTTCTGTTGAACAGACTGAAATCTACCCCCATCCCATTCCATTTTACCTACTGGTTTGAAATGTATATGTCTTATTACTCTTCTTTAAGTGGTCATCCTTAAAATTTTACACTGCATTCTGCTTAACAATTTAACAAAGCCTAAAATTAAACAAAATAATGCAGGGACCTTAGAATGCTTTAAGTCTGGTAAGCCTTTTCCAACTATATTTTCAATTGTTCACTTAGATTTATCTTGTCTTCTTCCTTTGAATTCCATCAACTTCATAAAGATGTTGTTGTACAAACAGCTTTATTACTGTTCAAATATGTGATTATACCTGAGGACCTGCCATTTGTTTCTAGCTACTAGATTATAAGTACTCATAACTGCCCTCTGTAATAATTTTCTTCCTTGCTAAGTATATCCATTAACACTTCTTTAGTGAAGGTTAATTGGCCTTAAATGCTCTTTGATTTTATATTTCTGTGAATGGCTTTATCTTACCTTCATTCTTGAAAGAGAAAGAAAGAGAAAGTCAATGCGTCTACAATTCTTGGTTGGTAATTATTCCCTCTCAGAACTTTAACAGTTCTTGTCTCTGATTTTGTTTGTTTATTTGTTATACTTATCTTTTATCTGCTTTTAACATCTCTTGATTCTGGTGTTCTACAGTTCCAATATAAAGTGTTGTTTTGGGTGGGAATTTATTTTCCTTTGTATCACTAGGGATTTGAGAGGTTTCCTGAATCTAAACATTGGTAACTCTCTTCAATTTTGGGCAATTCCCATAGATTATCTCTTAAGTATTTCTTTTTCCCACATGCTCTTCCTTCTAGAACTCAGATCAGATACAAAAATCAATCGCTTTACCCTGTCCCCTAACCTGGCTTTCATATTTTCCATCTCTTCATCTCTCTGTGGTGCATGCTGGTTATTTATTTCAAATGTGTCTTCTAATTTGTTGAGTCTCTCTTCACCTGTGTCTAATCTGCTGTTTCAGCATTCACTAAATTCTTTATTTCGGTGATTACATTTTTCATTTCTCAATACTACTCTTTTTCAATTCTACTTGATCATTTTGATAATCTCTTATTCTTTCCATTCTTCTACTCTTTTATTTCTTTATACATATAAAACAAATTTTATATCCTAAATCTATTTCAATATATACATTTATTTTGGTCTAATTCTGTAGTTTATTATTTCTGATGATTCTTCCTCTTGCATTTTATGTTTTTATTTTTATTGTGAGCATATGTTTCCTGGAAATGGATCTGTAAGAGCCTAGATGACTATATTCAACAGGAAGACAAGACATGGAGAGAAAGTGCCAGAAGTAGAGGGATGGGTAACTGAAAGTCCTGATGGAAGAATGCCAGTGTAGCTAGGTGGTGGTTGTAGTTTAGGGTCAGTTAAAGGAGGGACTAGGAACAGTAAGTGAAGGGAAGGGACCTTTCAAGGAATAAATGTGTGTGTGTGTGTGTGTGTGTGTGTGTGTGTGTGTGATGTGAGGGAAGATTCGAAAATCTTTACCCAGAAAAGCAAGATCATCAGGTAAGTGGTCTTTAGAAAGATTATTCTGGCAGCAGGATAGCAAATGGATCAGAAGGAGGTGAGGTAGAGACAGGAAAATCATGAAGACGACAATAGTAAATGCCAGAGATTTAGAGGGTTTAAATAAGTCAGTGATGGGATGACTGAAGAAAAGGGGACATGAGAAAATTCAAGAGATGGGACTAAACCTAACCTTTCACAATCAAACAGTAATGCTCTCTTTCCAAGGATCCACACCAAAGTTTTCATACCCATTCTAAGTGAGATGACATTCCAAAGCATACAAAATATGTTTAACTTGGACACTAACACTCATTTCACTATCATAAATGTCAAACAACCCATATTGATGGTCAGATACTATATGTCTTAGAAGACTTCATAAAAAACAGCCAGATAACAAGCAGTATATGTTTCAGCAGCATATGGTCTTAATCTGGGGAGTCCTTTTCAGCTAACGGAAAAATATATAAAACCGAAAGAAGTCAAAGTTGCTACTGACAATTTAATCCAAATAGCTTAATCTGAAAAGCTTTATTGCTTAGAGAGATATAATATTACAGAAAGCTGAAACATATCAATGTACTGTTAGAGTTTCTAATTCTATGATGTAAACTTATTTTTAAATATTCTTCTTTTGTAATATTGTCTTAATCTTGCAGTATTAATGATAATACTTTGAATAATGGAAATACCCAGTAAAAATGCCTTTCCCTAAAATTGCTTATCTGGTTATTCTACCCAAAGTCATGGACCAAAGTCACATTTCTGATTTTACACTTGAGATCAACAGGAGCAATAGTAATGGCTAAAATTCACTGAGGACTTACTATGTTCCAGGCATTATTTATATATATTAATTAATTTAATCTTCATAACAAGTCTATGAGATGGATTATAATTATTACTTATATTTTTGGAGACAAGGAAGCTGAGACACAGAAAGGATAAGCACATTACCCAGGGTCACACAGCTGGCATTAATCAGTGGAAGCAGAAACCTAATCCAAACATTCCTTTCATAACCACTCCACTCCACTGCCTATCTGAAAGTGTGACTCATTATGTTAGTACATCTTGTTGAATTTTATAGTTTTATGCTGTTTGAAGGAGTGCTGCTGGAATCATCTTCATTTCTATACCTCCACTGGGCCCTTCTATGTAATTCTGAAAATACGAACGATCTTTGTTTGAAAAGAGAGGTAGTCTTTAAGTGATAGCATGTGCATTTTGTCATGCCTTTGAGCTAGCTAGTCATAAAACTTCTCAAAGATAGTAACAGGTTTTGTTGACAATAATGGCCAGCCATAAACAGACTCAGAAATTCCTCACCCTAGACCAGGGGTTCAAGTCTGCAAGCACAATGGGAGCTTCCACTTGATGTTGCAGGTTACTGGACACAGAGTCCATGGTTCTCACTCCCAGAGGCAGCTGTGACCCAAATGAATTTAGCCTCATGGCTGTCAAGTAGACAACTGGACACCTACACTGAAGTGCAATGGCCACCTGTGCACCTGCAGGCCCTCTGCCCTGATGTGCAGTGAGCCTTTCCCACCTGGATTAGATGCTGCTTCAAGTATCAGGTAGACACTATGAACCAGGCTTGTGGAGAATGCCAATTACACACTGCCCCCAGGCACCTCTGTTTCAGGCTCCTCCTGAATATGGAGCCTTGCTGAGATCAGACTTGATCACGATCTCCCTAGATAACAGTCATCCTGCCTAATAATACCTGCCAGAAGACCTCCTCTTTGCTGCTTGTTGGTCTTTGGTAGTTCCCCTGACACCTGGCCTTTTCAAGCTCTCCCTCAGGGCTTCCCAGCAACTTTTAGAACAGGCACCATGCTTTTTATCAAAGCCTTGGGTCAGAAATTATGTCAGGCATTTTCCTACTGGAAGAAAACAAAACACTCAAAATCAGCCAATGGATCCTTCCATGAACAAATCAGTTGGCTAGTAGAGAGCTCAGGGATAGTCACATAAAAATTCATTTTGATTAGGCCACCTAAAAAATGATTATAAAATACACAGGGGGATTCTGCAGATATTCTATATACTTTCAAGGTAGCATATTTAAAATAGATTAATTTCTCCATTTATTTGGTACTTACTGAGTACCATCAGCAAAGCACTGCAGGAACAAAGAAGCGTGATTCTGTTTTCAGGAAGTTTAAAATCTGATTAAGGAGGGAGACATGTAACCAAGCATCTGTTCTATGAAGCCAGTAAGAGCCTGAAAGCTATTGCTTTTCATAATAGATGTTAAACTAATTACCTAAATGGATTGTGCATTTTGCTTTCTTGTCAAAATGATGCAGTCAAAGCACCTGGTCAAGGATCACGTTGCAATCACTTCCTGGCTCCACCACTGGTCATGAGGGCCAACATTTCCTGTCACAGTAGCTGGATAAGAGCAGTCACAACACAGACAAAACAGTGGAAGTCAGATCTGGGGATCTTGCTGGTTGTTTGGGGAAAGAGAATCATTCACCTTTTTACTTATCCAACAAATATGTATTGAGAACCCACTGTCTTCCAGGACCATCCCTGTGCTCTGGGGATTAGGAAGTAGGAATAACAACAAAAAAGAAAGAGGAAGTCTCTGCTTTCTTGGAGCTTGAGTTGAGGGAATAAACAAATAAATACATGCTTAGTGCTTCAGGGTAATAAGGACCAAAGTCCAAATAGAGGAAAGCATTCTCTCTATCACTGTGATTAGGAAGGTCGACCTTGGACATGGAGCTACCAAGCAGATTCCTGCCTGAGCATCAAGCTGACACTGGGAAGACAGAGCGGAAACATGAAGAGAGGCTGATCCTGATGGCACAGCCTCATCTGGATCTAACTTTGCCTGAAATGCAGTGACGTGAACCAACAATTCCCCGTTTTGTTGAAGTCACTTGCCAATACCCCAGTCCTTCACACTCCCATTTCTTATTACTCCACATAGAATCAAACAACCATTAAGTCCTGAAAGTGTTCTTTGTGTGCAGTGTCACGTTCTCATTCTCACTGCCATCCGCCCACTTCAGTCCCTCTTACACCTGGGAAATGGAATAACACTGGCAGACCTCAGGGGGATGGATCCCACAGGAAGTAGTGAAGGAGGAAGGACACCTCTTTGGCTGGCCAAATCCACGCAAGTCAACCCAGGAAGTCATTCGGCATCACCTCCATCTAAGAAAATGGAAGAAGATGCTCATGAAGGCTCTGGGTATGTTGATGCTGGGGGTTGGGAAGGAGGCCTTGGGAGGGTGGGTAAGCCAGTCTCATCCCTAGGGAATTGGGATGGTGATTAAGATACAACATATGTCCTTTTCACGCTCAAATGCGCAATAGCCTGCAGGATGTATCTCCCCACTCCTGCTTCACCTTGCAGCAATATTCATGAGGAAAAGGAACTTTCCCTAGGCAAACATGCAGCCTATCTTCCAACAAATGAATCCTATCACTTAGAAGAAGAACAAGTGAAATCAGTCCATAGCGATGCAAATCTCCCAAAGATCAGGTTTTCAGGTTTCTTAAAATAGATCAGTAGTTCATCATGACAAAAGAATAGTAAATAATTATGATCCAAAATTTATTCTTATAAACTGGAAAATCAATATTATGTTTGTTAACCTTGTACCATAGTTCAAAATAGATCATTTGACTTACCTCTAATAGGTAATTGACTCTGAGATCTGTCAATTCTACTGTGTTCTATGCCAGAAAAACTATTTTTCAGAAATGTTCCTTGTCACTTTAAGAAAGCAAAGAGTAATTTGGCGTTTGCTCCCTTAAACTCTCTTATACGTACCTTAACTAAACTCTAGTCAACATATCCTCTTTCAGTCCCCCAATTTTTATAACCCCTCGCAATGACGGCATGGTTCACACCATAGAAAAGGATGTGCTCTGAAATGTCAAGGCTCACAGGTTTTCTTATCAGAACTTCCGTGAATCGAGACTTCCCTGGTGGAGTAGTGGTTAAGAGTCCGCCTGCCAATACAGGGAACACGGGTTCGATCCCTAGTCCAGGAAGATCCCACATGCCGCGGAGCAACTAAGCCCACGCACCACAACTACTGAAGCCCTTGCGCCTAGAGCCCAGGCTCCGAAACAAGAGAAGACACCTCAATGAGAAGTCCGCGCACCACAACAAAGAGTAACCCACGCTGGTCGCAACTAGAGAAAGCCCGTAGCCTCAGTGCCGCAATGAAGACCCAACACAGCCAAAAATTAATTAATTAATTAATTAATTAATTAAAAAAAGAAAACTTCCATGAATTAACACAACGTTGCAGAGAAGCCTAAGAATCACAGACACACAGCAGCTAGCCAGCTTGATGACATTACACAGCTATATTTTTCTTTTTATGTTGTATTATTATCCTTTTAGTGTATAGCAATGTCCTTATTCTCAAGTTTCTAATCATCAAAGACACAGCAAACGTCAAGCTATATGACAAATCCTTAATTTTGATAATCTCCAAACATTTGAACAGATGTCTATAGAAACATATTATTTTTCTTACATCAGCCAAATCTGAGACATTAAAATAGTTAACAGTTCTTAAAATATTTTCTTCCATAATAGAAGTTTATATTAAAATTACTTTCTTTGACCTGAATCAAATTACTGAATTATTTTCGCATGCTAATCAGATTCCCTTTATTATATCTACTCGCCTTTAAATCAAAATCCTACCAGCCATTCCTTAGAACTGTATTAACAGGAACCAGGACCTGGGAAGGCCTCAGAGGCAGGTTAAGTGCTGCTGGTTCTAACGGTGGCTGCATAGCAATATCCTAGAACACAAAACACCTCCGACACGTGAAGGCAATAGTTTCAACTGGGGCTCAACTGGGTCAGGGCAGATGTCTTTGTATTTCCTGATTGCTCACATGCTCAGAAATCCAAAGTGGAGAATATCCGTTCTGCATGGTAACAAGTAAGAAATAGCTCAATCCCACGTAACTGGATCGTCACCTAATCCAATCTGAGCCTCTCTTACAACTATTGACAGTGGTTTTTAATTCCTTCAGCAGGTCTCTCTACCCAACCAGCCTCCCTTAAGACACACAAACATACGTACACACACATGGTTCATTCTGCCACTTCTCCCACCAATTCACCACTCCGAGGAAGAGTGTATTTAGCTTAACTTTATCAAGCTCTTTGGCTGCCTGAGGATTTATAAATGTTAAAATAAAAACTAATGACAACCTTGAGAACTGCAGGTGGCACCTGGTCTTATGTCTCAAGGCAGCAGGTCGCTCCTGCATCATCCAAGCAGCAATGTCACTGCTTGCTCCTAAGCTCCAGAGAAACCCTCTGTTGGGTCTCGAACACCCCAAGTAATGAGATGCTACTGAAACGATCATGTGGGGACCCTAGGTCTATGCCACAGCGTTAAGTGGCTTCTGAGGTTATCGAAACTGCCACTGATTCCAAACAAGGTTCACCAGCCCCTTCCTCCCACAGTGGTCCAGTGAACACGTGGCATAAAAATTCCTTCTCCACAGGTGACAGCCACTAAGGCCAGAGATGGAACCACAGGTGATACAACTTAGGAACACATAAATTTAAATATCTGATACACCATTTACCATATCCCTAAAATGACTCATCCGAAAGGATCATATTTGCCAGTTTCAAAAACAAACTTTTTTCAAGTTTCTCTCCATGAGTTAGCTATAACTAACACATCCTCCATGAGTATCTTTTCCTGATGTACTACCGAGTAAAAACTTAATAAAAGCCATAGCCTAGATAAAATATATCATTTTTTCATTTGTGATTAACAGCCTTGGAGGGAGGTTTTTTTTTTAAACTGGTCCATTAAACGGGCATATATTTAAATAAAAATTATATAGTTTCTAACTTTAAACTACTCAGAATTTCAAGTACTTTATGTTTCAATTCTATTTCAAATCAGTACACTGAAAATACCCATTACCTGGAAACTAAGGAGAATATTTTTATTTTTTATGGCGAGCCAGACTCCCTATATTATTATTGAAAAGTAAAGTTTCTAATGAACCAGAAAGGAAATTTATTGTAAAGCAACACTCAAACTAAGCACATGTATTATCACACAAGGTTATGTGTACACCTACCAGACATGTGCAATCTCTATGTCAAAGCATTATTTTCAAAAAGTTAAAAACACAACACGTACAAATATAGAACAAATGCATGCCAAAGAATCATAAACTCATTAATGACTAATCCAGTAAAAGAGCATTTTGAGAAACTAGGAATTTACAGGCATTTATAGAAGAACATTAGAATGAGATTGCTAGGTTACAAAAAAACTGATCAATGTCCTACAGGGCAATAAAACCTTTGTAGTTACCATATGTACCTGAAAAAAAAAAAAAAAAAAGAAATCATCAATTTCAGCGTCTAAACTCCAATCAAATGGTAAATGACCAAGTCAGACATGGGTGCATTCTTCTAGGTAATTAAACAATCATGTGGGCCTATTAAACAATGTTCCTGCATAATGTCAAAAGGTCACTCTATCATACCCTCTCTTTTTTTAACTTTTTATTTTACATTGGAGTATAGTTGATCTACAATGTTGTGTTAGTTTTTACAGTATTTACAAGTTGTGTATAACTTTAATTAGCACACAGATTTTAACCTTATGCCATAGAACTCAAACTGGAAAAAACAAGTGTGATATTTTGAAGGAACGTATTACATATGGTTTCCTGCCTCTCAGAAATAGGTAGGCATAAATAATTCAGTTTTTAAAAGTTATTCAATATGATGCAACAGAGCCTATAGCAATCAGCACCGCAACGGGCCCCAGGTAGGCAGATTGAGTGGGGACACTTTGGAAGTTACTCTGAAGAACTTTGTATGTTGAAGCCAAGCCTTTAAAGGCTCTGAAAAGTTAAGTGGGGAGAAGATCCAGAGGTTAATTTCATATTTGTTTGTCAGGATTAGAATTAGAATTGCAGGTAAACCCTGGATCTATTCATTCCAAATTGTTTGAACTCTTTTATACTTTTATAAGTATACTTTTATATTCAAATTCTGATTTTGATTTCAAGGGAAACATTCAAATTCAAATTTGCTCAGTTAATTGAGATTTTTGTCAGTGAATATGTCCTTTATTTAGTACTCTTGAATGATTTGGGGTTTTTTTTCCAAATCAACTCAAAGGAGCAGACATTCTTGAGCTCCAGTCTTCTCCCCAGACAGGCTTTCAGGCGTGGGAGGGTCACTGATAATGTGTCTTTAGGGTCATTTTGTTTGTTTGTTTGCTTAAAGAGTCTGCCCCAGTTGCATAAGCTTCAGGACCCTCACAGCTCTAGCCTTGCCTGTCACTCTGTGTTGATAGTCACATAGACTTTGTAAGTTTTTTTGGAGAAAAAAATGTTGTTGTTTTCCCGAAGTTTTCAAAAATATTCTGACCTCAGTATTTCTGGGAAGTTTATTCAAATATGATTTTTTTAAAAAAGCGGTCCGTTTACCAGTTTGTTGAAGACTCTTTCCAACAAGTCCAAGCTCCAGTGCTTACTAAATACCTCTCTCCATATTCTATGCTCATTTTCCCCAACATGTTTCACTGAATCACGAATGGATTCCCCATTCACCTGCTCCAGGGGCACATCTTCTGATAGGCTCCCTCCCTAAACCAAGGAACATATTACATACGGTCTAATGCCTTTCAGAAATAGGTAGACATAAGTAATTCAATCTAAATATCAACCAAAATACTGACATTTTCTTATTCAGATTATATCTCTTCTTCCTCCCCAAAGATCTGAAAATTCATAAAGAAACAGTAGATTCACAGGGATAATCCTGATTAACTTGGAGGATTCGACTCACTCTAGAAAACCACTAAGCACACTATTGAGACAAAAAGAAGCCTGCACCAATTAAAACAGTAGCAGGATTTTAGTCCATATTACCCAAGGTGAAAACTTCTTTATGGACTGTATTGTCTTAGCACACATGGCATTACTTGAGATTGACTGTGCTCACATAGCAATAGAATATGTTGATGACACTTAGCAAATAATTACAAAGAATCTGTGCCCATTGAAATGACAGGAGTTCTGACAAACAATACCCTTGAGAAGAGACATTTGATAAACACACTATTAGACATTCACTTAAATCAATTCTCACGATTTTATATTTCTTAGCAGTTGTAGCATTATATTCAGTTCCTCCATTCTGCAATTCATGTATTTTTATACCAAATTCTTAAGGTTAATCATGTTATTGGGTTAGGATAATTTATACAACAAGTGTCTCACTATTATACTGTGTTATGTTATTTTTATTTTAAAAGAATAATATTGTGTGATAATATCTATTAGAGGATCATATTAATAAACTTTCATTAAAGATGATACAGTAACACTTTAGCACATAAGGAGCCATTGCTCCAGTGAAGAAAGGATTCAAATCTGATACAAATCTTCAAATTGAGGTGCTAATATATTTGCCTAGATCAAGCACTGGGTATTACATGAAGAGCACATGTTTGTCTCCCATGCTGGCCAACAAAATGGGCTTGATCTGCTCCCCCAACCAAGGGCAGAGACCTCTCATACATATGCAGGACATAACAGGGAGGAGACATTCTTGGATAAAAACAAATCCTGATTACCACTCCTAGAACAGTGATTCAAGTTGTGTGCCCCACCTGTAGTGGGCCAGAAATACATCTTTTATTCTCACAACAAGAAGGGCACTTTTGACAGGGGAAGGAAACAAAAGAAGACTTCTAGAGAAAATTACAAGTACTGAGATTTAACAAGGTGCGGATGAGTGTGTAACACTCACTAAATTGAACCCCTGGATCTATAAATATCATCATTTACGTCAAATAATCACCATCAACAGCGGCTGAAATGTCTAACACTGGCTTCAGTCCTTTTCAGAGACTTCAGTCCTTTTTCTTTTCACTGGGGAGTAGAGTTAGGGAGGACAGCAGCTACTAGCTATAGCTGGTACTTTACTTATATGGGGAAAATAATTCAGCTGTAAATTAACTTCCAATTGTGTTGTTCCTTAATCGGGAAAGAGTGAACATTACTCCTCAAAGTGACATGCGATCCAGGAGACAGATTTACAATACTAAATATGCAATCAAAACACTGACATTTTCTTATTCAGATTATATCTCTTCTTCCTCCCCCTCCCAAAAAGATCTGAAAGTTCATAAACAAATAGTAGATTCACAGGGATAATCCTAAAACAGAGAGCTACTGCCCTCTTCCACTTGTGGCTCACGGTAGGAAGTGAGCAAACCAACCACTGTCTGCACAACAACTTCTGGAAAACAGGGCTCTAACTTGGAATCTATATTCTAACTTTCCTCTTGCATTCCATTTAAGAGGATAACTCCATTAGAATAACACTTTCATCTTGACTAAATACAAAGAGTTCTAGAAGGCAGACCAAGTAGAGATGCACAATTTTTAAATATCAGGTCCTAGAGGATGCTGTCCATTCAACTTGTTTTATCTTCAAAAGGACAGAGAATAAGAGAAAAAAAAAAAAAAAAAGCCCATGTTTTTGGCTATTTAGAAACATTACTCTCGCCCTGTGTAGACTCCTCCTGACTTAAAATTTCCCATTAATTATAAAGATTCATGTCAAAACATGGATAATTTCTGAGATGTCAAATGTTTCAACCAAGTCCTGTATGAGAGTATGTCTTATGCCAGAACCTCACCCAGGTTGACACCCCCCCCACCCCACCCCCACCCCCGTCTCACTAATTTACTACTGAGAACCAGTTGTAAATAGAGGAAAAATATCACTGTATCCTTTTGGGGAGAAGATCTTTACCTTTTTAAAAATTTACATACAGTTCTCATTATTTTATCAGGGCTGAAGAATATTTCATTTTTGTTAGTTTTAAAGTCTTGTCTGAAAAGATTACTTGAGTTCTTAAAACACTTCTTAGGAATAAAAGGTTAGCGATCAAAAGACTTGAGCAAATGCTGGTGTTCGTGATTTCTTGTTGGTAGCCTAAATCCCATCCTGCTGGCAAACTCCTCTTTAGAATTTCTCAAATGATGGGACAGGACTAAAAGAACTCTCTACCTTGATTTATGTAGTAACAAATTTCAAATATGGGTTTGAAATACCTTGCTTGTATATATATCTACACATACAAACAAACACCTCCCAAATATTCGAGAGTTAAGGAAAAATCCAATTGGTCAAATTAGCTAATCTAGACTATAATAAGATTCATTCACCATTACTTCTACTGCTACAAAGGATACTGTCAAATGAGATTAGCAAGCAATTATCAAACACAGTTTGTGTACCCTCTATGAATCTTTAAGTCTGCAAAGACATTTAAATATATACTTGACACTTGAACAACTATAGTAGCCATCTTTGCGGTGATCAAGGACTCTATAGTATCTAAAATGTTCTTAGCCATGCAAATTTACATAGGTACTTTGAACTTACTGAACTTTTAATCAGAGTACTAAGCACATCTAAATAAAACAGAGGCTGAAAAGTGAAAACTAGCATTGACATTTGAAGAGTCAGCCAGAGACCCAGACGAACTGAGCTTAGAGATATATTCAATTCAGAAAAGGCTATCTGCCTGGATATTCAGACATGGAGCACCTCAGAGCATGTGACTCTTAAAAAAGATGCTCAGTATGAAGAACATGATACCTCTGTGGATTTCAGGGAATAAAATACAAACAGAAAACAAAGAAATATCAAAATAACTGATCTTGCAATATCCTGTAATCAAACTAAGGAGACAAGAAAGGCAGCACAGCACTCTGTTTCTCTTATAAGGGAAGGATTTTTGAAGCCATGTTTCCTTTAAGTAAGAGTGACCTCTGGTGACTTTTTAATTGCACCTCAGTGTACTATGTTAAATTATTCTACAATTCTTTTATACTAGCAATTCATTTAGTACTACATTTTTAATTTCTTAGCAAAGTGATAAATGCTTTACTGCAGGACCTAAGGATTTCATGTAAATGCCTCCATTTTAATTAATTCATGGAAATTGTGCCCAAAGCTAAATTAAAATTCTGTCTGAAACGGGGGGGGCAGTATTTTCTTAAAGGAGACTAAGGCTCATTTTCAGGAGTGACTCATATAATATGGCATTAAATGAGCTGATACTAAATGATGACAACACAAACTTATCACAGCCTCGGGGCATATATGGATGAGTGCTGGAAGGGTAACTATTTGTACAATATGCTTTTCACTTTAGCACAAACTTCCTGGTAAGGGCGGAGTTCCCCAGCCCACCCCACCCCCAGATAAAACTGGATACCCAGCAGCAAGGTCGGTTTCTAACATGCCTACTAGCACTTTCTTGAAATGCATAATTGCTTGCCTTACTCCCTACAACCTGATTTAAAAAAAATTCTTGAGGGGGATGGGGTGTGGATGTAGGACTAAGGGGGCTTTCTTCCAATCCCTCAAGGAAAGAAAAGCGCTATGATGGAAATATCAATCTGAATAACACTTCGAAAACTTTTTCCGATTTCCAGATTAAAATGCCTTGAGGTCGGCTGAATCAATTTGGCCAGCATCTTTAGATCAGACTCACATTGCCAGTCCAGAACTGAGAGGTTAATACATCTTCACTGAACCAACAAAATGAGAAACACAGCACATCACAATATACAAGCATGTGCACTTGCAAATGAACCTGAATGGCAGGTTATGTTTTTCCTTTAAGCAAAAGCCTTCTAATTCTGAGGGGTCTATCCTTCTCGTAATTCTACGGACTAACCAGGTTTGCCGCCTGGGCTCTGCTGCGGAGCCTGCCCGCCGCTGCAGCGCCCGAGTTCTTGTTACCCGATTCCGCAGGGCGCCAACTGCAAACATCTACGCTAATGCAGGACCCAGCCAGGTCGGCCAACGATTTCCTTTCTGACATAAATCCTGCAAAATGTATTCATAGTAAAAAGAAATAAATGACGTACTGGCATGCTCTTCTCTCCTCATCTCCTGCTATTCTCTCTCTGGTCTCTCTCCGCCTCAATATTCTCATGCTAATTTTAGGTTTTACTAGAATTTGAGCTTTCTCAATGAATATTCAAAACAACAGCACACAGACAAAATTCAGCTCACAGACAAGTCAAAACAGGCTTTGTGTATTACAGACTTGACAAGTGGAAAAAACACTGTAAACCATCCTATCCAAGCGTTGGGACTTTGCAATGTTTTTTAAATGCCTCATTTTCAGAAGCAGACCAGTGATTCCATTTGTAAAATTCAATTATTTTTTTAAAAAACACGAATTCTCAGTTGTCAGTATAAGTTTTAAAAGATTTGCTGTACTCACAAGTATTCCCTGCTGCTAATGTACTCCAGGGCTGGGCAGACAAAAGAAAGAGCATCCTGAGACAGGCTCCCGCGGCGGAGTCCATATTCACAGTCGCCGGGGCTCCCCACCCCAAAACCCAAGGTGTCCAGACAGCTGCTCTGAGCCGGAGTCTGCAAGCTCCCTCCCGCTCGGGGTAGCTAGCGCTCCCTCCTCCGGGCTCGGCGAACCCACGCAGCCGGCGGGGCGGGAGCCCCAACCTGCAGCCACACCCCCACCCCACCCCCACCCCCACCCACTCCCGCCGCGCTGCGAGCTCCACGCGTCCCGGGCGCTCCTGGCGGTGGCGGGAGGAAGTGCGAGTCAAGTCGGTGAAGGTCTTCAACCTGCACTCGCTCCGAATCCGAATCCGCGGTCCTAGCTCCTTCACCGGCAGGTTTCCCACTCTGAACAGCTGAGCAGTTCAGTGGACTTCAGTCTGAGACCGAGCTTCACCACGCTGATGATGCTTGAGCATTAACACTGATGCTAGGAAAAATGTGAGCTTTTTTTTTTTTGGTTGAAAAGAACTTAGGACAAGTAACTAATCCAGTTTGAAGAAAATATTTACATGTACTGAGAACTGTTGTAAAAAAGACTGCTTTTGTTTTCCCAACTCATTTAATGATTCATATTTAAAAATAAAAACCTAAAGAACCTTATTATGGTAATCATTTCGAAATATATACGGTTATATATACAGTGTTATGTGTCAAAATACATCTCAATAAAGCTGGAAAAAATTAAAATTAAAAAATAATTAATTAAAACACCGACCCGACTTCTACTATAATGTCAGCATTTTATTATGTATATTCCTACTTGGAGATTTGAGAATTGTGGTCAGCAGATATATAAAACTAAAAACTGGCATCCTGGGAGAAGGAATCTTACTCCAAATATCATCACGGAAGTGACCTTATGTTAAGTAGGTAAATTGAATACACTTAATTGAAGAATGAAGAGTTTTGAATCAACTTCTATATACTGTATGTGTATTCCTTTCCATTCAAATTCTTTAATACAATTACCCAAAAGTTCATATTGAAAAATGATGGAATAGAAAAGGCATCTTAAATAAATAAATAAATGGATAGATAAATAAATGGATAGATAGATAGGCAGATAAATAGATAAATTGTTTCAGAGTATACAGATAGAGGCCTGATGGCCCATGGAGGAAGAAGGATTTCAAGATCCATGACCTTGAGGTAAGTCACATGGCCTCCTCTACTTCCTAAAGAGGCTGCCAGCAGATGTAAATGAAGGAGGTATGAGCATGGCATCACTAGGATCAATACTCTCCTAAAACTGTGACCAGACTCATGACAAATGTGCTGAGACTTAGGAACAGTGTCCAGGCATTCTTGCACCATCCAAAGTGATCAGAATATGAAAGTAACTTTAACCTTGAGTAGGGCATTATATGCCTGAGAACAAAGCAGAAAAGCTGTTTTTATTATTTCTATTCTGCAACCTGGGTAAAAAACAAAAACAGGAATAGAAAATGTAAATAGCTTGGCAAGGCCACAGAATTTACAAGTAGAATTTGACCCAAATATGTAGATTCTGATCCCAACTTTCCAGCTTTCTCCACTCCTACTCAGGGCCCCTGGGAATCAGGAACTCTTCCCACCCACCCCATCAATCAGCAGTCCTGGGAAACACTGAGCAAAGCTTGCTCGGAGGGTGCATTTAGAACCTTGAAAAAAGCCACAAGCGGTAGAGTGACCTTCATTTATTAGTCAGACATTTTCCTAGTGCCTAATACATGTCCCAGAACCTGAATATTGTATTTCTAATTTTTAAAGCAAATATAAATTAATGATTTACATTAAGTGTCTAATATTTTTTAAAGCCTATACAACAGACAGTCTGTGTGTGTGTGTGTGTGTGTGTGTGTGTGTGTGTGTAATCTAAATAAATGGTCACAGCATTCCTTTGAAGTAAGTGTTACTATGCCCATTTAATGGATAGACAGACTAATCTCAGAGAGTTTAATGGATGTGTCACAAAGCAAGCCAGACTTGGACCAGGTCAGCTGAGCTCTGAAACCCCTTCTCACTGGTCCTCAGGTCTCTGAAACAGAAAAGTTGTCACCTGTAAAAACTCTATTCAGTTGTTCATGGGAAATCCATTTAAAATGGGTTAGAAGGCGCCTCAATAATTGATGTCAATTAAAACCAAAAAGGACAATGCTGGTAAATTACTTGAGCAGACATTCAGGATGGATTTTCACAAGTCAGAGATGAAACAGCACACGAGGGATTGAGATTTGCAGGCAGATGTCCTTGTGCAGTGCACAGCATTGACCACTGGACAGCACTGGGGCTATTACATGATCTTCCAAGACAAGGGCAGCCCCAGGTGAGGAGGCTTGAAGAGACCAGGCAAAGCAGGGCCCAAAGCAGGGACTTGCTAGCAGACAGCTGATGCGACTCCTGGTTTGACCCCTTTCCAGCTGCCTTCTTTCGCTGGAGACTTCGTGGCTTTGTGCTTCACTTTTCTTGTTTGCAGAATGGTGATGATAGCCAGTCATAGAGCCATTATGAAATTACAGGTCTGAAACCCCCACAAAGGGATGGAAACGGCTGAGCATTCCACGTACCAGCCCCAGAGCTGCCCTGGGAGTTGGTACCCACCCGTGAGACCCCCGGCAGCTGCTCAGCATCTGTGATCCTCAGCTTCGTTGTCTGTTTCATAAGATAATAGAAGTCTTACCAGCAGAGAACTGATCCAAGGGTTACAGGAGAAAATGAATGTCAAGTACTTAACACCATGCTCATCCACAGGGCGCTGGATCAGGTAGGCTGATGCTAGAGCTCCAGGCTTAGAGGAGAAAGGATGCCTAACGGGACCGCCAAGGCCTCCAAGCTAAATCCCTGCAGGTCAGGGGCAGTCCGCTGCATTCTGTGGCCTGTTTCCACAGCCCTTTGCTCTTTTATATAAGAAAGATGACAGATAATCAACAAGGACCTACTGTATAGCACAGGGAACTCTACTCAACATTCTGTCATAATCTATATGGGAAAAGAATCTGTAAAAGAATGGATACATGTATATGTATAACTGAATCACTTTGCTGTACAACTGAAACTAACACAATATTGTAAATCAGCTATACTCCAATATAAAATTAAATTAAATTTTAAAAAATCAAAACAAAGGAAAGGTGAAGAAAATGTGTAGATCTAATCTTGCACATTTCTATAAGTGATGATTCAAACCCCACAAATCACGCACGCGCATATATGTATGTGTCTGCAGAGTTCACACCAAACACAAAAGAGAATTTGAAATCAGCACACGTCACAAATAAAAGACAAGAAATCAACTTCCGATGTTCAGAAGTGTGTGGACCCTCATATGCGTAAGTGCAGACAGGCTGCCTAGGAAAGTATATTCTAAGTGAAACTACACCCTTGGCATTTCCTGACCAAAGTCTTCTGTTTTCCTGCTCACCTGGGAGCAGTCTGTGCACTCAGGATTCCCTACCGAGAAGAGGAAGGTTCAACTCACCCCACCCGAATGAAATCCTTTCTCAATGCTCTCCATAGATCAAAACATGACTCCATTCATTTTTCTTCTTTATTCAGCAGTTTTCTCCCTGTAAATTATTTCTGCGTGTTTTATGTAAATCTGGGAATACATTTAACTTTACTCTTGTAATGGGAACAGATTTATCATTAAATCCTCTGAAAGAATACTGTGAATAAAATGTAATAGTATTTCTATTAGGAGTCATTTTTCCCATAAGCCCCCAGGCAGCAAATCCTGAAGAACAATTATGGAGAGACAGACTGCAGGGAGAAGAATTGTCACATGTGTGATAAAAAACACACTGCACGGTGTCTTCGCAGGTTATCTCTGATGAGCTATGTTCCCTATAACTAGCCCTTGGAAGCCCTGGTTTTAACAACCAAAGGATTATGCATCTAATTACATAAATCTCAGCTAGAGAATAGTCAGCCTCATATTGTTACCCAAAAAACTAGGTTCGCCTCTTGGTGGGTGTCGAGCCAAAAGACACAACCAAGACAAAGAGTGAGAGAAGGAAGGATTTGTTACTTAGCAAGTAAGTAAAACACCAGGGATCTTTCCCAAAGCAGTGTCTCCCCAAACAGCAAAACTGGGGAAGTTTTAAGCTAAGGGTACATGTATATTCATGAAAGGACTTGGGAGGTAGGCAGAGCCCAGGCTTTAGATGATTGAAATCCGGAGGATCAGAAAAGGTCAACGCCATCATCCCTTAGGTTCCGTTTGACCTGGTGGTTGAGTGCTTCAGGCTAATCTTTACCATGGAAACAGAACTGGAAGTCTTTACAATTGATACATTATTACTATTGCTACTTCTCTTGCCTGATAACAGTCAGCATTCTTGTTTTCCCTTAAGATCCTTAATTACTGAGACCTGTTCAAGGGCAAGCACCCTGGCCAGGCGTAGATCACAAAATGGCTTGTACTAAATTAATAGGTGTTCTCTTATGTCCAGAAAGCCATGCCTGGTTTTCTTTCTCCATAGACCCCCTACCTTATCTGCTTATAATATTTCTTTCCAATTCAGCCCATTTCAACCCAGGAGGACTTTTGGGGACTAACAAACACTGGTATCTAAGATAGAACAAACCACAACTAAGAACTTGAAGTATAAAAGCAATACTGCATGGTATTTCCAAAAGTGCTTAATAAACATTTCACAGGATTGTGCATAAACAACACACTTTTCCTGACATTCTGGCACAAGTAGAATCAGAGAGGCTTAACGTTAAAATGAAGTGCAGAGTCAGCTGTCCAGCATTCTACCCAATTTAAGCACCACAGTCTCCAATATCATCTTGCACACATGTCCACTGATGGCAGCAGCTGAGGTGCATACATATAGAGAAAAGGGAGATTCTAGAACTTCCTTCTATCATATCACAAAGAAGGATAAATTCACAGAATCAACTACATGAGTGTCCAGGAAAAAAAATTCTTTTCTTTTTTTAAACTTTTAAAATTGAGATATATTATACCCTTTAAACAAAATTTCTAATTTTATGAAAGGCATAAAAGGTCACAATTTTTCTTTACTTCTTTGGGGTAGGAAGAGGGAGGCAGAGTTGAGTGTATCCTTAAAAGTCCTTTTCTAATTTAAAATTAAAATCAACATCTGATCTTGACCTAAGAATTTTTCTATTGAGGTATAATTGACATAGAACACTATATTAGTTTCAGGTGTACAATTCAATGATTTGACATTTGTGTGTATTGCAAAATGAACATCACAGTAAGTCTGGTTACCATCAATCATCATACACAGTCACAGATTTTTTTCTTTCTTCTTGTGATGAGAACTTTTAAGATTTACTTGCAGCAACTTGTAAATATGCAATACAGTATTAATAACTATATTCACCATGCTATACATTACATCCCTGTGGCTTATTTATTTTATAACTGGAAATTTGTACCTTTTGAACCCCCTTCACTCATGTCACCTACTTCCCTCCCCCATCCCCACCCCCCCCAGTCTGGCAACCAACTATCTCTTCTCTGTATTTATGAGCTCCTTTTTTCTCTTTTTAAGATTATTCATATAAGTGAGACAATAGGTTATCTTTCTCTAACTTATTTCACTTAGCATAATGCTCTCGAAGTCCCTCCATGTTGTCACAAATGGCAAAATTTCCTTTTTCTTAATGGCTCAATAGTATTCCAGTGTGTGTATCACATTTTTTTATCCATTCACCCATCAATGAACACTGAAGTTGTTCCCATGTCTTAACTATTGTAAATAATTCTGTAATAAACATGGGTGTGCATATATCTTTTGGAGTTAGTGTTTCTTTGTACAAATACACAGAAGTGAAATTGCTGGATCATATGGTAGTCCCAGTTTTGATCTTTTGAGGAAACTCCATGCTATTTTCCATACTGTCTGTACCAATTTACATTCCCACCAAGAGTGCACAAGTGTCTCCTTCTCTCCACATCCTTGCCAACACTTGTTATTTCTTATCTTTTGATGCTAATCATACAAACAGGTGTGAAGTGATATCTCATTGTGGTTTCGATTTGCATTTCCCTGATGATTAGTGACGTTGAGCATCTTTTCCTATACCTGTTGGTCAACTGTATGTGTTCTTTGGAAAAATGTCTATTCAGATCCTTTGCCCATTTTTAATTAGATTGTTTGTTGGCTATTGAGTTGTGCGAGATCTTTATATATATTAGCTATTAGCCCATTATCAGATACATGATTTACAAATATTTCTCCCATTCAATTGGTTGCCTTTTCATTTTGTTGATGGTTTCCTTTACTGTACAAAAGCTTTTTAGTTTGATGTAGTCTCACTTGTTTATTTTTACTTTTATTGCCTTTGCTTTTGGTGTCATATCCAAAAAATCATGGCCATGACCAATGTCCAGGAGCTTACCGTATATGTTTTCTTCTAGGAGTTTTATGATTTCAGGTCTTAAATTCAAGTCTTTATTCCATTTTGAGTTAATTTTTGTATGGTGTAAGGTAGTAGTCTAGTTTTATTCTTTTGCATGTGGCTGTCCAGTTTTGCCAACACCATTTGTTGAACAGACTGTCCTTTCCCCATTGTATATTCTTGGCTCTTTTGTGATCAATTCAGTGACCATATATGTGTGCGTTTATTTCTGAGCTCTCTATTCTGCTCCATTCATCCATGTGCCTGTTTTTATACCAATACCATACCATAGTTTTGTAATATAACTTAAAATCAGGAAGCATGATGCTTCCAACTTTGTTCTCTCTTAAGATTGCTTTGGTTATTCAGGGTGTTTTGTGGTTCTTTACACATTTTAGGATTTTTTTGCTCTGTTTCTGTGTAAAATGCCATTGGAATTTTGATAGGGATTGAATTGAATCTGTAGATTGCTTCTGGTAGTATGGACAGTTTAACAATATTAATTCTTCTAATCTATGAGCCACAGAATATCTTTCCATTTATTTGTGTCTTCTTCAGTTACTTTCATCAGTGTCTTATAGTTTTCAATGTACAGGTCTTTCACCTCCATGGTTAAATTTATTCATAGGTATTTTATTCTTTTGATGCAATTGTAAGTGGTATTGTTTTATTACTAGCATATAGAAATGCAACCAATTTTTGTATATTGATTTTGTATTCTGCAACAGTACTAAAGTTGTTTATTAGTTCTAACAGTGTTTTTTTGGTGGAGTCTGTAGAGTTTTCTGTATATAATACCATGTCATCTGCAAATATTGACAATTTTACTTCTTCCTTTCCAGCTGGGTGCTGCTGATTTCTTTTTTTTTTTTTTTTTTTGCCTAATTACTCTGACTAGGACTTCTAATACTACGTTGAATAAAAGTGGCGAGAGTGGGCATCTTTCTCTTATTCCTGATCTTAGAGGAAAAGCGCAGACTACGACATCAGCTATGGGCTTCCCATATACGGCCTTTATTGTGTTATAACCAATTTGATTTTATTGCACAGAATTGAATCTAAATTCAGCCATAAGCATTTTAATGATTATCATTAAAAGTCTTTTTAAATTGAAAACAAGACTGAGAACTCGTAATAGTGCTGGATAATTTAAAAAATACACCCTTAAGGATTAAGTTTATTCCATAATTCCAGTGATATTTTTTTAGGCTGAAGTACTGATGAATGAAGTACTCCAATGTAAAGGAATCTTGAAAATACTCTGAGTGAAATTAGTTAGTCATAAGGAACCATATATTATATGAGCCCATTGATATGAAATGTCAGAAAGGACAAACCTATAGAGACAGAAAGTAGATGAGTGTTTGCTTGGGGCTGTGGGAGATGGGAGACTTGTAGGCTAGAAAAAGAAAGATTTCTTTTTTTGGAAATGGATAAAATTTCCAAAATTTTTTTTATCAATAAAATTGATAAAATAGATTGTGGAGATGAATGCACAACTCTGTGAATATACAAAAAAACAATTGAATTGGACACTTTAAGTAGGTGAATTGTACAGTAGGTGAATTATATCTCAAAGCTGTTTTTAAAAAGGAATACAGAAACTCTAGAAAAGCATTGAATCCATTGACATCTACTTTACCACACTATTCCAAATAGAAATGTAACTGAAAAATGGGAGTTCAAAAACATAAGCAGCAATATCCGTTATTTACTGCCATAATAATGCTGTGAATCAACCAGAAACCTCAGTGGCAGACACCACTTTACTGAGCTCAGGGGTCTCAAGACCACACCCTTGGCTCAGCAGGTGTTCTGGTCTCCTGCGCACCTGCCTTGGGGAGGCTGTTGTCCGCTGATGGAGAATGGCCCCATCTGAGATGACTGGACTTGTGTATCACTGCGCAGCAAACAAACCCAGGCACCTCTCACTGTGGTGGCACAGAACTAAGAGAAGAAGCAGAAAAATACAAGTCTGTTCTAATCTTCGTGTGTCACATCAGCTGGCATTCCATTGACCGAAGTAAATCTCATAACCTAACTCGGGATCAAGGGTCAGGAGAACAGATTCTGCCTCTTCAGTAAAAGGAGCTGAAAAGCCATGTGTCAAAGAGGGTGAATCCAGGAGCGTGAAGAATGAGGACCATTTAGACCTCAGTCTCTGCCCAGCACAGGGTATTTGTGATGGAAGAAAACTGAGCAGAAATTAAATATTTGCCATCTGGCAGCTTCACTTTCTCACCATTTTCACTTAAAATTGTATCAGAGGGCTTCCCTGGTGGCGCAGTGGTTGAGAATCTGCCTGCTAATGCAGGGGACACGGGTTCGAGCCCTGGTCTGGGAAGATCCCACATGCTGCCAAGCAACTAGGCCCGTGAGCCACAACTACTGAGCCTGCGCGTCTGGAGCCTGTGCTCCGCAACAAGAGAGGCCGCGATAGTGAGAGGCCCGCGCACCGCGATGAAGAGTGGCCCCCGCTTGCCGCAACTAGAGAAAGCCCGTGCACAGAAACGAAGACCCAACATAGCAATCAATCAATCAATCAATCAATCAATTAAAAAAAAAAAGACTCCTCATTTCCTCCTCTTCCCCTTTAAAAAAGAAAAAAATATTGTATCAGAAACTTTGAAATATCTTTGTTTCATCTTGATTTAGATGATAGAAACATTTAACATTTTTGTAATTTAGCTCAAATAATGGCTGCATAATTCAAGTAGATTCAAAAGCAAATAGAATCTAACTTATAATAGCAAGTTTTGATATAAATGCCACTGGATGATACTGTGAGTACGTGACATGAGCTGGATGACTTGCTTTTTAATTATAGGAACTTTTAGCTTTTGCAAAGATAACTACTTTTTAAAATGCTTTTCTAGATGTTCTTGTCTTATCACAGAAATACATTCTTATATGTACATATATAATTCGCATAGAGAAGTGTTAATAACAACTCCCTACACACACACACACACACACACACACACACACACACACACTTCCATTGCTCTATTGTTATGTCATTGACATAACTGATGAAAACTAGTTTCCTTCATGTCCATACACACATTTATAGGATTAGGTTCATTTTCCTTGTATTGTAATTATAATATGATGTTATTCCTCAGCTTGAACTAGATTAAAATTTTGCATTTGTATTTTTCATTTCCATGTGGAAAATGAAATCTTATTTTTGCCTGTCAGTCTAAAACCACTTTGAATCGTAAATTGGTCTCCTATGGTAAACCTTTAAGACCTCTTTTTTTTGTTGCTGTAACCTTTTCTACATGGTGGACTTTATTAGTTACATTAATTAAATAACAAATGCCCACCTTATTGAGCTGGGTATGCTTTAATCCACAGGCACAAATCAAAAGAAAGAAATGATTATAACATTAGAGTTAAAAAACAAAAAGCTTTGGTTGAGTTTTTTGTAAAGAATGGTTGAAAAGGAACCTAAAGTCGTTCCTTTATTTGAAGGCTTAAGTAATTGTACCTGCCAGGTAATAGACGAGAGGGAGGCCTCTCACTTACCACCCCCTTTTGTGTGTTTCAATTACTGGGAAGGTTAATGGTGCTGAACAGCTGAGGTATGAAGGCACCTTTCATTATCTTCCCCATCAGAAGTCCCCAGAGCCTGTTCACCTTCCCTCGTGTTTATGGGAAAAGACACAGTGTTCTCTCACAGCCCAGAGTACATGAGAACCAACTTCTCACAGCCTAGCAGATCTTTGCCAACATTTTCTGGAAAATAATTCTGCCCCTTTTAGAGCCAGCGTGCAATGTAAATTGAACTCAAATACCAACATCATTTAGAATGACTGAAATAATACCTTGATCTTGTGACTTGTATAGTCTCATTCTTCTAAATTTTAACTTTAATGATGCTTATTTATTAAGCAAGTACAGAGTATATGGGCAGAATTTTTCTTTGAATATTTTATATTGAATGAATTGAAATAATTGGGATGTTAAAGGACTAGGGAATGATAATGAACATGTATGCACTGAAGCATTTACTCTGTACTAGGTAGGTTCTCTTCTGTATCATATCCCTTTAAGACCCCTCTTCTCTGAATATCGTCCTCCATGTTGACTCCATCAGGATTCACTTACCTAGAAACAATAGGAAACCTGTGATCAGGGCAGATGTTCAGGGAATGGAAAGGAAATTACGGCTCCACCAAACCTCTCTTGCACAAGTACAGATGTGTTTGTATTTAGCCTGAGACAAAAACTTTGTTCCTTTTCCTTCATTATTGTTCCTAACATGCAACAAAGGCAATTGTAGGAAAGGCAGTGTGGCCCTAAATTCCCCCTCAGCTGATCTTTAAGAACTTCAGACATTTTCTAAAGAAGATTTTGATCTAGGGAAGGACATCAAGCTCCAAATTAAGGTGGAATATGTGGGAAAAAGGTCACTGGGATAGGGTTGCCAGGTAAAATACACCATGCCCAGATAAATTTGAATTTCATATAAATATATAGTTTGGGAGACATACTTACAATCAACAAATATAAATCTGGCAACCTAACATTGCACTGCACGGTATAGATGGCAGATGATTTTAAAAAGGAGGGTCATGGGGATATAAAAAAAGAATGTGAAACTCAGAGTTTTTTCTAGGGTAAGGGTCAACAAACTGGCATGAGGTCCAAATCTGCTTTGTTCCTGTCTAAACAATGTTTCATTGAAACACTGCCACACCCATTCATTAAGTACAGTCCAAGGCTGCTTTCACTCTGCAGTGGCAGCGTTCAGTAGTTGCAGGCCCACAGAGCCTAAATATTTACTATCTGGCCCTTTAACCAAATAATAAAAAATAAAAAGTCCCAGTTAAACTGCTAAAATTACAATTGTCATTCTAAATACTCACTATTTCCCCTCTCTGATGAAAGGCTTCTTTCCATAGGCATGCCTGATATTATAAAGCTGAAAATATGTAGGCTTTTAAATAAGTAATATTATTCTACTCAATCGATTTAAACATAAGGCAATATTGTCACTTCAAGAAAAATAAAAAGAGCTTTGAGAATTTTTTCCATATGTCCACATTTGTGTTTCACAGCTCCAGACCACCTAATGCAAACTTTCATTTCTCAGCAAAATGAAGCAGAGAATATTACAAAAGACTCAGCGATGTCAAATCCAGCCACCAGTTAGATCTTCCAATTTTCAGTACAACATTTCCTGCCAGATGTGGCTCAATGTGGCTTAAAGAAGCAATTGTTTAATTCTCATGTGGAGAACTATTGTTCTGGAAGAATGAGGGCATTATAGGATTAATCTCCAAGTAGTAAGAAAAAAAGCTAGGTTTACAAACCCTGTATGACTCTGTATGTGCCAGTGAGTAGCTGGAAGTAAGCGTTCTATTGGAAGATAGGATTTTGTTCCTCAGGAAACCAACACACTCCTGGGACCCTGGGTTGAAGCCATTTAAGGGGTGGATAGCATGAGAAAGGTCTGGCAACCAAAGTCACCCCATGCTGCTGATGCAGACAGCTGGCAGAGACAAGATAAAGTTCACACAGTCACTTGAGGCTTTAAAACCTAGTCTGCAAATGAAAAGTAGAGAAGAAAATTCTATTTCTAATCTACCAGTGAAAGATGTGCATTTCATTTTCAGATTATGAAAGTATCGAAGGAGAAAGGCTGTGCTGTCATGAGTGACAGTGCCTCGGCCGCCAGGACTCCAATCAGAGGCTCAGTGATAAGTGAGAGTGAGCCCAGACTACTGCCAACGCCATGGCCAGAGACCGAAGAACACACGGGGAGGGGTTTCCTACTTGTGTATGGTAAATAACCCTGCATACAAATCCTCCAAGCCACGATCTGGGTAGTGTATTAGAGCAAAGAAGTAACAAAGAAAACAGGCAGGTTGACATTGAGGAGAGAGGACCAAATCAGTTTCAATAGACTTGAGGCTCTGTGGACCTAGGGAAGGAGAGGGTACAGAGCCCAACAGGATAGGAGACAAGGAAGGCGTTGGAGCTCTGCTCCTCACCAGAGCTCTCTAAATCTCAGTATCCACATTTTTTAAAAAATTTATTTATGTTTATTTATTTTATTTTTGGTTGCCTTGGGCTCGTGGGTTTTCTCTAGCTGCGGCAAGCGGGAGCTACTCTTTCTTGCGGTGCGCAGGCTTCTCACTGCGGTGACTTCTCTTGTTGCAGAGCACGGGATCTAGGCGCGGGCTTCAGTAGTTGTAGCTTGCAGGCTTAGCTGCTCCGCAGCATGTGAGATCTTCCCAGACCAGGGCTCGAACCCGTGTCCCCTGCATTGGCAAGCGGATTCTTAACCACTGCGCCACCAGGGAAGCCCTCAATATCCACATTTTTAATATGAGAATAAAATCACGTGTATTTTATAAAAACACTGCCTGGAAAATGGTCACGGCTAGAAATATCATGAGACTTCAATAAATGGCTTATATTTATAATTACTAACAGAAATAAATACAAGAATCTAATAAGAATATGTTTTATAACCTAATGCATTTTGGATCACTCATTTCTATCCCAAAGATTTAATCTATACCATCGTGGTCTCTAAGCTGTAGTTTATATTATGTTTGCCACGAGTTGCTGTGACCAAATGTTACTGTTTTTAGTCCTATAGTTCCTGTAGTTTCTTGTTGCAGTGTTACAAACTAATGTTTCCCAAAAGTAATTTTTGTATGAATAAACAAATAAAAGTGAGAAGCACTCCTATGAAGCCCTTATTAAATATTAAAGGATAAACAGTTCTAATTTAAAAATAAAAGAATTATAATTTTAAGTGCAAATTTGACTAATTGTGCTTTTCAAAATCTACTGTCAAATATTTTTCACAACAGTAAGCCTTAAGTTATGATAAAAAAATTCCTTGTGAAATCACACCTGACAAAATGAACCCTAATAAAGTATAATATCTCCTATCTAAACACATTCTTAAATAATTATTTCAATTTAAAATAAAGAAATTATCAGATTGGGTTAGAATTTGTCAGTTGGTTATCTCTCCATGAAGCACCGCTAAGTTTTTTAAAACTCTATCAGCGAGTGAGAACACCACCTTGGCAGAATCTTAGCAGTTATCAGAAGCAGGAGTTGTGGGAACATATTTACAAGATTAGGAGTCTGAACTCCGATGGATTAAGGTGGATTTTCAAGATGGGAATCTGACTGGGTTTGGGCAAAACTCGACATAATAGTTTTGATTTTGTGCTACAAATGCAACTCAGTAGAGAAAAGATCGTCTGTTCAACAAATAGTCCTGGAGCAATTTGATCCTTGTGTAAACAAAAAATAAATTTTCATTCATATCTCACACTTTATACAAAAGTTAGCTCAAAATGGATTGTAGACCTAATTGTAAAACCTAAAATTATACAACTTTTACAAGAAAACATAGGAGAAAATCTTTGTGAACTTGGGTTAGGCAAATATTTCTTTGATATGACACTAAAATCACAATACATAAAAGAAAAAATCAATAAACTGGACTTCATCATGATAAAAATGTCTGCTCTTTGAAAAAAGCATTCACAGTTAAGAAAATCGAAATAGGAGCCATGGACTGGAGAAAATACTTGTAAGTAACGTATTTGATAAAGAACTTGTATCTATAAAGAACATATAAAGAACTCGTAAAACCCAATAATAAGATTTGAACAAACCAAGAAGAGATTGAATTAGTGATCAAAAATATCCCAACAAAAAAGTCCAGAACCAGATGACTTCACTGGTAAATTCTACCAAACATTCAAAGAAGAATTAATACCAATCCTTTTCAAAATTTTCCAAAAAATGAAGTGGAAACACTTTGAAACTCAGTTTAGGAGGCCAGCATTACCCTGATACCAAAACCAGAAAAGGATGCCAAAAAAATAAAATCAATAAATGGCTCATATAATTACTAATAAAAATAAATACAAGAATCTAATAAGAACATGTTTTATAACCTAATCATTTTGGATCACCCATTTCTTTCCCAAAGATTTAATCCCTGATGAACAGTAAACATAGATGCAAAAATCCTCAACAAGACATTAGCAAACAAGATTCTACAGTAATTAATAGAATCACATACCTGAGCAACTGGGATTTATTCTAGGGATGCAAGGATTGTTCAATATCCACAAATCAATCAATGTGACACACTGCATTAACAAAATGAAGGATAAAAATCATATGACCATCTCAATAGATGCAGAAAAAAAGCACTTGACAAAATTCAACATTCATTTAAGAAAAACTCTCAACAAAATGGGTATAGAGGGACTATACCTCAACATAATAAAGGGCTTATATAACAAGTCCACAGCTAACATCATACACCATGGTGGAAAGCTGAAAGATTTTCCTTTGAGATCAGGATCAAGACAAGGATACCCACACTTTTATTAACCAAGGAGGTGAAAGACCTGTACACTGAAAACTATGACATTAATGAAAGAAGTTGAAGAGGAAACAAAGAAAAAGATATTTTGTGCTCATGGGTTGGGAAAATTAATATTGTTAAAATGTCCATACTACTCAAAGCAATCTACAGGTTCAGTGCAATCCTCATCAAAATTTCAATGGTATTTTTCACATACATAGAACAAAAAATTCTAAAATTCGTATGGAATCACAAAAGACCCCAAATAGCCAAACCAGTCTTGAGATAGAAGAACAAAGCTGGAGGCATCATGCTCCCTGATTTCAAATTATATTACAAAGCTATAGTAATGAAAACTATGATATATATTGGTATAAAAAAAAGATACATTGATTAATGGAACAAAATAGAGAGACCAGGAATAAACCCACATGTATATGGTAAATTAATTTGTAACAAAGGAGCCAAGAATATACAATGGGGAAAGGACAGTCTTTTTAATAAATGGTGCTGGGGAAACTGGACAACCACACGTAAAAGAATAAAACAAGACCAGTGTCTTCCGCCATACACAGAAATTAACACAAAACAGATTAAAGACTTGAATGTAAGCTCTGAAACCAGGCTTCCATAAAACTCCCAGATGAAAACATAAAAAAATCCTTCTTCACAAGGATCTTGGCAATGATTTTTTTGGATATGACACCTAAAGCACAAGCAACAAAATAAAAAACAAACAAGTGAGTCTATATCAAATTAAAAAGCTTCTGAGCACCAAAGGAAATAATAAACAAAATGAAAAGGCAACCTATGGAATGGGAAAAAATATTTGCGAACCACACATTCGATTAGGAGTTAATATCCAAAATATGTAAGGAACTCATGCAACTGAATAGCAGAAAAGTCAAATAATCCAATTAAAAAATGAACAAAGAATCTGAAAAGACATTTTTCCAAAGAAGGTATTCAAATGGCCAACAGGTAGCACATAAAAGATGCTCAATATCACTAATTACTGGGAAATGGGAATCAAAACCACAAGGAGATATCACTTTACACCTGTTAGTATGGCTATCACCAAAGACATAAGAGATAGGCATTGGCAAGAAAGTGGAATAAAGGGAACCCCTCTGCACTCTTGGTGGGAAAGTAAATTGGTATAGCCATTGTGAAAAGCAGTATGAGGTTACTCAAAAAATTAAAACTGGAACTCCCATGGGATCCAGCAATTCCACTTCTGGGTTTTTAGACAAAGAAAATAAAAACAGTAACTCGAAAAGATATATGCACCCCCTATGTTCATTGCAGCATTATTTACTATAGCCAAGATATGGAAACAAAGTGTCCACTGATGAATGAATGTATAAAAAAAATGTATATATACACAATGAAATATTATTCAGTCATAAAAAAAGAAAGAAATCTTGACATTTGAGATAACATGGATGGACCTTGAGGGCATTATGCTAAGAAAAATATGTCAGATAGAGAAAGACAAATACCATATGATCTTACCTATATGTGGAATCTAAGGAAAACAGAAACAAACAAATAAACAAAACAAGGTTATAGATTTAGAGAACAAATTAGTGGTTGCCAGAGGTGGGGGATGGTGGTATGCATGAAATAGGTAAAGGGGATCAAAAGGTACAAACTTGCAGTTATAAAATAAATAAGTCATTAGAATGTAAACTACAGCACTGAGACTATAGTTAATAATACCGTATAGCATATTTGAAAGTTGCTAAGAGTGTAAATCTTAAAAGTTGTCAATACAAGAAAAAACAATTTTGTAACTATGTATGGTGACGGGTGTTAACTAGAATTATTGCAATGATCATTTTGCAATATATACAAATTTTGAATCATTATGTGTACACCTGAGACTAATATAATGTTGTGTGTCATTATCTTTAATTTTTTAAAATAATAATACAAATTAAAAAACCCACCTTTTGAAAAAGTGGCCAAAAATTTTGAATAGACACTTTACCAAAGATATATGTAACGCAATTTAGCACATAAAAAGCTATTCTATATGATAGTCATTAGGGAAATGCAAACAAAAGTCACAATGGTATTCTTCTACACACCTATTAGATGGCTAAAATTAAAAAGATTAATGATAGCAAATGTTTTATTTATAATGCCTAACATGGAAACAACACAAATATTTATCAGTAAGTGAAAGGATAAACAAATTGTGGTAAATCCATACAGTAGAATAGTCGATAATAAAAATAAATACATTATAGATAAGTGCAAGAATGTGGATTAATTACATGATAATTATGCAGTGGAAGAAACCAGGCAAAAAACAATATATACTGTATGACTCTATTTATATAAAATTCTATATGCAAATTAACCTGACGTCTAATGGCATCATGTCTAATGGTCAGTTGATGGGAAGAGCAAAGAGGGGTGGGAAGGCAAGTTTATAAAGGAACAATAAAAATCTTTGGGGAGGGCTTCCCTGGTGGTGCAGTGGTTGAGTCTCTGCCTGTCAATGCAGGGAACACGGGTTCGAGCCCTGGCCTGGGAAGATCCCACATGCCGCGGAGCAACTGGGCCCGTGAGCCACAACTACTGAGCCTGCGCGTCTGGAGCCTGTGCTCCGCAACAAGAGAGGCCACGATAATAAGAGGCCCGCGCACCGCGATGAAGAGTGGCCCCCACTTGCCGCAGCTGGAGAAAGCCCTCGCACAGAAACGAAGACCCAACACAGCCAAAAATAAATAAATTTAAAAAAAAATGCCACTTTGGCATAAATATGGTTTTGAGCTGAAAGCAATTGAAAATCAGCAGATGCAGGAAGAAATCTTCCCTCCCCTTTTCTCCCTAAAAGCAGGGCATGAATTTTCCCTGAGACCGGGGCTCCCTCTCCTGAACCAGGAAGAAGAGAGTGACTCTTGTCACCAAAGGTGGAGAATGGGCACTGAGGTGAGTCGACATAAACAAACCTTATGAAAATAGCGCTTATCTCCCATCAGTTTCCCCATATATTTCCTACTCACTTTCCTCCAAACCCCCTTTCCTTTCTTAAAAATGGAATATAAGCCCCCAAGTCTAACTACTTCTTTGAGTTTCACTTCCTTCCTGTTGGACTCTTTCACACAGAAAATATTAATTAAAATAATTTAGGTTTTTCTTCCATCATTCTGTCATTTGTCAGTTTACTTTGCAGGCCCCTACGAATAAACCTAAGAGGGTAGAGGAAAGAAATTTCCTCTCAGACATTAGCAATGAAGGGGAAAAAATGTTTTAGTGGTGACATGGGAATGAACTTTGGAGTTAGTCAAATCATCACAATGGTCACATCAGTCATCTATGCTGAGCAGCCCTCCCTTGGTATTCTTGTCCTGCCTCTATTTCTCATGATATCTGGTAGCACTGCAGTGCCCAGGAATGTAATGAGCTCTCTCCAAGGTGAGGCCTATATGCAGATATTATTTTATAAACTATTTCCAGAATCTTGTTCAAGGTAAAACCATAAAATTCATGTTCTAAGTTCGAAGGCAGCTCAGCTCACAGAGAAGACCTTTGAGAAAGCACAACATGCTTACGGGTCTCTGGCATGGTATCAATGTCAGCCTCTAGACTGTGTCAAAAGCAATTCTGCACTCCCTCGTATTGACCAAACATGGGTAAAATACCTCTTCTGGTGCTTCCTTCTCTCTGATGATGTAGCTACCTGGGAGCCTGTAAGAACTCACTAATACTATGCTTTCTAAGAGCAGTTTCTGCTCTCACTCAAAATTGTCCCCCACATGGTATAGTTTTTCTTTAATCATGTGGATAGCTTCAAGATTAGTTTTTTGGTTTTTGGTATTTTTTACAATGGGATAACTTGATAATATATCTGAGAATACCCTTCCCAGTAATTCTAGTCTCCTTGACATCAGTAAGATACGGAAGAGAAAAACCTTTGTAAAATGGTGTTAAGGAAAATTATCCAAAAGCCTGAAAAAAACTAAAGGGACTTTTGCCTGTTCTTTCTTAGTTATGCTAGGGTTTGATTATCAGGCCTGCCTGCGGATTATCTGAATCTCTAGGCATGTACCTTTGCATCTTTGTTTAACTTGTTATTTACTATTGATAAAGGTATAGTGTAATTCTGAAGGGGTTGATGTTAATTGGTACCTTGATTTCTGTCAGATAGCAATACAAATAATGTCTGTTCAGTAGGGATGCAAATGATTCCTTTCTGATGGAAAATACAATTTCCAAAATTCAGAATGTTAGCTGATTTTCCCTACAGAACATTAGCTATTTTTTATCTAAAATCAGTAATCCTATTTAAGAATTCTTCCAGCTACTATAAAAGCTTCTACCCCATTTAGTTCTTTTGAATCAGCACTACCATCATGCCAGTTCTCTTATTAATGGGTTCATTAAATCTGTGCCATATACTCATTTTACATTTGCATGAGAGTCATGAGTTTAATTTATGAAAATGATACTTTGACAAGGAGCAATTGTGAGTAGCACAATGTGCACCAGTCAACAAACCATGGGCACACAAAGTAAGGGCTACCTGCATGGACATACACACCAAAAAAACTGGTCACTTTCAAACAGTATCTCTGCTATCTTTTCCCTGCTTTTATTTGGGTTCATAAGAGCTCAGATTTCCCAATATCTAGTAGATATGTTAAGTTTCTCTGTTAAAAATATGTAGGCTTATATTTGTTTTAAGCTCATATATTATTTTTAATCAAAATTTTGGACTCTGCCCTTTTCCATAGGATAGTTAGTGCCTAGTGATTTGAGGGTGGGTCTGATAACAGGCTCCTATCCAAAGCTGAGATTTATTCTGGAAAGTTTAAGCCTGCAGCTCCATACTGTAGGTGTCCTTACACCTACAACACTGAGGTGTCCTTACTCACCACCACCTCCCTGCCCTGCTTGTTCCCGCTGTCTGCCTGGAGAGAACCCAGGGGAGAACCTCCACCACTGCCCCACTCTTCCTTCTTTTTAGTCTTCTCCCTTACTTGGGGAGATTGCTTGTACACTTCTGCTTTTCCTTCTCCCTTCCCTTTGCCCCTCTTTTACCACGTCTAATCATACTCCTTGGATGGGACTATTTCCCTTGCAATCAACTTCATTGCAATTGTTTAGATTAGTGGTTATTGGCACCATTCCCCTATCAAAAAGAACTAATCAAACACCTGACCTGGTGGGTGGGGATCAATTCCACTATGATGAGCAGAGGAGAGCTGAGAGGACACTGATTTCATAAATGGACTCATGAATGTTTTAGTTATAAAGAGTTTTGTGTCCCTATACCATTTCGTAATTGTAGGCCTGTGAAACTGAATTTTAAATTAACAAAAACTCTGCATTGTTCAATTCAAAGGATATATTCTACTTACTATTTTGTACCAGAACAAATGTTGAACTGGCACCAAAGATGAATGACACATCCTACCAGCCCTCAACGAGGTCACAGTCCAATGGAGTTGATAGGCATGTACATATAACATGCAAGATTTCTTTTATAAATATTGCAGAGGTATAAACCAGGTGAAATTAAGGCATAATTAGGGAGAAACACATGATTGAAGAATCTAAAAAGGCTTACCGGGGGCATTACATTTTATTTTATTATTATTTTATTTTAATGAAGTCCTGTTGCATTTTATATTGAGTTCTATGATCCATTTTGAGATCCATTTAATGTATATGAAAAGTGTAAGGTCTTTGTCTAGATTCAGTTTTTTTTTGCATGTAGCTGTCCAGTTGTTCCAGCACCAAAATTACACATGGAGAAACAGACAATCTCAATAGGCCTATATCTATTAAAGGATTTGAAACTATAATTAATAACCTGCCAAAAAGAAAGCACTAGGGCCAGATTGGTTCACTGGTGAATTTTAACAAATATTTTAGGGAAAATGTATGCTTATTCTCTAAAAATAGAACTAGAATGAATACTTTCTAACTCATTCTATGAAACCAGCATTATCTTAACACCAAAAGCATACAAAGCATTACAAAAAAAAGGAAAAATTCAGACAAATGAATATAGTTGCAAAAATCCTGAACAAAATATTAGTCAATCAAATCCAACTATGTATGAACAGAATTATACACCATGGGCAAGTGGGATTTATTCCAGGTATACAAGGCTGGTTCAACATAAGAAAACCAACTAGTGTAATTCATCATATAAACAGGTTAAAGAAGAAAAACTATATGGTCCTATTAATAGATACAGAAAAAGCATTTGACAAATCCAGCATTCATTCATGACAAAACGTTCAGTAAACTAGAAATAGAAGGGAACTATTGCAACTTAATAATGAGAATTTACAAAACACCTACAGCTAATATAATATTTATTAGTGAGAAACTAGATGCTTTCTCACTAAGATTAAGAACAAGGCAAGGGGGCTTCCCTGGTGGCGCAGTGGTTGAGAATCTGCCTGCTAATGCAGGGGACACGGGTTCGAGCCCTGGTCTGGGAAGATCCCACATGCCGCGGAGCAGCTAGGCCCGTGAGCCACAACTACTGAGCCTGCGTGCCTGGAGCCTGTGCTCCGCAACAAGAGAGGCCACGACAGTGAGAGGCCCACACACCGCGATGAAGAGGGGCCCCAGCTCGCCGCAACTAGAGAAAGCCCTCACAGAAACGAAGACCCAACACAGCCAAAAATAAATAAATAAATAAATAAAAAAGAACAAGGCAAGGATATCGCCTCAACACATTTTTTCAACATTGTCCTAGAATTCACAGCTAATATAATAAGACAAAAAAAGGAAATTAAAAGTATATAAATTGGAAAGGAAGAAATAAAACTGCTTTTGTAGATGACATGATCATCTATGTAGGAAATCTCACAGAATCAACAAAAAACTTTGAGAACTAATAAGCAATTATAGCAAGGTTGCAGGATACATTTTTCACATATACAAATTAATTGCTTCCCTGTACACCAGCAATGTACAACTGGGTTTTGAAATTAAAAACACAATATCATTTACATTAACACCCAAAAATGAAATACTTAGGTATAAGTCTAAGAAAATATGTGTAATATCTATATGAGGAAAAACTACAAACCTGTATGAAAGAAATCAAATAATTTAAACAAATGGAGAGATACTACATGGTCATGTATAGGATGATCAAAATTGTTAAGATGTCAGTTCTTCCCAACTTGATCTACAGATTTAATTAATCCCAATCAAAATCCCAAGTGATCTTGTGGATATTGACAAACTGATTCTAAAGTTTATAAAAATCCAGAATGGCTGACACAGTATTGAAGGGAGAGAACAAAGTTGGAGGATTCACATTACCCAAAATCAAGACTTACTATAAAGTTAACAGTAATCAAGACAGTGTGGTATGGGCAAAAGAATAGACAAATAGATCAATGGAACTGAATAGAAAGCCCAGAAACAGACCAAGACAAATACAGTCAACTGATTTTGACAAAAGAACAGAGGCAATATGATGAACAAAGATAGTCTTTTCAACAAACAATGTTGGAATAACTAGACATCCACATGCAAAAAAAAAAAAAAAAAAAAGTGAATTTAGAAACAAACCTTACACCTTTCACGAACATTAAGTTAAAATAGAGCACAGACCTAAATATAAAACACAAAGCTATAAAACTTCTGGAAGATAACATGGAAGAAAATCTTCCAACTCTACAACACTCTGGAAAAGGCAAAATTATGGAGACACTAAAAAGATTAGGAGTTGCCAGGAATTAGGGACAAGAGAGGAATGATGAACAGGTAGATTACAAGAATTTTTAGGGCAGTGAAACTATTATGTATGAGATTGTAATGGTCAATACATGTCATTATACATTTATCCAAACCTATAGAACGTACAACACAAATAGTGAACTCTAATGTAAAACTTAATTAACAACAATATATCAGTATTGGTTCATCAATTGTAAAATGTACCACTAATGCAAGATGTTAATAATTGGGGAAAAGGGAATGGGGCGTTGGCAGGAGAATAGAATAAATGGAATCTCTATACCTGCTTAATATTTCTGTAAACCTAACACTGCTCAAAAAAAAGTTTCTAATTAAAGAAATAGTGGCAGAGAGAGTTGTAGATTTGTAGCAAAGTGCTGATTCATGAAGGTTTTAGAGATTTAACAAAAATGCAGTAAGTGATTGCTTAGGGCTAGGAGGCTTGTGGGGATAGTAGGGTGATAGGTATGGGATTTCTTCTTGAAGTGACAAAAATGTTTTAAAATTAACCGTCGTGATCATTGCACATATCTGTGAATATACTAAAAACGACTGAATTTTACACTCTGAATGGGTGAGTTATAATCTTATATGAATTGTATCTTAATAAATCTGGCTAAAAAATTAAATGGCCTAGACTGTGTTATTAAATTAAGTAAACAGCACTTAATAGTTTTTCTATTGCTGAAGTGTATGCTGTAAGGTGCTAACATATGACTTCTTCCCAGGAAGTCAATAATGTTTAAAAGTATAAAATTTCAGAGTTAATATCATTTTTTTTACAGATTTCAATGACAAGAGAATCACAGATGCAAGGGCCAAGAGCCATTAAAATAGTTTCCTTCCAGATCACGGACTAATGAATAAGATTTCCAAATGTCAATATTGATGGCATGGAAAAGTATACAATATTAATTTGGAGTGAAGCTGTCAGCATTTATTTTTGAATGAAAACGATTACAAAACCCTCTTCCCCAAACACACACGTACAAATGCCGAAGAGTGCATCCTCCTTCGTGAAGCTACCAACTCAGCAGCCTTCAATGAAGGGCATAAAAAGATGGAGCGCACTACAAATATCCATTGTTGCCACCACCTCAGTAACAGAGGAGTGGCTTTATCATCGGAAGTAATCGAAAGAAAGAAAGAACAGATGGACGTCTGGTTTATGGGGACTCACACAGTAAGCGTCACCCAAGGTGGAGGGCTTGCCACGAATAGAAATTAGGTGTTAGAAAGAGGGAACATGAGCGCAACAGAGAGGAAGACGGTTTGGAGAAGGGATACTCAATTATTTTATTCGGTTGTTTTATTTTGTGATATATGTCTGACAAACTGATAGCACAGAATCGCATTCTCTTACTGAGTGAAACTAATGAGTGTAATTATTTTAAATTGAGGCTATCTTATAAAAAAGCTGAAGAACTCTGGGGCTTCCCTGGTGGCACAGTGGTTGACACTCTGCCTGCTAATGCAGGGGATACGGGTTCGAGGCCTGGTCTGGGAAGATCCCACATGCCGCGGAGCAACTAGGCCCATGAGCCAGAATTACTGAGCCTGCGCGTCTGGAGCCTGTGCTCCGCAACAAGAGAGGCCACGATAATGAGAGGCCCGCGCACCGCGATGAAGAGTGGCCCCCGCTCACCGCAGCTAGAGAAAGCCCTCGCACAGAAACGAAGACCCAACACAGCCAAAAATAAATAAATAAATAAATAAATTAAAAAAAAAAAAAAAAAAAAAGAAAACCCCAAACATGATAAATATCAATACAAAGAAAACCATGCCTGGGCACATCATACTCAGATTACTGATGAGTAAAGATAAGGAGAAAATCTTTAAAATATCCAGAAAATAAAAGACACAACACATACAGAGGAACAAAAAAAAAAAAAAAAAAAAAAAAAGCTGAAGAACTAATACCAAAAAAAATGATTTCTTTTGATTCTTTTAAAATATCCTATGAAAACCTAGCTTTTAATAGGGACTTTAGATCGCTGTTATTTGGGGTATTTTGTACACTCTCTTCTATAGTTTCTAATTCACCTCTGTTTCATCAAGTGAAAAATCACATTTCATTGTACTTGTGCTCCATTTGTTCTCCATATAACATCTTCCCACCCTTGTTTTAGTATTATCTAAGATCTTGGGAGATTTCAATCAAAAACATGTGGATGATTTTGGACTCTAAGCTTGGAGCATCCACCAATTATGTTTGAATTCACGAGACTGAAATAGCTATTGGCAATAGTGTAACCAAGAGAGGAGATCCCTTCTTACACCTCACACATGTACATTTCACATGAGTGCCTTTACTGTAGCTTTATGACAAAGATGTTTAACCACCTGGCAATTAAAAAAAAAAACAAAACACTTTGGTGCTCTAAATTCTTGTCATATTCTTCAAACTTATTGTCCTAAAAATATTTGTATAAACAACTGAATTTCAAAGGCATATTTTTAAAAGCTTTCTTATTATATATGCATATAGATCAACTTCTTAAACACTGTAAGCTGTAAGATGGAAGAATTTCTGCATCTAAGTGCATGCTTCTTTTCTTAGACATATTTGCACAATCATTGCAGGCTAAAATTGATGGTGCTCCTGAATGCAAGTTCCCTATAAGGTAAAATTCAGTTTCCTGTACTTCATTCCTATAATCTATAAATATTGAAATGCGGTCACTAGAAGGTAAGTTCATTTAAAAATTTAACTAAATTATTTTTGTAGCACATTGAATATTGTTTATTAGCATATATATTTTAAGGCACTGACTTACATAGGAATGATTCCCAGGGTGAAAACATGTATGTGATGTTTTAGAGAATAAAACAAAATTATTTTTATAACATATGTATATATATAAATGCATATATTAGCCAATATCCATTTGTAAACCTTTATTCTATTCAAACTTAATACTCCACTTCCAAAAAGATATGTCCATGTAAAGTTAATAAAACTCACCTCTTAAAATATGTCTATGTTTAAAAGAAATAAAGGTGCACTATACACCAAATTCAGTTATTTAAATTTGTATTTCATATATAATTTGGACTACACTGCATTATGTAATACTCCATAGGTACTGAATAAGTAATAAAAACTAAAAATAGTATTTATCTAGATGATATGATTGACCAGAAGGTATGTCCTGAATTATTATAAATATTTCAAGAGGAGGAGGATTATCTATAAAACCTTTTTCATCTGAAGTCCTGAGTCTTATGATATAGATAGAACTTTATCTAAACATGTAGAGTTTCCTGATTTCCTTTGAAGAAATTGGTAAGCAACACTTTGAAAAGAAGAAAAAAACAAAACAAAACAACAAAAGCAAGGGGCAAGTTAAAACAGTTTATGTTGCTCTTTGTTTTACTAGATCTTATTTAATTTAAAATCAATTTGAAATCTCTAGTAATATGTAATGTTTACTTAAGTAGAAGCAATTAGACAAATAGTGTTTTAAGTACAGATGTGCCCAGCCACTCTGATAATTCATTTTAAAGACACCTTAAGATAATAGGCTGAGATTTCCAAATAGATTTAGTTACAGGAGGGCTGGCTAACAAAGTCACTTCTAAAAGTTTGTGCCCTGATATTACAAACACCAATATAAAATATTGCCTATTATCTTTAGATCTCAATTTTGCATTAAGTTTTGGATGTATAACTGTAAAAAGCAACTTTATAATTCAGTGGTATTTGGGGGCAAACTTAATAATATTTTTTCCAGAAAAAAATATAATGGAAGCAAAAAATCTCTATTCAATTGGAATTTTTAAATTTTAGTCACAAAATTAATAGAGGCACATAGTTTAAAAAATCAAATAGCACTAAAATGTTTACTTTGAAAATTAGCTTTTCACAGAAGCTGTGGAACTTGGGCAAGTCATTTACCTGTCTGTGCTTCAGCTTCCTCATCTGTAAAATGGGGATAATAATATGTCAGATTCACAGAGGTGCTGTGAGGATTAAATGAATTAACGCATGTGAAAGACTTGGTACACTGCCTGGCCATAGCAGGATCTTTATAGATTCAACTATTATTATTACTGTTCCCACCCTCAGAAGTAATCGTCTCGATTCCCATAAACAGTCTCTGTCTCTTTCAGAACAGAATTTTTCCTCCTACTCTCAATTAAATGTAAATCTGTTTGAGGGGAAGCACAGGATATGCATTCATATTTAGTTGAAGTTAAAATTTCAAAATTTGGAACACATCTACCTGATTCCTTTTTCTCATCCTTCTTGATAGAATATGGAATGTTTGTTTTCCTGTTTATCTAATCCAAAATATTCAAAACACTTTCAAGGTCTGTAGAGAATAGACTTGTGGTTGCCATGTGGGGGGGTGGGGGGAAGTACTGGGAGTTTGGGATTAGCAGATCCAAACTAGTATATATAGGATGGATAAACAACAAAGTGCTACCATATAGCACAGGGAACTATATTCAGTATCCTGTGATAAACTGTAATGGAAAAGAATATGAGAAAGAATGCATATATATATATATGTGTGTATATATATATATATATATATATATATATATATATATATATATATATATATAAAACTGGATTACTGTGCTGTATAGCAGAAATTAACACAACATTGTAAAGTCAACTATACTTCAAGAAAATAAATTAAAACAAAAAACTCTTTCAGGGTCTGAATAATAATCATCTTTCAGAATTGAGCCTGAATTTACAGCTGGACTTACACATATATCTTTCTATCTCAAAATATATTTTATAGAGGTAAGTCATTGTCTCAGTTTTTGTCATTACTTATAAGCTTATGTTTTGATAGAGTTTATATGGAAATACCATGTGGCATAACTGCCTATTTCACACCCTAGGAGGTGGGAAGGGTATAAGGACTCATCATCGACCCAGATTCTCATCTGATTCAACTAATTGGCATTTCAGTCTCACAAGCAACATTTGAAATTTTTATTGCAAGGAACTAATGGGATGAAGAACAACACAAGTAATCAAATCAAATAAAGACATCTGCTGGAGTGGGATCCCAGGGTCCCACCCCACAGCTTTTTATGGAGAATTTTGTTTTCATGGAAAGGCCAGAATTCCCTAGGGGTGGAGTTTCATGATCAGAAAGTAAAGAAAAACCTCTATGTATTATTAATATCAACACACAAAATAATACAACTGCATTACACATTTCTCAATTTAGAATAAGGATAGCATGTATGAACATGTTTTGGGAAGGTTATTGAAATTCTCTAAATCACTTTGATATCCTTAAGTTTCTTAAGGCATTTATCAAAACTCCACAAGAACAGAACTCTTCTTTGTTGCTTGAGTCAATAAAAATCTGACTCAACTTCTATTTTAGGTCACAGATTTTTAATGGAGTAAACCAGGATTTCCTTTGTAATGAAACTGCAAGGCCTGCACTATACTGCAATTCAGTAAACTCTGAATTATAAATGCTAAAATTCCTTTTGACAGTAAGGAGTAGCATAATTCTTTGTTGGGAGCAACATTATTGGACAATTTTTCTTAAGAAATGGAGAATTTATTAAAGCATCTTATGGGCTCACAGAATCAATAAGAGGCTGAAGGACTGGGCTTGGGAAATAAGTAGAAACCAAATACCCCTGGATCAAGGGTGGGAGTGGGTGAGGGGGCCGGACCATATTTGCCTTTTGGTTGGACCCTGCTGCCCCCTTTATTTTTGCCTGTTCAGGACCAACCAAGAGCTAACAATCCTCTTATTTTTAGTTTTTTTTGAGGAACCTCCCCTACTTCTGGGTATATAGTTAATGGAATTGAAATCAGGATCTCATTAAGATTTCTGCACTCCTACATTCACTGCAACAATATTATTCACAATAGCCAAGATGTGGAAGCAACCTAAATGTCCATCAACAGACGAATGGATAAAAGATATGTGAGATATATATAATGGACTATTATTCAGTGTTAAAAAAGAAGGAAATCCTGCCATTTGTGACAACATGAATGAATGTGGAAAAATTATGCTAAGTGAAATAAGTCAGACACAGAAGGACAAATACTACATGATACCACTTACGTGAGGAATCTAAAATCGTCAAATCACAGAAGCACAGAGTAGAATGGTGGTTGGCAGGGGCTGAGGGGAGGGGAAAAAGAGAAGGTGTTAGTTAAAGGGAACAAAGTTCCAGTTATGCAAGATGAATAAGTCCTAGAGATCTTCTGTACAGAATAGTGCCTCTGGTTAGTAACACTGTACATGCTCTTAAAAATTTGCTAAGGGGATAGATCTTACGTTGTGTTCTTATCCCAAAATAATAATAATAAGAAGAAGAAGAAGAAGAAGAAGAAGAAAAAGGGTGGAAGAAAAGAACAACAACCTGCTTAACACAGACTGCAGGTCACAGCCCCACTCTCATCTGCAGGTGAAGTGGTTTCCACAGTAGCAGGAAACACGCTGCCTCTCAATAGGAAATCACATCTGGGTTAATTCCGCAGAGTCAGGGGCGGGTGGGTGCTGGACAGTCGAAAAATAACAAGCACAGTTTCCCAAATTTACATCTGTTCATGTACATGAAACAGGCTGGGACCTGGGAGCCTTTGCTGCAGTGCTGCAGTGCTTGCACCTGGACAAATGTCTCTTAGAGCAACAAAATGCAAAGAAACTATAAGGGACTAAAAATAACTGCGTGCATGCACAGTTGGGGCAAATTCTGGACAAAAGATACAGAAAGACCGAAAAAGCCCAACTGCCACTTCTGAAGAGCTAGAAGCAAAAACGGGGGTCGGGAGCAAAGGCTGGGTTCTGCGCATGCCCCCTGCACTCAGCACCACCAAAGGGGTGGGCAGACCACCTAAGCCACCCCTCCGGCCCAACCCCGGGACACACCACTACCTCCCCCCCATATAAGGAACCAGCTGCCCCCACCCCCACCCCCAGGAAGCGAGCAAGGGAACCTGTTGCTTGTTCTCACTCCCCCTGCTGCAGCAGGCGTCCCAATAAAGCTTTGCCTGAATTTCTTGTCTGGTCTCTGATCAATTTCTATTGATTAAGGAGGCCAAGAACCCTGGTCAGTAACATACACACTTCAAATTCCAGAAATTGTAAGTCTTGCTGAACACAATTATCTTTCAGATAAGGAAGGGTACCACCCACTCACCAAAGGCAGAAAACCTCAAGTCTCTGCATCCAGCCCCAATCCTAGGGTCTCTGGATGTTGTCTAATCCTCCTCTAAGATGGTCACAGGCACATCTACATCATCAGAAACCCACAGAGTAATGGTGAATGTAACCATCACTATAGTGGTCTATATAAAATGGTCTGACAAGGGAAAGGGATGGGGGAGGAAGATGAGTTATGGAGCATGGAATGAAACATGTGTAGGCATGTGCTTCTGCATCATTCGTGATACTGTGACGTCCCTCAGCCATTCTCTGCTCCATGGTCACCTTGTTCTCAGCCAGCACTAGGCTCATTGGTGTCTTCACTTGGTGACATGATCCAGACCTTCATTTCTGAAGGAACTGAGACCTTCACAGCCCAGCCAATGTGGTGTTGTTGCCTCTTGAATTTTCATAAGCTATAGATGTAGGGAGGCAGGACACAAGATCCCTTTGATCATCAGAAAGGATTTCTCCCACCCATCTCATAACACTTTTTTCCCAGCTTGCCTAGTGATCAGCAGAGCCCAGGATGCCAGGGGCAGCATCAGCTTTAATTCAGTGGAGCCACTGTTGTGCCAGCTGGTGGACGCATCCCTCCTATGGGTCAGACCATCTCTAAGTAATCAGAGTTGCAACTTAGTGACAGGAAGAAAAGGGTTTGTAAGCAGGTCATTAAATGGTTCACAAGTGAAAGTGGAAGTGGTCACTAGTTCAGAAGAATAGTCAGGTCCTATAAAACAATGTGTCATAGAAATGGTCCAGATGTATATATACACACTACTATATATAAAATAGATAACCAATAAGAACTTACAGTATAGCACAGGGAACTGTACTCAATACTCTGTAATGACCTATATGGGAATAGAATCTAAAAAAGAGTGAATACATGTATATGTATGACTGATTCACTTTGCTGTACAGCAGAAAGTAACACAACGTTGTAAATCAATTATACTCCAATAAAAATTAATTAACAAAAATAAATGATACCAATCAAAAAAAAAAAAAAAAAAAAGAAAAAAGAAAGATGTGACCCAGGGTACTGCTTCTGCCACTGAAGAGCTCTAGCTCAGCTGCTCTGGACCCATCCATATAGCTGGACAGGCCATTGCTCCTGCCTGCTGTGGTGCCCCCCTCCCCCAAGAACTCCACAACTGCAATCACAACAATAAAATCCGACTGCTTCTTAATCTTTTCCCCACTTGTTTCACGACTCTCAGTCTTGGGTTGCAGGATCCCAATGGCTGAGCCCAAGGTTCAGGCCCTCACACTGGCTGCCAGGGGCACCAAGAAGGGGAATCTGCTCCCTTCATTCACTGTCATTCTGAATGAGTTGATACACCTAATCGTTGTATTTTCATGTCTTCCCAGAAGAAAGCTGTCAAGGAACAGCTTATTGTAAACAAATTCTATTTAGAGTATAATTGAAGAACCAAATTAAAAAAAGAATCCTAAGCTTCAGTTAAATCAATAAATAATAAACACATACATACATATGTACATACATCAAAAGAAGAAGAGAACGTAACAGTTTATCCTCCAACTGACACATGAATACATTCCTTACTCTCAGCAGGTTCATAGAAGCAAACAGGGACCCCTGAGAGACTCAGACCCTGTGCTCTCATTTTCCTTTTTAGTGCCGATGAAACAGACTCCAAAGTGCTCACATGGTTAATTATTGGCAGAACTAGAGTGACGATGCCACACTAAATATTGAGCTTCCTGGGAACACCATCCAAGCCTTACACATCCACCGCAAGTCACACGGTGCCTGTCACATAGTAAGCCCTAAATATTTTTTACTAAATGACCGAGTCCACACACTTTCCAATATATTAAGCTTTATGTACCTCCATTAATAAGCATTTCACAGTTAAGGATTGAATTTTAGACTTCCATTCCCCTCATCTCCTTAATTCCATGCTAACTGAAAGATAGCACCTTGAGAACACAGGAATTCTAGACATTCTGGTGATTCAAGTCATGTTGCAAAAGCAGAATTGTTGCAGGTTTTTTTCCTTCCTCAAATAATACTTGGCACAGAAAAAGCACACGGATGCAGCACACTGCATTTTCCCCTGCCAGCAGCTCGCTCATGGAGCATCTACTCATGAAAACACAATTTTTAAAATTTATTTATTTATTTTATTGAAGTATAGTTGATTTACAATGTTGTGTTAGTTTTAGGTGTACAGCAAAGTGATTCAGTTATACATACATATATATATATATATATATGCACATATACATATATATGTTCCTTTACAGATTTTTTCCCATATAGGTTATTACAAAATATTGAGTGTTTTCCCTGTGCTGTACAGCAGGTCCTTATGAAAACATTTTAATACCCAGATAGATAACCACTTATAGGTATTACAAGGATACCATTCAAAATAGGGAACAGTAAGTGACTCTTTCACATTAGGTCAGGCAGAGTTTGCTCATTTACTTTTTAAGTGGTTTTTATTGATTTTGTTTTGTTTTGTTCTGTTTTATTTTGCCTAAGAACTAGTGGGACAGAATCATTGAATGCGTAAGCTGAAAGGACTCTGGACCAGTCCTCTAATGGAACAGATGAAGGGAACTCACCCAGAGACCAAGGACCTGGCCAGCACTCCTATCCCAGGGCTTTATCACCACCACACATGGTCTCGGGGACCACGTTCATTGAATGCCTACCACTTGGTCTGTATCATATTTGATTTTACAGAGAAATAACAGTCACCTTTTCTTCCCTATTGCAGAAGGTATTCTTGTGACTTTGATAGTGAGAATGCATTTTAAAAACATTTTTAAAGCACATCTTTCCAAATGCAAATATGAATATGTGGATGTTTTTGGTCTTGTATATTGAATAATATGAAACTACGGTGACTGAAAGAGTATAACTAAAGTAGGAAAGAACACTCTCTTTTCTCCCTAAAAATGTGTCAGAATCATTGCGCTTATAAAAGCCTGGAATCACAAAAGTCACTGATGAAAAATATGATTGGGATAGCTCCAATTAGATACTTTCTAAAATAGTTTTCTTTCCTCTTTCTCAAGTATTTTAAGCTACAGAGAAGCTCCTTAACTGTAATAGGGTTCATTGAAGACTGACTCTTCAGAGCTGAGCAGAGCCCAGGCTGCCCTCAAGCGCATGTGTGGGAGAGATGCTCTCAGTTCAAGGCAGGCTCTCTGTGCCCTGAAATCTGGCTAAAGCTGCACAGTGCTACGAAGACAACTTGTGAGGAAAGAGCGGGGAGTGTGCAGGAAAGCAATAGAGCCTGGCTCTCAGGGAAGATCACGGTACAGGGGCCAAATAGTCTGGGTTGGGCCTGGTCCCCAGTCCCCAGCAAACTTGGAAACACCATGAAATCACTTCAGGGTCTCTCAAACAATATGCCACTGTGAAGTCTTTAAATTCTATACCAGCTCTGTAACTCTTTATTTTCATTGCTTAATCCAGGGGTCCGCAACCCACTGTGCGAGGCCTGTTAGGAACCAGGGGGCACAGCAGGAGGTGAACAGTGGGTGAGAGAGAGAGAGAAGCTTCATCTGTTGTTCCACACTGCTTGCATTACCACCTGAATCACGCCCGCCACTGTAGCTCACATTACTGCCTAAACCATCCCCCCTGCTTCTGTGGAAAAAACTGTCCTCCACGAAACTGGTCCCTGGTGCCAAAAAAGTTGGGGACCGCCGGAATCGGTTTGCCACAATTTACCATGTAACCTCTTGTAATTCTCATTAGGTTTCAGCAGCTTTGGACTTGTCACTTACCTTGACATCGGAGCTCTACAAAATTGTCTAAATTAATGAAAAATTCCATAGAGCATGATATCACATATCTTAAGAGACTGCCTTTCTGTTAATGTTATTATTCATTGGTTACTAGACTTATCTACCTGTGGTTAACCTATCTCAAAAGTTAGCAAATATTATTCAGCAGAAACGAATGTTTCTAATACAGTGTGTCAAAAATTACATGAAATTTTCCCCAAGATACAGTCCCTAATACAATTTTTGCTTCTCTTATTATGTTACAAATGATAAAATGACTGCCTGAAAGTTGAAGTTGTCTTGAAGAGTTTAGCACCCTCAAAAAAACACTTCTATATAGACTTTTTCTTATTTGAACATATTACTTTTTTTAATGATTTCTTCTGAAATAATTATAAACTGACAGGAAGTTGCAAAAATAGGACAGTAAAGCCCCAAGTAATCTTCATCCGGTTTTCCTAATTGGTTACATTTTATCTAACAATAGGATACTATCAAAGCTGGGAAATTGACATTGCTACAAGGTATATGTGTGCCACATTATCACATGTGTTGCCACCACCAAGATCAAGATATATAACTGTTCCATCACCACAAAGATCTCCCTCCTGTTACCCCGATATATAGTCACACTTACCTTCCTCCCACCCTGGCCCCCATGCACCATCCCTAAAACTTGGCAACCACTTATCTGTCTCCTTCTTTGTCATCTTGAGAATGCTATATAAATGTATTCATATAATATGTGACCTTCAAACACCAACCTCAAATGCTGGCTTTTTTCACCCAGCATGTTTTTTGAGATCCATCCAAGTACTTGCATGTATCAGTAGTTAATCCTTTTTACTGTTAAGTAGTGTTTCATAGTATTAATGTACCACGGTTTGTTTAACCATTCACTTATTCTAGAACATTTTTATTGTTTCTAGTTTGGGACTATTACAAACAAAGTTGCTAGAAACAATCATGTAGAGATATTTGCATGGACATAAAATTTAATTTCTCTGGGATGAACGTATATGATACTTTTGAACATTTTTGGAAAACCAGTGTATATAATTATGTTGTTCTGTTGCTTCTTATGTCACTGAAAGAAAAGGATGAACTTGGTGATTTGAACTCCCAGCTCAAGTGCCACATAAATGACCATGTGCCCTGAAGGAGACCACTGTCTCCTGTAGCTACAGGGCTGGAAATCAAGCACAGAACCTCATCGTGCAACTGGTTGAATTACAATGCAAGTTGAACTCCCAGTTTTGAAGGGCATCTACTGTTGAATCAATGTGAGGGCATTGATTGGGAAAGAACTGGATCTTATAAGTTGGGATGGGGACCCGTGGGAAGATCCTGATGAAGCTGGGGATACTGAGCCCCTAAACTGTGATGAATCTTTTATCACCAGTGGTATTGGCCTCCCCGGCCCCAGCAGAGATGGCTTCCTCAACCCCAGTGGAAGCGGCCTCTCTACATACAGGGTATCAGCCTTTCCATCTCCTTCTGAGGGGATTAACCCTGCATTGCCTGAGGAAAGGGTCATAGCCTCCCCTGACGCAATTGTCATGTAACATAATTATTAGTCTCCTCAGGACCCACCCCTACCACCCCACCTTACTTCTGGACTTTTAACTAGACTCAAGCTCAGCAGGTCCCTAAAGGTGGGATACAATCTGTGACTCATGAGGAAGTGCATTACATTCCAAAATAATGACTTCCATTTTCTAAGTTACACAGACAAAATCTTGGGAAATGTGTGGGAATAAGTACTAAAGGTGTGGGAAAATGGAAGAAGGAATTCCTTATAAGGTTGAATGAGGCTGAATGTATGGGCTCACTAAATAGGGCTTCTGCATTTACTGTTGCAGCTTGAGGAATTAGAAAGGGCTCTAGCAGTTTTGTTGGTTGGTTGGCTGAAACATAGGCCAAAAGGTGGCCCCCCATGAGTACCCTGGAAATGCTGGACTTGCCTCAGTTTAAGCTAGAGAAGAACTTCAGAGGCTTAGGGATAGAGGAATGTTAGAGTAGATTTGTCACTTAAAACCTGCTCACCTGACTGGGGGGTTCCAGAAGTTTTACCTTCCATCAATACTGTGAGGAATAAATCTATGAGAGGATCCCCAATATCCTTTGTGGACAAAGAATGTCACCTGCCATACCAGTAAACAAAGGATCTTGCAGCCACCAAGCCACCAGCCACTGCAGCCACCCCTGATAGTGCACCCTGAGGGGATTTAAGATGTAGAAAAACAGGATACTGGCCCTAGATAGTTTAGGTGCATATCAAAGGAATAATTTTATTAAGCCCAGATTCTTACATCTTCCCATACATAGAAAAGTGTTAAAATCGTTAACTTGAGATGTCTGGTTTTCCTTTAATTAGCAGGAAAGTTTTGATGTTTGATTACTTGGGTTTTTTTGGCAAAACTCCTATATATTCTGTTTCTCTTTGGAACTGTCCCCAGAGCTATCTGAGAGGCTGTATCCCAGGCTTAAGTCCTCAGTTATGTTCCAAATGCAACATAATTTTCAACTTTTAAGTTGCGCATTTTTTTTCAGTTGACACCTTGAATACTCTATGGTTGCTTTCTCTGTAGATCAGACCTCACAGTGGGAAATGCAGTCACTGCATTGGGAAACCTAAATGCAAAGAGGGTAATTGAATCCTGAGGTGGTAGGGGCCAAGTGACAATATTCAACCACTGAAGGCAAAGTGGACATGGTTACCTTAATGTACAGCAGAGTCAAAGCAGCAATCAGAATAGTCTGACTCATGCTGACTTATGGTGTTGATTAATTGATCATGGTGTTCCTAGAAGTGAAATAGATAGGAAGCCTACTAAATTTGTACTTATCTGTATAAGCAGAAAAGTGCTAGGTCAAGTGAATAAAAGTCGAACCTAAATCATAAAAACAGAGAGTCACATCCCTTCAGTACTTTCCTAGACATGAGCCAGTTTATGGATCCCGAACCCCTGGAATGAAGGAGAGGCTTGGCCCCATTGAGGAAGGACCCCAGTGCACTCTGAAAGTTTATACTGTCAATTCTTGCCCCAGCCTTCCCCAGAATGATGTTTGGCATTTTACCAGAGTAACTGTGCATTGGGGAAAAGGAAATTATTAGACCTTTTGGGGAACAACGGACTCTGGCTTTGAAATGATACTAATTCCAAGAGACCTAAAACATTGCAGGGGCCCAAAAGTCAGAGTAGAGGTTATGGAAGTCAAGCGACTAATGGAGTTTTAGCTCAGTTCTGTCTCACCATGGGCCCAATGGTTCTCCAAACCAATCATGGGGTTATTTCTCCAGTTCTGGAATGTATACTTGGTATAGACATATTTAGCAGCTGGCAGATTCTCCACATTTGTTCCCTGATCTGTGGAGGGAGGGTTATTATGATGGGAAAGACGAAGTAAAAGCCAGGAGAACTGCCTCTACCTAGGAAAACAATAAATAAAATTTAATAACACATTCATGGAGGGACTGCAGAGTTTATGGCCAGCATCAAGGACTTGAAGGAGGCAGGGGTGGTGATTCCTACAACATCCTATCTGGCCTGTGCAGAAGAGAGATGGATCTTGAGAATGACAGTAGATTATCATAATCTTAACCAGGTGGTGACTCCAATTGTAGCTGTTGTTGCAGATGTGGTTTCATTGCTTGAGAAAGTTAACACTCACCCTGGTAAATGGTATGTAAGTATATGGATTTGGTCTGGAAAATGCCTTTTTATCCATCCCTGTCCATTAGGCCCACCAGAAGCAGATTGCTTTCAGCTGGCAAGGCCAGTAATACACCTTCACTGTCCTACCTCATGAGTATATCAACTTTCCAGCCTGATGCCATTATTTAGTTTGCTAGAAAATACACCTGACTCTCCCTTCCATAAGATATCACACTGGCCTATTACATTGCTGACGCTATGCTGGTTGGATCTAGTGAACGAGCAGTAGCAACTACTCTAGATTTGTTGGTAAGGTATTTATGTGTCAGAGGACAGAAAATAGATAAGACAAAATGCCATGGCCTCCTACATCAGTGAGATTTCTAGGGGCCCAGTGGTATGAGCCATGTCAAGATATCCCTTCTAAGGTGAAGGATAAGTTGTCGTCTCTGACACCTCCTACAGCCAAAGCACAGGCACAGCTCTTAGTGATTTCTTTGGGTTTTGGAGGCAACATATTCCTCATCTGGATGTGCTACTCCAGACTTTTTAATGAAGTGACTCCAAAAGCTGCTAGTTTAGGATGGAACCCAGAACAAGAGAAGGCTGTGTAACAGGTCCAGGCTGCAGTGCAAGCTGCTTTGCCACTTGGGCCATAAGATCCAGAAGACACAATGGTGTTGACATGTCTGTGGCAAATAAGGATGCTGTCTGGAGCCTTTTGAAGGCCCTCATAGGTGAATCAAAGCACAGGCCTTAAGAACTGTGGAGCAAGGCCCTTCCATCATTTTGGTAACTAGTCTCCTTTTGAGAAACAAGAGGTCTGCTACTGAACTTTGTAGAGACTGAACACTTAACCTTGGGCCATCAAGTTACCATGTGACCTGAGCTGCCCATCATGAACTAAGTGGAATCTTAACCACCAAGCCATAACAGAGGACATGCACAGCAGCACTCCATCGTCAAATGGATATGGTATATATGTGATCAGGCCAGAGCAGGTCTTGAAGGCACAAGTAAGTTCCATGAAGAAGTAGCTCAAAGGCCCACAGTCCTCACTTCTGCTACACTACCTTTTCTCTCCCAGCCTGCACCTATGACGTCAAGGGGACTTCCCTACTATTAATTGACAGAGGGAGACTCAGGCAGGCCTGGTTTACAAATGGTTCGGCACAATATGCAGGCACTACCCAAAAGTGGATAGCTACTGCCCTCAGCCCCTCTCTGAGACATCTCTGAAGGACAGTGGTGAAGAGAAATCCTCCCAGTGGGCAGAACTTGAGGCCATGCACCTGGCTGAGGGAGAAACACTTGGAAGGAGAAATGGTCAGACACGCTGGGTGGTCAGGAATTGAAAAAAGCATGACTGGAAAGTTGGTCATAAAGAAAAGTGGGGAAGAGGTATGTGAACAGATTTCTCTGAATAGTTGAAAAACATGAAGATATTTGTGTCTCATGTGAATGCTCATCATCAAAGGGTGATCTCAGCAGAGGAGGATTTTAATTATCAAGTAGATAGGATGACCTGTTCTGTGGAGACCAGTCAGCCTCTTTCCCCAGCCAACGCTGTCATTGCCCAATGGGCTCATCAACAAAGTGGCCATGGTGACAGGGACGCAGGTTACGCATGGGCTCAGCAATATCGACTTCCACTCATCAAGGCTGACCTGGCTACAGCCACTACTGAATTCCCAATCAAAAAGAATCAACCAGCAGCAGAGACCAACAGTGGGCCCTCAATATGGTGTTATTCCCCGGGTGATCAGCCAGCTAGTCAGTGGCAGACTGATGACACTGGACAGCTTTCATTGTTCAAGGGGCAGGATTTTGTTCTTATTGGAATAGACATTTGCTCTGGGTACAGATTTGCCTTTCCTGCATACGTCACTTCTGCGTAACTACCATCCATGATCTTACAGAATGACTTATCATTGTCATGGGATTCTGCAAGCATTGCTCAAGATCCAGGAATACATTTCACAGCAGATGAAGTGAGGCAATGGGCCCTTGGAATTCACTAGTCTTACCTGAAGCAGCAGGCTTGATAGAATGGTGGAATGGCCTTCTGAAGACTCAGTTACAGGGCTGGCTATGTGACAATACCTCTGCTTGTCCCAGGGCAAGGTTCTCCAGAGGGTTGTATATGCTCTGAATTGGAGTCCAATATATGGTCCTCTTTCTTCCATAGCCAGCATTCTCGGGTCCAGGAATTTTAAGGGACAAAAATGAGAATAGTTATTTTCAACTCTTCAGTATTATCCCTAGTGACCCACTATCCAATTTTTGCTTTTTGTTCCTGTGACCTTATGCTCTGCTGTTCTTAGTTCCAAAGGGGAAAATGCTTCTACCAGGAGACACAGCAATGATTCCAAAGAACTGGGAGTTAAGACTAACACCCAGCTACCTTGGGCTCCTCATGCCTCTGAATCAACAGAAAAAGAAGGAAAGTAAAGTGTTTGTTGATACAAGGATACTACTTGCGGACTACTCTTCCACACGGAAGTAAGGAAAAGTGTATCTGGATATAGTAGATCGCTTAAGGCATCCCTTAGTATTACCATGTTCTTTGATTAAGCTCAGTGGAAAACTGCAACAACCCAGTCTAGGCAGGGCTACTAATGACCCAGACTATTCAAGAAGGAAGGATTTGGTCACCCACCAGGGAAGAACCACGATCTGCTGAGGTGCTTGCTGAAGATAGAAAGAATACAGAATGGGTATAAGAAAGTAGTTACAAAGACCAGCTATAACTGACCACTTACAGAAACGAGGACTGTAATTGTCATGAGTACACCATTTTTTTTTGCTATGAATATATTTGTGTTAAGTGTGTATTTGTTTTTTCTCTCTCATATTCCCTTATTATGTAACATGAGTTGTATTGATTTTATATCATAATATGTAAGTACTCTTAATTTTACATTATAGTACTTTAAGTTATATCACAAGGATTTACCTCCTCTTCTGGGGATAGAGTTAGTGTATTTTGATTGGACTCAGAATTGTTGTATCATATTAAGTGGAATTAAGACCTTGTTATTGTCTTATTTGGGGATTAAGTAAGATTTGAGGAGCTGCATATGGGTGTCATGTTGACACAGGGTCGACTTGTGATGATTAGTTTCATGTGTCAACTTAACTGGCTATGGGGGACCCAGATTAAAAATTATTTCTGGGTATATTTTGTGAGGGAATTTCCAGGTGAAATTAGCATTGAAATTGGTGGACTCAGTAAAGTTGATTGCCCCCCCCCCAATGTGGGTGGACATCATCCAGTCTGTTGAGGGCTTGAATAGAACAAGAGCTGGGGGAAGGAAGAATTTGCCCCTTTTTCCTGCCTCATGGTGTGAGGTGAGATATTTCATCTTCTCCTGACCTCAGACTGGAATTTATATCACCACCTCCCCTGGTTCTCAGGCCATTGGACTAGGATTGAATTATATCACTAGCTTTCTGGGGTCTCCAGTTTACAGATGGCAGACTGTGCGATTTCTCAGCTTCCATTATCATAAGAGCTAATTCCCTGTTACAAACACATGCATGTATTCTATAGGTTCTGCTTCTTTGGAGAATTCTGACTAATACAACATGTATCCACCATTGTAATATCACACAGAATACTTTTACTGACCTAAGAATCCCCTGTGTTCCACCTATTCAACCTACTCTTCCCTTCCTCCTCCCAAACCCCCAACAACCACTGATCTTTTTATGGTCTCCATAGCTTTGCCTTCTAAAATATCATATAGTTAAGAATTATACAGTACGTAGCCCTTTCAGATTGGTTTATTTCACCTAGTAATATGCATTTAAGTTCCTCCATGTCTTTTCATGGGTAGTTTATTTCCTTTTATTGCTGAATAATATTCCATTGTATGAATGTGGAACAGGTTTTTGTTTGTTTGTTTGTTTTTAATCCATCCATCTATGGAAGGGCACCTTGGTTGCCTCTAATTTTTGGCAATTATGAACAAAGCTGCCACAATCATTCATGTGCAGGCTTTTGTATGGATGTAAATTTTCAGCTCTTTGGGGTATATACCAAAGAGCTTGATTGCTGCATTTTATGGTAAATGTATATTTACTCTTTTATTAAACTGCCAAACTGTCTTCCAAAGAGTCGGTACCATTTTGCATTCCCTACAGCAATCATGAGAGTTCCTATTGCTCTGCATCCTCACCAGCATTTGGTGTTGTCAGTGTTCTGAATTTTTGTCCTCTTCATAGCTGCATAGTGGTTTCTCATTGTTGTTTTAATTTGCAGTTCTCCAAACACATAAGGTGTTGAGCATCTTTTCATATGCCTATTTGATATTTTATATCTTCTTTACTGAGGTGTCAGTTTAGGTTTTTTGTCCACTTTTAATCAGGTTGTCCTCTTTTTTTAGTGGTAAGCAGTAAATGTTCTTTGTATATTTTCATACCAATCCTTTATCTGATTTGTCTTTTACAAATTTTTTCTCCCCATCTATGACTTGACTTCCCATTCTCTTGATACTCATATCTTTTTAAAGTTTTTTTTCTTTTCTTTGTGTGTTTGTTTTGAATAATGTATATTGCTTTTTGTTCAGTTAACTAATTCTTTTCTGCAATGTCTAATCTACTGTTAATTCTATCCAATGTACTTTTAATCTCAGCTATTTTAGTTTTAATCTCTAAAACTTTGATTTGCTTTTTTAAAAATACCTTCCTTTACATGTCCAATCCCTCCTGTAGCTTCTTGAAAATATGAAATATAATTATAATATCTACTTTAGTTTTGTTGTCTACTAATGCTTTAATTTTTCTATTTCTGGGTCAGTTTTAATTAGGTTTTTTTTCCCTTCATTGTGGTTCGATATTCCTGCTTCTTGATATACCTGGTAATTTTTTTATTGGATGACAGTCACTGTAGATTTTCCTTTTCTGGTGCTAAATATTTTAGTATTTCTGTACATATTCTTGAACTTTGTTCTGGGATGCAGTTAAATTACTTAAAAATAATTTTATCCTTCTGAGTCTTGCTTTTAAGCTTTTTAGGTGGAACCCAAGTAATGTTTAGACCATGTTAAGTTTTTCCCCACATTTCAGGATTGAAAACTATTCTGAATACTCATGTATTAAACAGTTTTCCATTCTAGCTGGGAAGACCAGGCTTTCTTTTTTTTTTTTCCCTTTGTGAGTGTTAAGAACTTGTTCCTTCTGATACATCCAGGTGGTTCTTTCCCTGCCATGAGTAGTGTTCTTACATGCATATGCCCATCTGTACTCATAGGCCTCTGTAATCTAGTTTCCATTCACCTATCCTGCTTCTCATCCCTTCATTCACTCTTCCACATTCACAGTGGGGCTTGTTTAATTTCTAGAACAAGCCTGGCTCTTTGCACACAATTTTTATTGCTTCTGCTTAGAATGTGCTTCCTCAGCCTGGCTTGACTGGCTCCAAAATGGCATTCAACTCTGAACAGGAATATCACCTTTTCTTATGCAAGTAAGGTTCCCCAATTTTCTCTCTAACACTGTTTCTTGCCTTCAAATCATTTTGAGATTCAAAAAAACTTGTTCATGTGTTTTTTAAAATTTTGCTTTCCTAGCTATCTTACCCAGGAGTAGATAACTACATGGGGACAGAAACTCTAGAAAAGAGATAATTTAATGATGAGCTTTCTTTATTCGTCATATTTTATACTGTTAGAAGAATGAGGCTAGCAACTGAATTCTGTCCCCCCAAAATTCATATATTCAAGCTCTATCAAAGTGATGGTATTTGGAGATGAGGCCTTTGGCAGGTAATTAGATTAAATGATGTCATGAGGATTAGGCTCTATTAGTGCCCCTGTAAGAGGAAACCAGAGAGTTTTTTCTGTCTCTCTCCACCATGTGAGGACACAGTGAAAAGACAGTTGTCTGCAAGCCAGGAAGAGAGCCCTCACCAGGCACTGAATTGGCCAGTACCGTGACCTTAGACTTCCAAGCCTCTAGAACTGTGAGTTGTTAAAGTCACCAAGCCTATAGTATTATGTTATGGCAGCTTGAGCTATAAGAGTACTAAATGGAAGAGACATGGAGGAACCCTAAACACATATTGCTAAATGAAAGAGGCCAAACTGAAATGGATACATACTGTATGATTTCAGCTATATGACATCCTGGAAAAGGTAGGGCACTTAAACTATTCTGTATGATACTGTAATGGTCAATGCTTGTCATACATTCGTCCAAACCCATAGGATATGCAACAGAGTAAACTGTAATGTAAACTATGGATATTAGTTAATAGGAATGTATGAACTTTGGCTCATCAATTGTAAAAAATGCCCCACACTAATGCAAGACGTTAATAATAGGGGAAACTTTGGTTTGGGGAATAGATGTGAGGGGGTGTATGGGAACTCTATACTCTGCTCAAATTCTCTTTCAACTTAAAACTACTCTAAATATAGGCTACCAATTTATTTAAACAAAATAAATCTAAGTTGCCTCATCATATTGTGAGGTTATTACCATCTTACAGTTTTTCTATTTGACCTACTTCTTTAATGTTCATTTCTATCTTCTTTTATCCTTGTAAAAAATATATCAAATGTTTTGTACTATTTCACCTCCCAGCCTATTATCTTTTTAGTTATATGTCTTTCACAAACTTTCATTGGAAACTACATTAGATATCCTTGACTTATTACACTCTATGCCCATTACTATTTTCACCACCTCCCTAGTAATGCTTGAACCTTGGCTATGACCCATTGTCACCTCTGGACAAATAGTTTCTGCTCTATTTTCTGTCTTCTGTCCTTCTGGGCCACGTCTATCTACCATCATTACCCAAAGAACTGACTTTACAGATTCTATATGCCAGTGTGTAAGACTTGCAGTGTTTTAAGAAGTATCCCAACTTCATGATGATGATTTGGGGTCATTACCGAAGCACTCAGGATCATACACACTATCTTAAGGTAGTTTTATAGGACAACGCACATTGGTATTTTCCTCCTATTAACAGACTAGGAAACTGTGGGTTGATCTGCAGATATTTTGATTAAGAAAGCAGGATATGAACTCTGCTTCTTTGCTGGGGTACTTGGCACTGCTCCTTCTCTTGCTGGGACATATTTTGCGCCTTTACAGCCTGGCATCTAGGCGTCCTGATCAGATTAATGTTTGGCTTCATTGGATACGTTGACCAGTCTGATTGATATTCTGGTACATACAGGGTACTTGGTCATGGTTGCTCACCTCTGAACCTCAGCTTCATCACCTGCAAAGTGCAACTAATAGCACATCCGCTTTGTGGGGTTTTTATGGATTTGGCAAGCGTCATAGTGCCTGGCACGTGCTAGAGACTCAGATGATGCAGTAATTACCCAAATTTGCATTTTCAGTGGATCCTTCCCACCTGGAGAAGGTGACTCACGGCCTTGGGGGAGGAAGAGCAGGACAAACAGCAAGGGCAGCAAGGGCCAAGGCAAGGAGGTGAGAACTGACATGCAAGGGGGCCTCATGCTGGTATCACCAGAGGGCCCAGAGTGAGCCAGGATGTGGGGAGAGACTGGCCGGTCAGTAAGACCAGGCCAAGAAGGGCCGTGTGAGGGGGCTTATCTTTTACCTTGTGGTAGAGGCCATCCAAAGGAGAAAGTGGAAGATGGGTAGGTATAGACTTCTCCCTTAGGAATTGTCCTCGGGGTCTGTTTATCTCTTGGCAGGGTCCATTCAATGAGTTGGCCCCTCCAGCACATTCTAGAGAGGACTGGCCATGTCTGACCCTCTGGAGATACAGCCCTGACCTCCTGGCCACCTCACTGAGGAGAGGGCTCATGGGGGAATGGGAATCAGCCTCACTCTGCATCTGTCCACCAGTCCTGCACCCTGGACTCCAGGACCACTCACTTGCAAGAGACACATCCAGCTGCCAGAGGAAGTGACATTTCCTGACTCATCTGGCTAAGAATGAGCAGAGTATTGCTGACCATTCCAGGGGAGTAGCTGCCACAGAAGATCAGGATGGGTACAAGCCATGGAAGATCAGAAGGAACAAAGGTCAGTCCACGTGGGAGTTCACATGGGCGCCTCACAGTCACCAACATGCCCTCGAGTTTCCCTTCCAGCCCAACACACACTCCACCTGCCCACAGTCGCCTGTGCCACCATCACACAGCCCCACAGAGCTCCAAACATCCTCAAACACACAAACTCCCTACCTATAAGCAGATGCCTGTGTGCCCAGAACCCTCCTGCTCCAGTATACATGCACTACAAACCCCAATAAAATCACAGCCACAGTCTTGAATACAAAAACACACCCCCAACGGCCCCCGATAATCAAACACCTAAATCCTCATATCCCACAAAAATCCACCCAACCCCATATAACCCCCCAATGCAAACACACAAACCCTTCAACAACAGCCAAATACATTCAAACCAAACTCACATACTTCTTAATATAAGACACAACCCCCCAAATCCAAATATAACACATACAGTCCCCCCACAGCTGTGAACATCCACGTATGTACAATGCCTCAGAAGCTGAGACAAACACAAAATACCATCAGAGAGACACAATGTTTCCAACCTTCTCCTAAATACTCCCCCCACAACACATGATGAACTCACACCCCCAATACAAACATACACCCATCTCCCTCTTGAGATACTATAAACAGCCTCTGTCACATCCCCTGATTATACACACACAGCTAGCAACCCCAATTTACACTGACAACCCCAGTCTCTGCAAATTCCTCCACACCAAAAATACACTCCCTAAACTCTTACCCTACAGGATGAGCATATGTTTAACCCCTATACTCTGAATACACACAGATCCAACACACAAAACATTAAAATGCATACCCCTACCTCTTCTCAAATGCCTGCACACACAGCCTCAAAACACCCAGAACCAGCCCCACCACCCAGCCGCACCATGCTACACTAACCGTACACTCATAAAGGCACTCAGGCCCCTCATCTCTCCCCAGATCACACATACACAGTCTCTACACAGCTTTACTATTACCCCAAACCGTCCTATACGGCAAACATACATCCATGAGCTCCCCACACAGCCCTAACCCATGACAGAGGCAGCTCTACCAGGGGCATCATGGCACCCCGAGCGGGCAAATGCCGCTGAGGTAAGTGCCTCCTATGTTGCTGCAATTCTTGCTGCTGTTGCAAATCATCCCTTGACCCCACCGAGGCTGACTGGGACACCCTAAACGGGAAGTGGCAGCATATGAGTCAGGGAAGAGGAAAACTCCCTTCCAGGTATTCCCTGTCACCATCCATTGCACCAAAACATCGGATGACCAGCATGAACAAGAAACAGAGACATGTAACTATACCATGATAGAAATGCAAATTTTTCTAGAAAAAATTTGTCCAAGGGAAGGGGGAGAACTGTGTTCCCCCTAATTATAAAGCCATGCTGTTACAATTCAAAGAAACGTCAGATACAGTACAACAGGCATTGGACTGCATCCATGTTGTAGCTAGATATGAGAAAGATAATTTTTCTGAAGCGCCAAATCTCGCTTGCCCCTAAAGGCATATGGGCCCCGCTGCCCCATCGGCCAGGAACCCAACAGAGGACCCTTAAGGGATATAGGGGCTTCTGGGGCCCTTACTGGTCTCCACCAAGGGGTGGTGCTTCACACAGCTCCACCCTTCATGGGATGACTAACAGACCTCCCTGTATTGGCAGCTCTGGAGATCGGGGTCCCTAATGACGTAACCCTGGGACAGCCCAAGCACAAGGTAGAAATTTTTGCTCAGGCGTTACAGACTCTTTAGCAGAATGGAGTGATGGGCAGCTGTCACCTCCCCGAATCCTGTACCCTGACCTCTGCCAAGGCCTCTGCCTTAGGGACCTGACAGATCCCTGGAGCGTGGCCCTCCTCTGGGACAACTGCCCATATACTTCTCTAATTATCCTTGGGACACACATAAACAACTTGTCTTATGGCTCTCATTGACAACTGGAGCTCAAATTACAGTGCTTCCTGGGAAACCCTTCAATTATAAGCAAGGGCCACACGTTAGATTACAACGCATAATAGTCAGTGGAGTGGAAAGCATTCAACTTCCATTGAATGTCACTACTGAAACAATCTTTATTAAAATCGTTTAGTGGTGGTAGCCCCTTTGGCCCTACCCTTTCCCGTTACAGCTATGGATGCCCTGATGTACCGCAACGCCATTTGGAACAAACCCAAATCCCTGGTCTTCCTGGTGGAAGCTGAATATTGGGAGCCCATAAGACTGCCACCTAAGACAGCAAATATCCCCCAATAACATGTATGACAGGGGGCTGTGGGATTGCAGCCCAAAATTCAAAATTTATGACAAGAAGAAGTCATTAAACACACCATTTCTCCTTTTCAATTCCCCCATTTGGCTGCTATTAAAGCCTGCTCTTAATGAGTGGTGCCTTATAAGCAACTACTGAAATAGCAATGCTGATCCCCACTATTAAGGCTCCCATTTCCAACACTGTCCAGTTAATTAAGGATATCCAAAGGGCTCCAGGGAATTACTTTGCTGTGACAATCTAGCTATTATGTTCTATTCAGTACCAGTTATTGAGGAGTCCCAGCTGCAGTCTACTTTTACTGCAGAAGGCACCCAGTGTGTTTTAACCTGTCTGCCTACTGGCTATCTTAACAGCCCAGCTATTGCCCACAGTCTTTGCTGGCAAGACCTGGTGTCCCCTTGCACCGTCTGGCACTATACTGATGTTCTAATCCAGAGCCCCTCAGGACATTGGTGCACGAGGCCCTAACATGGTTGGTGACCCATCTATAACATACAGCTGGGCTGCTGCCCCACAGAAAATTCAAGGGCTCTCCACAACTATTACATTTCTGGGCATTAACTGATCCTCTAAAAGCCAGGAAATTCCTCTTGCAGCTAAACCTCAGCTGTTAACTATTCAGCCCCCCAACACACTATAGCAAGCCCAACTCGTCTTACTTAGGTCTCTTCACACTCCGGAGGCAACAAATACCACACTTGTCCATCATTCGTAGACCCATTTATGCAGCCACGTACAAACCCTCCATATTTTACTGGCGAAGAGCTAAACAATAAGCTTTATAGCAGGCACAAAGGTCAATTAGTCAAGCCCTCCCACTGGTTCCCCCTGGCTGCTCCTTCTGGGCTGAGAATGGACTATGAGTCCCTTTGGACTAACACAGCTCCTCCTAGCTGCCTGTGGGCTTCTGGACCAGCCGGCTGCTCCCTACACCACTACACCCCCTCAGAACCGATTTGGGAACTGGTTCGTTGGTTTTGGTCTTGGTTTGGTGTGCACTGATGCCAGAGTTTGCTTGCGTATTTTGCGTTTTGGTGTACACAATGGGAAATACTCCATCTACCCTGAAGGAGAGCCCTTTGGGGCCTATATTAGATAAATGGGTGAAACGTAGCCCTGAGCCTATGACTAAGAAACACATGATATACTATTGTAATAGGGTGCGGACCCAAAATATAGGATCAGAAGGGCGGTAGCCCCTGAATGGCTCACTCAACTTTTATAGGATCTCGCAGTTACAAGTGTTTTGCAAAACAGCAAGCTGAACCGGCAGTTGTTCCAACTGCCCACTCTCCCCCCATGCCGCCATCATATTCACCACCTCCTGTTTCCCCTACCCACGGGGATCAAATAGAAGTTTCTGTGTTAACCCCCAGAGCACAGGAGCCGGATTTAGTATCACCATCTAAGACTCCACAGGCCACCCAATTTGGACCGGGAGCCACTTCCACAGCAGGGCAATTTCCCTTGTGCTGACAACCTATAAGAGGCCTGGCGACGCCCTTGGACTTGAGGCGTCCGATTCTAATTTCCCCACAGGAGCCCCAGGGAACTTTGACAGTGGGGAACGAGTTGATTGACTCTCCAATAGATACCACTCCCCAAACCCTCCCTGTTTATCTTAAGAGGCTTGTAAATATTAAACAAAGGGGAAACAAAGTCATCCTAGGAAAAACTTGCCTGTATCTTTGAGATGCAAACATCCTTTCTGGTCTTCTCCGGAACCCTCATCTCTGCCATCTTTTAAAAATGCATCTTTTTAAAAGAGGGTAAAGTAATTTAGAAGTTGACTTATCAAGGATAAATAAAAAACCTAAGTGTCTTTTCTGTAAAAATTCAGCCATCTAGACAAGTGAGTTTGATTTTTTCCATCTGTCAGAAACCTAATTTGAATCCAACCTCTTTTTGTAAACTGATGGGTTTCACGTGGCTGTACCTGACTCCCTGCTGAAATTTGGAAATGACAACTATGACGTCTCTGTATGTTTGTGTCCTCGTATGTGTCTTTGTCTTTGGATAACATTGCTGAGGTTGATTTGTGGATGAACTCTATTTAATTGGCTTAAAGAAAAGTGAGCACTTACAAACCAAACTATTCTAAATACAAGGGAAGTTGAGCTAAATGAGCTTCAGGTTCATGTGAACTGGGAAATATTCAGTATTAATTAAGACCTGGTACTAACGTTCGTTTGTTGATCTAATTAATATAGACATGCTGTTAGAGTCATCAACATTAAGTATAATACTTTTATTGTGCCTAGGTTTAATATAAGCTAAATAAAATCTTGTTATATCTATTGCAAATTTGTCAGCAAGGAAATAACTTGATGTGAAGAAGCTTTTAAGGAAAGAAAATGCAAATGAAATAAGAGCTTTAGGTGAACTTTTAAAAATACTTATCTTGGCCTTCCCTGGTGGTGCAGTGGTTGAGAATCTGCCTGCCAATGCAGGGGACACGGGTTCGAGCCCTGGTCTGGGAAGATCCCACATGCCGCGGAGCGACTAGACCCGTGCGCCACACCTACTGAGCCTGCGCGTCTGGAGCCTGTGCTCCGCAACAAGAGAGGCCGAGACAGTGAGAGGCCCGCGCACCGCGATGAAGAGTGGCCCCCACTCGCCGCAAATAGAGAAAGCCTTTGCACAGAAACGAAGACCCAACACAGCCAAAAATAATAAATAAAAATTAAAAAAAAAAAAAACTTATCTTTTAGGAAGGTCTATCTAAAATTAGTCTCTCCAGCTATTTGACCACTTGAAAGTCAGAATTGTGCTAAAATAAGTGACAGAAGGTTTATGGAAAGTGGACCCTGAAAAAAAGAGTTCTGTACGTGGTCAGGATTGACTAAGTTTAAAATAAGTTTAATTGAGTCAATAAATTTTAAAAGTAAGATGGTGCAAAACTTGAATTTCGCTTTTCTCTCTGTTAAGAAGACAAGGTTTCTTAAGATTTTGGCCTGCCTTTGATACCAGATTTTAAGTTTTTCTACCTTTTAAGAGATCTGTTCTGTACTTGCCTTTGAAATCTTTTATTGTTACTTTGGCTAACTGAATAACTATTGTTTCACAGTGACATGTGATCCTATCTGACTGTTTTAAACCCTTTTCTTATTTTTCGGACAAAACTTCCCAAATCAAATTATAATGAAGTTCCTTGGAGCTCTAGCTAACTTTGGGGTGCTTCAAAGGGCCCCTGAAACATCCCAAAGAGAGATATTAACTAATTCGGTTGACTTGGTATGTTGAATTACACGGGAAGTGTTGTGAAATAAGCAATAAATCTTCTTAGGTTACATTGTATGCCAAATGATACAGGTATTCTATAGATTATATGGAGTTCCTAAAATTTGGTATGTCCTGGTAAAATGTTACCAGTCAGAATTCTCTTTATTATCGGAAAGTGTTGCATGTCACCGCAGTAACCACGTTACTTTGTCAATTGCATCGTAATCAGATTTAAACGTGCCTTCTCTGTTTCTTTTCAAGTAGCCAAATGTATGTCTCAGCCCACTCATCTTTGTAAAAATAGACATAGAAGTCTTTCAAATGCTGTTTTAGCAGGAAGTTACTGATGTGTATGTGCCGTTTACAGTGATTCTGTATATACTCCCCAGCTTCAAAAACACTTAGAACTGCTGCTGTGGTTTCTGGAAGTCAGTTGTTGGTTCCTCAATTACACCTGTGCAGCTCGGGTCTGAGTTCTTAAAGAATAGTTAACTTTTAAAGGAGTTTCTTTATCAAAAGAGCAGTTTGATTATATCCATGGTTTTTGCTGGGTTAACATTGGCTTCAGTTAAATCGATTCAATTATAAAGTAAGTATAACTATGGTGAAGAAGCTTGTCTCATTTTAAAATGCTGAATCACATTTTATTTCTTGAATTAATGCGATAGAAACGTCAAAATTCCGGACCACTGGAATATGCCAACTTTTTTGTTTTGGGGTTGTGTGTATAGTTTTTGTTGTGCTGATTTGTTTGCTTGTTTTTTAAAGAAACTGAAACTGCTATGTCTGCTATTGGAAAAAAATGCTTTGTTTTGCTCTGAAGATTCTGAAATTATTCAGGCATATCGTGGTTCATAGATTACAAGGAATAATGCTAGTTAAATGCCAATGAACTATTTTTACTCTTTTTATACGAAATGTACAAATTTCCGGGGGGGGGGGGGTGATGGTGGCAGCGGTGCCTCTTAACTACCTTATGTAAAACACTTGAACATTTTCATCAATATTGCCATCATCTGTTTAATACTCCCAGTATATTTTCTCAACGTGTTTACCTAAAGTTGTATGGAATGACATAATAAGCAATAAAATCTGAATTACACCCCCCCCCCAAAAAAAAGTGCCTTTTAAGTCTTTCGTCATTGTACACAGTTATGGTTTCACTCTGATGCTTTTGCAAAAATGCTTCCTCTTCGAGAAGATTTATAGAAGGGACCTTCGGATAAATACAAGTTTCTGGTTTTCAGACCATAAAGGTGAACTGGGTAAGATCTTGAAGAATTCTAATGGGAAAACTGATGGCTTCATAAAGCTGTTAACAAAAACGATTAGTTGCACATAACTGGGTAAACTGGTGACTATGGTTATAATTTTTATGGTTTCCATCTGAAAAATGACTGTTTTAAATCTGTGTTTTCCAGGTGTAAGCAAAACTCTCCCCTTAAACTAATTATGACTTACAGTAATTTGTTAAATTATACCCTTGTAAGCAGAATTGAAACATTTATCTTTTTCTCTCTACCTGGTTGATCCTGCCAGTAGCGTATGCTTGTCTCAAAGATTAAGCCGTGCATGTCTAAGTATGCACTGCTGGTACACTGAAACAGCGGATGGCTCACTAACTCAGTTATGGTACCTCTGGTCGCTCGCTATTGCAATTGGATTACAAGTAGTTATACTGATCATTGTTCTTTGTTTCCAGATTGTTTGCTCTTTGTGTCTCCCTGCTGCACTGTGTCTTTGTTAACGTTACTAGCTGCATTACTTACTTATATCCTGTCTATTTTATAAGATTGGTGTCTCTTACAGTACCCAGTATGTAACCAGGCCTCCAACAATACTTCTATGGCTAAACATCTTGAGGAAATAGATCACATTTATAACATAAAATAATTGTAATAGTGTGATTCTAGGTATGGGAGGAAGCAACAAGGGAAAATGTCTCCTGGGTCATAATTAGATAGAGGATCCAGAGGATCTTTAATTATCAATAGGGCCTAGTCCAAAAACTAGCACCTGGAGTGGCATATCAAGAATTCTCCCCTGACCTGGGATGAGCCTCCCAGCACCATGGGACAAAATTTGATCCTGAAGTGTCTCCCAAATATTGGTCAAAATCCTGACCAAGAGGAGAGGATCTGAGAAATGGAATATTGCCTGACACATCAGTCATTAGCGATTGCAGCCCTCCAACGTGAGCCGGTGAGCCCTGACGAAACTCAGGATATGAGAATATAGGATACAGGCCCCGGGTAGCTGAGGTACATATCAAATGAATGATTTCAGTGAGCCCAGACTCTTGCATCTTCCCATACATAGAAAACTGCTAAATTCCTTACCTTGAGGTGCTGCTTCCCAGGCTTGAAGCTCTCAAAATTTCCGTCAAATAGATCGTAACTCTCAACTTTTAGGCTGAGAATATATTTTTAAGGCTACAGGTGTAAAGGAGACACTTTCCAGAGAGGAACAAAAAAAAAAAAACAACGTTTGGAACACTGGCACCGATGGTGGACACTCCCGGAAAGTTCCATCTGACGAAGCAATTAGAAGGGCCGTCACCCCTTTTTCCACAAGACTGTGGAATGGACATTGACAGTAGGGAACTGGAACAGGGAGGAGCCAAATCTGACTACACGTTGGATCTGTTTCTTTGACTTTAACCTTTGCCTTCCGCTGCTTTTGTTCACTAAAAGGATACTGTCTGTACATAATGGCCTGCCTCGGGGAACCCTGTTCCTCTGCCTGAATGTTAAACCAAAGTGCCTTTGTTCAGGGAAACATACGGACTCTGTCCACCTGTGGATGGCTGCAATTAAGAAGAAATTAACACATCCCCTCCCTGAGGCTGGCCATTCCAGGGGATATTCGCAAAACTTATGGCCCTTTTACTTTACCTCCTCATCTCCTCCCCATCTCTGTGCTATAAAACAAACTGGCATCCAAACCCCGATAAGATGGTTATTTTGAGACTTTAGTCCGCCGTCTTCTCGGTCTGCTGGCTTTCCGAATAAAGTCATATTCCTTGCCTCAACACCTCATCTCCGACTTATTGGCCTGTCGTGCGGCAAGCACAGCAAGCTTGGACTTGGTAACATCTTTACTCAGGACACGGTGTCACAAAATGGGACATTGTTTTCTGTTTGTTTTGTTTTTGTGTTTGTTTTTGTTTTGGGCTGCGCCACGTGGCTTGTGGGATCTTAGTTCCTCGACCAGAGATCGAACCCACGCTCCCTGCAGTAGAAGCTCGGAGTCCTAAGCAATGGCCTACCAGGGAATTCCCATGGGACACTGTTACCTTGCAGTCATGGTCCTCACCTTTGTGAGACAGAGGTAGTAGTGTAGCAGGATTGAGAACGTTGTAAAGTTTAAGATAAGGATTAGGTGCTGAAAGCAGGATTTCACAGGAAGTGAATCTAGTGACACTTGCAGTGAAACGTTGTCAATTCAGAGTTAAGAAGACTGTGGACAATGTGTGGAGTTTGCAAATAAACTTCATTTTCTAGAGTCAAATCTGCCAAGGCTTCCACTAAATTTGCAGTTGTGGCTATAACCTTAAGACAACTGAGATAGGCATAAGCAACTGACTCAAGTTGCATGCTATAATAGGCAAAAGGCCTATGTTTACTACCATGCTCACATAGTTCCGCGGGGCCTGATTATGCCATTCATGCACAAATCAAGTAAAAGGTTTTGAATAACCTAAAGTTAATCTATTAGTTAGAGATCTCTTTGCTAACTTAAAAGGGCTAATATATTTTGCCTCCAGTGGAGATCTCACCTTAAAGTTTCCGGATCAACCTGAACCTGATCATTTGGGTAACCCTAAGGCAGGCAGCTCTTGCAGTGCTTGTTTTAGCCTTATAAAAGCCTGCTTATGTTTATCTTCCCAAGCAAAGGATTCAGGGACTAAATCTTTAATAAGTTCATAGAGTGGAAGAGGTAACAGAGAAAAATTTGGAACCCAGAGCTTGCAATAACCAGCTAAACCTAGAAATCCACAATGCTAGCACTTAGTTGTGAGTCTAGGAAGTTCCTGTATCAGCCTAATTCTCCCTGGAGATAGCTGAATTCCTTCAGTGCTTAGATTATGTCCTAGGTAATGAACAGAGTCTAGAGATAATTGTAATTTTTCCTTTGTGTTCTTTCTCAGCTAACTGTTGCAGCAAATCAATGGAATCTTTTATGCATGCCTTATGGAATCTTTACAGTAGCTGAGTACAGCAGGAGGTTATCTCCATACGGTAAAAAGGTTGATTTCTCAGGGAACTAGAGGGTACTTAAATCTTGGTGAGGTACTTGGGAGAAAAAAGAAGGGGTCCCAGTGAACCCTTGAGGCATAAAAGTGCAGGTATATTGTTGATTGTTGCAAGTAAAGGCAGATAGATATTGGCTGTTGGGTCTCCGGGATGCTGAAGAAAGGTGAACAAAGGTCTCCAACAGTAAACCATTCCAAGTCAGTTGAAACTTGTGACAGAAGGGTGGCTAGGTTTGGAACAACAGGAAAACAGGGAATAACTATTTTTATTAACGGCTCCCAAGTCCTGGACAAATCACCATCCTGCCAGGTTTCCAACCAGGCAAGATTGGCATGCTGCAGGGACGAGTACAGGAATGACTACCTCCCGGGAAATTAAGTTTTCTACAGTAGGTGTGAGACCTTGTATGACCGCAGGCTTTAACAGTTGTTGAGGAAACCTAGGGAGAGGTTTAGCTACATCTATCTGAATCTTTATAGGTTTGCATTTTTTTATTCTTCTGATGTTAACACTGTCAGAAGTAGCCCCCAAATTTGCAGGCATCTCCACCAAATTAGAGAACTTTTGCTGAACTTCCTCTTTTATGTCCAGGACAGATTGTAGGGAACATAAATAATCAGGTTCAGGTTGATCAGGAAAGTTTAAGGTGAGATCTCCACTGGAGGCAAAATGTACTGGCCCTTTTAAGTTAGAAAAGAGATCTCTACCGAATAGATTAACTGGGGCTATATTGCATGGCAAAAAGGAATCTTGGTTGAGATAAAAATTCTCTCTGAACTTTATTAGGTACTCCCACTATGGAAACATCCTCTTGACTCAGAGGGACCTGTTGTTCTTTGAGGGTGGGCTTTAGAGTAGAAAGCACAGCTCTGGTTAGCGCTAGGGGTAGGGTGTTAAAGGGTTAGGTAATTATGTTTACAGTTAGGGTTAGGGTTTAATGTAGATTTCAAAGTAAAATATGAGAGTGGGGTTTAAAGTAGAAAGCATAGCTCCAGTATCAACTGAAATTTGGCAGTTTTTCATCAATTTTCATTCTATTTTCCTCTGGGCTGTTTAAGGTAATTGCTGGTAATAGTTTACCAGAGAACCTCTGGAGTTCTGCCAACTAGGGGAGAGGGTCATGGGGGGGCCCTCCCTTTGAGACAGATATGAGAGCATTTGTGAAGAGTTTGCATAGCACCTTTGAGGACACCTTTTTGTCCAGTGTCCTCACTGATTACAAATGAAACATCAACTTTGGGTCATCGAATTGATCATGGACCCCTAGGAGGTTGTAATGGGGGAGGACTAGGTGTTATTTTGTGTCTCTTGCCTTAGAGCTGTTGTAACTGTAAGGCTATGAGCTTGGTGGATTTCTGTTTGTGATCTTGCTCCAAGGTCCTTTCAAAATGCTCAGCTATAGTCAGGAGTTCAGTCAGGCCTACAGCCTCCCAGCCTATTTTCTGCCCTTTTATCAATCCACTAATCTCAGAAGATAATCCATTTACAAAGAGGGCAGTTAAAGTAGGCTGAGTGGCCTTTTTGTTGCTTGCAACCCCAAATGCTGTAAAAAGAGAGCCTACAAACTGGCTCTAAAGTCTTCCACAGATTCACCCCTCTTTTGTTTGTATGAGTGAATAACAGGCTAATCATTATTAGGCCAATTAATAATAGACCAAGTGTGAGCAGGGAAGATTTTAGGAATAGCTTATAAAAGGTTAGTTGTTATTCTGCAAGCCTTTTTAGGTTGAGGATCTTGAATATCATCCTAGGGATTATGTCATTTTGCTTCCCGCGTCCATTCTGGGGCTTCCCCCAGTCCTACCAACATGTGTACAAGCGGATAAAGATCTAGCAGTTTGGGGACATAGGCCGTGACAGTGACTCTAAATTCTTCAAAAAATGTTGGGAGTTCCTCCCTAGGTTTAGAGAATTCTTTGACTATAGCTCTCAGTTCAGTCTTTGACCAAGGGGTAAAGGACACCTGAGGGGGCTCACCTGCAACCTCAGGTAGTTTGACTTTAAATGGCAATTGTTAAATATTCTCTTGGGAATAGAAAAGTATTTCAGACAGAAAATGAGTAAAACAAGAGTACTCAGGTGAAAAAGGAAAGGGGGGGACAGTAGGAGTTAAATCTGCAGTCACATCCGTCCTATGGTCTTTTGTTTCAGGTACCTTTTGTCTCTGTAATTTTTCATTAGCTTTCTGTTCCAACATAGCTCTAAACGAAGCTATGTTGGAATCTTGAAACCTTCTGTAAACTTTTACATACCAATTAAAGCAGGCATCTCATTCTCCCTGTCCAATTTGGGAACCCTTGCTCTCCAGTGTTTTCCTCAAATGAACAATCTTGTCTAACTGGAACATTCCCCACAATGACCATTGTAATTCTAGATCAGTATTAGTATAATTTTGCCATCTTTCTAAATATCTACAGCCTCCAGGACCATAGTTCTCAAATATAAAATAAGCAGGTGTGCCAGAAGCTGGCATTCTCAACTCTTTGGTGATAAAGGATCTCATTTCCTTAGCTAGCCTTTGTCAACCCAAAAGAACACACAAAAGAACTGCGCCTTAATATATCAGCAGTAACAAAGAGATGTTACTATGTCCTGGCCAAAAGAAGGCCTGGTATGCACCACCACCAATTCCCAGGGATCCCTGGACTGAGGAAAAAGATCCAACCAGCAAATCCCAAGGAATGGGGACTGCAAACTGATGCCTAACAAAATGGAGAACTATAGCCGCCACCAACAGTTCCAAGCATGGAAACTGAGGGCTGATGCCAAACAGATGGGGAAGTGCAGATTACACTGCCAGCAGTGCCCGATGTGGAATCCAGGGAACAAAATTAGGGGCTAGGGTTTACCACTCAAAAATATACTGGCAATAACCAAGAGATGTTACTGTGTCCTGGGAATTTCCATCTGAAAGGCTAGGGGTTTGGCCTCAGGGAGAATCCTCTACCAGCCAAACTGACCTGCCCTGTAAAGGAAAGCCAATTAGATTGCGAGCACAAACTCAATCAAAGAGAATGGAGCTCAAACCAAGAGGAGCTTACCAACAACCTTCAGGGATGGCAAGAAAGACAGTGAACTCAAAGCAGTTGTGGGCACCACACCTGTTTCTCCTTGTCCCAAATGTTATCAGAAATTTGCTTCAGATCCCATCACTGCCACCAATATATTTATCTTTTTCTTTTTAAAAAGATAAGCATTTAATCATAAAATCATCCTGTTAGCAAGAGGAATCATAAGAGTGGATTTTAGAAAAGTGCACATACATATTTTTATACAGAACATTTCTGGAGGGATACATATTCAACTGTTAGTGGCCACCTCTGAATGCCACCAATGTATTAAAAAACAAAATTTAACTGAGTAAATTTGAAGATTTACTTTGAAGTTTGAATAAATTGGCTTTATTAAACGATTCATGAATCAGGCAGCATCTCATCTGATAGAAAGGGAGATACTCCAACGGGTTACACAACATGGAAGGCTTTTTGTTTTTTGGCCACGCCACATGGCATGTGGAAATCTTAGTTCCCCGACCACGGATCGAACCCATGCCCCATGCATTGGAAGAGCAGAGTCTTAGCCCCTGGACCACCAGGAAAGTCCCAGAAGGCTTTTAAAGTAAAGAGGCTGGGACAAGGAAAGAAAGTCATCATCAAGGGAAAAAATGAAAGTTCACTGGAGGAAAGTGAAACTTCAGGTGACAGTGGCTTCTCATTGGCTAAACTGCGGAATTTTCTATTAGCTATTTCTATTTTCTATTTCTTGTTGCTGGCCAGGAAGGAAGTCTTCCCTCCTCCAGCTGGGGTAGTAAAGTGGTTGCACTTCCTGTTTGGGGTCAGTGAATGACCTCTTCCTGTTGGGGTAATTGATGATGAGTGACACGGCATGAGACCTCCCTCTACGGGCCTTCCAGACTCCAATTCTATTTGAGGTTTCCTTTTGTTAACATTCACAGCATGTTTTATTGGCAGGAGGATTCACAATGAGGGAGAAAAGGCCACAAGACTCACCATAAAGAAGGCTCAGAAATTCCTGGGTGGGTCCAAGGGAGGCACAAGGTGGCTGTGGGGTCAGCTGGCGGCCACAATGATCACGTGGTTCCATCTGATGCGTTTGCAGCTCGATGTGGAATAGTGAATAAAAGGGTCAGTTCATCCTATCAGAGAAGCATGAAACTGAGATAAGCTTCCCACTGCTAGAAGCATCATGAGCCTTCAGAAAAGAACAGAGAACATGTCTAAAGGGTTTGGGAATATCAGAGCCATATCTCCTCAGAGTGGGACTCCCCAGGCTCTCCAGGTCTCAGTCCCCAACTCTCCCTCGGGGACAAAGCCTCCTCACCTCTGTCCTTGTCAGCTCACTGATCCCTAGAGGTCCTGCCTATCCCTGAGGACTTAGGTTTCCATGGAGACAGGTTGGTTGAGACCTAGTGATACAGTTGACCAGCCTGATACGCAACAGTTCCCACCACCCTGGGGCAGTTGCGCTCAGGGACACGTGGCTCTGGACCCCATGTGGAGGGAGTCCTTGCACGTCAGCTGTGCCCCAGAAGAGCCAGTAACGCCTGTAGCTGTCCAACTGATTCTCAGGGTATTTTCCTGGGAGAGCCTTTGGTCATCTGACCGCCTATCCAGGAAGCCCCGTGACTTTCTGACTGCTGCCTGTCACGCCAACAACACACCTGTGAAGGTTCTGCTCTGCATGGCCATCTGTCCACCAGGCCCCCCCTTCTAGGGACCCAGATGCTAGGACCACACAAATGCTGAAGGAGTGTCCACCTGCCTAAGGTACAGACACCCCTGTATCCATCTGCATGATTTCTACTGGGAATCAACAACATTTATGGGGATTCTTTGGCCCTAAAGAACAGACCAACCTGATAGGAGCAATGCAATGATTCACGATTACCGGGTCAATGCACATATACAGGGGCCCATAGCCCCAGATGTCCCACTCACAATTCACATGGGTGTCCCATACGTACCCACCGATGCCCAAATATTCTTGCTTCATACATACATACGTCCAAACACGCACATCAGTGGTGTGCTGGTAAGTGCTAAAAAACTCTCCGAGAAAGGTGGGAAAGACTTCACCTCTGCTATCTACGTGGTATAAATATTCCCAGCATGACCAATTTCAAGCTACCCACCTGACCTCACTGAACACAGAGCTGGGAAGAGATATGCACCATTGACTATCCCAGGATAGTATGAACCAGTTCCAGCACATCCCATACCTTTTCCTATGAATTTGTGCACACAATCCACTTACACCCCAAGTAGAACCCTCAACTCCCATCACAGATATATAACCAAAAGGATACCACATACACATGTGTTTGTACATATACATATATATATATATATATATATATCCTGAACACACACGTACATTTCTACCCTCACCCTGAATAAATACACAAACAGACTACCTCTTACTACCTAAATTTTTACAGACAAAACCTTACTCACCCTGAATATTCACATTCCACTCTCACAACTATATATACACACACAACATGGGCCTGAAAACAAACACGTGCAACCAATATGCCATCCAGATGTACACACTGAGTACCTAAACACACAGGCTCACCAAGTACACAACTGTCTCATGGGCAACCCAAAAAAGACCCATATGCAATCCCACAGCCCTAAAATACATATACTCCAGGATTCCTGCACACACACATAACCTACACCGTCTACTGGTTTCCAAACACACAAACTAAACTCTCACATCCCCCAGAATACATACCCCAGAAGCCCCAGGAACTCAAAAACACACACAGCCACAAATAACCTATTCTTATCAAATACTGCTGACCCTTGAACAACTTGGGGGTTAGGGCGCCAACCCTCCATGCAGTGGTTCTGCATCCATGGATCGTGTAGTAGTCCTGTAGTATTTACTGGAAAAAAAATCCACTATAAATGGACCCGTGTGGTTCAAACGTGTGGTGTTCAAGGGTCAACTGTACATATAAGTCCACCTCACTAATACTGAGAACACACATACAAGCAACACCACTAAATTCTTCAGGCATTACACTTGGAAATAGACACATAGAGGACTCTAAGCCTCCTGATATACTCACAAATCACAAATACACACACCCACAAACTCCTCATGAGTATACACCCCAAATGCTCAGACACACTCAAAACAGAAAAACACTGACAACCTCTGCAGTCTTACTAATATACATACACAATTCTCACACACCTATGGACACACACATGCAAATATTCCCAAGCCCTGAACATACAGATCCCCTCCCAAACACTATACATTATGCTACCTCTCCAGAATACAAGCTCCCCACCACTACCCCAACATATAAACTGTATATGTGTGTGGGGGTGTTTATATATATATATATTTCTACCCTCACCCTGAATATATAGACAGACCACCTCTTACTCCTACCAAACACATGTATAAACACCCTAGCATTCTCCAAAGAAATACACTTTGAATACTCCTAACAACTCCATACCTTATGAACAAACTTTGATAATGCATGAACCTGATGATGGACACACACACAGATTAGAATACACAAGTAAGATACATGCAGGTGTCTCCAGCAAACCATTTATGAAACAACTTCCATATATCAAATTATCCCTAGCTATTAGAGGCCAGCTCACACATATGCAAGTACTAACAAATACCCATATCACATATTTCTAATACATAGAAATGCAATTGTCCAACTTCCCTGTAGAAACATAGAACCCCACCTCTTTATCAGATACACATATACTCACTTCCCAAAATACATAAACTTCAGAGGCTCCTACTGAAAATTACAAATGCACACCCTCAGCAAGTATTCCTCCAAGTGGCCATGCCCCTTGAATACACACACAAACTCATTTAACACATAACTCTCCACAAGTCCCAAATGCAACCACAATTACCCAGAACACTACAAATATGCAATAATATCATCCTATATGCCCTTTGTTCCAAATACACATACAGTACCACACTACTGGCATATACATAACCCCACATTCCCAACCTCTCACACAGAATTAACTCTGCCATCTTGCAGAATACAGAATCATACAAACACGACATACCTACATATACAACATCCACCAGTCCCATAAAATAGTCACAGACTTGCCCTCTACACATCCAAATATACATAGACAGCTCCTGAAAATGCACACACACAAACACCCCATAACCATACAACATGCCCTGAATACACAAATGATCATCCTACATTCCCCAAATATACAAAATAAACAGACTGGACACCCAAAGTAATATACACCACTACTTTTCCTGACATTGCCCTTATGCATATGCAGATAATCCTTCCAAATCCACCATTAGACACACATAAATCCCCAAATTCATGGGTGAAAAAAACACATGTAAACATATTCCCCAAACACCTAATTACAAACACCTAACCACCAACTCCTTGAGTATGCCTGTGTCACATCTCAACACCCTCCAAATACAACACTCACTCTTACACACTCTCACAAAAACACAGGCATGACCTCCCTTCAGACACAAACATCCACAGACAAAACCAACCCACACATTTGACTACATATCAGATTCCCACCAACCAATTAAATATGTACAGACCCCATCTATGCTTGCAAATCAATCATGATTTGACATCAGACTACAAATACATGTTTATTACCACATTCAGCAAAGTTGCTCCCATCACTGACAAAAGAATGCAGTTTGAACATAAGTGGTGATTGATGTTTTTATGACAAGAAGGAAGACACTAGTGAAACCATGAGTGTGTTCCTTCGATCTTCACTCATTTTCCAATCACCTGAGCTACACCTTTGGAACCAGATGAGGGTTTTCAACTCGCAAGAACGTCCCTCTAGCTTTTGTACTCTTCAGAACGCGCAGCCTAGAACGGCACCTGGGCACCTGTTTAATAGCTCACACACACTATTTCCCCCCGACTGTAGGCCCCACAATCACTGAACCCTTCATGCAGCCAGCTCCCCAGCGGTGCCAATAACCCTGGGGTAAACCCCTCAAGGGAATCGAGCTCTATGGGGGCATGAATCCACATTGTGGGGAGTCTCCGTACACGGACAAGGGCACAAATAACCCACAGGGTGAACACCAGCGCAGAGCGGTGACACCTGAGGGGTGAAAAGTCCCCGTACCCCTTACCTCAGGGTTCCTGGAATTGACTCTCGAGGCCGCCATGACAGGCCCCGCCCCCTCCGGACGGCCGTTGGGGCCCCACCCCCCGCGCTTGCGCATGCGCTCCTCTTTTCCGGAGCCGACTGCCCCCAACAGACGCCAGGAGCCGTGGGAGGACGGCGGTCCGCGTGTCCAAGAGCCCCGCCCAGGCATCTGGTCCTGCAGCTCTCTGCCAGAGAGGAGAGAGGTGGAGTGTCGGGCACCCTGCGGAGCGTCTCTGGCGACGCTCCTCGCCGGGAACTTTCGTGCTGGTCTCTTCTTAAAACCAGCTCTTGTGAGATGTGCACTCGTGATTTTTCTATTGCACACGTGAAACCCATGCACTTAGCTACAAAGAGTTCTGGAGAGCTCTGCTCTAAGCACAGTAGCCTCAAATTGGGGCAAGTGCTTTCATGCCCTTTAGACTGCAGTTCCTTGGTTCTTGTTTATGCCTTTCAAAAAACAGTAGGTCCTTTTTCCTAGCAAGCCTGAAGTTTCCGTTAAAGAACAATTCTAGCAAAGAATTCAGACCTGGGAAACACTCTTAAGATACTGTCTCCTGACTCCGTTCCTAGAGTTTTTCCAAACGCATTTACTCTACTAGAATATTTTTTCTCAGTGTATTTAATACATGGAGGTTTTTCAATAAATGTTGATTCACAGGTGTTTCCTTTGTACGGTTTTTTTTTTTTTTTAATAACTTTGACAGAGAGTGGACAATCTGGGCCAATTTCAACACAGCAGGTAGTATGGGAACAATTTTACTTTCCCTCCCTCCTTTTTTGTAATATCTTGCAGACTTTCAGTTGGCATTAAAAACAACAACAACAACAAAAATAGTAGCGGGATCAACTTACTGACCTGACTTTGTAATACTTCCCAAAGAAACTTCAATCATCAGATCCTCTTTCTGGTCAATTGCAAGATTAGAGCATTTCTCACTCAACAGGATGCCTCTGAAGACCCCTCACATCTAACAGCACTAAGCGCCTCCAAGTGCACAGACTTGAAAACTCCACAGGACACAAACATGGTATCTCTTCGTTTCTTTAATGTTTCGTGATTGAGTGGAAGATGAACTGTCTTCTGAGGCTTGTGATGCATGTCCAGAGTTGTTTTTTCTCAGTAGTCAATGCCTGCCCGCAGCCTCTGTGCAGGAATAGTCAGAGATCATGATCCAAAGGACTTTTAGATACTCCCTTCTGTGACTGCTCTTCCCAAATCACATTTGGGCTAATTTGATTATCTCTGTCCCTGGGGTGTAGGATTTTGAAGTATTACAAAAGTGATTGCAGAATTGGGACTGACTAATTTTGCACAGTGCGATTTTTGTATCAGTGGCCTTGAGAAGAGTCCTTCAAATACTGTATCAGAATTATGAGTGAGAATCTTGTAAATAATTGGTTGAATGACTGAACAAAGGGAGGAAGCAACAAGGAAGCCTGCCTTTCTCGAGTGCCTGGGTACAATATTTTGCCTCACCATCCCTCTAGTATGAAGTTATTGGTTGAAAATCATCTGAGTTTTCCTTCATTGTAAAAGCTCCAGTACTGAGCGATATTCCCAAACTGTTTATTTTTTTCAGTCCCCGACAGGAGTTTCTTTAGATATAAAGTTCATTTAGAAACTTTATGTCTAAAGTTTCTTTAGATATAAAGTTTCACCATGATGTTGCTTGAAATATTCTCACCTTATCTTCTCATCTTCTTCTGAGTCAGTTTTTCCTGACAAGGGGCAAGGAACTTCTTAAGCACCAACAGGAGTCTTTTTCACACTGTGGAACAGTCCTTCTAAACCTCTGTTTCCTTCCCCAACACCCCACAATCAGTTGGAGTTCTACTGCAGCTACCGCAGTGAGAGAATCTCGTCTCCCAAGAGATTTGGTTGCCATCCTGAGGTTTTCAGCCTTCATCTCCCTTGACAAGTTTCCTAACAGTCCTCTCTTCTCACAACACAAAACACGAATACTCTTTCATATCATTTTGATAGTGGTAAACTGACTGACATGGATTCTCAATATGAAAATAATAATCAAACAAGTTTTGTAAAAGGAATGCTACCATGATTCCCATGCAGATGGGGCCATATGCAACGATGAGCCTAGATGGTAAAGAGCAAGTGTATGTAATGCAGACAGGAAATTAACAAACTTGTAAGCAGGGCTTGCAGGCTAGGATTTAGATGGAAGTGGGCTTGTCTGAATGGGGATTGGACACTGGTGGATAAACTCTTGGCATTGTGTCAAGGTGCACATCCATCTCATGGGTAGTGGACTTTTAACACCTAGAAAAACCAGGGCTCTAGGATGTTTAGTCCCTTTAACATAAGGAAAGAGAAGAAGATTTTCTGCCTTCTTGTTCCTTACTTCTGTCCTTACCCCTACTAAGCCAAGATGTTCAGTGTTATATGATGGCTCTTCCAAATCCATTTCATCCAAAGAGCCTGCAGATTTTGTGTATGTTTACAGTTGTGTTTTCTGTTGGAGCCAAGGTGCACACTTGAGTCTCATCACTCCAAGTTCTCTTTCTCATAAGGATGAGTAACTGATAATAGCTTAGTATGTTCTGATTTTTTGGTAGTGTTGCCAGATAAAATACAGATTTCGAGTTAAATGTAAATTTCAGATAAACAGGGAAAGAATTTGCAGTAAAACTATGTCCAAAATGTTGCATGGGACAAAGTTGTACTAAAAATGAATTCATTGTGTATGTGAAATTCAAAAGTCAAAATCAGTTAGGCATTTGTTACTTTTCTTTACTAGATCGAGCCACCCTATTCTTTCAGGTGCTTTGAAATTTAAGAGACTAGAAAGTCTTGTTCTAGGAATCTAGTGCAGAAACAGAGGAGCCACGATACCCGTACAAAGACAATCATTGGAAATATCCTCAGATATATTGGAACATATATGAATTTTCATCTAGAAAAAAAAATGAAGGAATTTAAAAAAATGAAAACAGATTGCCTTCGTTTTTAGTTGCATGACGTATCGCTGGGAAGATTTTAGTGAAAGAGATAACACTGGTTTCCTCCGGGAAAGAGGATTGGGTTGACAGGGGAAAGAGGTGGGAGGAGGACTCGCCACTGCATATTCCATTTTGCACAATTTAATTTTGAACCATGAGAAGGTGTTGCTCGCTTAAAATATTATACTAAAATCATTTAAAAGGTAAAAAACTAAATCTTTTACAACCATGGAATACTATGAGAAAGACATTTAGTGAATTCTGGTCTTGGACATGGGGGCTGCATGACGGTTTTTTGATGGACGGGGGCTTTGCAGCACAAAGGATCATTAGTAAGGCTGGTCCTGCTGGATGTTGGTTGGAGCACAAGGACCACTCCCTTAGGAGTGATGTACATACAGCAGTCAAAGACACTGGATCTGCTGAGACAATCCTAATTTCAAATACTCAGTTCCATGTGGCCATAAATACCCAAGTGTTTATCAGACTAACAGTTCTGAATTTTGTTCAGAAAGTCTAGTCTCTGTTGAATTAAGTCAAGAGCCAGGTAGGAAGCAGAGTGTGTTGAGGGACACAAAACTAGGTTGATGGAAAAAGAAGTGAAAGGAAGGGACCGTCAAGTCCAACCTCGGTGCCGTGAATCAAAAAAAGTCTATAAACTGCGTAAAGAGGCACACGCCAATTGTGTTGCCACTGTGTGAGGTGGAAGGAACTTCCGGTTCTTGCCTACCTGCCAGAGCCCTCGTGGAATGTCTCCCCACCCCCACCCTACCCAGACCCACGTGCCCTCTGCCCCTCCCCCACTGCAGAATGTTTCAGCCACATTCTACTATTATGATTCAAACCTGCCCCTCCTTCACTTGGATCCTGAGCGTCTGCGAAGTGAAGCAGGTCACTCTCTGGGTCCTGGTCTTGACTTTTCTCATTGAGGCTACCAGGCAGCAGTAGTCCGTGCCCAAGCATGCAGGATGGCTTCAGAAGGAGGTAAGCCTATAGGCTGGGGGTGTGTTCTCAGAGACCGTGCCATCCCTCACATCCTTTGGGTTCACACGTGACACTTCACTGTGGGCACACAGTTGGACTGAAGTAGAGGGAGAAGAGAGCACTGGACACACGAGGACATTTCACCTGGGGAGACTGGGGAGCCTGAAGAAACCTGAGACTGCACTGGGGAGGAGGGGTCATTGGAGGCGGATCAAGAGGAATTGCCCTGGCTATGGAGAAAGGATGGCAGCAGGCAGGTTGATTCTTTCTAGAAGGGAGACAAGCCACTTTGAAACGTGTGTGTAAGGATGTGTGTGATGTCCTGGTGGTGACACAGGGAGGGTCATGAGGAAAGCCTAGACGTGTCTTGTGTTCCTGAGGCACCTGAAGCTTGCCTCACCATATCTTTCTAAGGGATTTGAACAGGAGCATACTGTATCTAAGGGGGCCGTGGGGAGAGATGCTCTTGGTGAGAAAACTATTCAGTGGGGCTGTGTGTGGCCACACCTGCAGTGAAGTGCCCTCTCCGAGAGCTAGGCAGGAGGTTACTCTAACTGCCGCAGCCCACACCTCGTCCACTCCTCCAGGCCCAGAGCTCACTTCTCAGTTCAGACAACTGTTGCTTTGGATTCAACAGGGGATGGGCAACCATGTAACTTCAGCCAAGAGAGGGCTCAGGTTCCTGAGTTGCTCTGAATTGTTCTTCCTTTTGTGGAATCGCAGTACTTCAGACCTACTTCATCTCGTCCAGTATCTCATGGTGGACCCTCAGGCTGCCTTGAGAGGAAGAGTTTGTTCATATTTCCTGTCACTCCTTCGTGGACAGGGAACAGATGTGGAGTGGGGTTGTTTCGGGTGGAATGTCTGTGAAGGCTGCTTCCTCTTTTAAAGGGGGAAGGAGTGTAGCCCAGGGGCAGGAAGACGATCTTCTGTGTTATTATTAAACGTCCTATGACATCTGTTCTGGTTAATTAGGTGCACCGTGGTGTGTACCTTGTTCTCCTGAACAGGGATGTGATCCAGACAACTTGATCGCCATGGCAACTGGCTTCTGCCTGCTTCTCAGATTGTCTTTCCGTTATTGGGAGCTGGAGGGGGAAGGACCACAGGCGGTCTGTACTCCCATGACCAATGTAACATGACAATTCCCTGGCCCTTGTTTAATCCTCTGCAGCCATCACTGGCTGTGAAATGACAGAATCTAAGGGACACGCGCCTACTTCTCACACACCACTCCCCCCACCCCCGACTCCTAGGAACAGAACTCCTGAGTGATGACAGTGACTCTGGGCACTGGGGAGGGGGTGGCAGGACCTGGCCCATGTTACGTGTCTGCTGTGGGTTGTTCTGAGATGCAGGTGCATTCTGGGCCAGTGTTATGGGTTTGTATCAGGATTCCATTAGAGAGAGATTTTCCAGCATTTTGTTTTGTTTTGTGAGGCTAGGAAAGAAAGAGGGGATTTCTACTGAGCATCAGGAAAAGGAGGACTGAGGAGGAGGTGGGGCCCTAATATTTTACACAATACCTGTCCACAAAGGGCCTTTGGGTGCCTAGAACTTACCTTGGAGAAGGTCCCTACCTGCTAGTACGCCGGCTGAGGGGCATTTCTCACAGAGCGGATGTCCACCCAGTTCAAGATCTTGGGAGACAGCCTGTGAGGCTTAGGTGCCAGGGGGTGCCTTAGGGAGGCTCTCCAAGTCAGTGCTTGCTGAGGCGATTTCTTCTCGGCAGACAGGGGTCAGGGACCTTGGTGGATGGGCGCGGGGTCACCAGTGGAATAATTCTCAACTGGAGGTCAGGGCATGAAAATCACTTGAAGACATTTGCACGCTGCACAGTTTCCCTTGTCCAAGTGTCCCTCACCTGTGGAGATTTACACTCTGATGCCACAGAAAGCCTCAGTCCCACTTGCCCATTCTCCTCCTCCATTCACTCCTTTCCTTTGCCTCAACAGCATGTCCAGTGCTGGGAACGGATGTGACCATGAACCCCGGTGCCTCCTTGTCTACTTTCACGGCAGTGCCCTTCCCTCCACCCATTCCTGGCGCCCAGCACCGGCCACCCTGGCAGCAGCACCTGCCACGTCCCATCACCCCAGCATTCCCTCCTGGCAGCAGCCTGCTGGTGCCAGCTTTCCCCAGGACGCCTATGGTGGCTAATGGTGGCCGTGGCCCCAGTGCCCCTGGGGCTTGCAACCTCACTGTCCAAGTCAGGTCACAAGGGAGGACAGTGGAGGCCCCCCAGACTCAGACCTTTGTCGTTACTCAGGCCCCCCTCAACTGGAGCGCTCCAGCGGCCCTCAGCAGGAGTGCTGCATGTTCTGCACCCGTATTCATAGCAACCCCTGTGATGGGGACCGCTGTGACTGCTTCAGCTGTTGGAGTTAGTCAGGCTGGCAAGGGAGGCTGGACCCCAGGATTTCCTCCTCAAGCTCCACCACCAGCTGCCCAGCTGGCCCCTATCATTCGCCCAGTGAACTCTGGGCCAGGGCCACATGGCACTTCCAGGGAGGGCCGCCTGGCCACCAACCAGCCCAACGCCTCGCCGGATGGCTCCTCTAACACCCAGAGAGAGTACAGTAACTTCCGACGTTGGCAGCGCTTCAAGCCCCTGGCCCGGAGACACTTTCGCCTGAGTCCTGATGCAGAAGCTTTTTCCTGCTTTCTCATGTGAGTGAACGCTCAGGGGGTCCTGAGCTTATGGGAGCTTTTAGAAAAAGAGGAACTGGGGATGGACTCGCACGTTAGGTTTCTAGGGCTACTGGAAGGAAGGTGTGAGGGCGATGTCCATGCTATGAGAAGGCACATTGTCGGTCACATGGGTGGGCCTGCCAGTCCGTGACATCAGGACTGAAACGTGCCCTATCTCAACGGGCCCCACCACCCTGTGAGTCTGGCCAGCTGGCTCTTCCATGATCCTCATGGTAATATGGACTGAAGACTTGCAGTCAGAGAGGGTCGTGGTGTAAGGTGAGGAGCCAAGGAGTGGATGCCGCACTCTCCTGTGGTGTCGTGTCCTTCATACAGGACGTGAGCGTACATGGCCAGGGGAGGTCACTTCAGAGGAGAGGGAGGAGCGCGGAGCCCAGGAGAGCGCTTTATGCATGCCTCCACTTCGTTGTGGAGAAGTCCACTAGGAGCAGGGTGATGGTAGAGCTCTCCTAAGGGCGTGGACTCTCTCCCACTAGAGTTGTGAGCCTGGCAGGCATTTCCATCCTAAACCTCCGGTCCCTCGTAAAAAGGGGACAATTACACTTCACTCAGAGGACAGTGCAGAAGACGCCTTGGGCTAATCTATGAAGTGTGAGCAGATTGCTTGGCACATGCCATGCCTCATTGATGATGATGATGATTATTATGAAAATGCAGCCTTGAGGAGGAAAAGAGCTCCCCAAGGCACAATGTCCCAGCTCTAGCATGGGAGTGGGTGGTCGTCCTTGAGTGAGTGTGAGGCGGTGACAGCAGTGGCCGGGAAGGCTTGTCTTTGCCCTCCCAGACGCCCTCCTCTCACCCTCCTCTTGCTCAGTCATTCTGGGTTGAGTGATGTGTGGTCCACATGGGCGGGTGGGGTCAGGCAGGTGGGGGCTGGGCTGGGCCCGGAGACTGACCCCGAGTGCTTACAGCCCAGTGCTTCGATCCCTGGCCCGCCTGAATCCCAACATGCCACTGAAGGAGGGACTGTGGAGGGCCGTGCAGGAATGGCGGCGCTTGAGCAACCTTGACCGGATGATCTACTACGAGAGGGCGGAAAAGTGAGTCAGCGTCCTGGGCCCAGGGGCTGCGTGGAGGGTGAGGCGAGTGGGTGAGGGCAGGGTCTGGCCGTGGGGATGCTCATCAGAGAGGACAGAGGAGAAGGGCTGTCACCCAGCACAGGGGCCCCGCAGCCCAGGGGCCCTACTGTCCCCCAGAAACCCATCCCTCACCTTGAGAGTTTGAGACTTCTGTCCTTCCTCCACCAGGAGCTCTGCCTTCCCCTGATTTTGACCTACCCTTGCCTTGACGTGAAGGTCTCAGGACGGGGCAGGGTGAAGCTGTGAGTCCAGTAGGGGTCCAACTCCGGCCATATGGGCTGGGCCGGGGAAAGAGCTCCACCCGCCAGCCTGCTGCTTCCTTAGTGGTGGGTGGCTGGCGGCCAATAACATAGATTTGGGACCACCTCGTCTCATGAAAAGTGCCCTGAGTGGGTACCCTGGCATCCCTGAAGAGGCTGGGGAAGCCAGCTGTCGTCAGCCCAAGGGTCTCCGGCCCTTCCAGTGTTTGCTCCATGGTAATCCCCTTGGTTTAAGAAACAAAAGCAAACAAACGAGCGCCTCTCAGAGGAAGGGAAGGCCTCTCCTCTAAGCTCAGCATCCACATCGTCCAGCCTCTCCTGGGCCCTGTCTCCAGGTCTATGTTCCAGGACTCTCAGTCCTAGCCCAGTGTCCTGGATTCGGGCAAGGACCCCTGTGGGGAACACATGCCTGTTCCAGCCTCTGGCTGGCAGCCCTTCATGTGGTTCTGGATGGGGACGGGGGCATGAGGAGGGTGCCCCCTGGATCAGCCATGTGTCCCGTTGACCTGGTTCAATTCAGCGACCTGGGTCTATGCTGTTGAATGCCCTCCAGTGCTGGTGACGCAGGAAGAGTCCCAGATCTTGTTATCACTTCCAGGAGCAGCTCTCTGCTGTGGACAGCACCTCACAGGGCCTTGACGGCCCCAAGGCACATCCTCTCCCAATGCCTCATTCTTGGCTGCCTTTGTTGGGCTCCAGAACCCAGGCCTTTTTCTCAGGGTGGCCTGTGCCTCCGTCACCCCCCAGGTTCATGGAATTTGTGGCCGAGGAGGAGATGCACATTCAGCATTTGCAGTGGATGCAGTGCGCGCAGGACCTGCCTCCTCCAGCCCCACCGAAGCTGGATCCTCGGGGGCCCCCAGCCCCGAAAGTGGGCCTTCAGCCAGGCACCCAGGTTCCCACTGGAGCTGAAGGCACAGGTAACAGGGGCCTAGGGTTGGCCACCGTCCCCATGTGGATCCTTTTCCTTCAAGACAGGGGCATTGGTCTTTCAACCAAAACAGCCACCGAGGCGGGGGGTGGGGGAGGTGGGGTCTCAGCTGCCCTTTGTCACTACGGGGTATTGACTTGGTCAGTTTTGTAACTCCTCTCACACCTCCCTGTCAAAGGACCCCACACGAAGTCTGCCTAAGAAGTGGGCTTGATGGGGAGACCCCTAGAAAATTGGAGGTTCCCCACTTCCTTACTTGTGACTCTCTTAGATGACGCCCTTACCTCCCCTCTCCAACTGTGCATGAGGCTTCAGATGGTCCTGACCCCTCCCACACCCACATCAACGTCCCCCAAACAATGCCCTCACCAACGTGCGCTCGGTGGTCAGGAGGTGGACCGCGAGTCCCTCACTTTCCTTCCCTTCCTCCTGCTCTGCCTCAGCCTGTGCTCCCAGGATGTCCGGCCCCAGGGCCCAGCCCTCGCACCCGAAGCCACACAGATCCCAGTGGGCCCCGGAGCCCAAGGCGCCCAAGGAGATTCCCCCTGAGACTGTGAGGGAGTATGTGGACAGGATGGAGGCGCTGGTGGGGCACCTCCACTCAGCCACGGGCAAGTCACATGCAGAATGTGGAAAGGACGGAAATGAGCTGAAGCAGGAAGAGGACGACACCTACTTGGACCCGCGTCTCTTGAACTACACTGACGAGCTGCGTTCCCAGGAACACTCTGTCACCAAGGTAGGCTGGGCCTGGAGCCTGGGGTCTACAAGATGCCAGGGCATGGAACTCTCAGCACCCAAGATCTGGGTTCTGCTCAGGCCGATGGGACTTAAGCTCAGCTCCTTGTTCCTGAGCCTGGTGTTAGGGGAGGTTTACGCAGATGTATGTGTGTATATGTTTGTGTCTGTGTGTATGCCTTTGTGTGTCTGTGTTTGTGCATCTGTATATGTGCTCTTTTGTGTGTGACTGTGTATGTGCGTGTGTGTGTGTGTGTGTGTGTGTGTGTGTGTGTGTGTGTGTGCTGACCATCCCCGCCTTGTGGAGGAGAGTGGGGGTGGGTCTCTGCTTTTCACTTTCCCTCCTGGTCTTCTTGTGTCACAGGCCACTCCTGGCCAAGGATGCTCACAGCCTCTTCTTTCTGTTCGAGGTGGAGGCAGTCATTCATCCTCGATTCCCGGCAGAATTGTTTTCCCCAGAGCCACAGCTGGATGTCTTGGCCCTTGCTGAGGAGCTGAAGCAGGAGGAAGGACTCACCCCTGAAGAAGTGAGCCAGGGGAGGGAGAGGGACACTTAGGGAGCCAGGGGACTCCAGGGGAGGGGGGACCCCAGGTGATCCACGGGACAGGGGAAACCAGGTGGCCCAGGGGAGCCAGAGGAGGGAGGGATCGCAGGTAGAACAGGGGAGACAAGGGACACCCAGGAAGACCAGGGCACGGAGGGACCCCAGTGAGCAGGGGAGAGGTAGGGCCCCAGAACAGGAGGCCCACATGGCTCTGTCCGTCCCTTCCCTGCCTCGGAGGCCTGGCATGGGGAAGGGCCCTCTCTGGGGTGGGTGCAGCGCAGGGTGATAGGAAGGAGAGGATGGGGAGCCGGGAGCGGAGGGAAGGACACACAGCTGGGAATAAGGTGCAGGAGGATGGCAGGAATGCCACCGTGTCTGTATTTGGAGTCTAGTCCTGGGGTCACCCGTCCCCTCCTCCCCCTCAGGGCCATTGTCCCACTGCCCACTGCTCCTCCTCTCACACGTGCGCGTGGAGCCGTCACTGTCCTCCTCCCTCCTACCAGCTGGTGCAGAAACGACTCCTGGTCTTGAAAGAGGACGAGGGTGGGCTGGCAGCCCCGAGCCACAGTGCACCCGGAATAGGGTTAAGTCCATCTGAGTCCCACGCCGGCCAAGGTGCCCAGGGACACGTCCAAGACCGCCATCGAGGGGTCAGTGATGAAGCCTGCCCACCAGAGATTGATGCTGAGGCTCTTCATAGGCGCATCCGAACAGACACTGGCCCGTTCGGGCCCAAAGTCTTTATTCCCTCTCGAGGACGTCAGGCTGGCAAGGGAGGCTGGACCCCAGGCTTTCCGCCTCAAGCTCCACCACCAGCTGCCCAGCTGGCCCCTATCATTCGCCCAGTGAACTCTGGGCCAGGGCCACATGGCACTTCCAGGGAGGGCCGCCTGGCCACCAACCAGCCCAACGCCTCGCCGGATGGCTCCTCTAACACCCAGAGAGAGTACAGTAACTTCCGACGTTGGCAGCGCTTCAAGCCCCTGGCCCGGAGACACTTTCGCCTGAGTCCTGATGCAGAAGCTTTTTCCTGCTTTCTCATGTGAGTGAACGCTCAGGGGGTCCTGAGCTTATGGGAGCTTTTAGATAAAGAGGAACTGGGGATGGACTCGCACGTTAGGTTTCTAGGGCTACTGGAAGGAAGGTGTGAGGGCGATGTCCATGCTATGAGAAGGCACATTGTCGGTCACATGGGTGGGCCTGCCAGTCCGTGACATCAGGACTGAAACGTGCCCTATCTCAACGGGCCCCACCACCCTGTGAGTCTGGCCAGCTTGCTCTTCCATGATTCTCATGGTAATATGGACTGAAGACTTGCAGTCAGAGAGGGTCGTGGTGTAAGGTGAGGAGCCAAGGAGTGGATGCCGCACTCTCCTGTGGTGCCGTGTCCTTCATACAGGACTTGACTGTACATGGCCAGGGGAGGTCACTTCAGAGGAGGGGGAGGAGCGCGGAGCCCAGGAGAGCGCTTTATGCATGCCTCCACTTCGTTGTGGAGAAGTCCACTAGGAACAGGGTGATGGTAGAGCTCTCCTAAGGGCGTGGACTCTCTCCCACTAGAGTTGTGAGCCTGGCAGGCATTTCCATCCTAAACCTCCGGTCCCTCGTAAAAAGGGAACAATTACACTTCACTCAGAGGACTGTGCAGAAGACGCCTTGGGCTAATCTATGAAGTGTGAGCAGATTGCTTGGCACATGCCACACCTCATTGATGATGATGATTTTTATGATGAAAATGCAGCCTTGAGGAGGAAAAGAGCTCCCCAAGGCACAATGTCCCAGCTCTAGCCTGGGAGTGGAGGGTCATCCTTCAGTGAGTGTGAGGCGGTGACAGCAGTGGCCGGGAAGGCTTGTCTTTGCCCTCCCAGACGCCCGCCTCTCACCCTCCTGTTGCTCAGTCATGCTGTGTTGAGTGATGTGTGGTCCACATGGGCGGGTGGGGTCAGGCAGGTGGGGGCTGGGCTGGGCCCGGAGACTGACCCCGAGTGCTTACAGCCCAGTGCTTCGATCCCTGGCCCGCCTGAAGCCCACCATGACGCAGGAGGAGGGACTGTGGAGGGCCGTGCAGGAATGGCGGCGCTTGAGCAACCTTGACCGGATGATCTACTACGAGAGGGCGGAAAAGTGAGTCAGCGTCCTGGGCCCAGGGGCTGCGTGGAGGGTGAGGCGAGTGGGTGAGGGCAGGGTCTGGCCGTGGGGATGCTCATCAGAGAGGACAGAGGAGAAGGGCTGTCACCCAGCACAGGGGCCCCGCAGCCCAGGGGCCCTACTGTCCCCCAGAAACCCATCCCTCACCTTGAGAGTTTGAGACTTCTGTCCTTCCTCCACCAGGAGCTCTGCCTTCCCCTGATTTTGACCTACCCTTGCCTTGACATGAAGGTCTCAGGACGGGGCAGGGTGAAGCTGTGAGTCCAGTAGGGGTCCAACTCCGGCCATATGGGCTGGGCCGGGGAAAGAGCTCCACCCGCCAGCCTGCTGCTTCCTTAGTGGTGGGTGGCTGGCGGCCGATAACATAGATTTAGGACCACCTCGTCTCATGAAAAGTGCCCTGAGTGGGTACCCTGGCATCTCTGAAGAGGCTGGGGAAGCCAGCTGTCGTCGGCCCAAGGGTCTCCGGCCCTTCCAGTGTTTGCTCCATGGTAATCCCCTTGGTTTAAGAAACAAAAGCAAACAAACGAGCGCCTCTCAGAAGAAGGGAAGGCCTCTCCTCTAAGCTCAGCATCCACATCGTCCAGCCTCTCCTGGGCCCTGTCTCCAGGTCTATGTTCCAGGAGTCTCAGTCCTAGCCCAGGATCCTGAATTCGGGCAAGGACCCCTGTGGGGAACACATGCCTGTTCCAGCCTCTGGCTGGCAGCCCTTCATGTGGTTCTGGATGGGGAGGGGGCATGAGGAGGGTGCCCCCTGGGTCAGCCATGTGTCCCGTTGACCTGGTTCAATTCAGCGACCTGGGTCTATGCTGTTGAATGCCCTCCAGTGCTGGTGAGGCAGGAAGGGTCCCAGATCTTGTTATCACTTCCAGGAGCAGCTCTCTGCTGTGGACAGCACCTCACAGGGCCTTGACGGCCCCAAGGCACATCCTCTCCCAATGCCTCATTCTTGGCTGCCTTTGTTGGGCTCCAGAACCCAGGCCTTTTTCTCAGGGTGGCCTGTGCCTCCGTCACCCCCCAGGTTCATGGAATTTGTGGCCGAGGAGGAGATGCACATTCAGCATTTGCAGTGGAAGCAGTGCGCGCAGGACCTGCCTCCTCCAGCCCCACCGAAGCTGGATCCTCGGGGGCCCCCAGCCCCGAAAGTGGGCCTTCAGCCAGGCACCCAGGTTCCCACTGGAGCTGAAGGCACAGGTAACAGGGGCCTAGGGTTGGCCACCGTCCCCATGTGGATCCTTTTCCTTCAAGACAGGGGCATTGGTCTTTCAACCAAAACAGCCACCGAGGCGGGGGGTGGGGGAGGTGGGGTCTCAGCTGCCCTTTGTCACTACGGGGTATTGACTTGGTCAGTTTTGTAACTCCTCTCACACCTCCCTGTCAAAGGACCCCACACGAAGTCTGCCTAAGAAGTGGGCTTGATGGGGAGACCCCTAGAAAATTGGAGGTTCCCCACTTCCTTACTTGTGACTCTCTTAGATGACGCCCTTACCTCCCCTCTCCAACTGTGCATGAGGCTTCAGATGGTCCTGACCCCTCCCACACCCACATCAACGTCCCCCAAACAATGCCCTCACCAACGTGCGCTCGGTGGTCAGGAGGTGGACCGCGAGTCCCTCACTTTCCTTCCCTTCCTCCTGCTCTGCCTCAGCCTGTGCTCCCAGGATGTCCGGCCCCAGGGCCCAGCCCTCGCACCCGAAGCCACACAGATCCCAGTGGGCCCCGGAGCCCAAGGCGCCCAAGGAGATTCCCCCTGAGACTGTGAGGGAGTATGTGGACAGGATGGAGGCGCTGGTGGGGCACCTCCACTCAGCCACGGGCAAGTCACATGCAGAATGTGGAAAGGACGGAAATGAGCTGAAGCAGGAAGAGGACGACACCTACTTGGACCCGCGTCTCTTGAACTACACTGACGAGCTGCGTTCCCAGGAACACTCTGTCACCAAGGTAGGCTGGGCCTGGAGCCTGGGGTCTACAAGATGCCAGGGCATGGAACTCTCAGCACCCAAGATCTGGGTTCTGCTCAGGCCGATGGGACTTAAGCTCAGCTCCTTGTTCCTGAGCCTGGTGTTAGGGGAGGTTTACGCAGATGTATGTGTGTATATGTTTGTGTCTGTGTGTATGCCTTTGTGTGTCTGTGTTTGTGCATCTGTATATGTGCTCTTTTGTGTGTGACTGTGTATGTGCGTGTGTGTGTGTGTGTGTGTGTGTGTGTGTGTGTGTGCTGACCATCCCCGCCTTGTGGAGGAGAGTGGGGGTGGGTCTCTGCTTTTCACTTTCCCTCCTGGTCTTCTTGTGTCACAGGCCACTCCTGGCCAAGGATGCTCACAGCCTCTTCTTTCTGTTCGAGGTGGAGGCAGTCATTCATCCTCGATTCCCGGCAGAATTGTTTTCCCCAGAGCCACAGCTGGATGTCTTGGCCCTTGCTGAGGAGCTGAAGCAGGAGGAAGGACTCACCCCTGAAGAAGTGAGCCAGGGGAGGGAGAGGGACACTTAGGGAGCCAGGGGACTCCAGGGGAGGGGGGACCCCAGGTGATCCACGGGACAGGGGAAACCAGGTGGCCCAGGGGAGCCAGAGGAGGGAGGGATCGCAGGTAGAACAGGGGAGACAAGGGACACCCAGGAAGACCAGGGCACGGAGGGACCCCAGTGAGCAGGGGAGAGGTAGGGCCCCAGAACAGGAGGCCCACATGGCTCTGTCCGTCCCTTCCCTGCCTCGGAGGCCTGGCATGGGGAAGGGCCCTCTCTGGGGTGGGTGCAGCGCAGGGTGATAGGAAGGAGAGGATGGGGAGCCGGGAGCGGAGGGAAGGACACACAGCTGGGAATAAGGTGCAGGAGGATGGCAGGAATGCCACCGTGTCTGTATTTGGAGTCTAGTCCTGGGGTCACCCGTCCCCTCCTCCCCCTCAGGGCCATTGTCCCACTGCCCACTGCTCCTCCTCTCACACGTGCGCGTGGAGCCGTCACTGTCCTCCTCCCTCCTACCAGCTGGTGCAGAAACGACTCCTGGTCTTGAAAGAGGACGAGGGTGGGCTGGCAGCCCCGAGCCACAGTGCACCCGGAATAGGGTTAAGTCCATCTGAGTCCCACGCCGGCCAAGGTGCCCAGGGACACGTCCAAGACCGCCATCGAGGGGTCAGTGATGAAGCCTGCCCACCAGAGATTGATGCTGAGGCTCTTCATAGGCGCATCCGAACAGACACTGGCCCGTTCGGGCCCAAAGTCTTTATTCCCTCTCGAGGACGTCAGGCTGGCAAGGGAGGCTGGACCCCAGGCTTTCCGCCTCAAGCTCCACCACCAGCTGCCCAGCTGGCCCCTATCATTCGCCCAGTGAACTCTGGGCCAGGGCCACATGGCACTTCCAGGGAGGGCCGCCTGGCCACCAACCAGCCCAACGCCTCGCCGGATGGCTCCTCTAACACCCAGAGAGAGTACAGTAACTTCCGACGTTGGCAGCGCTTCAAGCCCCTGGCCCGGAGACACTTTCGCCTGAGTCCTGATGCAGAAGCTTTTTCCTGCTTTCTCATGTGAGTGAACGCTCAGGGGGTCCTGAGCTTATGGGAGCTTTTAGATAAAGAGGAACTGGGGATGGACTCGCACGTTAGGTTTCTAGGGCTACTGGAAGGAAGGTGTGAGGGCGATGTCCATGCTATGAGAAGGCACATTGTCGGTCACATGGGTGGGCCTGCCAGTCCGTGACATCAGGACTGAAATGTGCCCTATCTCAACGGGCCCCACCACCCTGTGAGTCTGGCCAGCTTGCTCTTCCATGATTCTCATGGTAATATGGACTGAAGACTTGCAGTCAGAGAGGGTCGTGGTGTAAGGTGAGGAGCCAAGGAGTGGATGCCGCACTCTCCTGTGGTGCCGTGTCCTTCATACAGGACTTGACTGTACATGGCCAGGGGAGGTCACTTCAGAGGAGGGGGAGGAGCGCGGGGCCCAGGAGAGCGCTTTATGCATGCCTCCACTTCGTTGTGGAGAAGTCCACTAGGAACAGGGTGATGGTAGAGCTCTCCTAAGGGCGTGGACTCTCTCCCACTAGAGTTGTGAGCCTGGCAGGCATTTCCATCCTAAACCTCCGGTCCCTCGTAAAAAGGGAACAATTACACTTCACTCAGAGGACTGTGCAGAAGACGCCTTGGGCTAATCTATGAAGTGTGAGCAGATTGCTTGGCACATGCCACACCTCATTGATGATGATGATTTTTATGATGAAAATGCAGCCTTGAGGAGGAAAAGAGCTCCCCAAGGCACAATGTCCCAGCTCTAGCCTGGGAGTGGAGGGTCATCCTTCAGTGAGTGTGAGGCGGTGACAGCAGTGGCCGGGAAGGCTTGTCTTTGCCCTCCCAGACGCCCGCCTCTCACCCTCCTGTTGCTCAGTCATGCTGTGTTGAGTGATGTGTGGTCCACATGGGCGGGTGGGGTCAGGCAGGTGGGGGCTGGGCTGGGCCCGGAGACTGACCCCGAGTGCTTACAGCCCAGTGCTTCGATCCCTGGCCCGCCTGAAGCCCACCATGACGCAGGAGGAGGGACTGTGGAGGGCCGTGCAGGAATGGCGGCGCTTGAGCAACCTTGACCGGATGATCTACTACGAGAGGGCGGAAAAGTGAGTCAGCGTCCTGGGCCCAGGGGCTGCGTGGAGGGTGAGGCGAGTGGGTGAGGGCAGGGTCTGGCCGTGGGGATGCTCATCAGAGAGGACAGAGGAGAAGGGCTGTCACCCAGCACAGGGGCCCCGCAGCCCAGGGGCCCTACTGTCCCCCAGAAACCCATCCCTCACCTTGAGAGTTTGAGACTTCTGTCCTTCCTCCACCAGGAGCTCTGCCTTCCCCTGATTTTGACCTACCCTTGCCTTGACATGAAGGTCTCAGGACGGGGCAGGGTGAAGCTGTGAGTCCAGTAGGGGTCCAACTCCGGCCATATGGGCTGGGCCGGGGAAAGAGCTCCACCCGCCAGCCTGCTGCTTCCTTAGTGGTGGGTGGCTGGCGGCCGATAACATAGATTTAGGACCACCTCGTCTCATGAAAAGTGCCCTGAGTGGGTACCCTGGCATCTCTGAAGAGGCTGGGGAAGCCAGCTGTCGTTGGCCCAAGGGTCTCCGGCCCTTCCAGTGTTTGCTCCATGGTAATCCCCTTGGTTTAAGAAACAAAAGCAAACAAACGAGCGCCTCTCAGAAGAAGGGAAGGCCTCTCCTCTAAGCTCAGCATCCACATCGTCCAGCCTCTCCTGGGCCCTGTCTCCAGGTCTATGTTCCAGGAGTCTCAGTCCTAGCCCAGGATCCTGAATTCGGGCAAGGACCCCTGTGGGGAACACATGCCTGTTCCAGCCTCTGGCTGGCAGCCCTTCATGTGGTTCTGGATGGGGAGGGGGCATGAGGAGGGTGCCCCCTGGGTCAGCCATGTGTCCCGTTGACCTGGTTCAATTCAGCGACCTGGGTCTATGCTGTTGAATGCCCTCCAGTGCTGGTGAGGCAGGAAGGGTCCCAGATCTTGTTATCACTTCCAGGAGCAGCTCTCTGCTGTGGACAGCACCTCACAGGGCCTTGACGGCCCCAAGGCACATCCTCTCCCAATGCCTCATTCTTGGCTGCCTTTGTTGGGCTCCAGAACCCAGGCCTTTTTCTCAGGGTGGCCTGTGCCTCCGTCACCCCCCAGGTTCATGGAATTTGTGGCCGAGGAGGAGATGCACATTCAGCATTTGCAGTGGAAGCAGTGCGCGCAGGACCTGCCTCCTCCAGCCCCACCGAAGCTGGATCCTCGGGGGCCCCCAGCCCCGAAAGTGGGCCTTCAGCCAGGCACCCAGGTTCCCACTGGAGCTGAAGGCACAGGTAACAGGGGCCTAGGGTTGGCCACCGTCCCCATGTGGATCCTTTTCCTTCAAGACAGGGGCATTGGTCTTTCAACCAAAACAGCCACCGAGGCGGGGGGTGGGGGAGGTGGGGTCTCAGCTGCCCTTTGTCACTACGGGGTATTGACTTGGTCAGTTTTGTAACTCCTCTCACACCTCCCTGTCAAAGGACCCCACACGAAGTCTGCCTAAGAAGTGGGCTTGATGGGGAGACCCCTAGAAAATTGGAGGTTCCCCACTTCCTTACTTGTGACTCTCTTAGATGACGCCCTTACCTCCCCTCTCCAACTGTGCATGAGGCTTCAGATGGTCCTGACCCCTCCCACACCCACATCAACGTCCCCCAAACAATGCCCTCACCAACGTGCGCTCGGTGGTCAGGAGGTGGACCGCGAGTCCCTCACTTTCCTTCCCTTCCTCCTGCTCTGCCTCAGCCTGTGCTCCCAGGATGTCCGGCCCCAGGGCCCAGCCCTCGCACCCGAAGCCACACAGATCCCAGTGGGCCCCGGAGCCCAAGGCGCCCAAGGAGATTCCCCCTGAGACTGTGAGGGAGTATGTGGACAGGATGGAGGCGCTGGTGGGGCACGTCCACTCAGCCACGGGCAAGTCACATGCAGAATGTGGAAAGGACGGAAATGAGCTGAAGCAGGAAGAGGACGACACCTACTTGGACCCGCGTCTCTTGAGCTACACTGACGAGCTGCGTTCCCGGGAAGACTCTGTCACCAAGGTAGGCTGGCCCTGGAGCCTGGGGTCTACAAAATGCCAGGGCATGGAACTCTCAGCACCCAAGATCTGGGTTCTGCTCAGGCCGATGGGACTTAAGCTCAGCTCCTTGTTCCTGAGCCTGGTGTTAGGGGAGGTTTACGCAGATGTATGTGTGTATATGTTTGTGTCTGTGTGTATGCCTTTGTGTGTCTGTGTATGTGCATCTGTATATGTGCTCTTTTGTGTGTGACTGTGTATGTGCATGTGTGTGTGTGTGTGTGTGTGTGTGTGTGCTGACCATCCCCGCCTTGTGGAGGAGAGTGGGGGTGGGTCTCTGCTTTTCACTTTCCCTCCTGGTCTTCTTGTGTCACAGGCCACTCCTGGCCAAGGATGCTCACAGCCTCTTCTTTCTGTCCGAGGTGGAGGCAGTCATTCATCCTCGATTCCCGGCAGAATTGTTTTCCCCAGAGCCACAGCTGGATGTCTTGGCCCTTGCTGAGGAGCTGAAGCAGGAGGAAGGACTCACCCCTGAAGAAGTGAGCCAGGGGAGTGAGAGGGACACTTAGGGAGCCAGGGGACTCCAGGGGAGGGGGGACCCCAGGTGATCCACGGGACAGGGGAAACCAGGTGGCCCAGGGGAGCCAGAGGAGGGAGGGATCGCAGGTAGAACAGGGGAGACAAGGGACACCCAGGAAGACCAGGGCACGGAGGGACCCCAGTGAGCAGGGGAGAGGTAGGGCCCCAGAACAGGAGGCCCACATGGCTCTGTCCATCCCTTCCCTGCCTCGGAGGCCTGGCATGGGGAAGGGCCCTCTCTGGGGTGGGTGCAGCGCAGGGTGATAGGAAGGAGAGGATGGGGAGCCGGGAGCGGAGGGAAGGACACACAGCTGGGAATAAGGTGCAGGAGGATGGCAGGAATGCCACCGTGTCTGTATTTGGAGTCTAGTCCTGGGGTCCCCCATCCCCTCCTCCCCACCAGGGCCATTGTCCCACTGCCCAGTGCTCCTCCTCTCACACGTGCGCGTGGAGCCGTCACTGTCCTCCTCCCTCCTACCAGCTGGTGCAGAAACGACTCCTGGCCTTGAAAGAGGACGAGGGTGGGCCGGCAGCCCCGAGCCACAGTGCACCCGGAATGGGCTCAAGTCCTTCTGAGTCCCACGCCGGCCAAGGTGCCCAGAGACACGACCAAGACCGCCATCGAGGGGTCAGTGATGAAGCCTGCCCACCAGAGATTGATGTTGAGGCTCTTCATAGGCCCATCCGAGCAGACACTGGCCCTTTCGGGCCCAAAGTCTTTGTTCCCTCTCGAGGACGTCAGGAGGTCTCTCCATTCCGGGCCGGACGGCCCTCCCCTCCCCAGGGTCAAAGGCGCACTGGCCCTCTACTGGGACCCAGGGATGCGTCTGTTCTCAGAGAGGCGTCTCCTGTTCTGGAGGCCCGAGGGCCCAGGGACGCGTCCAGTGAGGACGAGGAGGCGCTCCCCAGCCTGGCCTCCCCCTTGGCCTCTCCGCAGAGTCTGCCGCCTTGCCGGCTGTCCCAGAGTCCTGCCCCTGCCTCAGGCCTGGCCTCCCCTGGAGTTTGGGGGGCCCAGAGTGCTCCCCAGGCCCCCTCCCCTCAGAGAAGAGGCCCCAGCCCAGCTCCACCAGCCGCTCCCAAGTTGAGGAAGCGGGCTCTGTGTGGGCGCCCAGCCACTGCTGAGAAGCTGCCCATCCCCGGGGCTGGCCACGGGGTCTCTGCGAGGCCAGCCTTGGCTCTGGGGCTGGCTCGCCCCTCACAGCCGAGAAAGAGAAAGCGTGACCCGTTTGTCACAGGGAAGAGGAGGAAGAAGAAGAGGAAGCACTGCAGCCAGTAGGGAACAGCCGGGCCGGCCCTCCAGGGCGAGCCCCCCAGGGCGGCCCCCAGGGGAGCCTAGGGGCTCCTCCTCACCCCAGTGCTGATCCTGGGATTGTGGGGGGTTAGGGAGGTGGGGGAGGTGGGTGTGGGCAGGACCTTTGGAGTGATGTATGAAAATTGTGAATAAAGATAGTTTTGGTGGGAAATGCTCTCAGGCCACTGTCATCTTCTTCGTGTGGAGCTGCTCCACAGAGAGCGATCCTGAGAGGAAGGAAGGGTGAGGGAGGTCACAGGAGCTATGGATCTACAGGTGGCCAAACCTTTCCTCCACATAGACAAGGACTCCTCAGGCTGCCCCTGGGAACGCATAGCTCTCATTTTCCCCAGGGACCCCCTCATCATGCCCTTCTCTAAAGCCTGCTTGGCTAGGGGCCTTCTGGGGCATCTGTAGCATCTTCTGCATCCCTGAACCGTGTGGGGAGGGAGAGCTGCTTTTGTGCCTCTCAGCCCTCTGGACACTAACCAGTTTCTAGGACGGAGCCTGGAGACGGCCCTTGTCTTTATGGAGCTGCTCTCTGCTTCCCTGAAGTGGCCAGGCGATGGCGCTGGGGTGACCCTCCGCTCATCCAGGGTTTCCTGTGTGGGTGGCCTGACCAGAGAGGAAAAGTCTTGGCCATGGGGACAGGACTGTCTGCCTCGTCATAGCGGGAGCGTTCTCTAGTCCCACTGGGATTATTGCAATGTGGAGAGTGGTTGAGGCAGCTACCTCTTAATCCCAGTGAGGATGCAACGAGGGGAATGGGCGTGGGGAAATTCATGGGGCACCTGTTACAGGTGTGTCTAAGGGAAACGACAGTTGGGCCCCTTTGTGGAACTTGTGGGATTTCTGTGCAGCAGCATCTCGTTCAACTGAGGGAGGAGGACCCATCTGGCTGTGGCTGTGGGGACTGGCCTTAGGGGCCTAGGGGTGTGCAAAGACACCCCAGAACTACTGTCCCTTCCCTTTCCACCCATGGCTGGACATGTGTGTGTATTGGTATCAACACTGATTTGTATTCCCATAGGAAACAGTTCCTCCTGACAAACTATGACTGTGTTTCACAAGAACAGCTTGCTCACAGGGGCAGCAGGGGTGGGGGAGAGGTGTCTGCGGCCCCAGATCTGGGTGGGAGCTGGGATCCATGCTGAGGAGTGTGGAGGCCTCAGTCACCGTCCTGCGGTTGCCGGCAGAGACTTTGAATCATCAAAGCAGGGGAAATGACCCGCTCATAAGGGTGAGACGAGCAAACAATGAGGGGCAGGGAGCAGACCCCTGCTGTCTCCCTGAACTGCACCCCCTCCCAGTCTGCTTAGCTTCCGTCACAGCCTCTGCTGACCCACCTCTGAAGCCCCTTCCTCCTAAAGCACTCAGATGCTCTGATCTTTTGTAGACCTGCCCCGGGCCTCACGCCCCTTCCCTGCTGGCCAAAGGCTCTTCTCCAGGTTCTGAGTTCTGATTCCTTCCCCAGGACCCAGGCAGGGGTTAGGACAACAGGGACTCCCTGAACATGACCCCTACACCATCAGCATGCAAAACTGGGGCCGCAGGCTTTCACAGGTGACATGGCTCTCTGCTGGACCCTGCAAAGAGCTTGGAGAAGAAAGGGGCTCATGTCTCTCCACCTCCACTAATCTGTAGGTCAGCCTCACAGGTCCTCCTCTGTCCAGGTGGGCAGCACATATGTGCTCCCAGCCCTCCTTGACCCTTTGTGAAAGAAAGTTTTTGCAGCTTAGTAGTCTATTAGTCAAGGTGTCTCAGGGCTTGTTCCTTTTGAAGCCCTACAGGAGAATCTGCTTCCTTTCCCTTTCTGTCTTCTAGAGGCTGCCTGCATTCCTTGGAATTAGTCCCTTCTTCCATCTTCAAAGTGCATCACTTTAATCTCTGCTTCCCTCATCACATGGTCTCTCCAACTCTGACTCTTCCTATGTCCCTCCTATACAAATCTTTGTGTTTATATATAGCCCACCCAGAAAATTTATGATAATCTCTTCATCTCAAGATTTTTTACTTGGTCACAGCTGCAAAGTCCTTTTTTCCGTACAAGGTGACATTCACATATTGTCATAGGAGGGGTTAAACACGGACCTTTTTGGGGAACCGTAATTTACCCTACTAGAAGAAATCCACAAGAATACCTACCATCAGAATCCACATGGATAACAGACTATGACCAAGTGGAATTTATTCCAGGGATGCAAGCCTGGTTCAATGGTAAAAAATCATCAATGTAATCTACCATATTGAGTCTAAAGGAACAGATACTGTCACACCAATTAATACAGAAAAGGCATTTAACGAAATTCAACACCCATTCATATTAAAAATGCTCAGAAAACTAGGAATAGAAGGTCACTACCTCAACCTAATAAAGAACATCTACAAAAAACCTACTTCTAACATCACATGAAATGGTGAAAGAATGAATGTTTTTCCCTGAGTTCAAAAACAAGGTTAGAATGTCCACTCTCATCTCTTAGTATTCAACTTAGTACTTTAGATTCTAGTTACTGTAGTACAGCAAGAAAAGGAAAAAAGAGGCATACATATTAGAAAAGAGGAAATATAATTGTCATTATTTACAGATGACATAATTGTCTACATAGAAAATTCCAAGGAATGTATAAGAAAACTCATAATAAATTATAATAAATTGCTTTAGCAGGATCTCAGAATATAAGATCTATACACAACATTGTAAACATTGTTTACATTACATTGTTTACATGTAAACAATGTACATTGTACATTGTTTACATTGTTTAAATTAATGTAAACATTAATACACAACATGGATCATATTTCCATATACTAGTAACAAACCGAACGATTGAAAACCAAAATTTAAAACATAGTAAATAGGTTCCAGTTCAAGGTGGCAACATGGGAAGATCCTGAACCCACCTCCTCCCACAAACACACCAAATCTACAGCTACATATGGAAAAATTTCCTCTGAAAAAAACTAAAAGATGGTGGAGCAACCCCTTCACATCAGGAAAACCAGAGGGAAACCACATCAAAACAGGTAGGAAAGGCTGAGACACAATTTTTCCATAAATCCCATCCCTGGTGTGGAGACACACAATCAGGAAGGAGCTCAAAACCTGGAGCTTCTCCCTGAGAGGTGAAGGGTTTGGACCCCACATTGGGCACTCCACCTTTTAAGGCTGGCACCTGAGAGATAGACCCCCAAAACATCTGACTTTGAAGACCAACAAGGCACATCCCATGAGACCCACAGGGCTGTGGTGAACTGAGGAACAGCTCTTAAAGGGCCTGTGCACAGACTCACCTGCCCCAGGGCCAAGTGCAGAAGCAGCCCTTTGAAAAGCACTCTGACTTTTTGTGAAAGAGACTCACTTCCCAATTTTAAAGCATTAATCTGAGGAACAGGGGCCTGCTGGAATACTCCCCAGGGACAGAGGCTGGCGGGTGCCATCTTCCTGCTCTCTCTCTGCCTTGATAAAGCTGAAAGGTGCCATCTTTTCCCCCCTTTTTCCTTTCCTGCAGGTGACAACTTTGTGCTCCAGCCAGCTGGCTCCTTCTTCCCTGCTCTTCCTCTGTCTTGCTATATATACATATTTTTCTTCTTTTTCTTTTTTTCTTTTCCCTTTTCCCCTTCATTCAGATGGTGTCATCTTTGCACTCTTCCCACCGCCTCACTCCAGCCAGTAAGCATCATCTTCACACTTTCCTTCTGATGTGCTCCAGAGAGCCAGAATCTCCAAGATGGGAGATCCCATTTTTGTGGTCTCCACTCAGGGGATGCTCCTTGATCACCTGGCTCTGGAGGCCAGGAGGGATCTCTTTTCTGCATCCCATGGGACTGTAACAATTGGAGAAACAGTTCTTGGCAGGATACCACCCCCAGGATGTACCACTACACATCAGACTGAGACACAGTCCCAGCCTTTACATGAAAAAGGCCTATTTGCTAGTAGGGACAAGACTTAAGAGCAGGCTTCAGGTTCAGCACACATCTAGAGGCTACGGATGTGCTCTCAAGGAAGGTAGGCTGGGGGTACCATCTTTCCACCCTCACTCTGCCTTACTACAGTTCACTGGTATCTCCCAGAATGGAGCTTGTACACTTATCTGAAGCCCTGTTTTCTTGTGACTGCTCCCCAGGGAATATCTTCAGATTGCTTGCTTCTGGGGCCCAGCAAGGCTTACACTTGCAATCTCACAGGACTGAATATATTTGTATTCTTTAAAAGCTGTTACCAAATTGTCTGGTTTCCTATCAACCTGAATCTAGGTGCTGACTGAGATCCTCCAGTTTGGGATGCTCACTGGTCTTGGCACACCCTCAACTGCTGGGAGGGTGTGCCAAGTCTAGTAAAAATAAACTGCTTAGACAATCACAAAGGTTTGAGAGGCAACCAAGAGTAGACAGTGTTAAATGACAAGGTTCATCTGTCACACAGCTCTTCAAGACTGGGAGATGTGACTATTTCACTTAATGCATAGAAACCAACACAGAGAGTCAAGCAAAATGAAGAAAGAGAGGACTATACTCCAAAAAAAGAACAAGATAAAACCTCAGGAAAAAATCTTAATGAAATGAACATAAGTAATTTACTTGATAAAGAGTTCAAAGTTATGGTCATAAAAGTGCTCACTGAACTCAGAAGGAAAATGGATGAAAACAGTGAGAACTTCAACAAAGAAATATATAAGAAAGTTCCAAATAGAAGTCACCGAACTGGAGAACGCAATAACTGAACTTAGAAATACAGAAGATGAAGCACAAGAAAGAATAGGTGAACTCAAAGACAGGTCAGAGGAACTCATCCAATCAGAGAATAAGGAAGAAAAAAGAATGAAAATAATTAATATAGCTTAAGGGATTTATGGCACATCAAATGGAATAACATTCACCTTATAGGAACTCCAGAAGGAGAAGAGAAAAAGGGGCAGAAAACATTTGTAGAAATAATATCTGAAAGCTTTTCCTAACCTGGGGAAAGAAACAGACATCCAGATACAGGAAACCCAGAGAGCTCCAAAGCAGATCAACCTAAAGAGATCCATACCAAGAAATATTAAAATTAAAATGTCAAAGTTAAAGATAACAAGGGAATCTTAAAATCACCAAGAGAAATACAACTTGTTACATACAAAAGAACTTCCATAAGACTATCATCAGATTTTTTAGCAGATATGTTACAGCTCAGAAGGGAGTGGCACAATATATTCAAAGTGCTGAAAGAAAAATCTTTCCAACCAAGAATACTTCACCCAGCAAATACTTCACCCAGTTATATTCAGAACTGAAGGAGAGATAAAAGAGTTTTCCAGATGACCAAACGTTAAAGGAGTTCATCACCACTAACTCAACCTTACAAGAATTGTTAAAAGAACTTCTTTAAGCTGAAAAGAAAGGGCGCTAATTAGTAACAAGAAAACACATGAAAGTGTAAATCTCACCAATAAAGGTAAGTGTATATAGTAAAGGTAGTGGATTAATGAATTATAAAGCTGTATGAAGGTTAAAAGACAAAATTCGTAAAAAGACTTATAATTAAAATAATTAGTTAAGGGATATACAACATAAAAACATGTAACATATGTCATCAAAAACAAAAAATGTGAGGAGGGAGGAGTAAAAACTTTGACCTATAGAATGCATTCAAACTTAAGTTGTTATCAACTTAAAATAGACTGTTAAAATATAAGTTGTTATATGTGAGCTTCATGGTAACCACCAAGCAAAAACCTAGAGTAGATGCACAAAAGATAACAAGAAAGGAATCTAAACATACAACTAAAGAAAGTCATTAAGCCACTAAGGAAGAGAGCAAGAGAAGAAAAGAACAGAGAAATCACAAAATTGCCAGGAAACAATTAACAAGATGGCAATAAATACATACTTATCAATAATTATTTTAAATGTAAATGGACGAAAGGCTTCAATCAAAAGACATAGGGTGGCTGAACGGATTAAAAAAGAAGACCCATCTATATGTGGCCTATAAGAAACTCACTTCAGAGCTAAAGACACACACAGATTGAAATTGAAGGGATGGAAAAAGATATTCCATGCAAATGGAAACCAAAAGAAAGCTGGGGTAGCTATCTATAATTATATCAGAAAAAATAGACTTTAAAACAAAGACTGTAACAAGAGACAAAGAAGGACATTACATATGGATAAAAGGGTCAATCCAATAAGAGTATATAACATTTGTAAGTATTTATGCATCGAACATAGGAGCACCTAAATAAATAAAGCAAATATTAATAGGCCTTAAAGGAGAAATAGCAATACCATAATAGTATGGGACTTGAGTATCGTACTTACATCAACAGATATGTCATCCACACAGAAAATCGATAAAGAAAGATTGGCTTTAAATGACATGTTAGATCAGATGGATTTAACATATATATATATAACATTCTATCCAAAAGCAACAGAATATACATTCTTCTCAAGTACACATGGAACATTCTCCAGGATAGATCATATGTAAAGCTAAAACCAAATCTTAACAAATTGAAGAAGATTTAAATTATATCAAGCTCCTTTTCTGACTACAATGGTATGAAACTAGAAATTGATTACAAAAAGAAAACTGGAAAATTCACAAACATGTGGAGAGTAAACAACAAATTCCACAATACAGTAAAATGGTCATATAACATGATCCAGTGAGATTTATTCCTAGAATGCAAGGATGGTTCAATATCTGCAAATCAATCATTGTGATATACCACATTAACAACTTGAAGAATGAAAATCATATGCTCCTCTCAATAGATGCAGAAAGACTTTTGAGAAAACTCAACATCAGTTTATTATAAAAACTCTCAATGAAGTGGGTATAGAGGGAACATACCTCAACATAAAAAAGACCATATATGACAAGCCCACAAATAACATCATATTCAACAGTGAAAAGCTGAAAGCTTTTCCTCTAAGATCAGAAACAAGACAAAGACGACCACTAAAGTCCTAGCCAGGGTAATTATGCAAGGAAAAGAAATAAAAGGCATCCAAACTGGGAAGAAAGAAGTAAAACGGTTACTATTTGCAGATGACATGACACAATATATAGAAAACCCTAAAGACTCCATCGAGAAACTGTCAGAACTAATAAATGAATTTAGTAAATTTGCAGGATATAAAATCATTATACAGAAGTATGTCACATTTCTACACACTAATAACAAACTAACCAAAAGAGAAGTTAAGAAAACAATCCCATTTACAATTGTATCATAAAGAATAAAATAAGAATAAATTTAACCAAGGAAGTGAAAGACCTGTACACTGAAACTATAAGACATTGATGAAATAAATTGAAGAAGACACAAAGATACCCCATGCTCATGTACTGGAAGAATTGATATTATTAAAATGTCCATACTCCCCAAACAATTTACAGATTCAATAAAACTCAATCAAAATTCCAGGGACATTTTTCACAGAAACAGAACAAAGAATTCTAAAATTTGTATGGAATCACAAAACACCCTGAAAATCTTGAGAAAGAAGAAGAAAGCTGGAAAATGCATGCTCCCTGATTTCAAACTATATTACAAAGCTATAGTAATCAAAACAGTATAGTATTGGTATAAAGGGAGACACATATCAATGAAAAAGACAGAGAGCCCAGAAATAAACCCATTCATATATGGTCAATGAATTTACAACAAAGGAGCCAAGAGTATACAATAGATAAAGGACCGTCTCTTCAATAAATGGTGTTAGGAAAACTGGACAGCCACATACAAAAAATGAAACTGGACCAGTATCTTACACCATACACAAATTCAACTCAAAATGGATTAAAGACTTGAATGTAAGACCTGAAACCATAAAAACTCCTAGAATAAAACATAGGCAGTAAGCTCCTTAACATCAATCTTGTCAATGATTTTTTTTTTTCTTTTTGGGATTTGACACCAAAAGCAAAGGCAACTAAAGCAAAAATAAACAAGTGGAAGTACATCAAACTAAATAGCTTCTGCACAGCAAAGGAAACCATCAATAGAGTGAAAAGGCAACCTAGTGAATAGGAGAAAATATTTGCAAATCATCTATCCAATAAGGGGAGGGGTTAATATCCAAAGCATGTAAAGAATTCATACAACTCAAAAACAAACAAAAAAATTCCAATTAAAAAATAAGCAGAGGATCTGAAAAGACATTGTCCAGAGACGATATACAATTGGCTAACAGGTACACAAAAAGATGCTCAACATCATTAGTCATCAAGAAATTGCAAATCAAAACCACAATGAGGTATCACCTTATAACTGTTAGAATGGCTATTATCAAAAGCGAAGAAATAATAAGTGTTAGCAAGGATAGGGAGAAAAGGGAAACTTTGTGCACTGCTTGTGGGAATGTAAATTTGTGTAGCCATTATGGAAAACAGCATGGAGTTTCCTCAAAAATTAAAAATAGAACTACCATATAATTCAGCAATTCCACTTCTGGGTATTTAGCCAAAGAAAATCAAAATGCTAACTTGAAAAGATATATGCAACCCTATGTTCATTGCAGCATTATTTACAATAGCCGAACTATGGAAACAACCAAAATGTCCAGTGATGAATAAATGGATAAAGAAAATGTGAGGTATATATATATATATAATGGAATATTATTCAGTCATAAAGAAGAATAAAATCTTGCCACTTGTGACAGCATGGATAGACCTTGAGGGTGTTATGCTAAGCAAAATAAGTCACACACAGAAAAACAAACACCGTATGATCTCACATATATGGAATAATGAAAAACAAACAAAACAGACTCACAGATACAGGGAACAGTTTGGTGGTTGCTGGAAGTCGGGCGTGAGGAAGGTGGGCAAAAAGGCTGGAGGTAGTCAAAACATACAAACTTCCAGTTATAAAATAAATATTATAAATCATGTGGATGTAATGTAAAACACGGCAACTCTAGTTAAAAATACTGTACTGCATATTTGAAAGTTTCTAAGAGACTAAATCTTCAAAGTTCTTATCACAAGAAAAAAACTGTAACAATATATGATGGTGGATGTTAACTAGACTTATTGTGGTCGTAATTTTGCAACATATAGAAATATTGAATCATTATGTTGTGCACTTGAAACTAATATAATGTTGTACGTCAGTTATACCTCAGCTTAAGAAAAATAAAAAGTGCTACAAATAAATATAAATAAATAAATGTATACAATAACTGCCTTCAAACTGAGATGCTTAATATAAATGTTTAAAACATGTAGGTCTGTATAATGAAACCTACAAAACTCTGATGAAAACAATTAAACAAGTGGTAAAAAAAAAAGTACAGAGGCATATTATTTTCATGGATTGGAAGACTCAATATGGTAAAATATTAATTCTTCCCAAATTGATCTGTAGGTTTAAATGCAATTCCTATCAACTCCCAAAAGGTTTTTTTTTGTCACAATAGACAAGCTTATTCTAAAATTTATATCAAAAGTTAAAGGAAGAAAGATGGCAGCAAAATGATGGTCTAGGAAGTTTCAAACTCTCGTTTCCCTACAGAAACATTCAAAACAAAAACCAATCAGAAGCTTCTAAACCAGCTCTGTAAGAGCTCTGGAAAATCATCAAAGGTTTCCACAACCAAGCAAATGCCCAATTGGAGAAAATCATCGCCAAAGAGATAGGAAAGTTTTGTGGCCATTTACCTACTCTTGTTCCACTCCTCCCAACATAACAGTGGTCTTAGTCTTGAGCCAGCAGCAGCCTGGTTTCCAGTTCTCCAATTCCAACTGGTTGGAGCAGAGTAGACCTTATTTACAAATTATTGTGTACCACTATTCCAACCTGTCAGGGGGAAACCCGAAAGCCTGAAAGCCTGAAGCAAGATGCTCTTGTCTGTTTTGCATAACACAGAACACAGAAAAATAGCAGGTGCTACTTGTAAAGCTACAAGGCAACTGTAAATGAACAGATGCCTGGGTCAAGAGATTCTGGGTGGAGAAATATAATAGACCATTTAAAGCCCAAGGTAGAAGCTGGAAGTGAGACTATTTGGGAAATTAGGACTTTCAAAGCAGCGTGTATGCAGGGGAATTTAGAAAGCCACATGCAGGACCAGGCATGACATGCTCAGAAAAGTCCTGAGAAGACCTCAAGCTTTCACCTCAGGCTAATCCCTAGGCTCAGAGTAAGCCTAGCTAAGTGGTGAACAAGGACCCCAGCACAGAGCCAATCTGCCGTAATTGGTGGTGGCTGTTCCCTCTTTTTACATGTTTTTATTTATTATTTCAGCTCCTAGACTTCAAGGAAATCTCCATCAGAAAAAAAGCTGGGGGGCTGGAGTCAAGGTGGCAGAGTAGGAGGATGCAGAGTTGGTGTCTCCTCACAACTAGGACACCTACCAGGTGTTGGTGGGGGACCTCGGACACCTAAGAGGACTGGAGGAACCCCTGAGTGACCCAGTAGGACATGGGGGGAGGGAAGGGGAAGGAGAAGTGGAGGCCAGATGGGACTGGTGCCCCTGAGGGGCAGCTGGAGGAGGGGAGGGATTCCCATGCACAGAGGGGCCCATTCACAACGAGGGGAACAACAGGGACAGGGAGAGACCCTCAGGGGATTGGAGGACCAGAAGGAAATGCGGCCTGCATTTCCCCCCACCCAGTGGGCCTCGGGGAGCCTGCAGATCCCAGGCCTGATGCTCCACACGACAAGGCCCCTTCTGGTCGCACTGAGCCTAGGCCCAGCACACCCCACCCCACACACCCAGGGCCTTTTCCTTTCCCATGTTAGGGAAGTTTTCAACTATAATCTCTGCAATATTTTCTCAGACCCTTTCCTTTTCTCTTCTTCTTCTGGGACCAGTATAATTAGAATGTTGGTACGTTTAGTGTTGTCCCAGATGTCTCTGAGATTGTCTTCAATTCTTTTCATCCTTTTTTCTTTATTCTGCTCCTCAGGAGTTATTTCCACCATTTTGTCTTCCAGATCACTTATTCGTTCTTCTGCCTCAGTTATTCTGTTACTGATTCCTTCTAGTGTATTTTTCATTTCAGTTATTGTGTTGTTCATCTCTGTTTGTTTGTTCTTTAGTTCTTCTAGATCTTTGTTAAACATTTCTTGTATCTTCTCAATCCATACCTCTATTCTATTTCCACGATTCTGGATCATCTTTACTATCATTACTCTGAATTCTTTTTCAGGTAGATTGCCTATTTCCTCTTCATTTATTTGGTCTTGTAAGTTTTTACCTTGCTCCTTCATCTGTGACATATTTTTTTGCTGTCACTTTTTTTTTTTTTTTTTTAATGAGTGGGATTTTGTTCCTCTGTTATTGATTGTTTGGCCTGAGGCTTCCAAGACTGGAGTTTGTAAGCTGTTGGGTAGAGCTGGGTCTTGGTGCTGAGATGAGGACCTCTGTGAGACCGCACTCTGATGAATATTCCACGGGGTCTGAGCTTCTCTGTTAGTCCAGTGGTTTGGACTCAGAACTCCCACTGCAGGAGCTTTGGCCTGACCCCCGGCTCGTGAACAAAGATCCCACCTTTGTGGTTCTTTTGTGAATAAGGACACTCCAAACCTAAAAGGTCATTATTTTCTGCTGGGTTCCACCTCTGCTGGGTTCTGCTGGAGCAAACTATCTTTTAATAGTTTTGGTGAATTTAGCATATGACTTCAATTTTGGTGAATTTAGCATATGACTTCAATTCCTCTCCATTCCCCAAACACAGACTCACTCCCTCTGCTCATCTCTAGAGAAGTCTGCAGACCTTTTGTGCTGCCCATCAGGTCTGGCCCCACCCCCTGTCCCTTTGGACTCACCACACCACACATGGGCCCATGCTCCAGGAACCTAGGGTGGCCTGCTCTCTGCTCCTTTTGTTTTAATTTGCATCAGATGTCAGAGGATGGTGCTTTTGGTTGCCCTACAACTCTCTTGGGGGGTGCTTCCTTGTCTAATTTCATTTAATCTTTACAATAAGCCCACAAGTTTAGAAATCACTTGATTGCAAGTGACCACAATCTCATGCACACTATCTGAAGCCAAAAGCAGAGGGGTTTCCTAGGAGACAAAGTGACAGAGATAGCCTCCCCATGCTTGGAGTAGCAGAATGATGTCTCAGACCTAAAGGTACCCTCTCTGTACCTTCAGAGCTGCCTGAAGCACCATCTCTACTTCTCAGAGCAGCTGTCACATCCTCCTGGTTCCACGTGTTCCCTTTACTTGCTCATGACCCCAGCAGGACAGTCCCTAAAATGCAGCCTTCACTCCAGGAGTTCCCTAACCTTCTGGTTCTGACCATCTCGGTCCTGGTATCTCTGGTTCTTGATTTTGGTGTCTCTAATGTGTTCAGCCTAAATAAGGTCACACTTCCTCTGAGTACATGTGCCCTGATCAAGTCATCTGTGTCTGGAGTAGAGGGAGAAGTGTTTCATGTTAAGAATAGGGAATGTGTTAGTGACAGCTGAATTTTCTAAGGAATGAGAAGCACCAAGATGTAAGTGTGTAGGAGGAAAATATAAGTTCTGTTCAGCCAGTGAGGTAGATAGTGCATTTATTCTTAGTTTATAGGTACAGAAACAGACTTAGAAGGTTCAGTAGCCAACCCAAAGCCACTACACAATGGCTTAGCCTTCACAGAGACCAAGAATGTACGTGTATACGTGTGATTTAGGGAAATGGAGATTTAGGTGTGTTTAGTGTACAATACATATATATGATATATATCTATATATGTATTCTATCTCTAAGGCTTTCTTTGGTCTACCTGGATATGCAGATAGGCAGAAGGGCTCAGGGGCTGCAGAGAACTGAGTGCTCCATGCAAGTACAGGGAGAGAATTTCATAGATATGTTTCTTCTTGAAGGGAAAGTATGTTCAATGCATTTGACATTGGCCGATTGCATGTGGTTCTAGAAAGGAAAACAGGCTGGACAGCATAGTGACTATGAGCCTGGGTTGGAAGCCTGATACTGCCCTGGGCCAGCTCTGTGACTTCAGAAAATAATACCTAATGTCTGTGTGCATCTATTTCCTCAAGTGAGCATGAGTAACATAATGCCTAGACCACAAAGATTGTTAATGCAGACTAAACAAAGTAATATTTGCAAAGTACTTAGAACCTTGCCCAGCACATAGTAAGCACCATAAGTGTATGCTGAAGAAAACCAGAGCAAAAGATATCTTTCCTTCTCGCTTTGTCTCAGGAGAGATTCATCTTCTCTTTCTGTCTCATTTAATGTTTGAAGTTCATCCTACAATCTTACAAATAACTTTTTAACCTGAATCTCTCTTCCTAGTCACGATAACCCTTTGATTTAACATTCTTACTGGGAACTATAATAGAAAACGTTTTTGCATTGGGATAGGTATATTATTTTTCGTGTACTACCTCTTTATTACATTTTGTTTCTATTATTCAGAAGTCAACATGAGTAGACTGAGAAAGAAAGTTCTTGTCTACTATCCAAAAGTAGCTTAGAACTGAATTGTGTTCCACGTCTAGTTAACATCTCAATAACTCAATAACCTTATTAAGCCACTCTTTTGTTTTTTTTGTTTTGTTTTGTTTTTAAACATCTTTATTGGAGTATAATTGTTTTCATTGTTGTGTTAGTTGCTGTTGTATAACAAAATGAATCAGCTATACTTCTACATATATCCCCATATATCCTCCCTCTTGTGTCTCCTTCCCACCCTTCCTATCCCACCCCTCTATGTGGTCACAAAGCACGGAGCTGATCTCCCTGTGCTATGCAGCTGCTTCCCACTAGCTATCTATTTTACGTTTCGTAGTGTATATAGGTCCATGCCACTCTCTCATTTCGTCCCAGCTTACCCTTCCCACTCCCCGTGTCCTCAAGTCCATTCTCTACATCTGTGTCTTTACTCCTGTCCTGCTCCTAGGTTGTTCAGAACCATTTTTTTTTAAATTAGATTCCATATATATGTGTTAGCATATGGTATTTGTTTTTCTCCTTCTGACTTACTTCACTCTGTATGACAGACTCTAGGTCCATACACCGCACTATAAATAACTCAATTTCATTTCTTTTTATGGTTGAGTAATATTCCATTCAAATCATAATTTGAAAACATACATGCACCCCAATGTTCATTGCAGCACTGTTTACAATAGCCAAGACATGGAAGCAACCTAAATGTCCATCGACAGAGGAATGGAGAAAGAAGATGTGGTACATATATACAATGGAATACTACTCAGCCATATAAAAGAATGAAATAATGCCATTTGAAGCAACATGGATGGACCTAGAGATTATCATACTAAGTGAAGTAAGTCAGACAAAGACAAATATTGTATGATTATCACTTATATGTGGAATCTAAAAAAAGATACAGATGAACTTCTTTATAAGACAGAAACTGACTCACAGACTTAGAATACAAACTTTTGGTTACCAAAGGGGAAAGGTGGGGGGAAGGATATATTAGGAGTTTGGGATTAACATATTCACACTACTATATATAAAATACCTAATCAACAAGGACCTACCATATAGCACAGGGAACTCTACTCAATACTCTGTAATAACCTATATGGGAAAAGAATCTGAAAAATAGATATATGTATAACTGAATCACTTTGCTGTGCACCTGAAACTAACACAACATTGTAAATCAAATATACTCCAATATAAAATAAAAATTAAAAAAAAAAAGCTAACAGTAATTACTGCCAAGGCAATAAAAGAAAAAAAGAAAGAAAAAAAACCCAAAAACAATCCTACAAAAAGTAGAGCCCAGACTGCTGCAATGAAGAACAAAAATTCTATGAATGTATCAGAAGTTGTAACAGAGGTATAATTTATACTTTTTCACTTTCTTTTCCAAATGCACACATTTTAACTCTTGAAAAAATGTCACTATAGACTTTTAATTGATGCAGATCATTTATTCCAAGCCCTTCAGGTTGTCTCCCAGAAGGTACCAAACTTTGGGCATTTTGGAAATGTGATAAGACCAGTAGTAAATATATAAACGTGATTTGATTGCCACAAGTGTTGTGCTACAAAACGAGTTTCTAAATTTTATTAGGTTCTTCCCCGTATTTTTCTTTTATGCATATGTGTACTTGACAGAACCTAAGAGACATGCCTTTTCCTAGCAGCAAAGGAGTCTGGCGTGAGTTTATGGAATCCTCTTTGAGCATGCTCACCTGTTAATGTGAGAAGAGCTTCTCTAAAGATGTTGGCTGCAGAGAGTGAGAAAGAATTCGAGGGAGAGAGACAAGCAGAGAGACAGAAAGATCTATAACCTCTCATTTTACAGATGACAAAATGGAGACAAGGACTATCGTTGAAATTCAGGTTTTCTGCTCTGTTAGTGCTCTAGGATCATTGATATTATGATTACCCTTTTTGTTAGTTGTGTATTGGACAGTTCTCATAATATTTCTGTATGAATATGAAAGCAAATGGATCTGGACTTCATAAAATGGGCTAATGTTGACTATTTTCTTTTTAAACATGTTTACATTGAGAAAATGTATCCTCTAGACGTGAAGAGAGACTTAGAATGAGGAGGTCAGAAATGCAGTCTCTTGGGGGAACGTCAGCGCACAAAATGCACCATAGGAAACTGCTATTCTGATGATGCTTTAGTCAATATGCTGGGGAAGGAGGTCAAAGGGGAAATACTAAATATGCTTTCATAATTAAGAACATGTAAAGATTACGTCAATGTTTTAAAGAATAGTCCATTAGGAAAAATATTTTTCCCATTTCTACTGGAAAAAAAATTGGACTTCAATAAAAGTTCAAATTGTAAAAAGTGAGATATATAATTGATATAAATTAATAGCAATTTTTTAATACAGCACAACTAACTTTATACCAAATAGAAGATAATATTTTATATCATATAAATATATATTCATGTCTGTTATTTTTCTATATTTTATTGTTTGCCATCTATATATTGTTATTTTCATAATAAATATAAACATTTTAAAAGTTATTTTGTTCTATAAGGGGGCCAAGTTTTTTTAAAAGAAGTTCATTTATGATTTGACATTGAATGTCAAGGGAAATGCAAGACATGATACATTGACGCAAAGAGTTTTATTAATCTATTTTCACCAACGAACTAGTCTGTGTTTGTATGTTATGAACCATAAGAAGTATAGTAATAAATAAAAATAAAAAAGCACAGGGACCTCATAGTTCCCATTCCAAAGTTTCAGCCATGAATCAGGTACAACAATGTAAAACCTATCAGTTACAAAAGAGGTTGGATTCAAACTGGGTTTCTGGCAGACGGGACAAATCAAGGTCACCTGTCTAGATGACTAAACCCTTTTTACTAATATTTATGGAAAAGGCACTTCTATTCGTAGCGTCTGGTGATTTTAGGAACCAAGTGGAACCTTTCTCTTCTTCCTGGGAATGTCCCACTCTTGGAGAAGAACAGACAGGTTTATTTATTTATTTATTTATTTATTTTTCCTGTTCCTTTCCTACATTTGACATCAGTAAAAGCTTTAAATATCACAACTGATTTGGCTGTAAATGGAGAAACAGTACCAAACAAAATAAAATGAAAAACCCAAAGGACAAACAGAAAATCCTAAATAAACCCTCAAGTTTGGTCTTGGGGTTTTACATATACCAATGACACAGGAGATCATAAACAGCGTAATTATCACAGCAAGGATAGCAGTACACGGTGCACAGAGTCCCAAGATAACCCTGCCTGAACACCTTGCGGAGATCCTAACAGGTACTCTGGCCACACATTTTTACAATAAAATATCATCTTCCTCTCACCCATGTGTTCATAGCTGTAATCAGATCAATTATCCAAAATGCACCTCAGAGGACTTTAGGGATTGTTGAAACATTCCCCATTTTTAAAGACAGAAATTCAAGACAAACAAAACACAAACTTCACTCACAAATGCCAGCATCCAAACAAACAAATGAACCTGTTCACAAATCGGGGAGAAGTCCAACAACTCTTTCCTCTCTCCAACAGTGTACCCCACTCAAATGCAAAACAAATTGGCTTATTCCAGAGAAAAAGCCCCAAACGGAGAGAAAATAAAGTTCCCAGCTGTACACACTGGAGTGACTTACCCTACCGTATGGAGCTCGCCAGCTGCCGAATGTCGATTCCTTGTTCCAACTGCCAAGCGCTGAGGTAGCCACTGTTACTTCAGAGAATTCTGAAGGGAAGATCCTCAGTACAAGTGGTCCCGGCAGATGCTAAGGCCTTACCTGAAAATTTTCCAACTGGGGCCGGCCATCCCACCTCTGCTTGGCAAGAGGCTGGAGAGAGAAACTCGGCAATGCAGCCCATGCCATAGTCTCTAACAGTTAGATGGACTCGCCTTGCTAACGCCTAGCCTAAATCTCCCTTCTGGAGTTTTACATTTCCTAGACTCAGTGTTACCGAGACCAAGTTGTTGGGGAAAGGAATAGCGACTTTATTCAGAAAGCCAGCGGACTGAAAAGATGACGAACTCACATCCCCAAGAACCATCTTGCCTGAGTTAGAACTTAGGCTTCTTTTATACTAAAAGGGGAGGGAGTAAAGTCAAACACTTGCTGGTTCCGGTCCGCCTCCAGAGGGAATGTGTTAATTTCTTCCTCCCTGCAGTCATTCACAGGTGGGCCTGGTCAGGATGTTTCCTAAGAGCTAAACAAAGGTTTTTTAGCTTAATGCTCATTACCTAGGAGGCAGGGTTCCCAGAGATGGGCCATTTTGTCTAATTTAAGCTTATAGGAAACATCCCTTTAGTGACGAACTTGTAATGGAATACAGAAGTTCTCCCCTATTACATTAGCACTACCTTCTAGAACTATATTAAAAAGGGCTGATTCTATTCCACATGATAGTCCTTCAAATATTTTGTTAGCTGTTTTACTTTCCCCAGCTCTAAGAAAGCAGCAGAGCAAGTTGGCTAAAAGTACCAGTTCTAGATAAGAAAACTTGAGTTCAAAAATATGCTCCTTCATGTACTAGCTGTATAAACTTGAGTGAGCCACTAGTCTCTCTAAGTCGGCTTTGTCATCTATAAAATGAGGAAGCAGGGATAACAATGGTACCTACCTCCCAAGGTTTTTGCGAGCATTAAGTGAGATAACAGATATTAATTCTAGACATGTAAGTACTCAGTAAGTATTAACCATTGCTGTGGTGATGGTGATTATAATTATTACTACCACTATTTACTCTTCTCTCACGCAGGCACTTCTAATCCCTTCAACCATTTCTCATTTACTAGAAACCTGGTCATCTTGCTTGTCCTTTAATGCCATCTCCAGAATTAAACAAAGGACCCCAGATGGGTACTGGCCCAAGAAGAGTACTAGACTATGGCCCCTACTTCTATAAACACAGCCTAAAATTCTGTTGCTTTTTCTGCAGCCACCTCACATAGCTCTTTCAGACTGGGCTCGAGGTTAACCAAATCTCCCAGACCCTCCCTCAGTGAACTGCTTCCTCATTCTGTCCTTGTGGAATTTTGTTTTTGGCCAAGCACAGATATAAAAGTTCATTCTTGATAAATTTTTTTCTTATTGGGTTTGTTGAATATTCCAGCCTGCTAAAATCACTATGACTGTCCTAACTCTAGCATAAACTCTGAATTATTAAGACATCAAATGTATCAGCTTTCATTGCCAGCTCTGGTGTTTCCTGTCTTCATCCATGTCTTTGATAAAATGTTGACTAAAATAGGGTCAAGATCAAAGCTTTGTAATCCTCTACTGGTAATATTGCTGGATATTAATAGTTATTGTCATGTAATACCATTATAGTTTATAAGATGCCTTTAATATACATAATCTAACTTAATCCTTATGAAGTAAATAGTGTTATTATCTTTATTTTGCACCTAAGAAATCTGTAGTTCAGAGAGTTTAAATAATGTGAGCAACGTCTCCCATCTGAGAAGTGGTATATCCAGATGCAAACCAGGGTCCTCTGACAACAAACTGAGTTGTTCGATCAATTATGAGACCACTTCACCTTACGTCATCCACCATGCATTTTCCCTCTTTATCCTTAGGCAATCCATAGGACCTGTCTCAAATGACTTACTGAAATACAGATTTATTTCAGTACCTTTATTATATTTTCCTCCTACTGCAAGGTGCCAACAAAGCACGGGGAGGAGGGCGAGGTGGGGAGGGAGGAAGCAGTTGCTGGTTATAATCATACCTACTTCTCTGAGTTATTATTGGGATTTGACTAGAACACGGATATGGACTTGGCATAAAGTGGGTACTCACCAATGGCAGCTCTTTTCCTTATCATGGAAGCTCTCCCCATCATACCACTCTTCCTACAGGTACATGCGCAGGTGCTATTTATCCTCACTTATGGGATAAAGTGAGGATATCCTCCTTTTCTCATCAGAGCTCATCAGTGGAGCCTCTCTGTAATTAGACTTTTCATTTATATGTTTGGTTTATGTATTTCTGTTTTGTCTGCCTTTCCCTTTTTTCTTGTTGGAATATTAGGATGATTTGTTTTCCCTAGATTTTTGCATGCCTCTTTGGCCATTACCACTCCTGCCAGGGAATCATCCTTATATCCTCTGAATTTTTCAACACGCCAGTAAAAGCTCTAGGACACATGTCTGATGATGACCAGTATCTTCTTTCCTCACTGTGATAAATATAAAATGAAATAGTGACTTACTCCCAAGAGTGTAAATGACTAACTTCTACTTAACAAACCAGTTTGGGGGTTTTTGTTTGTTTGTTTGTTTTAGAATTACACTCTATTGGCTGGTTCCTGGCTCTGCCACTTAGTGTTCAGCCTTGACAGTATCATTTCTATTCTGAGTCTCACTACCCACAGCGGCAAAATAGGAACAGTAAAACTATCCAATGTATTGGGTTCTCAGGAGGATTAAATGAGATTATGTAGAACCCACAGCATCATGAAGGTATAAAATAAGTGCTTGCAAATGCCAACTATTATGAGCATAGCAATTAATTAGAATGTCCTGAAAACTGTTTCATTCTTTGTTGGTCTGTCTCATCGAAGGTACAAGCACTCCTAAGGAAACAAATAGTTTCCTCTGTACATTCAGGGCACCAGCTGCTGGATTTGCAGGTGGGTCTGTTGAGTTCCCTAATAGCAGACTTTGCCTAATCTCCCCTGGAGATGAAGTTACCCCCAATGGATTCAGCAGCCCACAGTCAGAGCTGCATACAAGAGAGACCCCAGTGAGGAATCTCAAGAAGGAAGGCAGCTCAGGGCCTTCTCAGAAGGGAGCAGCTGGGCAGACAGACAGAGCTGGGCAGTTATCCAAAAGCTAGGACTTTAAAAATACCCTGGGAGAGTTCACTCCATATGGGCTGGCTCTGTGTGTCCTGGAGCATTGGGAATGGGAGGGGAAGTCCCGTCTCCTGGAAGATAACACTAGATGGGAGCAGGGCGACCTCAGAATCCTCGTAGGCAGATCCTTGCATTCTGATCATGCAGCTTCTCTGGATGTTTCCTAAGCAAGAAATAGGTCAGGCTCTTTTCTGGGTCTCACCTCCACAGTCTGGGCTCCCCTCTGTCATAGGTCTGGCTGGTAGGCTGCCAGGGACAACAGACTTCTTGGGTTTCCACTCAAGGACAGCAGGGCCCGGCCCTGACAATATGCTGGGGTACACAAACCCTGAACCACTGATGGATGACTCAGGCCCTACCTGGGAAAGATGAACAGCATGGTAACAAGAAACTGTCTGTTAGGCAATCATAAGCTTTTCTGAGCAAATTTCAAGCTCTTGCTGGAGAGCTATTGAAAAATGTGGGGAAAGGTGCATGTTGCCTAGTTCATTCTTGATCTGTGTGCTAACAGCCAGGAAGCTTATGTAAGTTGCTTGTAATACAGTAAATGAAACGAACCAAACAAAAATCAAAATAGTCCCCAAAACCCCCAGTGCTTTGGTGGTATGGGGAGCAGATGGGGGGTTGACTGATCCTGAACGTTCTGAGTTCTGACAGGTGCTGAGCCCTCAAGGTTGACCATCCAATCAACCTTTAGGTACATGGTGCTTCAAGACTGTTAGAGAAATAATCCCAAACTCACAAAACCAAAGATCTAGTTCTTCAGGAGGAGCAAAGGGCACAGTCAGGTGGGGAACTACAGGCACCCTCCACTTTGCACCACTTCACCTTTAGGAAAGACCTACATTAGTATTGTTTTCACTAACCGAAAGAAATCTGAAGAGGATTTTCGCTTTTATGAGAAAAGGTGAAAGCAAAAGTAGTGTTCGGCGTCTGTTCTGCAGTGCGCCCTTATAGAGGCAGCGCTCATCCTGAGCAGTGAAAGTGGCCCCGCCAAGCCCCCCCCCAGAAACTGCACTCAACATCTCAGCATCCAGCTGCCATCGCTTGCAACTGTGTCTGTGAGCGTCTTGCTTTACCTCCATTTATTTTGTGCACCCGTTAGTAAGACGTGCCCTAAAGTAATTGCTTCTTTGCTTTAAGTCATTTCAAATTGTGAAGGTTTCATAGGAATGTTCTACTTTGTGATGGTGAGGGAAACCTGTATCTCGAAATCTTTCCTGTAAGTTCTGCCCAAGACTTCAGGTCTTACGGGGGGAAGTGTTCAATATTTAACTATTAAGTATTATGTTAGCTGTAGGATTATTGCAGATGCTCTTTATCACATTGAGGAAGTTCCCTTTTACTCTTAATTTGCTGAGAGTTTTTGACATGAATGGGTATTAAATTTTGTCAAATGCCTTTTTTCCTTCTATTGAGATGTTTATATGTTTTTTCTCCTGCACTCTGTTAACATGGTGAATTACACTGGTAGAAACATAGACCATAGCTCAAGGGTCCAAGGCACTGGAGGGTAGACACCAGCAAGCAGTGGTCCTGGAGGGAGACCGCAGATTGTAAGAACTTTTTAGTTTTTGGTTTCCTAGTGGTAAAACTCTCCACTAATTGCCACTTGGCTCTTGTCTCCACTGCACAGCTGGTCTTCTTAATAATGACAACTCTGAAGAATATACTGTAAGACAGTGTATTCTCTTGATTTTACTTTTAAAAAGTATATATTAAATTCTGTTCAAGCACTAGCAATGCCATTGCAGCCATTCCAGGCTGCAAAGGGATTCTCTGGATATGTCCAAAGTGTATGTTTTTATGCCTAAAATCTGTGTCAGTTGCTAGATAAGATATACACTAGACAGGCACATATAGAGGAAGAGCTGGTTAGTTTTCTTCAGGAAGAAATGCTCACCTGAAGGAGGTGAAATTTTCTGTTTACTGTTTACTTTTCTGTTTCAGTTTACTCATCTGTAAACTGAGGTGCAGAATGCCCACTTCAAAGGGCTTTGGGAGTTTAAATGACAAAAGAAATGACCACATCCAACACAGCTTAGTATATAATAAGTGCTCAACCAAAGTTATTTCTTGAATTAGTTAGAGATTGCATTCAGTCATAGGTAAGAGTCCCCAGTAAAAGTAGCCTTAAAATATAGAGGCTTATTTTTTCTTCAAGGTTACATCCTTGAAGATGGTAGCTGCAGCTCCTGCCATCACAACTGCACTATAGGACTTCTGTGTTTTGTTTTGTTTCATTTTTTCTTTCTTGTAGAACTTTAATGTGTCATTCCATTGTCTTCTCATCATAATGGCCTCCATTATTCGTGATGAGAAGTCAGCCATTATTCATACTCTTCCTTCTCTTTTTTTAGTATATTTTTAAAAATATGACAGCTTTTATGATTTTCTCTTCACCTTTGGTTTTCAGCAGTTTGATTACATTTTACCTAGATGTGCTTTTCTTTGTATTTAAATTACTATTAAGTCATTGGTGGGGTCTTTGGGTCCTGTCAAACTTTTTTCTGGGTCTTTGGGTCCTGTCAAACTTTTTTCATTCTATGTTAGGGCAGGTCTGTTTCAGTTTTGAAATTAGTCTTAGAGCATGGCCCTCATCCCTAAGTTATGGTCTTTCTGGAGTAATAACAATGTGTGCATTACTCAGGGAGGTGTCTCCACTCTGGCTGGTCTAAAATCCCAACATCTCCCAGAATCATTTTTCAGCTAATCTCCTCAAAATATTTGATCTCTAAAGTCTAGCCCTTTCATACATAGTCTGGTCCTCAGCCCAGAAACTGAGGTGAATTATCATGCTGACTTCTGAGGTCACCTCTCTGTACAGCTCCCTTTTCTCAGGTACTCTGTCCAAAAATTCCAGCTGCTTCAGCAGCCCAGAACTTGTCTCCTTGATTCCTTAGCTCACCAGGATGACAGCTCGGCTTGGCTTGCTCCTCCTTATGCTGAGCCAGAAAAGTGTCCCCAGATAGAAAGCCAGAATGCCCACGGGCTCACTTCCTGCGTTTCCTCCCCTCAAGTTCACAGTCCTACCCTGAATGTTGTCTCATACCTGAAAACAGATGCTTCATACACATTGTTCAGTTTTATAGTTGTTTTGGGAAGTCCAGCACTTCACTTACTTATATGGCTAGAAGCAGAAACCTACTGCCAAAAATGTTATCTATTTATTATTTTATTGGTAGCCCTACTAGTAGTAACACGATAACATCAACTCTTTTGTGGTCTACAAAAATGTTTAAAATACTTGAATTTTTAAATATAAAGCATATAAAGAGTTATATTACTAGGTTGAACCTTTCTCTAACTCCTCCTTATACCTCTAGAGGCAACTACTATCCTGCATTAATGTGTATCACCTTTACGTATATCTTTATACTGTTTTTATTCATGAACATATCCTCAAACAGGAAAATGGATAAGTAACTGGAATACTTAAACATTGGAATGGAGAGATGCTTTGGAGAGAGTATAGAAGTTGTATTAGAGAGAAAGATTCTAGAGGTAGGAAGATGAATTAGAGAGTTGTTGAAATGGTCCATGTGCACGTTGGTGAAGCAGGGGTTAGGGCAAGAGGAATAGATAAGGAGACTCAAAGGCCATTTACACGGAAGGAACAACATATTTAATTTGACTTAGAGCTTGAATTTTAAGTATATTTATTGGTATTATTTAAATATTTAGAAATATAGTTTTCCAAGTTATGGCCTGTTAAACAGTTAATGAGTGTCTACTATGTACCAAGCACTGTGCTGAGTTCTGTGGAGATGATATTGAGCAAAAAAACCCCATAGTTTCTGCTTATATGGATCCTTTGCTTGGCCCAAAGTCCATTCAAAAGGGACAAATCTAAACAGCTATTTTTCAGCCTGTTATTCAGCAGGTATGCATTCATAAGGCCATGCCAGGTGTGTTCAGTCAGTGCCCATTCTAATTCGTTGGCACCCTCTTCTAGTAGGTTGATTCTCCATTCTGATTGGTTGAGGTCTGCCTTGTATTAGTTATTAAGTATTTGACTCTCACCAGAAATAACCAGTAATGTGGCAGCCAAAAGATAAGCTGAACGTATCATACTCTTTCTCTCAAAAGAAAAACATGGAAAGAATTAGCCCTACAACCCAAAATTGTGGATCACAAAAAACATGATTAAATAGAGGAAGTTAATTGATAGTAGGATTTTTAAAAAAGCAGACATATAACACTGTAATTGCATCACAGTCATGGCGTAGCATTATAGCTCTGCCAGGATGCTTTGATCAGTCTTGAATTCAGAACCATCTGTCAGCTACAGACTGTGTGAGCCTCCACCCTATTTGAGATCTCCTCTTCTTAGATATCCAAGGGGTCTCCTAATCACTTCACCTGATTCCTCACATTAACCCCCTACCCCCAATTTAAGCTGCTTTGAATGAGTATTTAACCCAAGAGACAAGCTAAAACTGTAACATAATATATAATTCAGAATATTTGTCAAGCCATGACATCAATATTTTATCAAAAATGTTCATACCAATATTTTCATTAAATACACACACACACACACACACACACACACACTCTGTGTCAGTGCAGGCATAGGCCTAATATATTAAGAACAGATGAGCAATCTAAAAGCTAGAGACACGTTTTTTTCCATAAGATGGCTTTAGTAGCACTTAACTGTCTTTAACTTCATTCAAAACAATTTTGTTAGATTGTATGTGACAGCTGTCATATCCACGTGCATTTTTTAAAAACTTATCAAAATTGGTGAAATTTTGTGTAGCCATTTTAATATTGAAGATGGAAGAAAAAAAGCAACATTTTTGGCATATTATGCTTTATGATTTCAAAAAAGGTAAAAATGCAACAGAAATGCAAAAACAATTTGTGCAGTGTATGGAGAAGGTGCTGTGACTGATCGAACGTGTCAAAAGTGGTTTGCGAAGTTTCGTGCTGGAGATTTCTCACCGGACGATGTTCCACGGTTGGGTAGACCACTTGAAGTTGATAGCAATCAAATCGAGACATTAATTGAGAGCAATCAACGTTATACCACGCAGGAGGTAGCTGACATACTCAAAATATCCAAATCAAGTGTTGAAATCATTTGCACCAGCTTGGTTATGTTAATTACTTTGATGTTTGGGTTCCACCTAAGTTAAGTGAAAAACACCTTCTTGACTGTATTTCCGCATGCAATTTTCTACTTAAACGTAATGAAAATGTTCCATTTTTAAAACAAATTGTGACGGGTGATGAAAAGTGGATAGTGTACAATAATGTGGAACAGAAGAGATCGTGGGGCAAGCGAAATGAACAACCACCTACCACACCAAAGGCCGGTCTTCATCCAAATAAGGTGATGTTGTGTATATGGTGGGACTGGAAGGGAGTCCTCTATTATGAGCTCCTTCCGGAAAACCAAACGATTAATTCCAACAAGTACTGCTCCCAATTAGACCAACTGAAAGCAGCACTCGACGAAAAGCATCCAGAATTAGTCAACGGAAAACGCATAATCTTCCATCAGGATAACGCAAGACCACATGTTTCTTTGATGACCAGGCAAAAACTGTTACAGCTTGGCTGGGAAGTTCTGATTCATCTGCCGTATTCACCAGACATTGCACCTTCGGATTTCCATTTATTTTGGTCTTTACAAAATTCTCTTAATGGAAAAAATGTCAATTCCCTGGAAGACTGTATAAGGCACCTGGAACAGTTCTTTGCTGAAAAAGATTAAAAGTTTTGGGAAGATGGAATTATGAAGTTACCTGAAAAACAGCAGAAAGTAGTGGAACAAAACAGTGAATACGTTGTTCAATAAAGTTCTTGGTGAAAATGAAAAATGTGTCTTTTGCTTTTTTACTTTAAAAACGAAGGCAATTTTTGGCCCACCCAATAGAATTTACTCAGTTCTCTTGACCTTATGTCTTAACAGATGATATAGAGCAGTGGTTCTCAGACTTCAGTGCCCATCAGAATCACCAAGAAGACCTTGTTAAAATGCAAATGTCTAGGCCCCATTGCCAGAGTTTCTGATTTGGTAGGTCTGAGAAAGGGCTCAATAATTTGCATTTCCAAAAAGGGTCCAGGTGCTACTGGTGCTGCTGGTCTGTGGACTACACTTTTAAGAACTACTGATGTGGAAAGTTCTCAGAGCAAGTTCATGTTTATGTTGGTCTGTATTTATGTTTCTCATCTTTAGAGAGTCATCGGCTCTGTGGTCACTCATTACTTTACAACACTATGTCATCTGTATTCCCAGAGTTAGATGGTGAGAAGCTGATATCCCAGATCAAGGAGAAGGTTATAAAGGAGCCATTTCAGTAATAAGGATTTTTCCTGGAAAAAAAATGATAAGAGGGAGATTTGAGGGTTTCCAGTTACTTCTCCAGCACTTACTGTGCTATAAATAAACAGTCTTAAGTATACAGTTGGGATCTGACAGTATTTCTTTCATAAACTACACTGGGAAAAGCTAATGATGGTGAGCCACAGATGTTTCTAATATTTAGGTGGTCATTATCACCCGCAGTACATTTCTAATTCACAACAAATTTCATAGCCCAGTGATGGCCCATTTTTTAATAGATGCAAAACCAAAAACCAACAATAACACTAATTATTGCCTAGACTTGATATAGCTCTCCATTTTGTCAAATTGTGAAATTCCCACATGCATTCACTTTGCTTAGTCACACAGCTTTTCTGTGAACTGAGGCCATGCCCTGGTGCTTCTTCACTCAACTAATGTTTATGGGAAAACAACAAAAGTTAGGACCTGTGCTCTGTGTGGAAGCCAAAGGTGTTCAGGCTATGGTGACTTCAAGGAGAAAAGGTTACTGTAGAGGAGATGAGACTTCTGCAGAAATTACTGTGGCAGCAAGAAGTGGAGCAGGGCAAGTAGCTGAGGGCTCAGAAGAGAGCGGAGTCGCTTTTTGGTTGGAACGATCAGAGAAGGTTCTATGAAGAAAGTGGTATCTCAGCAGGATTTCAAAGGTGGACTTGGGTTTTGACAAGCATATGGGAAGAAAAGCAAGGACAGGGAATTAATTCTAAGTGCACCAGAGGCAAACTAGCTCAGAGTATATCCCATTCATAGTGAGTTAAGGGGTTCACTGCTCATGTAAGATCCATGCAAAGGGATAGTGGGAGAGGAGATTAGAGGTGAGAAAAAAGGGGTTGTAAATGCTAGATCCAGGATTGAGAGTTGATTCAGTAGACAACGGCGGCACATTGACGTTTTTGAACAAAGGAATAATATGATCTGGAATCTACCTTTATCACATTCATGAATGGCCCATGACAAAGGAAGAAGAGTTAATGGAAGCAGTGAGATGACTCAAGAGGTGTACTAGTATAGGACTGACCCACGAGTGTACTAATCAAGGCAAGACCCAGGAGGCACCCGTGGGAACAAAAAAGTGGGGTATAAATGAAGGAGAGACAAAATATGGTAACCGATTGTATAAAGTTTAGGTTTTGAGAAGAGTGTTGGTACCATTAACCAAAATAGAAAAGTCAGGGGGAGTGGTATGTTGTAGAGTTGGGGAAGAAAATGATAAATACAAGTATAGACATGTTAGGCTTATACTTCTGTAAGTAAAGCCAGATGGAAATCTTAAAAGCAGCTGGAGACGTGGGGACTGAACTTCAGAAGAAAGTCAGAATAGGCCAGCTTATGCTGCCTTAACAAGCAGCACTAAAAATCCTAGTGACTTGAAACAATCGTGCTTATTTATAACTCACACACCATGGCCACCGCAATTCAGCAAGGAGACTGTTCATCAGGGACGCAGTTTCATGGAGGCTCCATTTCAGTGTATTCTCAATGATCATGGAGACTGGGCAAGGGGAACATGGACAACCAGGAGCCAGTTAGAAAGTTGAGCAAATTTTAATCTCGTGTTAATTTGTGCTGCTTCTTGTGCACGATAGCAGCAGTAGAATCTCTCTTGGAAATAAACATCCCATATTATGATGTCTATGAATATAGGTTTCCTTTTCTACCCTCCCTCCCTCCTTCCTTCCCTCCTTCCCTCCTTTCTTTCCTTCTTTCCTTCCCTTCTCTTTCTTTACTTTTTTGGAAATCACTTATTGTATATAAGTTGTAATCCAGACCTCATGTATCAATGGGGAACTTTCAAATACAGCTATTACCAATACAAAAAAAAAAAAAAAAAAAAACTGCTGCCCAGAAGTGTCACATGCCTTTTTTCCCCCTCACATTTCATTGGCAAAAGCAAGTCATGTGATCATCCTTGAGATCAGGAGAATGTGGATAAATAATCCTACATGTGCCTAGGGCCAAAGAACTGCTATCTGTGCAACTGCTGCTCTGACTCCCATATGTATCATCTAAGACTGAGACCCTTGATGAAGACAGAGCAGTAGATACCATCTTTGATGTAAAGAGGAGAGTGGAAAGCAAAACTCTAAGGACAGAAACTTAAGGAATACATAGGAAGAACACATACTTATAGAGGCAAAATAAAAACACATAGAAAAGCAAAGGGCTCAGTTTACTAGGGCCACATTCATGAGAAGCATCTCAGGAAGGTTCCTCACTACCAAATCTGGAGATAAGTCAAAAACAGCCGAGGCCAAGGAAAGACCGCTGAGTCTGACGTTGAAGGAGACATGGCTGACCTTCAAGAGATCTGCTTTATGGAGGCGATGGGGTCAGGCATGAAGCCAGACTGAGGAAGGAGTGATCGAAAGTGGAGACAGAACACTGGACTGCTGATAAAAGGAAGGGAAATAAGATGTCCACTTGAGGTAGCAGCAAAATCAAAGCTGCTTTGCTAAATGAAGTCTGGCAGGTTTTCATGTGTTCATTCAGCACATGTTTATTGAACATTTGCTCTTCCCAAACACTGTTTTAGGAGCTGGGGAGTGAGCAAGATAAGCTTTCTGTTCCCATGAAGCTTATCTTCCAGTGGAAGCAGACATACAACAAACAAGTGAGCAAAGGAATCAATGAGTGAAAGAGATCATTTCCAATTATATTTAGTTCTGATAAAACTAAATAAATGATATTTAGTTCTGCCTTCCCTTCTAAAAGGGAGTCAGAGGGTGGGTGGGGAGTATGGTCTGAAGGGTATGTCCTAGACTAGTCAGGAAAGGCATCTCAGGAGGGGATGCTAAAGGATAGCATCCTTTAGCATGTTGCCTCCTAAAGGGCAAGAAACATCAGCTAAGGACAGATCTGGAAACAAGAGTGTTCCACAGCAGGCAGAATCTCTGAAGGAAAGATCAAGTTCTCATAAAAAATGGGGAGGGGCTTCCCTGGTGGCACAGTGGTTGAGAGTCTGCCTGCTAATGCAGGGGACACGGGTTCAAGCCCTGGTCTGGGAAGATCCCACATGCCACGGAACAACTAGGCCCGTGAGCCACAACTACTGAGCCTGTGGGTCTGGAGCCTGTGCTCCGCAACAAGAGAGGCCACGATAGTGAGAGGCCCACGCACCGCAATGAAGAGTGGCCCCCGCTTGCCGCAACTAGAGAAAGCCCTCGCACAGAAATGAAGACCCAACACAGCCATAAATAAATAAATTAATTAATTAATTTTTTAAAAAATGGGGAGGGGCTTCCCTGGTGGCACAGTGGTTGAGAGTCTGCCTGCTAATGCAGGGGACACGGGTTCGAGCCCTGGTCTGGGAAGATCCCACATGCCGCGGAGCAACTAGGCCCGTGAGCCACAACTACTGAGCCTGCGCGTCTGGAGCCTGTGCTCTGCAACAAGAGAGGCCACGATAGTGAGAGGCCCGCGCATCGCGATGAAGAGTGGCCCCCGCTTGCCACAACTAGAGAAAGCCCTCGCACAGAAACGAAGACCCACACAGCCAAAAATAAATAAATAAATAAATTTTAAAAAAAAAATGGGGATTAGAAGAAACATTTTAAGGGACTTCCCTGGCGGTCCAGTGGTTAAGACGTCACCTTCCGATGCAGGGGGTATGGATTCCATCCCTGGTCGGGCAGCTAAGATCCCACATGCCTCCCGGCCAAAACACCAAAACATAAAACAGAAGCAATATTGGAACAAATTCAATAAAGACTTTAAAAATGGTCCACATCAAAAAAATCTGTTAAAAAACATTAAAAAAGAAGAAGAAACATTTTAGCTAGCTGGTTGTGTGTGCGTGTATGTGTGTGTGTTTGCATGTAAATACTTACAGCAAATGAAGGTCTAGAAGAAATTTGCCTCTCAATGCACAGGATTCTTTGGTTTCGAAGGACACGCCTTCTCCTTCAGGCAACCTACCACAGAACCTGCTTCAGTAGCTTGGGGAAAATTGCTGCAGGGTAGAGATCTGCTGAGGCAGATTCTTTTTCTTGGTGTATTATATTGTGCAGAACGTTTCTTTTTAAAGCTTTTGAACCAGGCTTCTCATGAGAATGCCTTTTATATTGGTACTTGCATTCTCTCCAGTTTCAGTCTTGCAAATTTTAGTCAAACGTTTGTATAAGGTCGACCTTTCTCACATGTGACTGTGGGTATAGGGGAGGTTTTCCTGGGCCTGCTCATGGATTTTTTAAAAAGAGAAGCTTAAACAAATCTCTGCTGAACTCTATGACCAGCCCCACTGGTCTTAGGAGGGCAGTCATCAAGGCCATTATGATCTGAATTAAACCACCACTGGAAAAAAGTACATATATTTTAAATTGGGGGTATGCCAGTGTGGTGGGATGATCTGCTAAAAGATTAATTTGTGTTAACTTTTTTCTGTTTATTCATAATATGTGTTTATTGTCCCCACTGCCCTCCCCTGCTATAACATAAGCTCCACAAGGGCAGGAATATCTGTCTGTTTTGTGCACTGATGTTTCCTCAGTTCCTAGACAGTGCCGGGCACAGGGGAGATGCTCAGTAAGTACTGGGTGAATTCGTCTTTCTTCTCTTTGTGGTGGGACCCTGGCAGGAAGGAAGGTTTTCCTTGGGCTAGTGCCAGAAGGTAGCCAAGTTCCTGAGTGAGGTGTTCTGTCCCCCTCGAAAGCCCTACTCCTGACATGCAGAGAAAAGCCTGTGCTCAGAACAGCAGGCTGGAGATCAAGGGGGACAGAGGTGTGAGGACAGGGTCTCGGGGACAGGTATCAGACCTTCCCGGAGTCTCTGAGTACCAGGGACAGAGGGTGTATCTTGCAGATTGCCAAGGAGAAGGAGGCGCCCCTACTGCTTCCGAGGAGGGGGGAGAGGGCTAGAATGTATTCTTCTGATTTACATAAACTCAAAATTTCCAAAAGATATCTTAAAGGCCAAAATGGGATGAGAGGGTGGGGAACATGGCCACGGTCCACATGTACTTTTTCCACACGTGCTATGTGTATGGGGTAGAGTGTAAGGGCTTTCCAGTCATTTTGTCACCCCAGTCTCAAGACCATCCTGGAGGCAGGTATAAGTGCAATCCCCATTTTATAGGCAAGGGGACTGCAGTTTGGAGGATGGTTTAACCTGGAGCTGGTGGTGGCTAGTGTGGCCTGGAGAGGAAGGGCTAGAGCCACCGTAGTCAAGGACTCACAGAAGGGTCGTGAGCAGGATCTCGGAGCTGGGGAGACTCACCCCAGAACGGAGAGGTCGCCCCCAGTGATGAGTGTGGAGGCCAGGGGCATGGCTTAGAGACAGGTGGGGCAGGTGAACTTGACTGTGGCCTTGGATCCCCGCTCGGTATTTCACAGGGCGGCTTCGTTTTAATATGCCAGCAATTTGGGGAAATCTTGGCCCAGGAGGTTTCAGAAGACAAATTCTGCTTTCAGTACATGCGTTGATGGCGGGAGGTTGGCTTCAAGCAGAGCTCAGCAAAAGCAGGAAAGGTGCGGGTCGGAGAACCCCAGCCCCCGTATAGCCATGCCGTGTTCACAATCCTGGTTCAGTCCCACATTTCCAGTAGGAGAGAAGGAAAACAGAAGAGGGTAAGTGAATGCCAAAAGCCACTCTGCTAAATCTAATTTAAAACAGAAAAATCACCAATGGTCATTTTGGAAATGAGACCCTTTCCCTGCAGAGCTGGGCGGGCTCAATAGCACCCTTCAAGAGAGAGGAAAGCTCATCTTGCCCCGGGCCTTCCATGAAGCATCCTCTCGCCCGTGGGAGGCCAGGAGGGTGTCTGATTTTCCACCTTTCTGCTCCAACAGGCTGGGCACAGGGTCCTCGTTAGCAGAGAAGGGTGCAGAGGAGCTTGGTCTGCATGAACCTGTATTCTCCTGGCCTAGGTCACAGCCACGTGTCTCCTTGTCCCAGTGTCCTGAGGTCCCAGGAAATGTGCCAGGCAAATTCGGGGGGCTCTGACTTAGGGGGTGGGCTTGGGGCCATTCTTTTGTCTTCAGCCTCGTTTCCTTGTCCTCCTCAGGGCTGACCTGAAGGGTCAGCATCTCCAGGGCCAGCTGTGTCGCTCCTGTGCTCGGGCAGAAAACCCGCTGCTCTTTGGTGACTGACACTAGCACTGGCTCTGGGAGGAGAGGTCAGACTCGGGCTTCTGATGAGACGGCCAAGGGTGTTTCGTATCTTCTGCTCTGTGAGCACGGTGTGTACTCACGGCGCTAAAGCCCTGTGTCAGATGGATTCCCGCGTGCGCCTCACACTCGGCTGGTCGTTCCTGCAAAGAGGAGCGTCAGTAGGGACGTTGGTCCCAGAGAATCTATTTCCACGGGTTTGAAAAGCTACGGGGCTCTGGGAGCATTTGATGATTGAGAGAGATCAACACCATGTTTGCACCTTTTCAATTCCCCCCCAGACAACCTGAACTAATATGTGAGAACAGAGAAAATTGGTTCCAAGGGAGACAATACTCAGGGTCAGATGACCCTGGCAGCCCCTCCCTCCTCTTTTCTATCTCTCCAGATCGTTAGGGCCAGCACAGTGTCGCCTCTAGGAAACATCCTCTGACCTTTATTAAATATGAAGATTTCTCTCTTCTCTCAGTTCCGATGCTATCTGCTATTTCAATTCCATTCAACCTACGTTTACCAATCTCCTACTTTGTTCCAGGCAAATGAAAACGACAGTGACACCATCCTACCCTCTCGGGGACTTGGAGGGGAGATAGGCATTCACTAGCGCGTCATAGTGCATTAATATATACTGCCTTAGAGTGTTTATTCAACTCAGCTGCATGTGTATATATTTATATTATATAGATATAGATACATATTGATATATAATTGGTTTTCCCATAAGACTAAGCATTTTGAGCATAGGGGAGGTATGTTGTATGATCATTCCCAATGTTCAAGGTATAAAGCAAATGTATAATAATTCCTTCTAAAATTGAAAGGAAATGAATTTGAGGTGGTAGAGCCCTATGGTCAGAGCATCTTCTGGAAGAAAACCAGCAAGTTATTCATGTTGTTACAACTAAGCATTCATGGTTGGTTTCACTTGCACTCTTTCCGCTTGAAAATAACCCTAACCACTTATGTAGTTAGAACAGAATGGAATCCTGCTGCTGATTTCAGGAATACCTTGCGGGCTGATTATTTCCAGGCTTATCTTTTCAAGGCAGCCAAACAGGCCAGGAAGGAGCAATGAGGGATACTCATAAAGGGAAAAAAATTAAGTTGGATCCTTATCCCATACCATACACAGAAATAAATTCCAGGTAGATTAAAGATCAAGATGTAAAAAGAAAACCTAGATGATTAGAATATCTCTTTGTAATCTTGAGATAAGAAAGGCCTTCCTAAACAAGACAAACAAAAACCAAAAAATTCAGGAGGCATAAAGAAAAAGATTGACAGATTTGAGCTTATAAAATTTAAAACTTCTCTAGTAAAGAAAGAAAAAAGTCTTTGTTTTTTTTAAGCCACCAAGTTGGAGAATATTATCCGCATAGATGGAGATCAGTAAGAAAGGTGAATTTTTTTAAAAAGATAATCTAAAAGAAAAAAAGGAGGGGCGCTTCCCTGGTGGCGCAGTGGTTGAGAGTCTGCCTGCCAATGCAGGGGACACGGGTTCGAGCCCTGGTCTGGGAGGATCCCACATGCCGCGGAGCGGCTGGGTCCGTGAGCCACAATTGCTGAGCCTGCGCGTCTGGAGCCTGTGCTCCGCAACAAGAGAGGCCGCGATAGTGAGAGGCCCGCGCACCGCGATGAAGAGTGGCCCCCGCTTGCCGCAACTGGAGAAGGCCCTCGCACAGAAACGAAGACCCAACACAGCCATAAATAAATAAATAAATATAACATGAATGAACCTTGAAGAAAAAAAAAAAAAAAAAAACTTTAAGAAAAAAAGGATTTTAAAATGACATAAACAGAGAATTTATAAAAGTTTACAAATGGCCAATACAGGATACCTTTATTTTTGTTTCTTAAGGTAAGCTATGCTTTTATTGCTGTTAGTCTGTTTTTGTCTCCATTTTAGCAAAATTCATTTTGTAATATGATTTCACAAAATACAGCACCATTCTGTTACTAAAATCTTTTGGAAAGAAGTAAAGAATTTTATCTTTTGGAGATATTTTACCTCTTTGCAGTCATCTAGAATCCAGGTTTCCTCTTCATGACCTAGAAGAGAGAGGAAAAGTTCACCAGGGCTTCGGCTTTGAGAAGCCACAAATGGAAGATAAAAGTCATGGACCATCATCACCATGGCAGAGCCTCCATTCATTGCCAAAAGTGAAGCCTCTTTGACTGTCACAGGGATCCAGCGTTCTCAACAGCGATGAGCTAAATGTGTGTTCCTTGGTGGCTTGGAGTAAACAAAGAGTTTATTTCAGCACCAGTGATGGTTCAGACCTGTCTCATTCAAAGGCAAGCTGACTTCAGATCACACATAAAGATAGGATGCCATTGTATCCCCAGGCATTAAGGCCTAAACACACTCACTTTCTCATCACCTGACCCCATTTCAGGGATAGTCACTTCTATAGCCATGTGTTGCCTTGGTCACCTGGGCACACAGAGCCAAAGAAGAACTAGGAGAAATACATTTATATATCTATGAAAAGGGCTGTCAGGAGAGCTGAGAAGAGAGATTCTGAGAATTGGAGACCGACTTTGAGAGAAACAGGAACAATGGTAACTCAGATAATGAGCTATGAAGGTAAAAGTGCAAGTTTGCTGAGTGTGATTGGAAAGAGAACTAAGAAGTGGATTAAGAAGTGTTGGGAATGTTTGTTAGTCATATGCCTGAGGTTGCTAACATCAGCTTTTTCTAACTCCCTGCCAGGGCTCAAGTGCTGGCAAAGTCAGTAGCACAGGGAAGCTGCCCTGCCATCCTCCCAGCCTTCCTCTTCCCTCCGTTGTGTGGAAACCATGGCATCCAAAAATTATTGCTGGCATGTTTGGAATTCTTAATGAAATTTTTCTTATTTACCTTAACAAGGTGTCAGATGCTAAAACAGGTATCCCACTCATGCTCCTACCTCATGAGTGTAAATATATTGGGCAAATCATTGTCTGTCTTATTTTGCTGTTGCTGCCCTAGTATGAATGAACTCATCCTTCTTTCCTTCTCCTTCCATATCTTCTTCAGCATAATAATAACTGTTCAATTGTATATATTCATAAACATGTATATATAATATATGTCATTTAAATATGTACATGATTATATATTTTAGGGAGTGTTTTGTAATAAATATAAAGTATACACATTATGTGTGGTTTAGAGAGCATTGTGGTGGTGGCCAGGTGCAGAACTGCTGCAGGAATCCAGGAAGGTAAGTCAGCACAATACAGAAGCAAGTGAACCCTGGGGGCATTGTGTGCATCCCACTGGTCTAGAACATTAGTGCCCAGGGGGATGGATTCAAAGGGGGGAGGCAGATCAAAGGCCACCACAAGTATTTATAGGTTTTAAAAAGAGTTACACCCACAGAGGAAAGGGAAATTAGAAATGCAAGAACCATTATGGCACTCAGAGACAAACAACAGGGACAACTGTCTGTCTTGAACTTAGACAAGTAACCCCCTCTCCCAACCCAAGTATTGTCACTTAGGTGACTCTTGGCTGTTGTTCCCCCATTTGGCATAAGCAAACACAAGTCATGCTCTCAACCCAGGCCTTAATTTTCACTGATAGAGTGGCAACAAACATGCATTTACAAAAAAAAAAATCACAAAAGAGAAAATGAAACAATATTTAATGAATAAGAGTCAGAATAAAAAATAAAGACCAGAACTACAAAGACTTCAGATACTGGGATTATGAAATATAGAATACAACCTGATTAACGAAACAAAGTAGGAATTAAAGACACTAGTAAGGAGCAGCAGGTATCAAAGTGATAATGTTCAGATGAAATTTGAAAAATATCCAGTAGAACTTATAGAAGTAAAGACTATCATAAATGAAATATAAAATACTAATCAATGGGTTAAACAGCAGTTTGGACACAGCTGAAGAGAGAATTGGTGAACTGGAAGATAGGTCTAAATAAATTACATGGAAGAAGAGGTGTCAAAAGAGATAGAAAATATGAAAGAATGGTTAGCAAACATTTAAGATAGACTAAAAATGACAATATACATCTAATGAGAGTTATAGAAGAAGAGGACAAAGAGAACTGGTTAGAAGCAGAATTTTAAAGCAAACGAGACTGCCCCTTAGTAATGTAAAATGTTAATAATAGGGGAAATTGGGTGTGGGGTATATGTACTACCTTCTATCTTTACACTATCTTTGTGCTTCTGTAAACCTAAAATTGTTTTAAAATAAAAAGTTGATTAGCATATCTCCTCTCCCAGAGACAGAGAGAGAGAGAGAAATTTTCCAAATACTATGAAAGACACAAATCTTCAGTCAGGAAGCCCTATGATTTCCAAGCAGAATAACTAATAAGAAGGTAGACAAAAGAACGTACTTAGACACATCATAGCAAAACTGCAGAAATCAGAGGCAATGACATCTTTAAGACAGCCAGTGAGAAAGGAAAGATAACCACAAACAAGTAATAATTAGACTGACAGCTGACTTAGCAGCAACAATGGAAGTCAGAAAATAGTAAGACAATATCTTCAGTATGCTCAGATAAGATAGTTGTCAAGCTAGATAGATATACTTAGCAGAACTACTTCTCAAGAACAAAGGCAAAATAAAGACATTTTCAGATAAACACTGAGGAAGTTGACCTCCAAACGCTTACTAATTGAAATTCTGAAGTCTATACTATAAAGAGAGACAGAAAGAGAAAGAGAGGAAAAAAAAAAAAGAATCCTCAATAGGTCTGAGATACAAGAAAGAAGGGTAAGCAAAATTTTTTAAAAATTCTGAATTTGGAAAAATCTTACATTGATGTTATAAAAAATAATATCTAGATTATGAGGTCAAAAAACAATGCTCCCTTTGAAAACTGTAGGGGAATCCTTACTCGTCTACACAGCTTCTGGTAGTTTGCTGGCAATTTTCGGCATTCCTTGGCTCGTAGATTGCTCCTTCTGGTCCTCCATGTTCACATCACCTTCCTTCTCTGTGTGTCTCTCTGTGTCCAAATTTCCCCTTTTTATAAGGACATCAGTCACATTTGATTAGGACCCACCCTAATAACCTCATTTTAACTTGATTACCCATGTAAAGACTCTATGTCCAAATAAGGTCACATTCTGGGGTTCTAGAGGATAGGATTTCAAGATATTTGGGAGAGGGAGGGGGAACAAGTCAACCCGTAACACGATCCCAATTCTAACTGGTGGTTTTAAACTCCGGACTTCACCCTTGGTTCTAATTGCTACTGAATCTTTCTTTTCCACCGCCCATCCTTTCAAACCTCCAAAGCCCGTGGTGCCCATGGTTCCATGCTCCTACACTGCTTATTATGGGCTAAACTGTGTCCTCCCTAAATTCATATGCTGAATCCTAACCCTCAGTACTTCTGAATGTGATTGGAGATAGTCTTTAGAGAGGTGATTAAGTTAAAATGAGGTCAATAGGATGGGCTATAATCCAATATGACTGATGTCCTTATAAAATGAGGAAACTTGGACATGCAGAGAAACACCAGAGAGGTGCATGCACAGAGGAGACACCTTGTGAGGACACAGTGAGAAGGTGGCCATCTGTGAGCCAAGGACAGAGGTCTCAGAAGAAACCAAACCTGTTGGCACCTGATCTTGGACTTCCTTCCTCCAGAACTGAGAAATCAATTTCCGTTGTTTAAGCCACTGAGTCTATGGTCTTTTGTTCCGCAGCCTGAGCTGACCAATCCACTGCTCAAAGCCCCTCCTGGCTGCATCTGGCAGTGCTCCTGAGCACTGTCCCCAGGCCTAACTCCCTCCTCCCCTCTGTGGGCTCTTCCTTGACTTACATCTCAGTGTGTGAAGTCCATGGAGCCGTCTTATCAGTTTAGGTAGGCGGCATGGCCACCCACAGGGTTTGTTACGCTCCCAACACTGTCCAGTGTGGCCTTTGATGCCACAGCACCTGTGGCTATGATGAGGGGCGATGGGAGCAGACCGAAGGATGGATTCCAGCAGCCGGTTTGAGACTATTGCTGGGCTCAGAGGATGTGAGAGACGATCACGTGAACATCAGGCAGCTTGCTGAAGGAGAAGCGTGACTGAAAAGCTCCGTTGAGACTTGAAACTCTTGTTTATTCCTGTAGGTCCAGCAGTGCAGAAAGAAGGAAGCCAGCCCTTCTAGCCTCTTCTACCTCCACATTGTCATCAGGCTCTGGATTTTTCCTTCCTTGGATTTCTCCTGGAAACAGCTTCCTTTACTTGGTGGATATCCAGATGTTCCCCTACCCCGTGGGGCTTTCCTTCTTCTTCTGGTTCTCCACTTGTTTCCTGGCCTCTCCTGCATAACAAGGGTTAACACAGTAAAGAGCCTTGAGTGTTGAACAACTCACTGTTCTGGGCTCCGTGGACACGGCTGTGGTCAAGGTTGACGTCAGGAGTTTATATTCTTGTGCTCTGGAGACCGTAGCTAAACAAACAAGAGAACTTTCGGGGAGCCAGGTGCTGAGAATTAAGATGGGGAGATGAGATGGCAATTGATCAGGGATGGCTTTAGATCAGGTGGCCTTTGGTACAGCTCTTGGGGTTGGGGAGCAATTGACAATTTATGATCGACAGTACTCTTACTCAAGCTGTGAAAGCACCAGGTACACAACAGAGTTCTGCCCTCTTGGCTCTAAGTTACAAAAAAGTAAATGTTTGCTTATCTATACCAGACAGAGGGGGTAACCAGACCCGGTTAGAAAGTGAATAAAAAGTGCTCCCAGGTCCCATTTCCTTTGCCTATTTAAAGGGGATGTTTAGCCATCTGGAAGTTTTCTTATCAGACATTTGATAAGGAAAAAGGATGTTTTGAAAGGTTGTTACCCAAGAACACATAAACCAGGAGAAACATATTTAACCTACCCTGGTACCTTCTTGAATTCCCAGACATTGAAAGGCCATTTAAAAGTGACTTGGGATCCCAAAGCCAGGCTGTCCCTTAGGCCCCAGCACTAAGTCCAGGGGAGCCCTTTCAGATGGGTACACTTTTGCCAAGGGTCTGAGGGCAAGGGAATGTAGCATCCCAGGTCTTACAGACATGCCCTGTGGAGCTCTGTGGCAGAACTCTGTGGGAGGGGCGCAGGGGAGGGGGCTGGGGGCCATACGGGGAGCATAGGGGGTGCCAGGAGCAGCTGGAGCCTCAAGGCCTCCCCTCAACCTCACCCCAAAATGGCAGGAGAGAGCGCTTGGCTCTTATCGCTGATGCACTGATGTTCATTCCAGGGCCAGCACACTGACTTTCAGCTCAGGAAGTGACTTCTTGGTCAATTGCTGCTTTGGAGGGACCTGCCAGGATTTGAAATGAAGCAGCAGTTCTTGTAACATCCAGTCATAAATCTAAATCTTTCTTTTTTTTTTTTAACTGAAGCAAAATAGTGAGATAACTTGACGTTTCGCATGCTTAAATTTAGAACAGATTATAGCAATTGAATACCCACATCATAAGCTGCTTCATTTAAGCACAACACACGTACCCAGGCTCAGCTTCATGTGATTTGAGTCTCGAGAGTGATTCTTCTTCTGCCAAAGTTTTTAAATCTTAGGCTGACTAATAAATTTCAGCCTGAGGATGAGGCCACCTGATCTCCAGTCTTGGCCCTCACTGGGTTGAGCAAAGGTGCCTCTCTGGGCCTCAGGAAACCCCTCTCTAAGATCTCACAGTGTGGTGTGCACACACTGTGTGGTGTGTACACACGGTGTGGTGTGCAATGCCCAGCTCTTGTGCCCAAAGTGTATCATCCCAGATGACCACAGGTAGTCTTTGGGATGATGTGAGCAGAGAGATCTATGAGATTACATTATGAATCTATGGCTAATAATGGCTATTAATAATAGATGCCACTCACCCAGTACTTCTCATGTGCTGGGCACTGTTGCAAGCATGCTTTGTTTGTCTTAATTGTCCTAGTTCTCATTCCTCATTTTACCAATGAGGAAACTGAAGCCCAGAGAGGTTAAGTAACTAGCCCAAGCTCAAACAGCTCTAAGCGGGGAGCCAGGATACAAACCCAGGCATGTGAGTGCACCCTATGCCTTCTAGCCTTTGGGTATCAGCCCTGAGATCTCCCCACCAGCACTGACATGGAGGGATGAGAATGGGATGGAGCTAGAGAGCAATGCTGACTCAAAGATGGGGGTGATTGTCTCTGGGCCCGTCCCAGAGCTGGGGAGAGAGAGACGTGGAGGCAGGAGGGATGAATAAATACAAAATGGGTGATCCAATTTAGAAAAGAAAAAAAAAAATCATTGCCCCATGACCATGAGCAAGGTGCAGTGTTTTAAAATTTCCCTTTCAAGATAATTGCTGTAGACCTTAGAAAAATAAATCTAATAGAGGAAAAAAGGAAAGGCAAAGGGAGCCCAGTGATTTGAGTATGAATATTCAGGTTTAAAACATCTTTTCCCCTTGAAATACACCCTCTTACCTTGGTGGAAAGTCCTGTTACTTTAGCTTTGTCTCAACGCTCACTCTGAAGGCTGGCTGGGCTTGTCAGTCAGGACCATCTGTGCTGGAATGAGGTTTCTTCCAAAGACCTGATTATGATTTTTCTTGGAGCTACACCTGACCTCATACACTTAAAGAGGAACGTCTTCCCTTCTGCTTGCTGTCTCCCTTCCTGCCTAAATAGGTGCTTGCCTGATACTCTACAGGCAGGATAGCGGGAGGCAGGTTATTGGGTTTTCGGAGAAACCGTTTCCTTTTCGTAGGACATAGCTGCAGAACCCGGGAAGCGCAGAGATTCAGCCAGAAATGTTTGCGGGCTTTGCCTGAGGACAAAACATCCAGAACAAAGTGAAGCATTTAGTCAAAGCCAGTGGACCTAATCTTTCCAACCCTTTCTTTGTTTTTTTTTCCTACTCAAAAGTTGTTAGAATGAATTCACCTTGCTTTTGGTGGGTTTTCTTGTGGATATTTGTTTGGACTGACTGCATTTATACACATGCTTGTCAATAGTTTCACCCCTTCTGTGACCTAATCTGGGCCCAATTGATAACTATTACAAGGCGGGTGCTATGAAGATGAGGAAATGGGAGAGAGTGGGCTTCACAGAAAATTATGAGAGCCCCTGACTTTAGAGGCTTCCATTCAAATGAAGCCACCATCTAATGTTTAAATAGGTCCATTTAAATAAATGCATAAAGTACAAGAGACTCATCCCTCTTGTTGGAGCTGGATGGTTAAATAAGACTGAATTAGAGATATTATTATTGATAATAATGGTAAACGACACCATTTATTGAGCATCTATTATGTGCTTGGCAACGTTATCGTGTGGGAGGTACTATCTCTATTTGGATGACAGAAAGCAGACCCTGTGAGGCGCCAAGGTCACAGAGCAAGCAGTGGCAGAGACGCAGGTCCGAGTCCAGAGTCTGTGCTCACGTGGCCCCAGATGAAGAAAATGAGACACAGATTCTCATAATGTGACTTACTCATGCACGGGTGCAAAACTTGCTAATGAATAAAGCAAAATAATAATAAAAGGAGCTGGTCTGAGGACCTGGGATTGCCTGGGTTCAAAACTGAGTTATAAATACAATTCCAATCATGAAACTCTCCATATGACACTGGATACGTTACTTAAACTCTCTGAGCCTCTACTTCTTCATCTCCAAAATGGGCTAATAATGCTTAGTTCATAGCATTGTCATGAGGCTTAAATTAGATACACCATGTTATGTGCTGAACTCAGGAATTGGCATATGGTATGTAATTGATAATGTTGGTTATTGTACGGGTCTTCAGTGAGAGCAGGTGACTATTTGTCCAGGGTGCTTTTCTTGACCTTTTACCCTCATGCCTCCACCTCCACTGCTTCCTGCAGGAGTCCTGCAGTGTCAGCCATTATGCTCTTATACTGCTAACTCCCCTTGAGGTCAGAGAAGCAGATGGCTGGGGATGGAAGGCAGTCAGGACCTTGGCCAACATGCCAGTTGAAGGTCCTGGCCAATGGCCTTGACTTTGCCAGCGCAAACCTTTTTTTATACCTGACAAGGCAAACTACCACGTGTCAGGTCAAGACAAGAACAGGGGTGTAAAGAGAGAGCCAGCCCATGAGATAGGAACAGGGGTAGGTCAGAGACCCCCTGGAGGTCACTTTCAGCCCTATGATTTGATATTGGCATAAAACTGAAGGCAATACATTGAACTCTGAGACATTCCCACCTCCCACCTGACCTCAGTCTGGGCAATCTTCCTGTTAGTCAAGAGAACAAGCCATAAATCTCCCTGTGGACGGGAGTGCTGGGTGCACAGTGAACTCTGCTGTCTCGTCTGTTTTCCAGAAAGGGTTGATGGATCCTTCTCCTCACAGTTATTTCAGCACAGTAGAATTTCAACAAGACAGAAATAGAAGACAGAACGGTTGGTCCTGTCAAAAGCTCTTAATATAATTATGAGAGTCAGGCCTCTGCATGTACCACCCCCCAGCCCACGAATAATTAGGGTGCGAGAGGCCGGGAACTGAATGGCGGTGGGGGAGGCGTGGGGAGGGGCGGCGGGCTGAGGACGTGGTGATTAGTGTAACGGCTGCTGCTTCTCTGCTGGGATGCCCCGGTCCTGCAGACCCCCTGGCAATTCTGCAGCTTCATAAAAGCTCCACTTAGAGCTTGGATCATCCCAGGCAGCAATTAGTGGCTCTAACAGTTTCAGCTGATGGCCTTATGGCTGTCCCGCCTCAACTCCCTTTACTGAAGGTTACTTATATAGAGATATGCCCTCATCACCCCCGACACCCACAGTATATGCAGAAGGTGGCCGGGACATGTAGGCCATGGCACCAGGCTTCGGGTCTGATGGGGACCTCAGAGGCAGGCCCAGCCTGAGCATTCGGGCTACCAATGGGAAAGCAGAGGCCCTCTTCCCTTGAACATTTGCTTTCTGTTTAGTGTTTAATTTTCTCTCTGAAAGGCAATCTATGGAATGGAAAAAAAAAAAAAAAAAAAAAAAAACCCAGTCCCTAAAGTCCATTCGAACTTTCTCTTCTCCAGGTTAATTTCCATTCTAATGCTTATGTAGCCCCCACCGCAGTGTTAGGCATTTGTTACTCTAATTCTGCCGCTATTCTCCCCAAGGTTTGCTGTTTTGTCAGGGGCCTGTGCTGTTCCATTGCAGGGTTTGGAGCAGAATTACCGAGCTCAGTGTGAATGGAGGGGCTCAGGAGGGGCCCAACACCCAGGGAAGGAGCTCTCCATGGATTCTTTCTTCCCAGCCCCAGAGGTAGGCTGTCCTTTAGCTCTGCTGGCCGCCACCTGGCACCAGAGCATCCATTCTACACTGGGGGTGAGGTGACAGAGCCCCGCGCTCCGTACACGGAACAGACTTGGGTCCCCAAAACCTGCTCCTTCATGATTCTGCACTTGGCCCCTGCTGACAGCGGTGCTGACTGTATCTTTAAGAGACACCTCAGCTTAGTCCTTAAAAGTGCTCTCTTGAGTCAAACTGGATTGCTTTGGTTTGAATCTAAGAACTGTCACTTACCAACTATGTGACTTTGGACAAGTCCTTTAACTTCTCAGTTTCACCATCTGTAAATTGGATACCAACAGTACAGGGCATTAAAAGACTTACCATTGTTGTTAGCATTAAATGAGTTTATAATAGATATAAATTGCCTGTAAGAGTGCCGGGCACAGAGTCAGGGTCAGCAGGTGGTGGCTATAGTCACTATTACTGTTATTAGTCCCTCCTGGGGCTGGCCTGGCTGCAGAGGCAGGAGCTGCGTGCCCAGCAGGATGTGCCCTGCATCTCAGCAGCGCAGGGTGTGAAGGGGTGGCCATCCCTGCTGGGTCCACCGGATGCCAACTGCTTGGTACCCACACACTGGATTCTCCTGGACCAATGGGCGCTCCCATCCCTTCACAGGCTCCATCCTTATCCCTCTCACCCGCATGGCCTGGGGACTCCTGGAATGTGACCTATTTGAGGAGGACAGGCAGGCAGGGAGGAAATCAGGAATTCTGATTCTCATCCTCAGAGGGATTCAGTCCCTAGGCCATGGCCACTCAACTAGTAAGTGGCATTGCAGGAGCTCACACGCACACTGGCGTGACTCCCAGGGGCACACTTGCCTACGAGGCCCCTTGGGGTGACGACCCTTTTGCCGGGGGCCGCTCTGTGTCATCCCAGGCTGTGGAGTGGTGAGTGGTGTGAACGGTTCCAGCAGCGAATCTCGGAAAACCGAAGTGGGGCTGTTTCATAGCCTCCAAAGGCTGGAGACAGGCTCTGGTTCGAGACTCTCCAGGAGGGAGAGGCTGGCCGACTTTGAAGACCTCACCGAAAGAAGCCTCTCCAGACACAGTGTGAGCTGACACCTTCAGGCCAAGTGTGGAGGACAGAGCCTAAAACGCCTGGCCACCAGTTCCACCTTACGGGACCCAAAGCCTCACCGATCTGTGCCCCTGCCCACTGGCAAGGGCCGCCAGGATCAAACCAGAGCCTGCTCCCTGCTGCCCAAGGGCCCTCCCTCCCTGGCACGTGTGCATAAACCCTCGGCTCCCACCAAATGAGCGTCCAGGCAGGAGGATGGGCAGCTGTCTCTGTCGGCCACCCCTCTGCAATTTCCCGACTTGATTTGCGGCGCGCCGCCAGCTGCACAAGTTGGCTGCTCCGCAGTGTAGAAACGCAAACTGGAAGTCCGCGGGCACGTCAGAGCTCCCCGCTGCACTGGGCCTCCAGCAAGCTGGGCGGGGTCCAGCGAACCCCAGGAGTGTGGATCCCCTGAGGGCTGTTCTCGGCCTTGGTGTGGTCACACCTCCATGTCTGCAACCTGCCCCCCCACCCCCTCCCACCCCTTGCCCAGGGCTTTCCGTGCTGGACTCCCCCTTCAAAGAGGCCAGGCCCTTCGCCTGCCTGTGATTCTCTCCCTGTTCAGGCTCTGGTTATATCACCTGGGGAACGGCTGTTTTAGGCTGGATTTCCCTAGATCAAGAGTATTCCAGCTTTGTTCCCGGCAGGCCAGGCAGCCCCAGGGTGATCTAAGGAGCTGCCAGTGTCTTTGGTGTTGGTCACTTCCCAGCCATAACCTCCTCAGGTCCTGGCTCTCCTGTGATCTTTACATACCATGATCAGCAAAGGTCAAGGATCTGGGCCCCTAAGGCATTCCCTTGTCAGTCTAGAGCCTTCACTGCCCGTTAAGAGATCCATCTTCCTGAGGCCCTTACAGAAGAGGAGGGGAGAAGTGTCGAGGACAGAGCTTGGCTTTGGGCCCAGATCTGGGCTCCAGGACTGGAATGCTGAGTAGCTCTGGGCAAGGGATAATTCTAGCACTCAGAATGCTCCCCACACAGTAAGGAGAGTGGTAGCTCCACTAACTGTCATTATGTGAGCAGCCCAGGCCACTGTGCACACTCAGTGCTCCTCAGATGCCTGTGAAACCATTTCCCATGAAGCCCATGACACCCCGGCTGCTGGTGAGCTTGGGCTCCTGCTGAAAGCAGGCTGTGCTTGTTTGAATCTGGGAGAAAGGGAAAGGAATGGCCTTGAACCTGGCTGCCTCCGGAAAAAGGTAGCAACAAAATCCAGAGCTTCCCTGAGCAGGAGAGCTAGGCATGGAAGGGCACGTGCAAAAGAAAGTGAAGAGGAGATGGCAAGGGCGCCACACATAACTTGCCTATTTTGCCTTTTCGCACATCCTCAGGCAACTTCCAGATTCTGGAGTTTCCTGCCCAGCCACCCTCCATAGACCCAGCCCCTCGCTTTGCACCTCATTCATGTCCCATGGTTTCATGGTCTTGTTCTTTGCAGGGACAGCTGATTCCCAGCGCTGATCCTTGAGACTGCAAACACTTCTCTGTGTTGGGAGGATGGTCGGTAGAAACATGTGGTCTGCTCAAGGCATTCTGGAGGTTCTAAAGATTGGGAGTTCTATGGAAGAATTGGAGGAGGTAGACAGGCAGGACTTTCAGCTAACAAGCCTCCTGGGGCACTTTGGAATCCCGCCACAGGCCTCTCTGCTGGCACAGTTGACGGCCAGGAAAAGAAGTGAACAGCTGCCCAGAGATGTGTGTGACTGAAAGATCAGGCTGTTGGATGCATGGATTGGTCCTCTTGGATCTTGGGAGGTGTGCTGGCGGGAAGAGAGGTTGGTCCCACAGAAGAGCCTGGCCCACCACGTGTCCGTCTGGCTGTGGGGCCCATACTGCCTCCCCCGGGGGCTGCCTGCATGCAGAAAGGCAGGGAAGTCTCAAGGAACAAGATGCACGAGCTGGGCAGGCGTGCAGGAGCCAGCAGCACACCTGGGTTCCTTCCTGTCCTGGGGAAGCCTCACAAGGAACCAGCAGCCCCTACCCCAATTCTGTCCCATGAGAGTATCCCAAATACAATCACAGAAGAGGTATGTTGGTGCATCTTCAATGCTACAGACATAAATTAGGCAATTTCCCTGATACCTGAACTGCCCCACATGACATTTGATTTAATTCTTCATAACCAGCATCAGTGACTACTGATCTCCAAAGCAATGAATGAAGCTGCCCAAGGTTCTGCCGAAGAAGGTGGGTACTGCCCTGGCCAGAGGTGTTCTGAGCCGTCAGGCACCACTTCCCCCCCTTAGTTCTCAAAGCCCAAGTCCCTCCCATCAGTCATTTCTGGCCTTACCTTATCGATCCTTTTAATAGCAGGCAGTAACAATTTATTAGCACTTTTCCAGAGTCTCTGCCTCCTGGCTAGATCTTTTTCCATCCTGAGAGCTGAAGTAATATTTCTTCTAAATCTAGCTCTCTTCAAGGCACTACGGGAGGCCAGTCTGAGTGAGTCAGGGATGCTACAGAGAAGGAAGAATTAAGTTAGGACATTTCCATTTTCCCACTGCTAATTTATGAACAAATAAATTTGTTGGTTACAATTGAGCAACTGTATGGGGCTGGGGGGAGGGGACTACAGAGACCAGATGAAAACAAGCCATCTTTGATTTCCCTTTACAGAATTTTATCTTTTTCATTAAAAAAAATGTTTAATACAGTTTTAAATGTTACTTTCTACTTACAGTTATTACAGAATATTGGCTATATTCCCAGAGTTGTACAATACAGCCTTGAGCCTATCCTACCCTCACTACCCCACCCCGGTTTGTCCCCCGCCCCGGTAACCACTAGCTTGTTCTCTCTGTGAGCGTAATTTGATTTTTAAAAGTGGGTTAGGAGGTGAAAGGACAGCGCAGCTTGAGCCGGGTGGGTCGCGGGCTGGACTTCCCGGCAGCCCAGCCTCCCTGCCCTGCTCTTGTGACGCAAACTTTCGGTGCTTCAGTTTTACCCACGACCAAAACGAGGTAAGGAAGAAGCCACTTCCCTAACTCCTGCCCCACTAGTTGATTCCTGACTCCTCTCCTTCCGGAGAATGAACTGCCGGGAAGGCGCTGGCGGCTCGCGCACCGGCAGGAGGCGCCCGACTGCGGGAAGGAGGAGAAATTCAGGAGACACTGGGCCGCGGGGAAGGGGCCCCGGCAGCCCTTCTGGCTTCTCAATTGTCCTCCCGCACCCGCCAGGAAGCAATCAGGGACTCGGCCTGGGCAGGCGTCTGGGGCCGTATAAACTCAAAGCGTTTACCCTGCTGGTGGCTGAAAGGAAAGAGGCCAAGAAGAGGCCAGGGACTAAGAAAGTCCCACTGCGGGACCAGCGCTGCAGGCTTTCGGGCTAGAGGTGCCTTTGGAACCAGAATGACTGCTTCCCAGAGGACGGACTGCTGGCCCAGGGCTGCTTCACCCTCCCCACGAAGGCCCTGCTCTGTTACCTTCCGGTCCTCTGCCCACCACCTCCCACTTCCCAGAGCCGATCCGCACCCCAGGCACCAGCTCCGCGCGCGTGCGCAGTGCCAGCCCTTGCGCCCACTCTCCACCTGACTCTCGTTTGATTTGCCCAGTAACAGACGTCACTGTGCTCAGAGCAAAACAGAGGCTCAGAAAGGGTAAGTGGCTTGTCCAAGACCACACAGCTAGTAACTGACTTCAAATGCAGTCCATCTGCTTGATTGTTTACTTATTTTTCCAACATTAATACTATAGTAAGTTACTGACATATAGTTTTATATATAGAACTTTAATATATTTGTAAAATTATGCAATATATTAAATTATTTTATAGTTAATGACTATTTTTATTATTACTGTTGAGGTTTTATTTATTTTTCGAATAGGCAGTAGTGCATGCAATTCAAAATTCAAAATACACCAGAGGAATGCAGTGAAAAGTCCCCCACCTCAACCTTTGTCTTTCAGCCACCCAGGTCCCTCCTCTCCTCAGGAGCAACCACAGTTAATCCGTTTCTTGTGTATCTTTTCAGAGACAGCGGAATAGATAAAGATGCAGGGGTCCACTAGCCAAAGAATGTAGGCAGCCCCTAGAAGCTGCAAAAAGCAAGGACACAGATTCTTCTCTGGGACCTCCAGAAAGAGAAACAGCCCTACTGACGTCTTGATTTTAATCGCTTAAGACCCATTGCAGACGTCTGACCTCCAGGATAATAAGGCAATAAATCTGTGTTGTTTTAAGCCACTAAATCTGTGACCATTTGTTACAACATCTATAGAAAACTAATATGAGTTCCCAGTTTATAACTTATCAAATAAATATTAGATTAAATATTTAAATAGGAATACCATACAAACAAACAAACAAAACTTGTGGGGAGAGTAGATCTTATAATTATGGCTTCAAAGACAAAGAGTGAAAGCATTTTTAAAAACCTCTATATATTAAAAATAAACCTATAATGAAATTATCACGCAACTTACAAACTGGAAAAATATTTGAAATGTATAAAATGAACAGAGAATCATCTTGAATGGTAAAGTTAAGGGTGATCTTCTACAATGAATGTGCATTTTTTTTTTGGAAAGAAGATACATATTTCGACAGAAAGAAATTGTTACTGTGGCAGTTGTATTAAAAATGAATTAGAGACAAGTATGGGCACTTCACCAAAGAAGATATAGGGATGGCAAATAAGTGTATGAAAAGATGCTCTACATCATTACTCACTAGACAAATGCAAATTAAAACTACATTGATACACCACTGCACACCTATTAGAGTGGGTTAAATTAAAAAGATGGACCATATCAAGTGCTAACGAAGACATGAAGCCACTGGAGCTCTCACACTCTGCTGGAGAGGATGTAGAATGGTACAACCACATTAGAAAACTTGAAAGATAAGCATACACCTACCATATGATGCAGCCATACCACTCCTAGGTATTTTCCCAAAAGAAATGAAAGCATGTGCCCACACAAAGACTTATATGCAAATGTTCATAGCAGTTTTATTTTTAATAGCCCCAAAGTGGAAACAACCTGTCCATCAACAGGTTTATGGATAAACCAATTGTAGTATAGCCGTACAATGGAATACTACTCAGCAATAAAAAAGAATGAACCATTGATATCTGCAACAACATGGAGAGATCTCAGAATAATTACACTGCATGAAAAAAGACAGACCAAAAAAAAAAAGACTACATACTGTATGGTTCCATCTATAAAATTCTAGAAAATACAAACTAATCTATAGTGTCAGAAAGCAGATCAGTGGTGGCCTGTGGTTAGGGTGGAGTGGGGAGGGGAGAAAGGGAGGGGTCACAGTGGTGCACAGGGAAACTTCAAAAGGGGTGGGTATGTTTACTATCTTGCTTGTGATGATGGTTTCACAGGTGTACACATACATTGAAACTCATCAAATTATGTGCAGTTTGTTGTATGTCAATTATACCTTAAGAAAGTGGTACTTAAAAATGGCTTGATCTTGGAAAGAGATGGAAGAAACTTAAATACATAACACTAAGTGAAAGAAGCCAATCTGAAAAGGTTACATACTATATTATTCCAACTATATGACATTCTGGAAAAGGCAAAACTATGGAGACCATGAAAAGATCAGTGGTTGCCAAAGGTTGGTGGGAAGAGAAGGATCAACAGGCAGAGCACAGAGGATTTTTAAGGCAGTGAAATTATTCTTTCTGACTGAGTATCCACTATAATGGTGGACACATTTGTCCAAACCCATTGAAGTTACAACACCAAGAGTGATGTGTAATATAACCTACGGACTTTGGGTGGTTATGACGTGCCAATGTAGATTCATCAGTGGTGATAAATGTTCCGCTCTGGTGAAGGATGTTGATGGTGAGGGTGGGTTGTGCATGTGTGGGACAGAGTGTACAGGAGAAATCGCTGTACTGGCTGCTCAACTTTGCTGCGAACCTAAAACTGCTCTAAAAAGTAACGTTTAGTTTTTAAAAACTGGCTTGAACCATTGAATATGTTTTGTCTCTCATATCAGGGCTCTGGGGGCAGAGGGGGTCAAGGGTCTGTTCAGGTGCTACAGACACTACTGAGGACACAGATGCTTCCCATCCTTGGGCTGTGTCTCCCCTCCTCGTGTTACGAAAATGGATGCAGCTTTTCAAGAAGTCACATGCAGGCACAGCCATGTGTAGCAAAGATGAACTTATTTCTTCTTTTAGACGTCTTTTTTTAAGAGAGAGGAAAACTCTCCTGTGAGCTCTTCAGAGACTTTCCCTCAGGTCCCATTGGCCAAGGCTGAGTCGCATATCCATGGTCTGACTGTAAGGGAGTCTGGGAAGCGGAAGGGGGAGGGTTTCCCCGTGGGCATCCACCAGCACTCCTCTGGCACTTACAAGGCTGTGTGGCTCCTTCCTCCCGCTTTCTCCACCTGCTGCGCTCAGCCTCATTCTGTTCTCTCTGGCGCTCCCTTACCCCACTCTCTACCCCAGAGGGTTCAGTGGTGCCCACTGGGGTTCCCATAGGCCTTTCTATATAACTTCATTGTCCTTCTGTCTAGACTGCCTTATGCGTGCATATGTCTTAACGGCCAGACGTGAGCTTCTAGAACCACCCCTCTTTCATTAGGAGAGTCCCGGGACCTAGCCCAGTTATGCTTGAAAAAGTGAACTTGAATAGGAAGAAAAAGCTGATGGAGCTAGAAAAGGTCCCGGAGAGGACACAAGGCAAAGGTGGGAGGTGGGAGGCGAGGAGCCGAGTCAGTACAGAAGCGGGTACTAAACACTGGAAGGCTTCAGTACTGAAGCAGCAGAAATGATCAAGACCTAGCATGATAAAGGACATCACTTAGATGAGCTCAGAAAAAATAGACCTGGGAATATCACTCTGAAATTGAAAGGAGAGAATTTTAAAACAGAGATGGCACAGCTGGCCTCATGGGACAGAATTCTCTGTTCATTCAACATGTGGAACTTATTACCTCTAATAGGTCGTTCAGGAAAGACTACAACAATTTTTAAGTGGTTAAAAGCTACTAAATGGACAAAGTGACTACACTTGTTAATGCCAGGCCCTGCAGCCTCGCAAAACACCCTCTCCCGATCTCAGTTCTCCAGAGGTATCTTTGGGCTGGATGAGTCACGTGGGTCTGAAGTGAGCCTCAGGTTATCCATGCTTCATGACTCATCAGATCGAAAATCACCTCTGTGGGGCAGAGATTCCTGACAGCAGGAGAAAGAACAGGAGATGCTCCTGACCCCAGGATTGTACAGTCATTTCAGTAGCGACTGACTGTTCCTTGCCGGCCATCCCAGGCAGAATTCTAGAGACGCCCTGGAAGTTCGGGCCCCAGTCTTAGTTGGCTGGTGGCCAGCAGGCCCTAGCATTGGAATCAGGATGGTTCCTGCATATCAGGACCATTGCTGTTCTGAAGCCATTTATCTGAGGAGTACAGACGCTCTCTAAAGAGTCCAGCCCACTAATTGCAGACTCAGAGTCTTTAAGGAACATTTGAGCTGAATCAGGTTGAGATTCTCCGCTGAGCATAGCTCTTCTATTCTCTAAGTTCACTGGAAGCACCGGAAAGAAATCTTGCAGCAATCGTTTAATCTCATTCACCTGCATCCCAGCCCCCCAACCTCAAGCTGCACCCAGTTTTAGGAGTCTCTAAGGTCTAAACCCAATTGGCCCTTTTCTCCCACTCCCAGCTTGGGCATTGCCAGGCGGCTCTCCAAACCATGCTCCCTGGCTCCCCGTGATGGGCCCTGGGGCCTGGGGTCCCCCCCTCCTCCCACTGCTTCTTCCAGCAGCTGCTCCCAGATTTGCTCTCCCCAACCTAGCAACCTCTGTCTCCTTCCCTTCTCTTTGAGCAGACGGTCCCCTCTTCTCTTTCCCCAAGAGGGCTGAGACCATCCTCACCAGCTTTCTTCCTTTTCTCCTCCTCTGATCTCCTTTGTGAGCTAGATATGTTAAGTTTTCTCTGTTCTTCCAAAAACCAAAATCACTGCCTCTCTAAGACTTGCCTTCCCCTCTCCGTTTCCATCCTCAACACCGCTACACAGTGACCTTTGGTTTGCGCCTCCCCTCCTCACCTGTGGTTCCTGCCCCCACTCCTCTACTGAAATGGCTCTTGCCAGAGCACCAGTGACCTCCTGGTCACCAAAGTCTAGGGCCATTTCCAGGACTTTGTTCTTTTTCCTTCCCTCACGGTCACTAGCCTGCTTCCGACTCTCCTTCCCTGACTCTTCCCTGTCCTGGACCCCCAGCATTTCTTCCGGATGACCCGATCAGCCATCTGCACTGCAGTCTGGACCTTCTTGTTTGAATGAGAACATCTTGCTTCAGGGACTCTCGCTACCTTCTGGACTAAGTCAGCCCCCTGACATGATGGGCTGTCACGGATGTGGCCCCGGCAGGCTTGCCTGCATCATTTGGGACCGCTTGTCCCTAGCCCCTTATACTTCAGTCACATCCAGACTCTTGTAGCCCTCTCATTGGTTTCCATGAGTTTGCAGGTGCTGTTTCCTCTGTCTGGAATACCTCTCTTCCCGCCACCACTCGCCTCTCCACCTCAGTGGAGGAAGCCGTGCTCCTGCTGCTTTTCCTGAATGTGTTCTATGCGCTTAAACTCGGCAGCAGCCTCAGCCCTTTGGGTGCCAGGAAGGTACCGTGTAGCCCAGCACGCAACAAACAGACATCCCGGTCTCCTGCTTCCACACTGGCTCCCTCTGAACATCCATTCCATCTCAGAGTGTCAACTTGCAGCTCAGTTCGGCAGAAATGCGTGGATGCTGCCCTGCAAGCACACGTTTGGCTAATTCTCAGCTCTCCGCCTTTATGCCTCACGTCCTCTCCTAAGGCCAGACCCATGTCCCTGCCTGTTCGCAGGACGGGAAGTTCTGATCAGCACTGATTCCTTTCCTCTCTCTCCCCCCAGCTACCAAATTCTGTCCCTTCATCCTTCACAGCCTAAACAGACAGACAAGCAAAACAAACAAAGCCCTATGCTTTGTCTTTCCTTTCTAGTACTCAATCTGGCTGTGATGGTTCATTTTCTGTGTCAATTTGGCTAGGCCACAGAACCCATTTGCTCAAACATGAATCTAGACGTTACTCTGAAGATGTGTTTAAGATGAGATGAACATTTAAGTCAGCAGGCTTTGATTAAAGCAGATTATCCTCTCAAATGTGGGTGGGCCCTGTCCAATCAGTTGAAGGCCTTAAGAGAAAAAAGACTGAGGTCCTCTGAAGAAGAGGGAATTCGGCCTGCAATCCACCTTTGGACTCCAGCTGCAACATGAACTCTTCCCTGGGTCTCCAGCTGCCGGCCCACCCTGCAGATTTTAGACGAGCTGCCTCTACAATCAATCATGTGAATCAATTCCTTAAAATAAACCTCTCTCTCTCCACACACACACCCTATTGCTTCTGTTTTTCTGGAGAACCCTGACTAATACACTGTTCTACCTCCTAACTCAGCTCCCTGTTCCTGTGTTCACTCCCCTCCAGCCCACTCCAGTGATGCTCGCTGATTTTTTTGTAATGTTAATTTGCTCACAAAATTTGCTGGATCCCTACTGTTTATCAGTGGATGGCTGTGTTTCCCAAATATCAGATGTTTGTGTATCTTCACCATGTTTGACATGGGTTTTCAGTGTCTCGTCTATACAGTTACTTGTTTTAGATTTTTCTTTACACTGACCCTTCTCAGGGATGTTTGCATTTTGGCAGGAATGTGTGAATTTTTTTTCAACTTTTTATTTTTATTGGAGTATAGTTGATTAACAATATTGTGTTAGTTTCAGGTGTACAACAAAGTGATTCAGTTATACATATACATGTGCCTATTCTTTTTCAAATTCTTTTCCCAATTAGGTTGTTACAGACTATTGAGCAGAGTTCCCTGTGCTATAGAGTAGGTCCTTGTTTGTTATCCATTTTAAATATAGCAGTGTGTACATATCAATCCCAAACTCCCTAACTAGCCCTCCCCCCTCCCCTCCCCCCTGGTAACCTTAAGTTCGTTCTCTAAGTCTGTGAGTCTGATTCTGTTTTGTAAATAAGTTCATTTGCGTCATTTTTTTTAGAATTCTGCATATAAGCACTATATTATGATATTTCTCTTTTGCCATCTGACTTACTTCACTCAGTATGACAATCTCTGGGTCCATCCATGTTGCTGCAAATGGCATTATTCCATTCTTTTTAATGGCTGTATAATATTCCATTGTAGATATGTAACACATCTTCTTTATCCATTCATCTGTTGATGGACATTTAAGTGGTTTCCATGATTGTCTATTGTAAATAGGGCTGCGATGAGTATTGGGGTGCAAGTATCCTTTCGGGCCATGTTTTTCTCCAGATTTATCCAGGAGTAGGATTGCAGAATCATATGGCAACTCTATTTTTAGTTTCTTAAGGAACCTCCATACTATTCTCCATAGTGGCTGCACCAATTTACAGGAATGTGTGAATGTTTAAGATAAAAGCTCTTGCAGTCCCAATCAAAAAGTGAAGAGCAGTTTTGTGGAAGGGTTTTGAGCTTTCCTAATTCCCTGCCACCACGCAAGCTGGTCCTCTTGACTTGAAGCTAAATTTCTAAGATGGAAAGTCCCAGCAAGATTGAGACGTGTGGGACTTCCCTGGTGGTCCAGTGGTTAAGACTGCACGCTCCCAATGCAGGGGGCCTGGGTTTGATCCCTGGCTGGGGAACTAAGTTCCCGCATGCCGCAACTAAGAGCCTGCATACTGCAACTAAAGATTCCACATGCCGCAATAAAGATCCCCCATGCCACAACTAAGACCCAGCACAGCCAAATAAATAAATACATATTACAAAAAAAAAAAAGATTGAGATGCATGACACAGATTACTACACCTCTCTTGAGTCATCAAGACAGAGGTGGGGGGCTTCCCTGGTGGCGCAGTGGTTGAGAATCTGCCTGCCAATGCAGGGGACACGGGTTCGAGCCCTGGTCTGGGAAGATCCCACATGCCACGGAGCAACTGGGCCCGTGAGCCACAATTACTGAGCCTGCGCGTCTGGAGCCTGTGCTCCACAACAAGAGAGGCCGCGATGGTGAGAGGCCTGCGCACCGCAATGAAGAGTGGTCCCCACTTGCCACAACTAGAGAAAGCCCTCGCACAGAAACTAAGACCCAATACAGTCATAAATAAATAAATAAATAAATAAATAAATAAATAAATAAAAGAACGTGAATTTCTTAAAAAAAAAAAAAAGACAGAGGTGGCTCCTTCATGCAATTTGTCTCTTCAGCTGAGGTTGGGAGTGGAGATGGTGAATGTTTGGTCCCACCTGTGGGGGTAGGGATGGGGGTGGGGAGTATGAATGAAGGAAGAAGAGGAAGAGGGCAAGAGACCACCCAAGTTTTCGTAACTTACTCTCTGACGTTTGAAAATACCCTATTTCATTATTTTCTAGGATTGATTTCTGCAACATCTATTCCGACAAAAATATTAGAAAGAAATACGTAGTTTCTTTGCATCTGGTATCCCCTTTGTCAATATTAAACGACTTAGTCACTTCTCTGGGGAATTAAAGAGGTTGATTCATGGCTATGTGACCCTCTTGTCACTTCTGGTTCCCTTTTCCGTGTTCTATATCAAGACTCAGAGCCCTAGGAAAGGGCATTTTTGCACTCAGAGAAGAACCTGAGAAGAGCCTGTAAGTAAACTTTCAGAATAATCTTGATTTTGAAATTGCTTTTTTTTTATAAGAAAAAATTAAGTATTAGTAAATTGGAATAAACAGTTGAGACCAGAGGAAACTTTAAACCTCTGCCTCTATCCCCGACAGTTTACCTCTGTACAGATATACCAGAAAGTCTTTGTTAACCTTGGCCTGAGGGATCTGAATCCCTCATCTCAGGGAGGACTGCAGCTTGAGCATCTTCTTAACAGAACAGCTGTGTGGACTTGGGCCATCCCTGGCTTTTGAAGAATTGATCTGTTAGCCAAGCCTCGGGTCGGGGAGAGGAGCAGGGCTGGCTCGGAAAGGCTGCCAGGCCTCACAGACAGTGCCATGCCGGACTGAATTTTTCTGTAGACACTCCTCTGTTTACCCAGTAGCTCTCATTAATCTTTCCTTTCTTGTGTGAAGGTTGCTTTCAGAGAGGAAGGGGTTCGCTGGCTTTCCCAAGGCAAGAATGATGAAAACAAAATTATGAGGAATTCATTTCACCTCTTGGCACTGCTCGAGCTATTTTGGCAGGCTCAGAGAACACTGCGGTCCCGACCAATTTATAAGTTTGCAAGAGCTTTAAAAAAAGAAAGAAAGAAAAAGAGAAAAGGACAAGAAACGCTCCGTCCTCCTTTTGTCCCCCTTACCGGTGCTGGGCTTCTGCAAAATGCCAGCACCCAGAGTGGGCTCGGCCACTCTCCTTTGCCTTTATTTCCGAGACTGTGGGCTGGCAGGACCCAAGGGAGCTGTGGTCCCCAGAGGTGAAGTGACCTATCCAAGGTCACATGCAGGCCGGACCACAGGTCTCCTGTCTCCCTGCCCCGTGGTCTTTTTCTATCCCACTCTGCCCTTTCTCCAAATCCCCTTTAAAATGAGATTCCCATCAAGTCCTGAGGTCAATGAGAGGCTGATGTGTTAGACTAGGTTCCCACAGGGGATTAGCAGAGCGGGTCGGAGAAGCAGAGAAAGAGAACATCGGCAGTGGGGTTTATTTTCCCCCAGGCTGTCTGCAGACTGTATCTGGGCTTGTTGAGCATAAGCCACTGGCTTCTGCATGGGGAGCCGGGTCAGAAGGAGCAGGTCTCACTTACTGGAAATCTCAGGCTGTCAGACAAGGTGAGGGCTCCCCACTTGGGGAAGGAGGGAAGCAATAGGACCGCGTTGAGTTCCTTGTCCTCTGGGTCCTTCCCCAAAGAAGGCTGCATTGGTTTCTCCTGCACTTGCAAAAGCAATGATCCTGTGGGTTTCTGTTTGCCAGCGCCAGAGCGACACTGGTGACGTGCTTTTTCAATATCCCCCCAATCTTGAAGGCGCCCAGGCTGGGCCACTTTGGAGGCTCTAGTTATTATTGTCACAGCTGCTGACTGGGCCTTGTATCTGAAGCAAAGGATGCGTTCTTTGCACCTCGAGAGTTCATCTGCGCTCAAAGGAATCACAGGACAACACAGGAATGTTCATCGCCCTGACTCCCCAACAAAGTGGGCGAACAGGGCTCTGGGGCTGCGGCTGGGGGCTGGGAGCCTGTGTCCTCCGTGCCAGGGCTTTTGCTGCTGCCACTGATGTTTAATACCCCCCGGGGAAAACAATCCAATCCACTGCCTATGCACCTCACAGCCGGCGTTTTGCTGGCGTGCGCAGATTGATGGAGAAGCCTGGCCGCTTCTGTTTCCCATGGCAGCAGCTCAGCTCTGCGTGAAAGCAGATTAAGTGTGGGCTCAGGCTGGATACACAGACCGCACAGTTCTGCGTGGCTCCGCGCTTGGACCAGGAGCTTCTCATCACTGCCCCTGTTCCGTAACTCGTTCCCTCCCACCCAGCCACACAAAAACTCCTTTCATCCCGTGAAAGAGAGATGGGTCCTTGGTGATATTCTCCTGTGAACTGCAGCTGTGGTTTCCTGGCCCCGGGTTGTGGCGCAAACTGGAGTTTAGGGATAAAGGCAGAAAAGTGGTAATTATTCTTGGAATATTGCCATTGGTAAAAGCAAAAAAGCAGGTACACGGTCCTGGGGAGACACTGATGTTGAGATAAACATTACTGATAATGGAGGCACCGTAAAGAGAAACTGCAGGTTAAAGGGATCAGGTTAGCCTTTTAGCTGCTGCTGGAAGAAGCAATGGAGAGAGAGGGAAGGGCTCAATCCAGGAGAGCAAGAGAAGGGAATAAAATAGAGCTAGAGATCTTTGGGGAAAAAATATTCCCAAGGCATAGAGAAAAACCTTTATGCATGAGACTGGAATCTGGCCTACAGCATGATTTTAAAAGGTACCAGGGAATAAAAAGAGGGTAAAGTAATTCAGATGACTGGAGAAGGAGAAGGGGAGGAGGAAGGCCGGGCAGAGAGAAGAGGAGGAAGTCACGTGAGGATTTCCCCAAACACCAAGGGTTGCAAACTGACAACCAGTAGCCAAAATCAGTGTCAGACTATTCAAAAATAATTTGAGCCAAACTTTTTTTTTTTTTTTTTTTAATCAGGAGATGCTATCCAAAGAAAATTAGATTTCTGGCTTCTCTTAAAAAAAAAAATCAGAAAATCTGGTAACACTGGGTCTGTGTACAGCCTCGAAGAAAATCTGCTGGGCTGGACTCCTGCAACTTCAGCTGGGACATGGGCTCCCAGCCCCCCAGGACCCACTGCCCACACCCCTGACCCCCAGGAAGTCTCTGTATCTCTTGATTTTCTTCACTCTTTTCGGTGCCTGTCTGACCCCTGCAGGCGTGTAAAGGCTCAGTGCTACCCACACTGCCCTAATTTACCAGCAAAGGGAAAACCCCGACCCTAACCCCCAGCTCAGCAGAGAAGGTGGGGACCAACACTGAATGCTGCTCTCATCCCCTGACGCTGGGAGAGACGGTTCAGTTGAGAACGAATGCCTTGCAGCCTAGACCTCAGACCAGGATGGGCCTGACACCCGATGGAGATCTGTAGTCAGCTCTGGAGGGTTCAGTTAGGCTGTGCTGACAGAGGAGGTGGAGGACACCCCATGCAGATGACAACGCAAGGAGAGTTTATACCTACAGTGTTGAATGGCATTTCAGGATTCGCCCATAATTGGGATTCTGGGAATATATTTCAACCAAAATTAGAAGCAACTCTTTGAGGATCATGTTAAAGAGAGTCTGAGAAACTTGCCTATCCTGAACCCTCAGTGCCACGTAAACATGGGTTAGAATCCTGGCTCTTCTACTTACTCGCTGTGTGACTTTGGACAAGTTATTAAACCTCTCTGAGCCTCAGTTTCCTCATCTAAAATGTATCTATATAATCATACAGAGCTACTGTGAAAATTAGGAATAATGTATTTTGGATGCCATAACAGTGGCCAGACGCTTGGTAACAACTTGGTAACTATTATCTATTATTATTACTATTTTGCTTGTCCACTTTTCTAATTATGTATTTTTGTGATGCCTAAAGGCAAATTTGGTATGTGGGAAATTTTAACTCGGTTGCTTAGGAACTCTGGTAGGAATTTTAAAACAGGTTTCCTGAAGAGTCAGAAATGAGATGTTGATGTGATGGGAAATGTGTCACATTGTGGTAGAAAACTGGGGTCTCCCTCCCACTGCTGCCTCTAGTCTAGGACAGCCTCGGCCAGCCCAGTCGCCTCCTTGGATTTTCGTTTCCTCATCTGCGGAAACCAGCCGGCCAGGTGTTGCTCATCTAGAGCTGTGCCGTTCAGTAGATAGAAACCAGCCACGTGTGACTATTTAAATTTAAATGAATTAAAACTAAATAAAGTTAAAAATTCAACTCCTCAGTTGCACCAGCCCTCCGTGCTCAACTGTCACATCAGGCTAGTGCTGACCATGTTAGACAGCACAGATACAGAACGTTTCCATCACCGCTGAAAGTGCTATCAGACAGTCCTGAATTCTAGAGATTGCTACACAGTGCCTGGTCGTCAGATGACCAGCATCAGTACCGCCTGGGACTTGTTAGGAAAGAAAACTCTCAGGTGCCAGTCTAGACCTTTGAAATCAAAATCTGCATTTTGACAAGACTCCCCCAGTGATAACATCCTCAAGTTTAAGAAGCTCTGACCTATAATATTTCTTCCAGCTCTAAAAGTAAAATTTAAGAATCTGGGTATCTGCCTGAAAAAGTCTTTGAGAAAGGAATAAATATCGAGCTTGTCCAAATCCTGATTCCCTGATTTTTCTAAAAGGAAAGAACTGGGGCCGTCTGGAGAAAGAAAGACCAGCAGAATGACTGCACCTCTGCAGGAGCGAGAGGATGGAAATCAACAGACATCTAAAGGCAACGTGTCAAACATTAGTGCTGGGAAGGCGGTGCAATCCAGCTCCTGCCTCAGCCTCTCATCGTTGGGACATTGAAGCCTTGCCTAAAGAGCCTCAGAGGAGGGACGTTCTCAATTTGCTGTGGCAGCAAAGAAATAAGAAGAAACGGGTTGCATTTCCTAGGCACCTTATCTCCAGGCCATCTTAACGTGCTTGCCAAAGCTTCCCTCCTTAAATCTCACCAGGAAGGAGCTCAGGCAGGTCTTTTATTCAAGTAGGGAAAATGAGGAACAGAGGTTGGTGAAGAAATCAAGGCCACATTCAACAGTGAGAGGAAGGGCAGACTGGAACACCAGCCCTGAGCTTGTGGTCCAAACGCGCCTCTGTGGCTTGAGCTATAAAATAGGAGAGAAGGCATTTGGTCCTCTTGCTGCAGAAAGTTTTGATGTCTTTTGGTGACATGCTGTTTTCAGCACAAAAACAAAGGGGAATAATATTAGATCTGTTGCTTGTGAAGAAAACATGTGCCTCTTACAAGACAAAACTGCAGTAATATATCTTATTTAATTGTTATTAGATTTTATTGCCGAAGGCTAAAATTTTAATGTATCCATAAATCTGTTTCTCACTTGCAGAGAAATCTCTTTATAAAGAACACACTGTACAAGGATGAAGGCAAGAGGAGGGAAAAATGAATCTAAAATCTGCATTATTAATTTTTTAGACAGCAAGCAACATGGTACCTCATAAAGGATATTAGAAAAAAATGAAACAGCTGGGATTTTTGATTTGCTGTAGAGAAAAATCTGCTGATTTGAGAAACATTCTTACAGGGTAAACTATTTTGATGCAAAAAAATGAGCACATAGAAATGGATTTGTGATATACAAATCAGCTCTTAAACAGTCACTGACAGAAAGTGTGATGTGTTTCCAGCAGATACAGTAAGCTGAGCATCCTGTCACATAACCCAGAGCCGTGGAATCTGGGCGTGGCTCAGGGGACAGGGAGACCTGCTCTGAATTCTGCTGTGCCACCTACTCTCCGTGTGATCGCTGACACATTTCAGCAAGCACTCCAAGCCTCGGCGTCCACTGTGTGAAAAGCAACCTCCAGAGGCTTTAGGGAGGATGCAGAGAGATGCTATATATAAAGTGCTCCTAGGACATAATAGACAATTATTATCTATTAGTGTACCAATTACTCAGATAACGGTTTGGGGCCAAATCCAAAGCCATACCGAAGAAAGCAAATGGGGACACACCTAGGAGGAGAGGCAGCACCTCCCAATTTGCTGTGGTGCTGGGCGTCCTGCCCACTGTCCCCCTGCTCACGGCTGACTGATCAAGTCCTCCGACCCAGGCAATGAAGCAGGGCTGACTCGCACCGGCAAGGCTGGGGACAGTTCAGGAGCACAGGGGCTATCAGTGATTTCTGGGGCTCACAGAGGCATAGGAGTGGATTTGGTGCGCAGGAGTACTGCCAACCTCCAAATCAACCTCCAGTTCTGAAAGGCAGCAAGCTTGCAGGAGAAAAGAACTCTGTTCTTTTGCTGGTCCCCACTCTAATGTCCATTTCTTCCAATTTCCTTTCCTCCGGATGGAGTAAGACCGCCTTCTTAGGGAGGATCTCGAATCTTCTGTAAGGCCAGTCCCACATGGTAATGACCTTTCTTCAACACAATGTCTCCCTGTATCTCTTCTCTGCACTGAACTTTACCATTCAGATTATGTGCAGGAGCTGCAAGCCCTCTATATTATTGCTGAAGATACTTCCACAGGTTTGTTCCTAACCTGCCTATTTCCCCATCTCATTTCTGTCCTACATTGACCCCATTCCACCCGAACCCAAAAAGAGAGCCATTTCTTCCCTTCAGGTTGCTCAGTTCATGCCCTCCCACCAGTGACTGGATACCTTTCTCACATTACCAGTGTAATTCACTGGCTCAAACAGTATTAAGCTACTCCATAAATCCAGCCCCAAAATATTTGACGTGAGAAGGGATTTATTTGAGAGTGTTTAAAAACTGATCAATGTCTTCGTTAAAATTCCATACATAGGGTATAATGCTCATTAGATACTTTCATGTCAATTAAGATAGCTCAAATTTATTTTGTATCATCCCAAATGAACCCAAGGCTCTCTGAGTGCATCACACACCTAAATCTGCATGACTGACAGGGCAGTAGCAGCCCCATAGCACCTTCACTTTTGTTATGCCAGATCTGGGAAAAAAGAAAAGATGATTAACTCGGTGACAAAATATTCTCATTTTCCTTGTAAGATTCTCAGGAGAGAACTGCACTCAGAGGGTAGGAGCAAGGGAGGGAAGGCAGAATGGTTACAGAGCTGAATACAATGGCCTCAGTCCAATGCCACATTTAAGTTTGGATGCCTTTGGTTTGCTTTCTTGTCTGTAAACTTAGAGCACAAGAAAATAGATGACTGTCAGAAAGTGATCTTATATAATGCAGTTTGTTGAAATTTCAGCCTGTCCATCAACCTAAGGTTTGTTTCAATTAATAAGACCCATGGCACAGGATTGCTGCTTTTATCAGTTAACAATCGCTGTGCAAAAAAGCAGCACAGATTTCGGGGGCTCAAAGTAAATAAGCATTTCTTATTGCTCAAGTATCTGTGATCAGCTGGTGGCTGGGGCCTGGCTGGCCTAGGATGCCCCATTTCACATATCTGGCAGTTGACTGGCTATTGGCTGAGTTGATGGAATAGACTGGTCATGTTCCTCTTGTCATTCAGCAGCCCAACCTGGTATGACATGATGAATGACCCCACCCCCCGAGCCCCTACCAAAGATGTCCATGTCCTAATGCCCAGAACCTATGACTATGTTACCTTTCATGGTAAAAGGAACTCTACATATGTGCTTGAGTTAAGGACCTTGAGATGGAGAGATTATCCTGGATTACTTGGGTGGCCCCAGTATAGTCACAGGGGTCCTTTGAAGAGGGAGGCAGGAAGATCAGAGTCATGAGAGAAGATATAAGGATGGAAGCAGAGGTCAGAAAGAAAAGAAGATGCAACATTGCTCTCTTTGAGATGGAGGAGAGTCCACAAGCCAAGGAATATAGGTGGCCTTTAGAAGCTGGAAAAGGCAAGCAAATGGCTTTTCCCCTAGAACCTCCAGCCCTCTGCAGCCCTCTGGACCAGTTTTAGACTTCTGACCTCTAGAACTGTGAGAGAATAAATATTTGTTTCTATAAGCCACTAAGTCTGTGGAAATTTGCTACAGCAGCAATAGAAGCTAATACACCTGGACTTGTCAACAAGTTAGTAGTAGGGTTCCAAGAGAGGCAGGAGGGAATCATAGACTCAGGATAGGCATACTATTACTTCTGCCACATTCCATTGGCCGATGATGTCACAAGGCCATCCCAAATTCAAGGACTGGAGAAATAAACCCCACCATGTGATTCTATTTCTCTCACTTCTTGATGGGAGAAGCTGTAATGTCACTTTGCAAGGAGGTGTAGAAACTGAGCAGGACCCTGCGGGGCCTCCCCAGGGACAGACCCCATGTCCCCCACCTCTTGTTTGTAGAAAAACTTTAGCCTCGTAGGCCTCCCCCCAAGTCCAAAGAGCAAATTTAATGAGAAAAGTGAGAAAATGCAGAAACAAAGGAAAAGAGTCAAGTAAGACAAAATAATAAGAGTTTAGCCATAACACAAAGTCAAGGACTTTTAGTGCCTCCTCAAGGCTGTAGATAATAACCTGAACCATATCCCTGAGGTGTTTTGCAGACATTAAAACCCCCCACCAGGTGGAAGAAGTTAACTTCATGTGACAATAAGCATGTAGACCCCAGAGGGGTTGGAACCAGAGGTTGATGATGTTAATTCCCGAAACATCACACTGTTACCTCACCACCCACAATCAGAAGGATGTACCAAGCTGATCAGGCACCTGCAACCCTCTCCCTCACCTTGCCTTTAACAACCCTTCCCCGAAAGCCACTGCGGAGTTCAGGTCTCTTTTTTTTAAACCGTGTTTTTTTAATTGAAGTATAATTAATTTACAGTGTTGTGTTAGCTTCAGGTGTACAGCAAAGTGACTCAGTTATGCATAAACATTTGTATATATATTCTTTTTCAGATTCTTTTCCATTATAGGTTATTACAAGACACTGAATATAGTTCCCTGTGCTGTAGAGTAGGTCCTTGTTGTTTACCTATTTTATACATAGCAGTTAATCCCAAAGTTTTAATTTAGCTCCCCCGCACCTCCCCATCTCGTTATCCCCTCTGGTAACCATAAGTTTGTTTTCTATGTCTGTGAATCTACTTCTGTTTTGTAAATAAACTCATTTATATTGAGTTCGGGTCTTTTGAACACAAGCTGCCCGTTCTCCTTGCTTGGCCACACTGGGCACCACCTTGCAATAAACTCTGCACTTCCCTTCAGCACAATCCAGTGTCAGTGGATTGGCGGTGAGCGGGCCCAAGTTTGGTTTAGTAATAGTGTAGAGACTGAGAAGGGTAAGAAATTACGGCCATTTTTTGCAATCAATCTATCATCGTGCCCTTTACAAAGTGACAGAGGACATTTAAACGTAACATCTGACCCTGTTTCTCTTTCATTTCCAGGGACACAGGGAGCATGGGTGTCTGGGCCTCAGGCACCAATATCTTCCTCAGTCTTTGGAGGACGTATGTGTCTCCAAGGAGCCTTGGATGGATGGACTTCACCCAACATTTGGGCACTTGCTGTTTTGTTGCTTTCATTTCCGTGGGCCTCCTCTCTGCGGCCTTCTCCTGGCTTCTGTCCTCATTCGTAGTCTTCACCACCTCCTGGATGGTCACGTGTGCTCTGCTGTGTTGCTCCAAGCACGCACGGTGTTTCATTCTGCTCTTCTTCCTCTCGTGTGGCCTGCGTGAAGGCAGGAACGCTTTGATCACCACTGGCACAGGGATAGTAATCTTTGGACACGTGGAAAATATTTTTCACAACTTTAAAGGTCTCCTGGACAGTATGACTTGCAACCTAAGGGCAAAGAGCTTTTCCATCCATTTTCCACTTTTGAAAAAATATATTGAAGCAATTCAGTGGATATACGGCCTTGCCACTCACCTAAGTCTATTTGATGACCTTGTTTCTTGGAACCAAACCCTGGAGGTCTCTCTTTTTAGTCCCAGCCAAGCCCTGGAGGCACAGCTCAATGACACTACAGACAGAGCCCTGCATGTCTTGTACCAGGTAGTGACGGCGACAGAGGTGTTGTCTTCCCTGGGGCGGCAGCTATTTGCCCTCACAGGGCTTCTGCTGGTGCTACTGGGCACTGGCCTCTTCATGAGGCGATTTTGGGCTCCTGTGGTTGGAAGTTTGAGAACATCTACATCACCAGACAATTTGTTCAGTTTGACGAGAGGGAGAGGCATGCACAGAGGCCCTGCGTCCTCCCGCTGAATAAGCAGGAAAGGAAGAAGTATGTCATCATCCCATCTTTCTGGCTGACTCCTAAAGACAGGAAAAACCTGGGGCTGTTTTTCCTCCCGGTGCTTACCCATCTCTACATCTGGGTGTTGTTTGCAGCCATAGATTATCTGCTGTATTGGCTCATCTTCTCCGTCAGCAAACATTTCCAAAGCTTGCCAGGGCTTGAGGTTCACTTGCAGTTGCACAGAGAGGTAGGTGCTCGCAGGCCCGTCTCACTGTGTATCCCAGCTGTTTGCTGTGTGTTTGCAAAAGCTCGTGAACTTCCCAAGGCAGGGCAGTGGCTTATTCCCCTCTGGATCCTCAATGCCTGGCACAGAGCCTGGCGTGTAGGAAGAACACCCAAAATGTTGGTTAGATTGAGTTGAAACCCCAATGTTAGAGTATGAGAACACTCTGAACATTTTTGATCACTGTATTAGTTTCCTGTGGCAGCCGTACTGCAACAGAGGAGACCATGGTCTTTGTTCATCCCATCTTTTCTCTTTTCCATTTTTCCCTGTGGAAATTTATGATTATGTAGACATTTCAGAGGATCTGGATACTGTCAGATACTTGTCTTATTTGTTTTTAAACGTAGCGTTCTGTGCTAGGTGGAACGTGCACATGTGTGTCTAGTGTGTGCCTCTGTGTGCATGTGCACACGTAGTGTGTGTAGTTGTATGTGTGTACATGTGCACGTGTGTGTGTGTGTGTGTGAATGTCATGTGCGCTGGGTGGTGTGCACTAGCCTGGGCTGGTGAACATGCCATCTACTGTTTCCATATGTCTGATTTTCCCTCCTCTTTATCGAGCCACAATAGATTGTGCCTCTGCTGGGGCAATCTCAGAGGGGAAGGGCAGAAGGGGACCTGGAAACCCTCCTTTGAAAGCCCATTTGCTCCTGCTGCATCCACACTCTCCCTCCCCTTTTCTCCTGGCTCCGCAGGTACTGTCTGGCCCCTGCCCCGCCTAATCCTGGGCTGCTTCTCAGAGTTGATTACTCTGAGCCCTCTGCTTCCTCTGAAGTCTTCAGTTAATTACAAGAACCCCCCGTTGCTCTACATATCTGGAGGAGGGTGGATAATGGAAACAGTGTTTCAAATGAAAGCCAAACAAGATTTTCAGCCAGGCTTGATCGGGGCAGCGGCTGGTAAAAGGGCTTCTCTCCTCCTCTCCCCCATAGTGCATCCCCCTCCTGTAGTCCCTTTTTTGATCTTCCCCTCTCAGTTCTTCCTCTCCTTCTTTATCTTTTTGCTCCTCTCTCATCTATTTCTCTCTGAGCCAAAACCCATGCCTGTTTTGTGAATTCTCACTGTTTTAGGTAGACGAGTGGAGAAAAGCAAGTCTGCCTTCCAAAAAAGGCCCAGAAGCTTTCCAATGACAATGTCCTGGCAAATACATTTTGGGGTGTTGCTGGGTCCTGGGGATGCAAAGTTGTCTAGACCGTGATGGCTGCCATCGAGGGGCTCACGTCCTGGCGGGGGAGGCCACCACGTACGCTCACAATGACAGCAGGGTGGTGGGCGCAGAACAGATGCGAGCGCGAGACTGCTGTGGGAGCTCGTCTCAAACTCTCTCCTGCCGAGCCTGGGAGGCTGTGCCACCAGCACCTGGCTTCCATGTAACTGGCAGTGCCCTGCCCTTATCCCACGATGCCCTTGGAGGTTCCTGGTCTCTCCATTGCAGCAGATTTGCAAAGGAGAAGTCAAGCAAGAAAAGAAACATTGGCTCAAGGTTTCTCCCACTTTTATACAATTTTAAAAAAAGAAGAAAAGTGGGAAACGACGTGAATAGACCTGGCTGGATGGGTGGACACTGTAAGTAAAAACAGCTACAGTCGCTACTTATTGAGCACCTACTATGTGCCCAGCACTGGTCTGCATTAACTTTTCAGGACTGTCTGATACCAGAGTGAATCTTCCATCCATTACTCCATACCATCTTGGCAAATTGTTTACTTGAGAGAGGCAAACACATTTTAAAACATTGGGGTACCATTTAGTACATTGCTCGGTATTTTGAGAGTTTGTTACCCTCCACCAAGCCCGTACAAAAGTGTTGACAACCTTTCTGAAGCCCTGACTCCCAGCTGCAAAATCCCCAGTTAGATTCCTAGACTAAATAACTTCTTCCCAGACCGGACACCCGCTGCTTTCTTATTGCAGGATTTCTCATCACTGACTCAATCGATGTGTTTGTTTCTTCAACAGTATTGAAAAGATTGCATGCCTCTGCTCTGGGGACTGAAATCTCTCTATTTAATCGTAGGTGAACTGTCTTTTTAATAAGAGAAAAGGAGAGGCAACACAAATGCTTTCTAGTGCTTAGCCACAGTGCTGGAGAAATTGCAGATCTGACTTGACATCTGTGTAGAAGTCCCAGGTTTTGGGGTTTCCAGATTTTTCACAGGTATTGGGGTAAATCAAAGGTGCGCGGTGTTCTCTGGGTGTGATTGAGTTCTTTTCAGAAGTCATTTTCCTCCTCTGGGCCCCAGGGCTCTAGGGTGTTGGGGTGATAATAACTTACTAAGTACTCCAGTCTGTAACGTTAATGCTCCATCCCCAAGGTGCTTAATTTACACTGGGAGTAGTTTATTCATGGGCAGGATCTGGTCCATTAATTCCTGTTTTACCAAATGGAAAAACAAATCCACCAAGAGAGTATATGGCTTTCTCAGGTCAGGGAAAAGTAAGAGCTGAATCAGCACACACTTCTCTTGCTGGTGGCTTGGCTGGGTGGCTCAATGTCATCTGCCCTCTGGGTCAGTTTGTTGAGAGCAACTGGCTTATTCTCTTGCCTTCAAGCAGGAAGGAATGCGCCCCTCCTATCATCTAAGAGAGATGCGAAAATGTCCTAGTTTGAGACCTCTATAAATAGGATTTTAGAGCCACTTTCAGTAAATATACTCTTCTTTGTATTCTTGCATCAAGAATAATTCCACCCCCCCACCCCCGCCACCTCAAGCTCTAGAAGGATGACTTAGAACATAATTTAATGCCTCCACATCTTTATCACCTTGTGGTCTGCTGACAAGGTGTTTGTTGAGATGGAGAGGCTATGACTGGGTCTTGAGGGGCTCTGCTACAAAAAAAACTTCTCCCCCAGTTAAGCGAAAACCACCTTTCATTAGTCCCACATGCTCTGAAGTGTAGAAATAGGTGTTCCATAAAAATGGGTTATGCGGTCAAAATTAATAGGAGAATCGTTGGCTGAAGTTAAGCGAATTTCTCTGCTTTCTTCTCAGCACCTTCAACAGTCTCATGGCCATCGTGACTCTCTAAAGAAAGGACAGAGCAAACAAACTTATCTGATATCCTTCTCTCAAGGAAATCTATATTTCCACAGTCCCGCTTTGGAAAACTCTGCAGTGGCTACAACTAAAATTCATCCCTTCTCCTTTATTCCAATCATAGCACATAAAAGGAGCAGGGATAGCCCCTTCAGCCAAAGCTCCCTGCATATTTTCAGATAAATGTTACGTGCTACGGGGCAGTATTGAGAAAGACAAGGACAGAGTATGAAAATGGCATGGATCTTGATGATTTTATTCTTTCATTTTAGAAACAAGAAGCTCAAGACATCATCCATGATTCTTCATTTAATATATCTCTGTTTGAACCCAGTTGCCTCCCTAAACCAAAGCTACTTCTGTCTAAGACCTGGATTCCTCTCAGTTTTATTCTTGGGATACTAGTGATGCTAGGACTGTTGTCCTCCATCCTGATGCAACTTAAAATCCTGGTGTCAGCATCCTTCTACCCAAGTGTGCAGAGGGAGCGCATCCGATACCTACATGCAAAGCTACTGAAGAAACGATCAAAGCAGCCAGTGGGAGAAGTAAAAAGGAAACTGAGTCTGTACTTCACAAAGGTAAAGCCAAAATAGGGTTATAACCTGTAATTAGGGAAATCTTGATTTTGAAGGGCAAATGGAATTTCAAAGCACTCTTCAACTTTACATTAGGGCTTATATCCCCAGCAACAGATAGGACACTGTTTTGGGGCGGGGGGCGGGGGTGGGATGGGTGGGCAGTGACGGGGAACGGATGTACATGGCTAAGTCCAGAAGACTCTACAGCAATGACGGTCCAGAGGATTCTACAAGATAGCCTTCAAAACACTGATTTCAATTGAGTACGTTCAGTCATATTGTAGAAAAGCTACTGGGAAGGTCCTAATGGCTGTTAAAGAACAATACCCAGTCAGAGTTACTTTACCGGGATAGATAAATAACAGAAGGGAAGTATCTACTACAGCTTGGTAAACGCCAAAGAATTTGCTCATCCTCCAGAATTAAAAAATATATATGATGAGATATATATATATGATATGTATATATTTATACATATATATGATAACATAATGACTTCCATACACATATAAAATGAACACTTGTCAAAGATTTTATTCAACGTATTAAAGACGGAACAGTAAGAAACTCCAACCAATTCAAAGAACCGTTTAAATCACACATGTATACAGGCCATCGTGAATACCAAAATGAATTTGCTTAATAGATACAAAACCGGCTTCTTCCACAAGGGAGGATGGGAGGATCAATTGTACTCTGCAGGGTGAAATTCATTTGCATGTTCATAGACAAGAATCATTTGCATTGTTGCCATCAGCTATCTACAACTTCCAGAACTGGAAAATACTTCATAGACAATGAGAGACCAAAATAATACCTAAGGATAAGCTTTTCTGGCCATTTGAAAGTCTTGTGAAAAGTTTGTGTCAGTGGCATTTGAAATGACTCTAATGCTCATTCATCCAGCTTCGTGTCTTTTCAGATTCATTTCTGGCTTCCAGTCCTGAAAATGATTGGGAGGAAACAAATGGACATTGCCAGTGAAGAGAGCCCGTGAGAGGCCCCATGCAGCTCCTCAGCCACGCTGCTCCAGCAATTCTCCTTAAGTCTCCTGATGGTGACCCTTACTCATGCCCAGCAACAGAGAACTGCACTGCACGGTCCTTCAGCGGTTTGAGTTTGCAGCGCCAGGCTACTTTTTTCCATAAGGGCCAAAGGGCTACCAGATAAATTGTTGTGTTGTCTGTCTCACAAACAGGGCACATGATCTGGACTGTATCTCAGTGTAACACGACTAGAACCAGGCCCTTCGAGGAGAGTCTCAGCATAGAGTAATATTCAAAGAAAAAAACTGGAAAAAATCAAAATCTCTACTGCAGGCTCACAAACAAATATCAAGGAGAACATACATGTATGATGCCAGCAAAATATCTTTAAATGCTTCTGTCCCTTCTCTGCCCTTCTTAATATCCTTCATAGCTATTTCCTACCCACAACTGTCTGGCCTCCCCCTGCCCCTTTATTCAAGAACTCTTTCCAAAACCCATCTCCAGCAGCTCCTAATTTCTTCTCACCACCTGCTCTGCTCCTATCCTCTACTTTCCTGGATCTCTTTTGTTCTTCCTCTTCTACCAAGTCCTCTAGCCACATTTATTTAGAGAACACATTTATTAAAATCATATGAGAGGCTTCCTACAATGTGCATCTTGGGCCTCTTTTTCACTATAATCGATGTACACTCTACAGTACAGGGGCCTATTTCCCCTATATTCAAAATACCTAAGAGGGAAAAAATACTGATTCTATTATCTCTAAAGTGCCAGAATGGGAAGAAATGAAGAAACATTAAAATTTTAAAACAATTTTTTAACTTTTCATTTTGAAAATGTTTCAGCCTTACAAAAAAGTTGCCAGATAGTAAGTACAGTGTTCCATTTACCCATCACCCCTCATCCCCGAACATTAACATCTTACATAACCATAGCACAATTGTCAAAACCAGATAAATACACTGAAAAACGCACAATCTACAAAACTCATTGGATTTTCACCAATTGTCCCACTAATATCCCACTAATGTCCCAAGGGCTAGTCCTTGATCCAATCCAGGCTCATGCATTGCATTTGGCTGTCATGGTTCCTTAGGCTCGTCCAGTCAGGGACAGTTCCTCAGTCTGTCTTTCTTTTTTTTTCATGACCTTGACATTTCTGAGGAGTGCTGCCAGTTATTTTGTAAAATGTCCTTTGCTTTGCGTTTGTCTGATGCTTCCTTATAAGTAAACCCAGGTAATGGATTTTTGGGCAACAGTACTACAGAAGCACTGACATGCTCTTCTCAATGCATGAGATCAGGGGTATGTGATGTTAATATGTCTCATTACTGGTAAGGTTACCTTTCTTCACTTAGTTAAGATGGGGTCCGCAGATTCTTCCACTGTTGAAGTTACTATTTTCCCTTTGGAATGAATAAGTATATTGTGGGAAATACCTTCAGACTATACAAACATCCGGTTTCTCATCATACATTTACCCTCTAATTTTAGCATCCATGGATGCAAAACTGTGCCAGCCAAACAGTGATTTTCTATTTTAATAATATCTTCTACATTTTAAAATTGAAATTCTACACTCTCCCCAGAATGAACCATTGTTTCAAAGACCAAATTTTGTTTTGGGCACCAGAGTAGGCATTTTACACATACAGTCTCATTTATGGTTCATGACAATCCTGTGAGGTAGGTAGTATTATTTCTATTTTATAGATGGGAAAACTCACCCTCAAAGACCCTGACTTAGCTGGCCTGGGCTGGGGCCTGGGCACTGGCACGTTTAAAGCTCCCGGGTGATTCTAATAGTTGGCCAGCACTGAGAACCATCATTCCAGGAAGTTTTACTGAATTGCAGGTCTTTCAACACAGGTCTTCAGTGGTGAAATTTCTCTAGCAGAAGGAGCCTACATTAGAAATCTGAGTCAGCATTTCCCAAAGTGTGTTCCTCAGACCACTAATCCCTTAGTTGTTCCATAAAAGAGTTCTATGATGTCAATAAATCCACACCATCTGCCTTCCAACCTTGAAGATTCATAATGCATGTTGGCATAATTTTAAAACTTTGAGAAACCCTATAATAAAGAAATCTCATTTAACCTTGTTTCACCCAAAATTTTCTCAAATTATTAAACCATGGAACAATTTTACCTGTAATAACTGTTAACAGCACATAGGACCAGTTCTACAGCCCATACTCTGGTAAATACTGATATAACTGGCATAACTTTCAACCAAAAAAGATCTGAGAAGGTGAAGATGAATTTTTAGTTTTGGCTTATTTAAATATTCTGATGATTTTATGCTTTACTGTGTTTTCTAAACAAAACAAAACCGTGTTTATTAAAATTATATATTAATAAACTAATACAATATGTGATTTTTTTTTTACTCATTTTGCATTTATTCCTCCTACAGAGAAGGGATCTGCTCCACATTAACTAGGCAAAGAATCAACTGCTCAAGTTAGAATGCACCCTCTCACCATACACAAAAATGAACTCTAAATGACTTAAAGACTTAAACATAAGACATGACACCATAAAACTCCTGGAAGAGATCATAGGCAAAACATTCTCTGACATAAATTGTACCAATGTTTTCTTAGGTCAGTCTCCCAAGGCAATAGAAATAAAAACAAAAATAAACAAATGGGACCTAATCAAACTTACAAGCTTTTGCATAGCAAAGGAAACCATAAACAAAACAAAAAGACAACCTACAGAATGGGAGAAAATATTTGCAAATGACAAGGGCTTGATTTACAAACAGCTCATACAACTCAACAACAAAAAAACAAACAACCCAACTGAAAAATGGGCAGAAGACCTAAATAGACATTTCTCCAAAGAAGAAATACGGATGGCCAATAGACACATGAAAAGATGCTCAATATCGTTAATTATTAGAGAAATGCAAATCAAAACTACAATGAGGTACCACCTCACACTGGTCAGAATGGCCATCATTAAAAAGTCTACAAATAACAAATGCTGGAGAGGGTGTGGAGAAAATGGAACTCTCCTACACTGTTGGTGGGAATATAAGTCGGTGCAGCTGCTATGGAAAATAGTATGGAAGTTCCTCAGAAAACTAAAAATAGAATTACCATATGATCCAGCAATCCTACTCCTGGGCATATATCCAGAGAAAACTATAATTCAAAAAGATACATGCATCCCTGTGTTCATAGAAGCACTATTTACAATAGCCAAGACATGGAAACAACCTAAATGTCTATCGACAGATGAATGGATAAAGATGTGGTACATATATACAATGGAATACTACTCAGCCATAAAAAAGAATGAAATAATGCCATTTGCAGCAACATGAATGCAACTAGAGGTTATCATACTAAGTGAAGTAAGTCAGAAAGAGACAGACAAATACCATTTGATATCACTTGTATGTGGAATCTAAAATATGACACAAGTGAACCTATCTATGAAACAGAAACAGACTCACGGACGTAGAGAACAGACTGGTGGCTGCCAAGGGAGAGGGAGTTGGGGGAAGGATGGAGTGAGAGGTTGGGGTTAGCAGATGTAAGCTATTATGTATAAAATGGATAAACAACAAGGTCCTATTGTATAGCACAGAGAAGTATATTCAATATCCTATGATGAACCATAATGGAAATGAATATTAAAAAAAGAATGTGTATATGTATGTAAAACTGAAGCACTTTGCTGTGCAGCAGAAATACATTATAAATCAACTATACTTCAATAAAAAGAATTCTTTTTAAATCAACTGCTCAAGTTTTAGAGAAAATGGGATCCTTTGGTCTTTCGAAATTCTATTAATTAACTAACTTACTTATTTACCTAAAAATATCACCAATATCTACAGGAAACATTTGAACAGGGCACACAGAAGGTGCTGGTGATGCCCAGACAGCTCGCCTTGGCCCCTGCCTTTGGGATGCTTCCAATCTAGTCAGGAAGACACACAGATGCTTAGACAAAAAATAACAACATGTGGTAGCTTTTGGTAAGTGCCAAGGGCACCGGGCAGGCAGTGCCTTGAGGGAATCATGGCCAGTTTCTCTGCCCTCGTCTATTACGAATGCCCAGTTTACCCCTCTTCTCTATGACAAGGGCACTGGAGGGGTTGGGAAAAGGGTCTTAATTTCCTTGAAACCAAACTACCTTTCTGAAGTAGCATAATCTCTGTTGTTTCTAATGGACCGTGACTTTGAACAGTTCTCGAGACTTCTAGAGAGTGACCTGCTGTCTTTATCTGTTAGGTATGCTTGCCCTTACTCTGAAGTGCTTGTCCCTATTGGAAGGACAGACTGGCAAAGAGGTGCTGTCACAAAAGGCAATTTTGATCTTGAAAACAAGATTTAGACTTACTCATTAGGGCCAATCTAATGTAGGGCATAAAATGTTTATTTAATTGCAGCTTACCCATGTTAGATTTAAACAAACGGTTAGTTAAATTTCTTGAGACATCTATTGCCAAGTGTGCTCTGTTAATCTTGAAGAGGAAGAAAGATATTGCCCCAGGTAATTTAATAGAACTTCTTTTTCACCTCTAATGTTAATGGCTTATAAAAGAGTATCACATTATGGTCTAAGTCACTATTTGTCATCTAACGAATCTCAGCTTGGTGGCTGTATTTTGTTATAAGCGTCATTATGATGTCCTCATTGACTCCATATTTGTTGTCAGTTACGTTGCTCTTTGACAGGAAGGTACAATAATTCTAAACACCTTCATAGTAATAGATCTCTTTTACTGTTCTACTCAGGAAGTAAAACCTTGTCCTTCCTCTTAGATCCTATATCTGCTGCTTTCTCTGTTAGAACCTAATCAATCCTAATTATAATACGGGATATGTTGACATATTCACACATCATATATTTTGTCTTAATTCACCTAAGAGAAAGAAATAAAAATATCTTCTTTTTTTTTTTTAATTTTTAAATTTAATTTTATTTATTTTTTTATACAGCAGGTTCTTATTAGTCATCAATTTTATACACATCAGTGTATACATGTCAATCCCAATCGCCCAATTCATCACACCACCATCCCCACCCCTCCACGGCTTTCCCCCCTTGGTGTCCATACGTTTGTTCTCTACATCTGTGTCTCAACTTCTGCCCTGCAAACCGGTTCATCTGTACCATTTTTCTAGGTTCCACATAAATGCGTTAATATACGATATTTGTTTTTCTCTTTCTGACTTACTTTACTCTGTATGACAGTCTCTAGATCCATCCACGTCTCTACAAATGACCCAATTTTGTTCCTTTTTATGGCTGAGTAATATTCCATTGTATATATGTACCACAACTTCTTTATCCATTCATCTGTCCATGGGCATTTAGGTTGCTTCCATGACCTGGCTATTGTAAATAGTGCTGCAATGAACATTGGGGTGCATGTGTCTTTTTGAAATATGGTTTTCTCTGGGTATATGCCCAGTAGTGGGATTGCTGGGTTATAAGGTAATTCTAGTTTTAGTTTTTTAAGGAACCTCCGTACTGTTCTCCATAGGGGCTGTATCAATTTACATTCCCATCAACAGTGCAAGAGGGTTCCCTTTTCTCCACACCCTCTCCAGCATTTGTTGTTTGTAGATTTTCTGATGATGCCCATTCTAACTGGTGTGAGGTGACACCTCATTGTAGTTTTGATTTGCATTTCTCTAATAATTAGTGATGTTGAGCAGCTTTTCATGTGCTTCTTGGCCATCTGTATGTCTTCTTTGGAGAAATGTCTATTTAGGTCTTCTGCCCATTTTTGGATTGGGTTGTTTGTTTCTTTAATATTGAGCTGAATGAGCTGTTTATATATTTTGGAGATTAATCCTTTGTCCGTTGATTCATTTGCAAATATATTCTCCCATTCTGAGGGTTGTCTTTTCATCTTGTTTATGGTTTCCTTTGCTGTGCAAAAGCTTTTAAGTTTAATTAGGTCCCATTTCTTTATTTTTGTTTTTATTTCCATTACTCTAGGAGGTGGATCAAAAAAGATCTTGCTGTGATTTATGTCAAAGAGTGTTCTTCCTATGTTTTCCTCTAAGAGTTTGATAGTGTCCGGTCTTACATTTAGGTGTTTAATCCATTTTGAGTTTATTTTTGTGTATGGTGTTAGGGAGTGTTCCAATTTCATTCTTTTACATGTAGTTGTCCAGTTTTCCCAGCAGCACTTATTGAAGAGACTGTCTTTTCTCCATTGTATATCCTTGCCTCCTTTGTCATTGATTAGTTGACCATAGGTGCATGGGTCTATCTCTGGGCTTTCTATCCTGTTCTATTGATCTATATTTCTGTTTTTGTGCCAGTACCATGTTGTCTTGATTACTGTAGCTTTGTACTATAGTCTGAAGTCAGGGAGTCTGATTCCTCCAGCTCCACTTTTTTCCCTCAAGACTGCTTTGGCTATTCAGGGTCTTTTGTGTCTCCATACAAATTTTAAGATTTTTTGTTCTAGTTCTGTACAAAATGCCATTGGTAATTTGATAGGGATTGCATTGAATATGTAGATTACTTTGGGTAGTGTAGTCATTTTCAAAATATTGATTCTTCCAATCCAAGAACATGGTATATCTTTCCATCTGTTGGTATCATCTTTAATTACTTTCATCAGTGTCTTATAGTTTTCTGCATACAGGTCTTTTGTCTCCCTAGGTAGGTTTATTCCTAGGTATTTTATTCTTTTTGTTGCAGTGGTAAATGGGAGTGTTTCCTTCATTTCTCTTTCAGATTTTTCATCATTAGTGTATAGGAATGCAAGAGATTTCTGTGCATTCATTTTGTATCCTGCAACTTTACCAAATTCATTGATTAGCTCTACTAGTATTCTGGTGGCATTTTTAGGATTCTCTATGTATAGTATCATGTCATCTGCAAACAGTGACAGTTTTACTTCTTTCTTTTCTTTACTTCTTCTTTTTCTTTGTCTTTAATTTTTGCCAGTTTGATTACTATGTGTCTCGGCGTGTTTCTCCTTGGGTTTATCCTGTATGGGACTCACTGCACTTCCTGGACTTGGGTGGCTATTTTGTTTCCCATGTTAGGGAAGTTTTCGACTATAATCTCTTCAAATATTTTCTCTGGTCCTTTCTTTCTCTCTTCTCCTTCTGGGACCCCTATAATGCGAATGTTGTTGTGTTTAATGTTGTCCCAGAGGTCTTGTAGGCTGTCTTCATTTCTTTGCATTCTTTTTTCTTTATTCTGTTCCACAGCAGTGAATTCCACCATTCTGTCTTCCAGGTCACTTATCCGTTCTTCTGCCTCAGTTATTCTGCTATTGATTCCTTCTAGTGTAGTTTTTATTTCAGTTATTGTATTGTTCATCTCTGTTTGTTTGTTCTTTAATTCTTCTAGGTCTTTGTTAAACATTTCTTGCATCTTCTTGAGCTTTGCCTCCATTCTTTTTCTGAGGTCCTGGATCATCTTCATTATCATTATTCTGAATTCTTTTTCTGGAAGGTTGTCTATCTCCACTTCATTTAGTTGTTTTTCTGGGGTTTTATCTTGTTCCTTCATCTGGTACATAGCCCTCTGCCTTTTCATCTTGTCTATCTTTCTGTGAATGTGGTTTTTGTTCCACAGGCTGCAGGATTGTAGTTCTTCTTGCTTCTTCTGTCTGCCCTCTGGTGGATCAAAATATCTTATTTCTGAGTGAGTAGGAACTAACTTTTTCACCCAAAGTCACTAATACTGACAAAGACCATTGAGGTCAATTATTTTATTATTTTTATGTTATCATTATTATTATTCTTGCATTTAAAACAAAATAAGGTTTAATGATAAGGTTAACTCATTTACTTTAAGGAAGGATACACACTAGATTGAATCTGATGTAAATGATTAGATTCACCAATCCCTCACACTGCCTCCAAGTAAAAAAAGTTAAATGTTCTCAAAAAGATGTTGGGTACTACTTATTTAAAAGAAATCTTTAACATTACCCTAAGAGCATAATCATTAAGCCTATGGTCATGGAAGAGGTGGTGGTATGCATTTATATAAGTATTAATACAAAGTTCATACATCAGAGAATTTATAAGGTCAGTTTTTTCAAATATTGGGTTGGCCAAAAAGTTCGTTCAGTTTTAAGTAAAAATAAAAGACATTTTTCATTTTCACCAAGAACTTTATTGAACAATGTATTCATTAACCAAACGAAAATTTTGGCCAACCCAATATTACTTTGAAGGATGCCCAATATCTTTTTACATTTACAAAAGTGCTTACATAAATAAAACATTCCAAACTTGTTTTAAATTGTAAGCAAATTTGTTTAAAATTAATTATTGTAGAGATTTATTAATAACTATATTTGGCAAAGTTAGTGGGGGAACCTCAAAAGATGAAAAAGCAGCTTTGAAAAGATTCCCATATAATTATGGTCAATGCATGCAGAGCTTTTGAAATAAGAACTTTGTTCTGTTAAATAAAATGACAAGTTAATTGTTTGTTCTTAATAATATATCATGGGGAACCACTCTATCTGTGAAGTTTAGTAAGCAAGAATTGAAGAGATGAATATAAAATATCTATTTGGACAAGCACCGATTAGCAAAGTCAGTCCATGAACTATTGCAGGAGAGCACAGGAAACACAAGGAGGGTAACCCATGATATTCATAAATTTATTACTCACATACACATTAGAAATCAATGCTGTGCTTGGTAGAGCTTATGCATAGCTCTTTAAGAGAGTTTTTTTTTTTTTTGGTTAAACAAATATTGTATTTTAAAATCACAATACAAGAAGAAAAAAGTCAATACAGATTCTGAAAATGAGCTTCACAGCGACTAGAAGGTGGCATGAATGAAAAAGTCAATGATTGTTGGTGAGATTGTGGAAGATTATTTTTCATATTTAGAGTTTTCTAATGTGCTATATTGTGGTATGTGATTAAGAAGCCAGACCTTCAGGCAGCAGCTTTTAAAGTACGCAGGTATATACAGTCCTATGGGACTGCAAGTGTATGCTTCGCTGGCCACCATCTCGAGGTGTCCCCCGGGGAAGCAGTCCCCCAAATTGGGACTCCAGAGGAGTGTACAAACTCCTGTCTGTGAGCTATAGCAAGGCAGAGGGAGAGCGCAAAGATGCCTTACACTAGCCTACCTTCCCTGAGAGCACATCGACGTCCATAGAGCCCTATAGGTGGGCCTGCACCTCGGACCGGAGGTCCAGGACCAGCAAAGAGGCTGCACTTGCAGAGAACCTGGGGAGGGTGCCTCAGACGGCTGTCTGCGCACTGCCCCAGGTGGCAGACCAAGAACCACCTTGCAGATTACCATACTCCCAGGGGACCCAAGGACGCCAGCCCCATTGGCCAACAGAGCCGGGCAATCAAGGAGTGGCTCCTGGGCGGCAGCCAGACGCATATAGAAGCTCCGCTCAGGCGACCCTGGCCCCCAGAGGCTGCGGAGGGAGAGCCACGATGTCAGCCGCCAGCCCCCACCCCTACCCCCAGAGCTCCAGCAAATGCCTGTCTGATCAGATGCCTGAGCCCAGGCCAACTCCAAGACCAGCACGTGGGCCTCTCCCCCTACAAGTCCCGGCACCCTGCATCCACGCTTTGCCCTGAGCTTTGGGGCTGGTGCATCCCAGTGCGAACCCTTTAAGAGCCCAGGTCCGTAGAGCCTTGTGGGGCTTGTGGACAGAGCCCCCGTTAGTTTTCAAAGCTAGATGTTTTGGGGGCCCGTCTCTCAGGTGCAGATCTTAAAAGTGGGAGGTGCCCAATGTGGGGTTTAAAGCTTTTGCTCCTCAGTGAGAAGCTGTGGGTCTCCACACAGGGGTCAAGGAGGAGGAGGAGAAGGAGGAGGAAGTGGGGTTTATGGCGAGATTGTATCCCAGCCTCTCCTACCGGGGGCTTCTGTGTGGACCTTCTCTCGTGCGCTGGATGCTAGGAGTGGCTCAGCCAGTTTTTAGGTTTCTTCCAGAGGAAATTGTTCCATGTGTAGTTGTAGACTGGGTGTGTCTGTGGGAGGAGGTGAGTTCAGGGTCTTTTTAGGTCCCCATCTTGAATGGGAAGCTTGTAAATCTCTTTTATTTTTTTTTAACAGTCCTGATTGACTTTTTTTTTTTAATTTTTATTTTATATTGGAGTATAGTTGATTTACAATGTTGTATTAGTTTCAGGTGTACAGCAAAGCGATTCAGTTATGTATACACATATGTCCATTCTTTTTCAGATTCTTTTTCCACATAGGTTATTACAGAATATTACGTAGAGTTCCCTGTGCCATACAGTAGGTCCTTGTTGATTATTTATTTTATAAATATATAAACAGCTCATTCAGCTCAACATCAAAAAAGCAAACAACCCAATCAAAAAATGGACAGAAGATCTAAATAGACGTTTCTCCAAAGAAGACATACACATGGCCAAAAAGCACATGAAAAGATGCTCAGCATCACTAATTATCAGAGAAATGCAAATCAAAACTACAGTGAGGTACCACCTCACACTGGTCAGAATGGCCATCATTAAAAAGTCTACATATAATAAATGCTGGAGTGGGTGTGGAGAAAAGGGAACCCTCCTACACTGTTGGTGGGAATGTAAATTGGTACAGCCACTGTAGAGAACAGTCCGGAGGTTCCTTAAAAAACTAAAAATAGAGCTACCATATGACCCAGCAATCCCACTTCTGGGCATATATCTAGAGAAAACCATAATTCGAAAAAAGAATGCACCCCAATGTTCATTGCAGCACTATTTGCAAGAGCCAAGACATGGAAGCAACCTAAATGTCCATTGACAAAGGAATGGAGAAAGAAGATGTGGTACATATATATAAAGGAATACTACTCAGCCATAAAAAAGAATGAAATAATGCCATTTGCAGTAACATGGATGGACCTAGTGATTATAATACTAAGTGAAGGAAATCAGACAGAGAAAGACAAATACCATATGGTATCGCTTATATGTGGAATCTAAAAAAATGGTACAAATGAACTTATTTACAAAACAGAAACAGACTCACAGACATAGAAAAGAAACTATGGTTACCAAAGGGGAAATGTTGGGGTGGGGGAGGGATAAATTAGGAGTTTGGGATTAACATATACACCTTACTATATATAATTATTTTATTGAATTTATACTATGGGAGAGGAACTGGTTAATAAAATGAATGTGGGTTGAGTGTGGTTATATATGTATATTTAAAAGCCTGTTATATTAGGCTAATGTAAACCCTGTACAGTGGGGAGGAAAGATTTAAATTAATGCGTCTCTGAAACCACCAAACTGTCAGGGTACAAAGTACCTTTTGATTTTAATTGCTAATGGTTGCAGTGACATTTTTAAAAGTTGGAAAGGACAGGGAGATGAATAACAGGGTACAGGGGATAGTAGCCTTTTATGATCAAAATTTTGGGTGTCTATGAACCTCACTTTTTAGTCAAAAAGCAGAAGTTAGTCAGATTTGTATCTGAGGAAATTTTGCAAATGCAAATGAAAAGCAAAAAAAGCAATGAGAAAAATAAAAGCATAACTAAACACAGTAACTACAATTAAGGCAGAAAGTGTCTGCACTGCTTTACTGGACACTGAGGAAATACATAGTGTGGTGTGTGAGGTGCCCTCGCCCCCAGCCTCATTCAGCAAAGACAAGGAACAATGTATCCACTGATCACCGAGTGGGACTCAGGAAGAGGACAGGTTAGAGGACGTAAGGGAAGACCAGGAAGGACTAAGACAAAGATACGAACATCCATCCCTTCATGACCTTACAGAGTAGTGGTTCCCAGAGCTGATTAATCATCAGAATTATCTTCCGAGGTTACAAAATAATGTAAAATTATGGATTCCCAAACCTAAACCCAGATATACTAACTAGAGAGTCCTGGAAGGGTCCTGGGAATCTGTCTTCTAAGGGTCTTCACGGGCAATTCAGATGATTAGGCAAATTGGTAAACACTGCTTTAGAGAAGTGTAGCCAACTTTGGAGAGGAGGAATTGTTGGTTAAATAAAAACACATCTATGTGGTATCTATGTAATTAGTTGTGTGTACATATACATAAGACTTCCATTCTACAAGTTGCTGAAGGAGCTATTAAATCCATCAAGTTTAGCCAATAATGCAAAATGCTAATTGTCAAAAAATATACTCTTATGTTCTGCAGTCCAACTCCCCCACTTGTGTAAATGAGCACCCAAAGGAAAATAAAACCCATGATGGCATCATGAATTAGACAACTGTAACCAGTATTTAACTATTTATCAAATATGATTTGGTATCTAATATTATTTTTTTAATTCAACTCTTTCAATTTAAGGGATGGTATATCACATTTTGAAAAATAGAAGGTAACCTTGACTATGAGAATCACACGGTACAGAAGAAAGAATAGAGATTTTTAGAATGGGGAAGGCTGGATTCAAACCTTAGTCCTGCTAATTATTAGTGACATGAACTTAGGCAACTTGGCTTTTATCTCTCTTAGCCTCAGTTTTCTTATTTATAAAATGGGGCTTAAAAGAGCAATCTGACAGCATCTTTTTGAGAATTAAATGGGGTGACACATAAAAAGTCTCCCCCAATGAGACAAATAAATGTTAGTTCTTTCCTTTCTCTTTCTTCTTTCCCATTCTTCCCTGCCAAACCCCACTTTATTCAACATTGACATTAGGGTCTGATACAAAAAGAATAAAAACAAAAAACAGAATTTCAACTAGGCTTGATATACGATGGAAATTGACACAATTTTTTTGTGAAGGGACTGATAGTAAGTCTTTCAGGCTTTGCAGTCATGTGGGTCTGGTGCAACCCCCTCACCTCTGCCACTGTAGTGAGAAAGCAGCCATAGACAATCAGTAAAGGAATGAGCATGGCTGTGTTTCAATAAAACTTTATTTGCACAAAGAAGCAGCAAACTGGATCTGGTCTGCCTGAAACGCAGGAAGACTTTTCAGAAATCCATGAGTTGATGCAGGACATGATGCAATGCCAGAAAAAAAAGGGGGTGGGGGATCAAAATCCCTCGTTTTTTTCAAAGTTAGAAAAAAAAAAATGGGATCAAAATCCCTCTTTTCCATCAACTAGCTGGATGACTTTGCAAAAGTCACTTCACCTTTCTGAACTGAATTTTCTCGTCTATAAAGATGAAGGAGCAGGGATACGGAATCTCCGAGGAAGCTGCCATCTCTTAAGGTCTATGATTCTTCGGGAGACCACAGTCTCCTGGAGAGAATCACCAATAAACTGCCACCCAAGTTTCAGTATTTGATTTGTTTGTTCTTTTATGGTTGATCAATGAAGCATAAAGAATAACAGACGCTCTTGGGTCATAAGGATGATTCATTTGATGAAAGAGGGAAAAGATAACATTTGGTAAAAATAAATGTTTTCTCTCCAGACACAAAGAAGCAATCAGAATAGTTATTATATTCTAAATGTCATATGTAATTTCTTATGGTTTAAAGTCAGGCTGCAATGTCAGTTGCCTGAAGACCTGAAAATTGAAAGACTTTCTTTTTCAAAGCAAACAGTGCAGTCACTCTAAATGTGATATATTAATTAGAGAGTGAAAGAAATTGATCAAAATTCTTTCTCCAAAAGGAAACCATTGTAATGATTGTACACAAAGAATAAGAGTGCTATGTCTTGCAAGTCGAAATGCTAATACATACCAGAAAATAAATAATCCATTGTTTTAAAATATGATACAATGAAAGAAAAAGAATGTTGAGTTAGAAATTACAGGAACTGACTCCTAATTCTGGCTCTGCTATTAACTAGCTCAGCCAAGGCACTTCTGTCTCTTGAGTCAAATTAGTCCTTAGAAATCATAATAGCTATGATTTATTGAGCCCTTACTAGATACTAGATATTGTTTTTGGTGTATTATTTCCAGTAATCCTCACCAAAATTTCATGAGGGAAGTTCTGACGCTGTTGCTGTTTTGTACGTGAAGAAACCAAGGCACAGAGAGGCTAAGTAACTTGTCTGCACTGTGTTCTGGAAACAATATTTGAGCATAGTTACTTTCTGCCATGCTGCCTCCTGCAGCATGGTTCTGACCTATTGTTTCCCAGCTCAGAGATTTGCATCATAGGTCCTGGGGAGTTAACATTCTCCCCATTGGGCATTCAAACTCCCCTCCAATCTGATCCCAGCCTATTTTGCCACCTTATTTCTCACTCCGCTTCTGCCCCAACCTTCCCTTTAGTCAAAAAGCTCTTCCCACCTGGCTTGCGAAGAGTCGCCGGCATTCCCCCTTCACACCTTTGCTCTCTTGGACCTCCTCATTGCACGCTCCAATCTTCTCTACCCATTCACTTCCTCCCATTCTTCAAGTCCCGCCTCCTCAGGAAGTGAGCACTGTGGGAAGAGCACGGGTGGGAGTTAAGTGAATGGGGCCTTGTCCTGGCTTTGTCACCGACTCTGTGTGGGAACTGGGAAATGTCATTTAATCTCTCTGGGCCTCAATTTCACGATCGATTGAGTGTTGGACTCCATTTGAAATTTGCAAACGTATCAACTACTATTCTTTTAAGCAGTAAACCCCCCTTCCTCTAAGTCACCTTTTTTTAAACCTATATATTTTTATTTTGTATTTTTTATTATGGTAAAATATATAGAACATAAAATTTGCCATTTTAACAATTTTTAAATGTACAGTTCAAAGCCTACAATGTATTTTTAAAATAGAAGTATAGTTGATTTTCCATGTTGTGTTAGTTTCAGGTGTACAGCAAAGTGATCCAGCTTTTGTTTTCAGATTATATTTCATTATAGGTTATTACAAGATATTAAATATAATTCCCTGTGCTATACAGTAAATCCTTGTTGTTTATCTAGTTTATGTCTAGTAGTTTGTATCTCTAATTCATTCTTTATATCACCAGTTCCTAACCCAACAAAGACAGAGGTGCCATGACTGAAAGAGAGGCTGATGACCTGAAGCCAGCTTCCCTTCCTCTCCTCCGTCTTGGCAGTTCCCCAAGCACCTGAGGGATCTGAAAACAAAGCAGGAGATCCCAGACTAACTTTAGTCATTCATGTACAACCTCCACCATTTTTTATCATATTAGCATAGTGCATGGTCTATCGTGTACTTAAATGTTCTTTAAGTCAACTCAACATTTTTACCTAAATAAGTTCATTCTAAAAGGAAACTTCAAAAGTCAGAAAGAGAAAGACGATTACCATATGATATCACTTATATGTGGAATCTAGAGTATGACACAAATGAATTTATCTATGAAACAGAAACAGACTCACAGACATAGAGAACAGACTTGTGGTTGCCGAGGGGGACAGGGCATGGGGAAGGGAAGGATTGGGAGTTTGGGACTAGCAGAGGCAACTATTATGTATAGAATGGATAAACGACAAGGTCCTACTGTGTAGCTCAGGGAACTATATTCGACATCCTGTGATAAACCATAACGGAAAAGAATATGAAAAAGAATGTATATCTATGTATAAATGAATCATTTGCTATACAGTAGAAATTAACACAACATTGTAAATCACCTATTCTTCAACAAAATAAATTTTTAAAAAACAAAAGGAAACTTTATAACACCACTGTAAATAGAAAAACAGTATCACCTTCCGTAAATAGAAAGTAACTTATATAAACATCATATATACATTATTTATTATATACCCATATTTACATATATACATTAATATATACAATATATACATCTTAAATATACATATATAAACTATACATACCACACACACAGACATACACACACACATTGAAAACAAAACAACATTATTACATTAACTCTAGCAAGATACTTGCCTGCCAAAGCCTGCAGCCTACTTTCTCTGTTAGCACCTTGTAGAGCTCATGCCTAGGGGTCATCCCACTGAGGGGTGAGGGCCTGGGGTATTTAGACACCAAGTGCTACCAGTTCCTGATTGTGGGCCACTGCTGCTTCTGGGTGGTATTTATTCCCTGGCGCATCTGGCTTTCCTCAGTTATGAAAAAAGCCCCCAGGCAAAGAGATTTTAGAGTCTGGCCACTGGAGGACAGCGGGAACGCACAGAAGTGGTGAGGCTTGGGGGGGCCGGGGGTGAGGAGCAGGGTCTGCACACCGTCTGCAACAGTTCCATCTCCCCCTCAGTAAAGTGAGAAGGTTGCCTTCCATGATGGCTGAGCTCTCTGCTGACGTTCAAGGCCTGCCATTGTCATGATGTGGTTCTCATCCATAACGCATTGACAACGCTTTGCTTTCATCCCTGATTCCTTTTCTCCAATAAAATGCCTGTTCCTGGGGCAGGGATATTTATACAGCTAGATAATAGTTTTGCTGAAAAAATCAGCGTAATTCTCCAGCTAATCTACTGAAAAACTCTCATCACTGTACTTTGGAGTCCAAAAAAGTCATGGATCATTAATTCAGCTTTAATAAATGAATGATTTCTCTTTGAATGTCTGCCCCATTCAGCCATGAAATCCTAGACAACTTCCAGAAAGCTGTGGCCCAGAACACCTTGATACCACTCAGAAGACTATTTTTAAGAATGCCCTATGTGCAGTAGTCTTTACAGGGTTTTCTTTTTCCTTCTCAAATGTTCTCTAGCTCGTGTAGATGACATTTATGCAACTCAGAGAAAGGCGCCTCAACAGGATTAGTCAGCAGCCAGTCCTCTGATGCAGCTTCTGTGATCTAGTTAAAAATAGGAAAAGAGGATGTTGTGCATAAGTCATCCCCATCGCGCAGTATGGGAGAACTGACCACATTTTTGGTTTCCACATCCTGTTGCTTTATCTAAAAATAGATGAAAAGTCTGTCCCTGACTTTTTGGACAAGACCTTAGCTTCTGTGACCTAGGCTCTCTAGTCCTCCTAGTGCCTGGGTTTCTTTGCCGGGTTCTTTTCACCCCTGCCATTAACAGTCCCAACTCTGGCCTCGGTCTCAGGCTCAGGGCCTCTCCCAGGGCTGGCAGACTCCAGGGCCGGCAGGGGCCAGGTAGAGAATATAAGTTAGCAAAGCCGGCCAGGTAGATGGGCACACACCCCTGGGCCTGCCTGCCTGCCTTCCTCATCTAAACAGAGGGCAGCTCTTCCTCCTGTCACATAGATCCACTGACTTTTCCCAGAGCAGCTAGACAGCCAGAGTTTTAGGGGAGTTCACTTACTCTTTTTTCTTTTTTTAAGGCCTTTTTTTTTTTAAATTAATTTATTTTAATTTTTTATTAATTTTTATTGGAGTATAGTTGCTTTACAATGTTGTAGTTTCTGCTGCACAGCAAAGTGAATCAGCTATACGTATACATATATCCCCTCTTTTTTGGATTTCCTTCCCAGTTAGGTCACCACAGAGCACTGAGTAGAGTTCCCTGTGCTGTACAGTAGGTTCTCATTAGTTATCTATTTTATACATAGTATTGTATATATATCAATCCCAATCTCCCAGTTCATCCCACACTCCCTTCCCCCCTTGGTATCCATACGTTTGTTCTCTCCATCTGTGTCTCTATTTCTGCTTTGCCACTAAGTTCATCTGTACCATTTTCTAGATTCCACATATATTGCTTACTTTTTTAAATGTTAGTAATCAATTAAAAAAATTTTTCTTTGGCTGCGCCATGTAGCTTGTGGGATCTTAGTTCCCAGGCCACAGCAGTGAAAGCACCAAATCCTAACCACTGGACCGCCAGGGAATTCCCAATAATCAATTCAAAAATTAATTTAAAAAAATAGAGTCGAGGTCAATCCATGAGCTGGTGGTTTGTGGCCTCTGCTCATACATTCTTTTTCGGGAACCGTGTTTGTTACCAGCTATAAAGCGGGGTTCTACAAAATCTACATGCTTCAGCCTAAAGCTTCCCACTTTCTTCCAGTCTTCTAATTTGGAAAGAATACAGGACGATGATAGGAGTCCTGGATTCTGACTTGGGCTCTGTCTGTCGCTGGCCGTAGGATTTTGGTTGAGTAGTTTCCCCTCTGTGGGCCTCAGGGTGACCCTTGGAGTCAATGAGTTTGAGAGCCCTACAAGCTCTATTAGCTCATGAGGCTGCTAGATCCCCATCCTCATCACCCTCTTTCTTGCCCTTCTTAGTCTCAAAGATCAATTCCCCATCACGATCAGTGACCCAAATATTTTCCAGATTTTCTCAGCTTAGGAGTCAGTTTTATTTGTAATTCTGCTTCTATCCAACACCCAACCAATTCCCTTGCTGCACATCCCTTGAATCTCCTTTTTTTGTTCCAGTGTTAACTGCCAATATCATTTCCTTACCAAACCATTGCATTTGCTCCCATCCCTACTCCAGCTTCTCCATCAAGCCTCAGCTCTAGAACTCTTTCTCCCAAAACAACAAACACAAAAATAATCTAAAAAGCAATTTGTGCGGAGCTTTTCCTTGGATGAGAATTTACAATGGTCACTTGTAATCCCCATTACTTATCACATCCAACCCCCAAGTTGCCTGCTGCCCTTGCAGATTAAGGAGTCAACTCAAGCAGTCATGTTTAATTCACTAGCTGGGCATGGAGGGAGGGTGCAAAGCTGAGCATCATGGTCAGGGGTGTGTCTCTCAAGCAGCCTCTTATCAGGATGTTAGGCATTCATACTCCAGGAGGAGCTGTAAATATTTAGGCAGTAGCTCAAATATGATAGTCTAATATATTACGGCTAACAATGATACCAATGTCAGGGGAGGAAAAAATGTCTCTATTTTTTTTTCTCATATCCAAGAAACAAACTGGGCAAATTCCCATTTATCCTTGGGGGATTTGAACCTTGGAGGCAGGACAAAATTCTCAAGTTTCAAACTTCTTGCCTTTATTTAGTTTTCCAGTGGTGAATGTATTGGTTTCCTAGGACTGCTGTAACAAATGACCACAAATTGGAGGCCTTAAAACAACAGAAATGTATGCTCTCATAGTCTGGAGCCTGGAAGCTGAATTCAAGGCATTGGCGGGGCCATGTTTCCTCCAAAGTTTCTAGGAGAGAATCTTCCCTTGTCTCTTCTGCCTTCTGGTGGTTACTGGCAATTCTTCACATCCTTTGGCTTATGGCAACACAAGTCCAATTTCTGCCTCTGTCTTCACATGACCTTCATCCTTCTGTGTCCAATATTCTCCCTTCTTTTAAGAACAGCAGTCGTTGTATTCGGACCAAACCTAATCCAGTATAACCTCATCTTAATTTGACTACATTTGCAAAGACCGTATCTCCAAATAAGGTCACATTGGCGGATAATGGGGATTAGGACCTGAAGGTATTTTTGTGGGGGACACAATTCAACCCAGTACAGTAAACAACCAGCACAGACTTTCCCCTAAAAGAATCACCCCTTGTACGGTATGTCCGGCATGCATAACCAACCCTTTAGAAAATATCTTCTACTGGGTTATAGCATAGCTGCACGGTTAGGATGAACTTTACACATCCTCTGATGCATTCTAACTCTAAATGCAGGCGTGAAAAGGGCAGGAGAAAGCAGAATTGATTTTTTTTCCTTTTTTTTAATTGAAGTATAGTAGATTTACAATGTTGTGTTAGTTTCCGGTACACAGCAAGTGATTCAGTTATATATATATTCTTTTTCAGATTCTTTTCTCATATTGGTTATTACAAAATATTGAGTGTAGTTCCTTGTGCTATATAGTAGGTCCTTCAGAACTGAATTTTTTTTTCCTCTGCACAACCAGAGGGAAGTTGTTCTATGGAACTTGGAAGTATATCTTAGCCACAATAAATGTTCTGCTACACAGAGTCTCACTGAGCATTGAGGAAAAGATCTAAATGAAGGATCCCAGCAATACACTGAGCTGAGCCATGAGGGACCTTATAAGTGAGAGACACCAAATGTAGGAATCCATTTGGTGCTTTATGGGAAGGTAAGGAATGGTGAAAGGCCGCAAGTGAGGAACAGGATGAGCCTCTGGACCAAGGACAAGCCTACCCACACTGGTTACAAGTGGCAGGTGTGTGACAGACAGTTCTTCCAGCAGATGTGAAAATCCGCCTTGAAAAGAAAAGACGAGGTGATCCTGAACCGGCATTAGTGGGTCCCATCTGAGTGTTTCTTAAAATAGTTGACAGCTGAGAAAGAGACTAAGGTCAAGACACACTCTGTAAATTGACCAAGATGGATTCTAAGAACAGATTAGCTTGATCTTTCTTCATTAAAGTGATGAAAACCATGTCGGGAGCCTTAAAACACAAATGGACTGGTCTAATAAAAGTGACACAATAAAATGAAATTAAATATGTACTGTGACTCTTGTGCCTACATTTTCTTGGGATGGTGTTCAGATCTTCTTCAGTACCAAGGGAGAGATGGCTGGTGGTCTGACCATGGCAGTGACCAGCAGGGGGCAGAGTCCGCAGATGTAGGTGAAAGTTTGAGAGCCATACATTACTTCAGGAGCCAGATGCTTCTCCTGGAGACTCTTTCCAGGGCTTTAAAATATGCATGGAGAAAAAAGTTTTGAAAAGAGTCAGTGAAAATGGCTGACAAGGGAACTTGTTTCTTGGCAAGGAAGTTGTGGAGAAAATTTATATTTCTAGTTGGAAAAAAAATCATGCCATAATGTGTTTAAGTGCAATTTTTAAAGTTAATTTTCTGAGAAGACAATGTTCCCTTAATGTAAGACATTCTATATCAGACAGGATGTAAACACGGCTGGGAACTGACAGGGTTAGAAATCTGAATAAGATACGGCAATGCCTGGTAATGAGAGGCAGGGTGAGTGTGGCATAACGAAGAAGCAAGTTGCCAAGGAAACAAGCCGCTAAGTGGAACGTGGCCATATCAAGCACACCTACCACGTAAAGAGAAGGGAAGGAGACACACTGGGTGGCCAAGAGTTCTCAGGAGGGACCGTTAGGGTGGTTCCACATGAACTATCTGGCACTAGAAAGAAAGCCAAAGGCTGTCAAAAGCCACCAGAGGGAGGAATAAAATTCAAAGCTTACTGGGTATTTTGAACTTGGCCTTATTCATTTGTCATTCATTTGTTGGTTCATTCCAACGAACACTGATCAAGTGCTTTCTGAACACCAGGCACTGTGCTAGGTAGTGAGGCTACAGAGAGCGATGAGACATAGTCCCAGGCCACAAGCAGCCTGCTGTCCCTAACTGCTCTCTGGGGGAGCAGGACCTAAACACTGTCCTCATGTCCCGCTCTTAGGAATCAAGCTTCTCTCTGCCCTGTAGCTCTGGTCCTAATCTAGGGTGTCTGCCAAGTCTCCTTCCTGACCAGGTAGCATCCTTGCCACCCTGCCTAGGATTCCAGCTCCTTCTGAACTGACCTTCTTGGCTTCCAACCCATCCCCATGGCAGGTCCTTACACCTCCTGGCAGCCTTCGCTGCCCAGATATCCGTGCGTTCGCTCTGAACTCCTCCCACCGCCTCCTGCTGAGCTTTCTCAGAACTTGCCTGGAGTGTCCAACTCCTTTCACCACGCTGGTCCCCCCAGCTCAGTGCATCTTCTCCATGGGTTCTTGAATGCAGTCCTAGCCTTCACTTGGCATGCCTGTTCTTGGCTCTGGCTTTTACATGTGACACTCAATAGGGATGGTACAGTGACTCACAGTAAATGCTCACATTCTAAGCTCTTCCCCAGCCCCATTCCTCTATATATCAGTGAACAAAACTTCCAGCTTCCTCCAGTGGGACCCAGCAACACTTCCTCCTTCTCTGTGGCCCCTGTTAAACATCTTGTTCAGTTCTCAGTTATTTTCTCCTTTTCTTGTCACCCTCCCCTTAAAAGTGCCCTTCTGTAATTACAGTGATCTCACCAGGCTATTTTAAAATCTCCCATGGCCTTTATAATCTCTCTCATTCTGAATCTTCTTTTTACTACAAACCAGCTTTCCAGAGTAACTGACTTTTTGAGCCTGGCATTGATATTATCATCATATTATACTCATAACACTCATAATGTTTTATTGTCCACAAACTTCATTCAGTTCAAAGCAGTAAAGTAAGCAGGGCAGGTATCATCATTTCCATTTCATGGATCAAGAAATGGAGGTTCAGAGAGGTTAAGTGACTTTCCCCAAGCCACACGTTGAGAAGTGATGAAAACCACCTTCTCATTCCAAATCTCAGGCTCCTTGCCCATGTCATGTGTCCTCTGGTGCATGAAGCATAACTTCTGGGGCTCTGAGTCTTTGCCCACACCCTTCCCATCTTAGTCTAAGAATCTTTCCTTCTTAGTGTTAGACCATTGTCCTCCAAAGAATTTCAAGAAAAAGAAATACCAACTCATGCCTTCAATTTCCCCTCTTTCATTAGCTCCATGGCATAAAGGTAGATTCTAGGATCCTACAACTAAGATTCAGAAACCTTCATTTTTTCCTTCTTTGCCTACAAGAAAGAGGAGCAGGGGGGAGGAGGAGGAGGAGAAGGAAAAAACAACACAAAAACCACAACAAGAAAATCCTTTTTTCAGGAACTCCCTTGAAATCCCACCACTGCCGGCATAGTTCCACTCCTAAGAATCTTAGGAACTTTTTGACTCCTCTCCCTGTAACATTTTTATTATAAGCTCCCTGAGGGCTGTGTCTACATCTTCTTAACGTAAACCTCTCTCCCTCTCAGCAGACCTAGAGCCAGTAAATATTGATTGGAGGGGACGGGCCGTGCTCTTTTAGAAAAGAGAAAGCAAGCCGTCTTGTTACTAGAACTCCCCAGAGAAGAGAAGCCTTAAGAGCGAGTTGCATATAAGGTGTAAAGCAACTCAGAGTACTGTAAACCACTTAAGAAAAGAATGCAGGCCTTGGGAGGAGGGGGAGTGGAGAATAAAGAATTCCCAAATGTCTGCCTGCAGAGGGGTGAGCAGTCTCCTGGTGCGCGGATGGGAGGAGATGCCCCGTTGGAGTGGGTGGGGCGAGCGCTCACTCAGCCCCGCAGCCCAGTGAGGGCCGCACCTGCGCAGGACGAGGGTCAGTGACACGCCCGTCGGAATCTCGCTGGGTGATGAACAGGACAGGCACAAACACGGGGTTCGGGGGAGGTTCCAACGCTGCTCTAGACACCTAATAATGATGCCGAAATCTCGGCCTCTGTGTACCGGTGCCTAAGCGCATCTTGGAGACAGAGTTTTGGGTGAAGTAGAAAAGAATAGCTTTACTGCTTTGCCAGGCAAAGGGGGACATCACAGGCTCAGGCCTCAAAAACCATGTGTCCCAACCTGGGAGGATTTGGTGAGGAGTTTTATAGCAATGATTTAGGGGCAGAGTTGCTGATAAGGATCAGGGTGTGTGCAGGGCCTGCACTCCTTTAATCTGGCCTCCGGTGGTCTCCCGATGAGCTTCTCTGGTTCCTTTGATCTGGCCTCAGGTGGTCTCCTCCCTTGTCTCTGCATCCCCTCCCTTCCCTGATTAGCAACTGTTCAAACCTGCCCTTTGGAAGGTCATGGAGGCTGGAGTCTATTCCCTACAAACAAGAAACAGGGGACACAGAAAGGCTTCCATGTCCAGGAGCCCCAATGGGTCCTGCTCTGCTTCAATAAGGGCCTAATAAATGTTATATTAATGATCTATTGTGCACATTTATAGAAATCATTAAAGAAAATGCCAAAGGTTCTGTGTTCTTGTGGAGACTACATCCTATTCTAAGGCAAATACTGTTAATACTTCCTTACCCCAACAGCTTGTTTTGGAAAACTCCGTTGGCCCATAGAGCCACAATGGCCAGTCCCCAGTGAACCTCCACTGGCTGATGGCCCTGGCTGAGCCAACCTCTGCTTTTGCTGCGCTGTTCCTTTTCCTAGAATATACTTCCTTCTCTCCTCTGCCAGGTGTGACTGTCTTCATCAATAGGATTTTAAATCCTTTTCTTTCAGCGAGCCTTTCCAAATTCAGACGCTTTCCTTTAAATCCCCTCAGCCACGGTACATTAATTTCAATTCACCAAGCCCATCGTGAAGGTCTGCCCTGTGTAAATCATTGTGCTGGTGTTGTTTGGGGCACAAGCTGTTAAGAAACTGTCCCTGCCCTCAAGGAACTTTCAATCATAATGCAGTTGCAAATATTTTGTATAACAAATATAACATAGTTATTTTATCGTGTTAGATTATTGTATAGGCTGAGTTAAAATGTGGGCAAATATATTTCACAACTGGCCATTTAGATTTTTACAAACTCCCCTGACACGCTATGGATAGCTCCTGAGATAAATGCCGTCCTGACCCCTGAACACAAATAATGGTTTGCTGTAGTGTTGATTTTCATTCGTGAATTATTTCTCTCTTCTTCCTCCATCACCATAATCTTCTTTGTCTTCTCTTCCCAAGATGAATTCATTGAGCACTTCTTTGTGTTACTCACTGTACTGTTGAGGGACAGTGGCAGCCAAAACTGAGGGGTTTGGTTTGTGTTCTATAAACAGTAGGTGTTTAATAAATGATAGATCCACTGCCTTTATTTCCTTTTAACTTGTCCGCAGATATTCTCCAAAAAGAAGGAAAGGGAGTGGGTTTGACACAAAGAAATCTAATGAATCTATTGGTGGCTTCAGGGGGGTTCGATAGTAGGTAAGTGAGAAAGAAGGCAAAAAAAGAGTAAAAGCAGGTGTAGGGGAGGGCCACAAGAAGAGGATGAATCTGACCTTCCATATCATCTCAGTTAATCCTTTCGCCTCTTCCCTGCCAAGGAAGTATTAGTAATTGTTCCCACCTTACCAGTAGGGAAACAGGCTCAGGAATGTCAAGCATCCAGATCACCTGGTTCAAATCCAGCTTTGTGATTTTAAAGGCAGTGACAGGCCGACACTCTTTCCCCCACAAGATGCTGTCTCCTCTCCAGTGGGCAGGCAGAGGGGAGAGAAAACACTGAGAGAAGAGGGTCCCAGGTGTAGCTGGTAGATGCTGCCATTGGGACCTGCTGGATCTACAGGCGTCACTTGAGAGCCAGGCTCTGCTCATCCCCCGTATTTCTGCTTGTGCCCCTGCTGACTGCTCACATGTGCCAGGACCCAGGGCCACCATGCCCACTGAGCCCTCCCCAGGCCCGTGCTAATCCCTCACCCTGTGCCTGCTCTCACTCCGCCCTTCCGGTCTTGGCTTCCATGCTCCTCCAGCTGCCAAAGGAGCTGGCATTACCAAGCCTGGTGAGCTTTGCCACAGAAGGAGAACAGTCAAGACTTCGGCAGTCTCTGGGCAGCACACTGTTTATTATTTCATCATGACACTGTTAGCAGTAATCTTAGCTAGCCCATGCTGACCACACAGTATGGGCTTTGTAACCCTCACAGCATCCTTGTGCATTAGGAAGATACTATTATTCTCATCTTATAAATGAAGACGCTGACGCTTAGTAAGATCAATTAAACTGCATGATAAAAAGGAGCTCAACTTCATTAGCACCCAAGAAAATGCAAATTAAACCTCCGATAAGATAACTTGGAAAAGAATCAAATTAGCAAAGTTAGTACGTTGGACAATATCTCATGTTGGTGAGAATCTGGAGCAACAGAAACTCTTCCACTCTGTTATGGAGGGCATACATTTCCACTTTGGACAAGAATTTGCCAGTATCTAACTAAGGGGAGAATGCGCCCACCTTTGGACCCGTCAGTTCCACTCCCCTTCACTCAAGGCATATACGTTAGGGAAGCACTCAGTGAGCACAAGGAAATAGGTACAAAAACGCTTATAGCAGTGTTGTTTATGATAATGGAAACGACCTAAATGTCCATCAACAGGAACATGGGTAAATAGATTACGGTGTGGTCATACAAGGAAATACTGTATAGCAATAAAATGGATAACTAGAGCTAGACCTAGCAAAACAAATAACTCCCAAACATGTTGACTGCAAAAAAGCAGAAACCAAAGAATACGTACCAACAAACAAAGAAAAAACCAACACATACTATATAATGCTTTTATGAGATTTAACCACTACAAAACAATGCTTAGAGATATGTACACATATAGCAAATATATAAAAGATGTATTGTACATGGGAATAAAACACCAGATTCCAGACACTGGTTACCTTGGGGGAGGAAAGGGAAATGAATAGAGAAGCACACAGGGCTCTTCAGCTGTACTGGTAAAGTTTTCTATCTTAAACAGGATAATAGGTATATAAGTGTGATTATGTTAATTTTTTTGCTTTTGGTATGTTTTGATAAATTCATAATGTATTTTAATTTTAAGAATTGTTTAAGGCCTCACAACTAGGAAATAGAAGTTTAGATCCCACACTTTTTTGCTTCCCAGTACATCATACTGCCCATCAGAGGAAGGAGTGAATATTTAAAAAAAAAAAAAAAAAAAAGCTACTAATTCCATCTAGTCTTTGGACAGACCTTGAGAATGCAATTGTTTAGTGACAAAGGGACCCTTACTTTGTATACCAGAGGCAATCCTGAAAAACAAGGTATTAAATATTAATAGCTTGAAATCATGTTTTTCCATTGCCTTATGTCATTTATTTAGAACTATGTTTCTACAAACATTTTCATGACAAAGCCTAAGGAAAGCAACAAAGGGATCCCCACATTCATTTCAAATGATTTTGTTCATGTAGAGTCCTAAGGCTATTTCATTCTCCCAAAGAGATCCATCAAATACCAGATAATGAGTCAGTAGTCTTCATTTAAAGCCCCTTTACACTAAAATACTCCACAAAATTTATCCTTATTTTGTTGAAAGTTCTCACTTAGTTCATCAGTATCAATTCAGGAACTTAGCAGGAACTCCTCCATGTCCTCTGATAATTATCCATTGAATGCCCATCAGTTGGTGCTCTGATAGATGCTGGGGAAATAACAGTGGACCAGACAGCCCTGCCCTGAACGAGCTTTCAGTTTCCTGGGGGAGGCCAACAAGTAAAGCAGGTAGATATAGTACAGTTGGGTGTGGTGCTGTGATGGGGTACGTGGTGGCCTTGATATGGAGGAACAGAAAGTGGGACTTAACCCTATGGTGTTGGGTCTGGGGAAGCCTCTGAGTGAGGGTGATATTTAAGCTGAATTCTAAAGGATGAGTGAAAATTGGCTTCTAGATAAAAAAGTAATTTCATTCTTTCTTTTCAGAGGATTCAGTCATCTTATTGTCGAATTTTTTCATCAACCAAAGTGGAGGAGAAAAGTCGTATTTTAAGGTATCTCTTACCTGAGAAAAAAGACCTGTGATTCTTCCGTAGATGTATTTCATCATCCTTTTTACTGTGTGTTCAAAACGAATCACAACTGAGTAAACTAGATTCCTACCATCCTTTGTCAAAAGTGTGACTACACCCCAGATCTAAGTGAGTAAGTCGGGGCAGATGTGTCTGCAGTGAGAACATAATTGCCCTGATTTTACTGCATGTTTTAAAAATCCCTCTTGGCCTAGTTACCCAGGAGAAGGAATATAAACTCAGCTTCTCTGCACACCCAGAAGGTTCAGAGCACAGACCAGGAAGCACAGGGGCCGGAAGGTATCACTGCAGCATCTTTCAGCCACGTTGACTCAAAACAAAGCCATAGAGGCTAGTGAAATTGCAAAACTGGCAAAACATGTAGATTTCATGAAGTCAGTGGAAATGATGTTAGAGAAATGTTGAAATCACAGGAAAGCCATGGTGAAATAGGTACCTGGCAGAGCAGGACCAGAAAACAACTGGAAAAAAAACCCCCAAAAAACCCAGAAAAAGAAAAAGAAAATTGACAAGGATGATGATAATATGTGTTTCAAAAAGAAAGATTTGAATGTCAAAAGACTAAGAGAAAACTGTTGAAGCACTCAAATGTTTTTTAAATGACCATATCTATATTATTCTAAAACTATGTGAAATAAGCTATCAAATAATTTTCCTGAAAAATTATACCCAAAGCAACATGATTCATTTTTCATTCCATTCTAAGTTCTAGAATATGGTTGCCTTTACAATACATAGATTCATTTCTTCCAGATAAAGTCCTAATCGGTTTATCAATTTTGACTATAAACTTGCACTCTCAGTTTTAAGTAGTGCCAACCTTCCTCAATAACAGCCTCCCTCTGTGTTACCAGCCTCTTGCTCAAACTTGATTCTCTAGGCCTCTGTGCAATGTTTCCTGACGCCTCAGAGAATAAACCTCCAGCTAGCCCAAGGCCTGCTTCAACCTGGAAGGCTCATCCAAGTGTTCTGCGTCAAGAGGTCTTTTATCAGCCTGCCCTTTGGCTGAACTGTCCTTGAGTCTGAGGTCACTTTGAAGTCTTTGACCTTGACCATGGACTCTTTAAACACTAAGGAAGAAAGAGATATGCTAATTCCATATGCTGTCAGGGAGGAAAACTTTCTCTGCCCACTATCCCTTACTGACAGCACCGGGTTCAGGAGGGGGCCTGTTTCCTGGTCCCATGTGTGGAGTCTTCTGTTGTCCCTCTGGATTTCAGTGTGATGACTTCTCCCTTATAGGGTTCACGCTCCACGGGGGTAGGCGTGCAAGTCTGAAACAGAACATTTCATTTTTCTCTTGTGGCTTATTGACTTCTTGAATTCAAAGCTAAGTTCTGCTCCCTAAGTGAATTGTGAGACCAAAAATGAGCCTTGTGAATTTATCATGTGCCTCCCATGCCCTGCCCTTTCACAGAAATTCCCGGCGACCTCGGGTACCGGCATTGCCCCACTCTTTCACTGGGGTTGATCTGCATCAGACAAAGGCCCAGGGAACACTTCCTAACAATCATTCCTTCCAGTGCAACTTTCACTGGGGCCTCTGCCATATCCTCACACATTGTGTTCTATAACCACCTTACAGGCTTTTCCAACATTCTACCTTTTCTTGTAGTTTCAATTCTAGGTGTCTATATTCCCAGAGTGCTTTGTTGTACGTCTCCTAAGACTTTCAGCTTTTTGTTTCAGATTCTAGCAATCTGTGTGTGTGTTTCCTCATTTTCCTGATAGTCCCCGCTTGTAACAAGCCTTCTACAGAATCTCCCATCTGGAACTATACCTCTTTGGTGGCCAACTGTGTAGCAGAACCCTGGATTCAGCTAGAGTTAATTCAGTGCTTGAGCAGACTTTTGAAATCAGGACTTTCTAAACAAAGGGATTCATAAGAAGTAAGTAAATCCTACTGTTTGTCAATGTGGACACAAATTCACTGGCAAGTCAAGTAATTGTAAACCACAGTGGTTAAGGGCCTGGGCATGTTACTTAAAACTGTGCTTCAGCTATAAACTGGGGATCGTAATAGCTCCTAATTTATAGGGGGGTTGTGAGGATTAAATATATGTAAAGCATTTAGAATAATGCCTAGCATATAAAAGCTCTTAAAAAATAAATATGTGTGTGTGTACGTTTGTGTACATCTGTCTTATTTTGACCACCAAAACTAATATATTGTAGTGATCAACCGTGTGGGCTTTGGAGAAAGGTAGGTCTAAGTTTGAATTCTAGCTTTGCCATTTACTGGCTGTAGGAAACTGGCAAGTTAATAAGCTCCTCTGAGCCTACTCACTCACTTATGAAATGCAAGGAATAAAACCTACCTCACAGGCACATGAGATTTCCCAGATACAAAGCATTTCCTTCGTTCATTCAGTAGATATTTACTGAGCACACACAAGCCCCAGGTATTTTGCCAGGCACAGAGGATAAAGCAGAGAACAAGACAGAGACCGTGTCCCTACAGTGGAATTTGAAGCACACTGATCACTTAGTGACTAGGAAGACCCCTGCCCTCTGTGCACAAGTCCAAGCCTCTGTCCACTTTCTGTGTCTGGTTGGATGCTTTGCTGGACTTGCATCTTGGCTCGCTATCGACTCAGTCCTTTCCTTCGCCCTGGATCCTGCCATCACCTTGAACATCGACACGGGGTAATGAAGCACCAACTTCCCTTGGCTGCCACCCAGCCCCTGGACATTGTAGTTACCTGGAGCCAATCCACACCTGAAACTTTAAATTAATTTAATACCCCACTCTCTGACCACATCCCCCGTTTCAGGTCTTAGTCTCATTGTTTTTTCTTCTCCTGGTTTATTTTTCAAGCCCAACTATATGTATGTACTTAAATCTAATGTGACCATATAATTTATCATCCAAACTGGGACACTTCTGAGAGTGTAAAGGGTACTAAACGTAATTAACAGGTAAAATTCAGGACCATCCAAGCAAACCAGGATTTGTTTCCACTTTCCTTCAACCCTTCTCTTGCAGACAACGTAAAGAGTCTTGCTTTTCTCTTTTCCTGTTGGTATTTGCACTCGGCAAAACCCGTGGCATATTTCAGTTCAAGCATCAGCCTCTTCTGCAGCCCCTGGAGAAAGTGACACCAGTGGGCAGATATTTGTGCCATCTGCCTTTGTGCTGCATGTCCCTCATCAGCACCCCCATCTCCCTGTTCCAACAGTTCCTTCGAAACCTTTCTGTTTGTGGCTTTCATCTGTACTTGTTTGTCTCTCCTGGACTCCTTCCTGGGGACTGATGACTAATACCAGTGATTTAAGCGGGACCGTCAAGCCCGGGCCCCCCCCTCCTCATTCAGGGGGTGGGCTTGCTCCACAAGCCGGCAGGTCCCTCGGAGGATCCCTTCCCTGAACCCAGCTGCAGGCTCAGGGGTGACTCAAACCAGGTGAATCGGCATCCTTCCAAGCATCCTTCTGCCAGGGCCATGCCTTCAACCATCATGGCATGCCCACCCTCTTTTTTTTAACCTAAATATCTCCAATGGATCTTCGGTAACTCAGCCCAGGCAATCATTAGCCCAGGGAGCTTTAGACCTCTCTGCCACATCCAGTATCGTGCTTACCATTTTCTGTAATTATCTGTCTATCTCCTCCAGCAGACTCAGGGTTGGTCTATTGCTCTGTTTCTCCAAAACAAGTACTCAGTAAATACTTGATAAATTCCTATTAAGGGTGGAAGGATGCTGGTGGGAAGGAGATCTCTAGTTGAGCTCCTCTCCTCTTTGTGTCAGTTATCCTGGCCAGAGCTGACTCAGTTTCCCTCATCCTCTTTTGTTCTGCTTCAGCACTGATCTGCTCCCCAGGTTGCACCTGCCCTTTGCACTTGTCTAAGAATCCCTTTCCGGCTGCTCAGTCACTGTACTAGCAATGCCACGAGGCCCCTCTTAGCCTGGCTGGTCACTCTGGTCACACTGACCGTCAAATGTCTCTGACCTGACTGGCCAGGTCTCACGTGCACACAGCCTTCCTCTTCATCTGCTGCTGAGGCTCGGGACGGGCAGGGACCGATTTCCTGCCAGGATGGCTGTGGGCTGTTAACCACTCCTGCCCACACCGCCACCTCAGACACAGACTGACCCTCTCTGGGGAGGCTTTTGCTGCCCCACACTTCACAGTCTTCCCCTTTATAGACAAGTTGACAGGAATCAAAGACAATTTAAGTTCTGGTCTCAAGCCTTGCAGTACTTTCAACCTTCTAATCTTTTCTTATCCTTAGATGTGGTTACATAAGCTCTTTAATGCTAGACCCAGGTCTTGTCCATCTTTGTACTGTCTATTGCCCCTGGCACTGTACTCTATATACATTTTAGAACCTCAGTAGATGTTCACGGTGACGAAATAGAAAGGTGACGGCACTCGTTCTGCAGAATGTTAAGCCTTCCCTGCATTATTCCAGAGTTTGGCTGCACATGTTTTCTAAGCAGACTTACCCTGCAGCTCTCAGGAAAAGTAGTCACGTGGCTTCTCTCTAGTGGCAAATGGCAAACTCCATCTCCAGTGTGACGTGCCCAGCCCTGACACGGGCATCAGCATCTGGTGCAACCAGTGTATAATGCTCAGAGCTTATCCTAGTGGTTGGGTCCAAAGTGGGCTTCTTTCCCAGGTATCCAGGATGAGTACAGTGATGACAGGGACACCATCCTGAGTTTCCCAACTACATGCATACCTATTTCTTTTTTTTTTTTTTTTTTTTTACTTATTTATTTATTTTTGGCTACGTTGGGTCTTCATTGCTGTATGCGGGCTTTCTCTAGTTGCAGCGAGCGGGGGCTGCTCTTCGTTTTGGTGCGCGGGCTTCTCATTGCAGTGGCTTCTCTTGTTGAGGAACACGGGCTCTAGGCGCACAGGCTTTATAGTTGTGGCATGCAGGCTCAGTAGTTGTGGCTCGTGGGCTCTAGAGCACAGGCTCAGCAGTTGTGGTGCACGGGCTTAGTTGCTCCACGGCATGTGGGATCTTCCCAGACCACGGCTCGAACCCGTGTCCCCTGCATTGGCAGGCGGATTCCTAACCACTGCGCCACCAGGGAAGTCCCTGCATACCCACTTCTTAGAGGACATTAATGCAGCATAAAGCTCACAGGAAGACCAGGATGAAGTATCAGAGGGTTCTGGGTTGAACAAAGTAAGCAGGTCTCTTATCTTCTCCGTGTTCTCCTACTTTTCTTCTGATCTCACTGGTCAGCTTTCTCAGGCTCCTTGGCTGGCTCCTCCCCTCCACCTCTCCTCAGCCTCTGAAGGTTGGCAGCCCCAGAGCTCTTTCTCAAGTCCCCTTTCTTCTCTGTCTACAGTCTCTCTGGTGGCCTCAGACTTGTGTTTTTAAATAAATGTAGATGCCAGGATTCCTAAATTTTACGTCCAGCCCCAATGCCTCCCAATTTCCGCACTCCTTTATCCAAGTGGCTAACTGACCTCTTCACAGGGAGGTGTAATTAGCATCTCAAACAGAACTAGAACTTAAGCACCCACAAACTATAGTTGAAAGAGAAGTAGGATTAAAGCTCTTTGAGCCCAGGGACTGCTGTCTTAGTTACACCTATATCCCCAGCACCTGGAATATGGAATTGTATCTGGTCCTTAACAAACATTTGTTAAATGAAAGATTTCTTGACTGTAGGACTTTTTAGAACTTTTTAGATGATATTGGGCAATAGAATCTCCTGAGGGTAGCATTATCTAAAATCACTTGAAAGCTTTCTTAAGGAGCACCTAAAAGAGACTAGGATCCTGAGCGCACACCTTTGGAAGACTGATCTGGGTGGGGACATCTTTTTCCCCCAGTACAGGCTGGCCAAAATTAGACGAGCACACCCCGCCAGCAGTTCTTCCCATCTTGGTGGGTTCACAATCAAATAGAAAGGTTTGAGGGTAAAACACTGTGAGAGGCTATCCTAAGTAAAACAGGAAACATGGATGGCACCTCACCCAGCAGGGTGCTGGTGGTTTACTTAGGTAGATGGGAGCTCAATTTGAGTTCATAGTACTTAATGATGATTGTCACTGTGATGAGTTTATAGACAAAAATGAGAATTATATCGCGATATGATGTGCTATGAATAAATATTAATTGCAATCACTATACCCGCATGATTGCAGAAATGTTTTTGGTTAGCTGGTCAGGGAAAAGAGGAAGCTTAAAATTGATAGAAAATTTACCTGTATTGTCTGCAGAGAGTAAAATGCTAGGATGCTAGATTTCTCTGAGATTTTTAAGACCATAGACAAGAATCCTGAACCCCAAGAAGTTACTAATACAATGTTGATCATGGAGGCTAAGATACTAACATAGCGATAAAGACAACAGAACTTCCAAATACCAAACAGCAGACACTGACCTAACACCAAACGGTCCAAATGAGCAGCGACTCCCTGAGAATGAAATCCATTCCTGGCTGGTGAATTTAGAGGTAGGTATTCAGTACCTGGTGAACTTCAAGGTTCTTAGAGGTCCTCACAGGACTGAGCTCTCCAGGGGACTATGAATCACTAGATTCAACAGAGGTGATCTATAACATGGACATTTGCACTTTGATAATGTTTTACTATCCACCAAATGTTTCCATTTAATCCTCAAAATACCCTGTGAGCTATTTCTCAAGAACAATGTGAGCACATAATTGGTCATCAATAAGTATTTACTGGATGAACATTGAATGGTTAGATAAAACATGAAAAGAGAGTACTTAACAAAGTCCCTGTATACAGTGATGTACTGGTAAATGTTGACAACCCACCTTCCCCTTTTCTCATCACTCCTAAAGCCCTGATTTATAGCACTTGCCTATTTCTGTTGTGTAAATGCTCTCACCATGGCTGATTTCAAGCTACTGACACCACTGAAGGAGGAGTTGGGAAGGGATACATAGAAGTGTCTCTCATAAGCCAAAATGAGCTGGCTCCAACATATGTATCGCTTTTTGCAATTACTAGCAATCAATCCGAGGAAATCAGAATTACATGGCAGCTGATGATATGAAATTATTTTCTCTGAGCTACCACATTGAGAAAGACATTGACAAACTGTTATTTCGGAAATGGAGAACACCCGTTTCAAGGACTAGATCAGCCATCCATTTAATTTTATCTTATCTAAAAGGCAAATTATGCTTATGGTTGCAAAGGCACAAGCCAGTTTAAAAGCTTTGGCAGCAGTATTCTGAAACCATGCATTACTCCATGAAGTTATCCCTGCTTCTCTAGAAAATGCAATGTGACCCTAATTTTCCAAAATAGATTGGGTTGCTTATTACTGAAAAAAGAGAAAAAGGGATGACTTGAAGAATGTCTGTGCTTCCAAATTTTGGTAAAAATTATAATACCCTAAACAAACAAAAATTCTAGGAATAATAAACCATTTGAGTTTAAAAAGTTTTTGTTTTTGTTTTTTTTGGTAAAGAATGAGTAGTATGTAAGTTGATTTTCTTCTTTCAAAATGTACTTGAACACCCAAGTTGCTGTTACCGTGGCCCTCCATGTGCACAGCTGGTTGAGTACATGGATAGAGAGGGCCAACAGTATAAGGGACTTGAGCAGCTGTGGGTTTTGGTATCTGCAGATACTGAGCACCAAACCCTATGGATACCGAGGGGCCATGTCCTTTTTTTCCTTCCTCTTTTATTTTTCTTTCCTGAATCCCCCAACCCTCTTCCTTAAGTGACTTTTTATATTGAATTGAAATACGTATTTTATTATGTAACATTTATCAAATAAATTTTGAGGTTTCATCTTCTGATTTAAATTTTTTCCCTTAAGGATCCCCTGTTTAAATATTAAAATAAAGTAAACAATTCCCTGAAGCTGTCAAATTGCATTACAATGTCATTTCTGTCCTTTGAAATTCCTCACAATATCCGTTAACAGTGATAGCTGCACAGCATGATGCCAAGTTTCACTAAGTAATAAAATCGTGGATAAGAATCAAGTTCACAGACAACCCCACTGTTTGGGACGAGGCAAGAGGCAATCTTCTGTGTAAATTTATTTCAAGTCCTTTCTATGACCTCTGAAACTATAGTCTTTGCTCCTTCCATTTGCAATTTGTTTATTTATCAAACGCCTACTACATAGGAAGTACTGGGAATAAGGAAGTAAGTTCCTCAAAGAACTAAAATTCTAGCCAGGAGACCAGCTGAGTTCTGGGACTGACAAACACTGGCGTGTCTCTACAATCTGTGCTTTGGAGTCCAGAGTGGCAAGTGATTAATTTTCTTGGGAAGGATAACAGAAGAGCAGGAGAAATGGTATGGGCCTTTCCTGCTTGCCTTCAAACTCTTCTCCTCACTTACAAAGAAATCTGAATATTTCAAATGAAAACCAAAGTAAGAGCTCTAATTACCTCATGTGAATTTAAAATCTAGGATTCCTAACAACTCTTTTTAACTTTAGCGTAATATTTTCCTTCTATGAAATTATCTTCGCCTAATGGAGAGAAAAAAGGTCTGAAACATCTCCACACAGTCCCCCAACCTCATTTGATTCATTTTATTTGATACTTTTTCCACATCAACACTTTTTAAAATAATGCATTCCCCATGATTTGAGTTTCACAATCATTTTCTTCTCTTTTCTTGCTCTACAGAGGTCTCATGTACAGCGGGAATCAGAAAGGTCTTATCACACACCCTGGCTCTTACGTTTACTTACCGCTCAGCCCAGGTAAAGTTACTTAATCTTGCTGAGAGTCAGTTTCCTATTCTGTAAAATGGGGATGACAATATCTCCCACATGGCTTGTTGTGCAGGTTAGGTAAAATAATGAATATAAATTACACCAAATACAGTGCCTGGCAGATAGTAAGTGCTCAGAACAATATATTATAATGCAACTATTATTTATTGTTATTGTAAAAACAATAATGCACTAGAATACCTAAAAAGTTGGTATCAGAAGAAAATATTGAGAAACTAAAATAACTCACAAAATTGATAGTGAACTCCTAAAAAATGATGTTGGCATTAATTTTGCCAATAAAATACCCAACAACAATTTGAAAAGGAGAACTGATGAAGCCAGTCATTCGGTGATCTCGGCATATTTTCCCTACAAGAGGAAGACTTAGGCAAAGTCAGTCCTTTAAATACAGTCTGTCAGGGGTTCCCAGTTAGTCTAGTGTCCCTGCTGGTGGGCAACTGGTACTGACAGCCTGGAGCAGGCTGGTCCTGGATTCACTTCAAGTGTCACATGATTCATCACCCAGTTCTGTCGGTACTATCTCTCCTAAGTCAACGCTTATCTGTTCCTCCCTTGGATTACTACTACAAGTGTCATGAATAAACTAGCTGCCATCAAGGCCTCTCATTTAGATTTTTTCCCCAAACCTAGTTCAGAATAACTTATCTCCCATTAACTCATTTAACTCAATCTTTATGGTTTACGTTATATGGTTTATTGCTTAAGCATACAGCTTTTGTAGTCAGATAACCGGAGTTGATGTTTTGGTCCTGCCATATACTAGCTATGTGACATGACCAAGTTGTTTAATTTCCTGAAGCTTCAGTTTCCTAATACTTAAAGTGGGGAAAATAATACTCCCTCGCTCACAGGGTTGTTACAGTGACAGAGCCCCTAGCATTGTGCCTTGCCTTCAGTAAAAGCTCAGTAAATGTTAGTATTGCTGTTATTTACCATGTGATGTTTAGAAATACATGGAAACCTTATAGCCTCTACCTACCTGTCACCTGTCAGTGTCAATATTTACAAATTAACTCCCAGCAAAATAAATTGCAACCTTAAATATTTTGACTGAAATACAGTATATAAAGAATTGTGGCATCCTGAGAATTTAAAGCATTCTAGAGCACTTGTTTACTTAATCAAAGCTTTAGGAAGTGGTTAAAAAGGATGAATCTTATCTAACAAACTCTGAGAATCCACAAGCAAAAAATTTTCACAAGACATTAGAGGAGAAATCAGAGACTACAAGACCCAAACGAAATGAATCGGAAAACAGCCAGAGAACTTTGGAAAAAGAGAAGTATATTTTAAAATGGAAAGAAGACACAGAAGCCTTAGAACTAACCCAAGGGTTACAAATTCTAATGGCTACACAGCCGGTTTGGGAACATTAATGAGTGAAGCCTGTAGGTGAAAATCAGAAAGGCTGCCTCTGTAGGGCTTGGCCATCCAGCTCCGGCCTGTTCTTACCATGTGGGATTGAGGGCACACGGTGCCCCGCCTCTCTCCAAACCCAGCAATTTAGATGGTTTTAGTCTGAAAATTCTGATATATTACTGTATGTAGTAAAGTGAATTTTTAAAACTGTTTAAAACACTGCATGAGCTAAACAAACACTGGAAAATGCAAGACATATTAAAAGAACAAACACCTCTTTTTTAACAACTGGATTATAACAAAGACTTGGAGGCCTTTATTATAAATTCGGTCATCAAAGGCGGAAAGCAAAGAGACTGAACTGATGTTTATTGACCTCCTACTGGTGCCTTACGTTTTAAAATCTCATTTGACTCTTGCAATCTGTTGGGGAGAACACACTGTTGTCATTTTCCAGATGAGGAAACAGACCAAGGATGATAGAGAAACTTGCTCTTGGCCACACAGCTAGGAAAAGGGAAGCCAAGGTAGAATTCATATTTACCTTGACCTCAAACTCCGCCATTGCTCTGGTGGTCATTAGAATACACCTTGCAGACCTTCAACGACAGGGAGCTTGATGTTTCAAGGGACAGTAGTTGAGTTCGAACTCCATCCTTTTGTCCGTTTGAGGACATGCCTCCCACTGCTGTTCTCAGCCAATGACAGCACGCCACATGGCTGGATGCAGGAGATGGCTCAAGGGCTGCTTGTAGGCCTTGCTCAACCTTTCTTGGTCTGTATAGTACTCTAGGATGTTTCCACCACTTGCTTTTCTCCCTCTCTCCTTCACTGGGGCCAGGCTTGAACTGCAGGCTGAGGGCTCTCCCAGCCTTTCCCGGGCTCCCACCCATTTTCTCTCCCAGGTGTTTAAAAAAGTCACACCTTTATCCATCTGGATGGCTGCTTCTCACAGGACCCTGACTAACAGCAATTGTCAAAAGGCCCACAGGGGCCCTACACTTGCCTGGGAAAACCTGACTTGGTCCATTAGGAAACCTGATAGACACCAATCTTCAAAAGAAACTGCATCCATCCAATAATGACTTTTTTCTTTGACAGCTGTATTTGTTCATAACCTCTTCTAACACCCTGTGAATATGTTAACCAATTGTATGTGACAACGCCATCACCAGCATCCAGGAGCAAGTGACAATCCAGCCCGTGTTAACAGCCCACTTAGCCCCAACTCACCTGGTCCTGCTGCTTGATCCGTCTGTAAATATATTCAGCAAATGGTTTACGAGGAATAAACTTCCCGTCTCCTGCTGTGACATTGAAAACTCCAGCTTCATACACCACTTTGCCTCTTGAAATAGTCACCAGGGGCACCCCATGGCACACCATGCCCTCAAAGATGTTGAAGTTAACAGCCTGATGATGAGTTTTTGCCGAAATGGTCCTGACGTAAAAACAAAGATGTTCCCGATCATTACCAGCTCATTTGACAAATATGAAATATTAAAAGAATGACTTAGAAGAAAATTTAGCAACTCTATTAAGCCATAGCTTTATCACTGGAACAAGTGACTTTAAGGATAGAACATAGCATTAACATTTTATTGCAAAGTAATTACATTTTCTGAGAGAAAAACCCAGTAGATCACTCTTTACGGTGGTTAATAAGGATGGAGCGAGTGGAAGAAGGGCATTGTCTCTCGTTTATAATTTTAAGTTATTTTTATGTATATGTTTAAAGAACAAAATATTAATTATAAAATATTTCAAACATAGATTAGTATGATGAACACACTGACTCAATACCCACTCCACACAATTTTAACTTTTGCAGACACAGTGGAGGTTTCCTCAATACCTCCCTGTCCCTCAAATTCCATCCCTGTCCCTCCCTTCCCAGAGGCAATCGTTAATTGGTAGTTATCGTATATGGTCTTTATTGTGTTGAGGTAGGTTCCCTCTATGCCCACTCTCTGGAGAGTTTTTTTTTTATCATAAATAGGTATTGAATTTTGTCGAAAGCTTTTCCTGCATCTATTGAGATGATCATATGGTATTTATTCTTCAATTTGTTAATGTGGTGTATCACATTGACTGATTTGCGTATATTGAAGAATCCTTGCATCCTTGGGATAAATCCCACTTGATCATGGTGTATGATCCTTTTAATGTGTTGTTGGATTCTGTTTGCTAGTATTTTGTTGAGGATTTTTGCTTCTATATTCATCAGTGATACTGGTCAGTAATTTTCTTTTTTTGTAGTATCTTTGTCTGGTTTTGGTATCAGGGTGATGGTGGTCTTGTAGAATGAGTTTGGGAGTGTTCCTTCCTCTGCAATTTTTTGGAAGAGTTTGAGAAGGATGGGTGTTAGCTCTTCTCTAAATGTTTGATAGAATTCACCTGTGAAGTCATCTGGTCCTGGACTTTTGTTTGTTGGAAGATTTTTAATCACATTTTCAATTTTGTTACTTGTGATTGGTCTGTTCATACTTTCTATTTCTTCCTGGTTCAGTCTTGGAAGGTTATACCTTTCTAAGAATTTGTCCATTTCTTCCAGGTTGTCCATTTTATTGGCATAGAGTTGCTTGTAGTAGTCTCTTATGATGCTTATCCCACTACCGGGCATATACCCAGAGAAAACCATAATTCCAAAAGACACATGCGCCCCAATGTTCAATGCAGCACTATTTACAATAGTCAGGTTATGGAAGCAACCTAAATGCCCATTGACAGACGATAAAGAAGATGTGGTACATATATACAATGGAATATTACTCAGCCATAAAAAGGAACGAAATTGGGTCATTTGTAGAGACGTGGATGGACCTAGAGACTGTCATACAGAGTGAAGTAAGTCAGAAAGAGAAAAACAAATATCATATATTAACGCATATATGTGGAATCTAGAAAAATGGTACAGATGAACCGGTTTGCACGGCAGAAATAGAGACACAGATGCAGAGAACAAACGTATGGACACCAAGGGGAGAAAGCGGGGGTGGGAGGGGTGGTGGTGGTGGGATGAATTGGGAGATTGGGATTGACATATATACACTAATATGTATAAAATAGATAACTAATAAGAAACTGCTGTATAAAAAAGTAAATAAAACTTTAAAAAATTCAACATAGAAAAAATTATACCTTCAAAAGGAAAATTATATCTTGAATTTCTTTCCCTTGTCTGTGGCAAAACTGGAAATTTGAGGACAATAAAAATAACAAAATATGTTGAATATAACCTCAGCATATTTTGTCATGTATTTGCATAGTCATCAGTATTCTCAGTAGTTTATTAATACTTTTCAATCTTACACAGTATGAAATGACTTCTAAGCTGGATATTTGGAAATACTGGGTGTTCGCCTTTCCCTAAATCACATTAAATGGAAAAGGAAAAAGAAAATCTGGCAGCAGTGGATCAGACAAGCATACTCTGAAGTTTCTACAAGCGCTTGCTCTCAGGAATGGATTAAAGAAAAGTGCTTTGCTAAAAATCCCAAGGCTAGGTCAAAGGAATAGCAGCTAAAAGCTCCCCTGAAACCCTAATCTGGAGGGGCGGAGCTGGGAGACTCACTGTGGCGCCTCCAGTGGAAATGAACGACACAACGCTGACCTGGTCCTGGGTTCCAGAATCCTGTACCCAATTATCTGTTTGGTTTCCACTCCTTAACACATCCAAACAGAATTCTTGATTTTCCATGATGACTCCAGCCCACACACTCGAGTTTGCTCCTCCCTTGAGTTTCTCATCTCAGTAAATGACACCCCCAGCCACCTTTCCTCACTCCTCAAACCATCATCAAGCCTGTTGGTTCTACCTCCAAAAAATAAATAAATCCCAAACCTGCCCATTTCTCTCCCCCTCCATCGCTCCCACCGAGTCCACGCCACCATCATCTCTCATCTGGACGACCCCCAACACCTCTTACTGGCCTCCATGTTTCCATTCTTACCCTCCTACACTCCTTACCACCCCCCCACAAAGCTGCTCAAATGATATTTTAAAAATGAACATCAGATCAGGTCACTTTTCTGCTTGAAACCCTCCAGTCTGTTCCCCAAGAGACAAATAACTGTAAAAAAGCCCAGGTAATAATAATCATGAAAAAGAATCTGCTCCCAATGAGAAATACCAGCATGGAAAAGAAAAAGAAGATTTTCCTGTATGTCAGGTAGATACTTTATGACATTCTAGTTCATCTTTATGACACCTCTTCAAGGTAGAGAGTATTTTCTACACTTGACAAGTAAATAAATTGAGATTTAGAGAGGTTAAATAACTTGTCAAAGGACCTACGACTACTTTGATGAAACGGGAATCTTTTCATATTTTTTAAGTTAACATACAATAAAATTTACATTTTTAGTGTTAGTTCTATGACTGTTGACCCCTGGATAGATTTGTTATCCTCACAACATTCAGGACACAAACAGTTCCATCGCCCCCCAAAACTCATACCATCCCTGTGTAGTCATAACCTCCCCCCACGCATAACTCCTGGAAATCCTTGATCTGTTCTCTATCTCCAGAGCAGTCTCTTTTCAAGAATGTCATGTAAATGGAATCATAGAGTATGTAACCTTTTGAAGCTGACTTCTTTCATTTGGCATAACTATTTTGAGATTTATCCAAGTTGTTGTGTGTATCAATAGGTCATTCCTTTTTAATTGCTGAGTAGTATTCCAATGTATGAATACACCACAGAGTGTTTATCCATTCACCTACTGAAGGACATTTGGGTTGTTTCCAGTTTTTGATGATTATGAATACAGATATTATAAAGATTCATGTATATGTTTGGTGTGAACGCTTTTCTTAGTGTAAATTCCCATGAGTGGCATCACTGGGTCCCATGGCCAGTGTATGCTGCACAAAAAGAGCTTTCAGTATCCTTAGGAACCAACTTACTGGTACAGAGAAACATTTAAAAGGTTAACAAATAGGAGGCAGGTACAAATACAACAACAATCATTTCAAACACTAAGGAGGAGGGAAGAGTACTGATCAAATAGTAAGTAATGTCATTAAAGTAGGAAAATGAATAAAATAGTTAAAGGGTTACTAGGTATAGAATGAGTTATGATAAGTTATGAGTTGGTGATGAAAGATACAAACTTAAAGAAAATAAATCTAGGAAACAACATAGAGGAGATTTAGACCTTCAGGCTAGAGTGTCGTTTTATGACCATCACAATCTCTCTTCGATACTTCCATAGTCTGGGCTACTGCTTTCCTGCATATCACAGTTACACTGATGGCAGAAGCTCTTGGGCTTATACTGTACAGTGTTATATAAGCATGTCTGGACAGATGTATTAGTAAGGCTGCTATACAGAGAAAGTAAAATGCATAATAATTCATGCTGAAATGGTTATTTACATACAAGAATGGGAGGCAAAAAAGGGAAAACCCTAAGACATAAAACTTTATTTTTCCAAGCAGGAAGTTAAGAGTTACAGATGCTGTTAGGAAAATAATCTAACAGAAAAAATAAGTTCTATACACAAAAATTGCCATTACGATACCTAAACTTTTGAAAAACTGAAGCATAACAATTTCCCAGTGATTACTCAATGGAACATTGGGCTTCTGTGAAAGACTAGAAATAAGAATACACTGGGGAAGCAAAGAAAATGATAATTATATAATTTAAATGGAAAAAAAGTTACAGAAAGCATGGGAAAATACATATGCATGTGGACAAATGCAAAAGGAAATATACAAATTAAAGTGCTTGGGTGGCCTAGGAAAAAACAAATAAATATGAAAGCAAAAGATCTGTGACAACAAAATATCAAATCAGATTTCTCTGCCGCAGCCAAAACAAAGGCCATTTTTTTGACTTTCTCAGCATTGGGGTTAGCAAGAGAAAGAAGGCAATTAGGCAACATCTAAGTGATTCTCTATAATAAGGTATTATGTCAATGAGGTCAAATTAACACAAAATGTAAATTCTCGGCATTATCACCAGCAGCAAAAAGAATGTGCTTCCACTTTCACATTGGAAGGTGTCTGACAGGGTGTCATTCCTCACCCAACTTTTTCCTTCCAGCCAGAGCTGCGAGTCTCCAGTTCTTTAGGAACTTCCACACTTCTGAGTCTTCCTTTTCCCTGGGTGCCCTTCTCACTGCTCAGATATGCCCCCTCCCTGCCCCAAGACTCTGCTCAAAAATCCTGGTCCCATGTCAATCATATCTCAATAAAGCTGGAAAAGAAAAGAAGAGAAGAAAACAGAAGAGAAAAGAAAGGAAATGAAACAGAAACGAAAGGGAAGGGAAGGGAAGGGAAGGGAAGGGAAGGGAAGGGAAGGGAAGGGAAGGGAAGGGAAGGGAAGGGAAGGAAAGGGAAGGGAAGGGCCAGCTTCTGGTTCCTAGAAGCTGACCCTGACAACCCACGGCAAAACCTTGCATTTTCCTCTGTGTTGTAGCATTATCTGAACCAATTGTAATGATCTCTTGATAATTACAGTGTTTTGGAAATAACAGAACACTAACTTACATGGAATGTAAACATCCAGTCCTAAAGTTCTGCTGTGTACTTAGCATTTCTGGTGAACTGTACAAGCTCATTAGTAATAAATAAATAAATAAATAAAGGAACATTGTTATAATTATCATTCTTAGTTGTATCTTATCCAGTTAGATGAAACATTTGTTTATTGATACCTAAAAATACTTAGCAATACCAATATTATCAACACGATTAAGTCCGCAGCTAAGTACTATTACACCATGTCCTGGATGGTAATGCTCAAATACAGCTGTGTAAGAGTTTGCCCAAGGTTCATACAGCTTGATATTGAAGGAACCTCTGACAGGTTGGAATCACTGCCACTTTTTGAGCATACTGGTGTATCTGTAACCCCGTCATAAGAAGATGAAAAAAAGTGTGGTACATTTTCAATATTTGTTTTCAACAAAAAATAGAATGCAATATCATCATAAGGTTTATAAAATTATTACAAAATGTATTTAACATCTATTCATTACTAGTGCTGTATGGGAGATGTGGTCCATTAGTGGAATGAACACAAGTTCAAAGTCACACAACTGCCTTTCTAAGGACACTTGCTGTTCCTTTGAACATGCTTCCTCCAAGGCAGAGGCCTTCTGTTCTAAGGCAGAAGCCAGAACATGCCTTCCCAGGCCCCTCTGCAGCTGGGGCCCGGTCATGTCGCCTGGTCTCCTCCAAAATGGTGCCCCAGCACCGTACTTTGCAGGGCAAGCTGGTGACTCAGGAAGCAGGTGCTGCAGGATCCATATTGGTGAAGGTAGAGATGGGTCAATCCTGTTTTTCAGGCCAGCTGTGACAGGGGTTCAGCACTAGGGTCCAAGCCCCGCCTCAGTGAAGCGATCCATGGCAACTGAGCCCAGGGGCAGCGCTGGGGCTCTCTACTGCCCTATGGTAGGCCTGGGGCATTGGCCCTGGCTACACAGCCTCTCAGCCTGGTCTTCTGGCCCTCTTGGAGATCCTCTGAGTCACCCAGTTCTTTTAGTACATTCCTCTTTTGTTTAACCACCTAGCGCAGATTTCTCTTGGTTGCAGCTAAGAACCCTGCCTGATCCATCTTTTTCTTTCAATCATCTTAGAAGAAAGCAGAACACACGTCTGGGCTCTAACTAGAAGGGATTCAGTCAATGGGCTAACAGGTCACCGTCCTAAGGTTCAGCAACACTGTGAGATAAATTGGAGCAGGTGACATGGAGCTTTGCAGTGCATTTCAGCCACACACGTGATCCTATTCTGAGGGATGCAGTGTAGCAAGCTCTGTAGTTCCATCCCTTAGCATACACTCTCCCTTCTTCTGGTTTCAGCATTCCCCCAGTTTTTCTTTAAGAAACATCTCTCCCCCATTGGAGATATCTGGCAAGATGGTTAGGCATGGTGCCCTATTCTTCCCTAGCCAAGAGAGGGGGAACTGCATTGTTTCCCGGGAATTTGAATCTTTGGTAGAATGACAAAAAGAAATGTTTTTTTAAGGGATTGGAGGGTGCATCCCTGAACACAGAGCAATTCTGCTGCAGGCTGTCCAGGGCTGCCTTGGACTCTGTCCTTTCAAAGCCTGGAGCACTGACTATTCCTTTGATCTGTGGGCACCCCATGGCCTTCCCACAGAGTGTGGTTTTGCTCATCTGCGTGGAAGTTAGTTGCTATGGTTTGCAACCAAAGATGCTGACTGATGAAGACCTTGTCCTCTGGAGAGTAATTCCTGTAATGAAGAGCCCATGGATGTCTCCAAGGCACAGGTCAAAAGGTCTGCGACTCAAAAAGAAACCAGAAACTATTTTCCACCAAATCTGTCCACAGAACAGATGCGAATGTGGGGCGGTGCTCTGATTCCACTCATCAGTCAAACCAAAGAGCTGTGAGATTCATCATCAAATAGTTTTCAAATTTAACAATATGACAGTCAGCTCAGGAGAGTAGAGAAATACCTTCTCTCTAATTATTGACTGGATGGCTAGGCTGTTGGCCTGTCCTGGTGGTGACAGGAAGGATAGGAATGATTAAAGCCTTCCCGTCTGGTAAGTGAAGCTGGGGTTCCTGGGCCATTAACTCTTCATTAGCAGATTCTCCGTGGTCACCCTGCCCCAAGGGAAAAGCTGCTCTTTGTCAAACTCGCTTTGAGCCTGTATCAAACGGGCACATTTCTCTGCAGAGGGGTGTCAAGGTTGTCTTACTGAGTCCCAATTATACACATCTCCAAGGCTCAAGCCGACAGGAAAGCGGAAGCCTTGAAGATAACATTAAGCTATTTTTCACTGTGTCAATAACTTTGATACCACTCACATCACAGCTGCAGAAAAACATTCTGTCCCTTTGCAAATAGCTTCCTATCAAAGAGCTGCGTGCTCTTACAGATGAGAAAATCACTGAAGCAAAATAGCCTGTGGGAGACTGCCCGTGTGCATTCAAAGAGAACACTGGGGAAAGGAAGATAATTTCTTAAAACAATGTGGGTCTTCCTGACCCCAGAGAAATGACTTGTTTAGGTATTTTGTTATACTGCCTCCAACTCAGCCACTTTGTCCATGGCATGGATGGATCCTTACCAGGTTGCCATGAGAACCAAAAAAAAAGGTTGAAAGAATCATATCAGGTCTATTAGTGGCTTCTTTAAAAATATACCTCATCTCTCTACACTGTGTTATATGACATCTTGTATATTCAACATGAAGGAATAGTAACCATTTAAAGCTTCCCAACAGCACCATGCAATAGACAAGGATGATGAGACACAAAAAGGTGAATAACTCACCCCATGTTACACAGCTAGTAAGTTCATGCAGCTCAGATGAGATAAAAGGCTGGGCTCTTAAGCACTAGACAGTGTTGCCCCTTGAAAGCTCTATGAGAAGCTACTTGGAAAGCATGCAGTCAGTGAAAACATTCTTCATCCACCAGAAAACAAATGGGAAGCAGCTCGTTCCTTACTTCCTAGTGTTTCTTAGTCTGTCTTCTGTTTAGCGGCAAGGGATTTAGGATGCTATTAAAAATTCCTTAAACTGAAATTGGTCATTCTCCATGTGATCATGATGGAAAATATTTTTTTGACGTGTGCTCCCACTGTCTATTTCAGACTACTTCTTCTGTCAATTTCTTGGATGTGACAAGTTATATAAATGGGGAGCAAAGCAACCACATCTCTGGAAATGCTAAGTGGTGCTACTTCAAGTACATTCTCATTATTAAGCAAAGTTGCTGCTCACTGCACCCATCAATCTTCCATCCTCGATGCAGACTTCTGCACCGCCTCCCACAGAAGAGAAAATGGGAACTGCTTCAGCCACATTATTAAATCTAAATTGGACAATAACTTGGAACTCTACTGGTGCTACATGGACAACAAAACACTTAATACAGGTTCATAATAATGCTGCCCAAGCACTGACTTAAAGAAATAAACCCATCGGGCAAGCCGGCTATTTCGTCCTTGGAGTTATGTCATCCAGGTCATGGATGGTGGTGCAGACCATGGTTAGATAAACTGGATTTAGATTCTAGAAAGTTGACCTTGGAAATAGGTCTCACATCTTTCACCCCCTGTGCCTTGCACAGCACTGAGCAAATAGAAGGCATTTTAGATACATATTTGTTTATCTAAAAATAAGTTATTAGCAAATTTTGACATTACTACTTAACATAAATATTTCATGTTCTATATACCAGTTTTCAGAAAGTGGGGAATTAAAAATAATTTAGTGTCTTGAAGGAAGAGGAGCTGAATGGGAATCAGCAAAAGCTAGCATGATACTAGGATGTATGTCCTATGAATATTAAACAGATAAGTTCTTATAGGTGAGGTATGATTATTAGCTTTCGGAAGGTGAGGTTGTTGGCCTAACATATTGGTAAGAGTTAGAAATCACTTTCTGGGATGGGGTGTGGACTTGGTCTTGTAATTACATTGTCACCCTTCCTGGGAGGCTGCCTTGCCCTTGGCAAGATGACATTGTTTGACAGACTATCTAGGGGCACAACTTGGGCAGAAAAAGATGTGCGTTTTCTACACAGGAATACAATGGGTAAAATTCACACACTATCCTTCTTGCAAACCAGAGTCGGCCAGGTATTTATGATTATGTTCAGCTCTAATACCATATTTCAGGAAGAAAGAAGACTTACTGGACTATAAAGGGAAGTCAGTAGGGTTCTCAATAAAGGGATGGAAAAGAGAACGCTGGATCACGTAAATGTCTGGGGCACTTCTAAACTTTACTCTTTTTTTTTGAAACGAAAAAGATGACCTATTTTCCTTCCATCCCTGCTGAGGAAAATAAAAAGAGGTAGTGAGCAGAAATGCTGGCAGATGAAATGTAGTTTGACACTGGAAAATAACTTCGTGACAATCGGGAGTGAGGTGTGTTAGTGAAGAACAAGAGCAAAGTCTGCGGCCAGGAAAGAGATCCGTGGACACAGGCGGCCAATGAACTGTGTGAAATCCACCAGGATGGGCTACAGCACCTCCTCAAAAGTCAGAGAGAATTTCCGGCTTCGCAATCCTAAGAACAGAGCCCTGGCCTCCAGCATTCCCGAGAAAGTGATGAGGCAAACAGAACGTCACATGATTCTATTTCCAAGTCACTTCAATTAGGGGCCCAGCAAGTTCCAGGTGTGGTCAATGTCCATTAAGCTATATTCTGGGTTCTTCCATGTGCACGCCTCACCTAATCTCTCAAGCACTCATTATCTCCATTTAACAGACGAGGAAATGGAGACTGAGAGGGGTTGAGTAAATTGTCCGAGTTACACAGGAAGTATGCGGTCGGGAGGAAATAAACACGGGCAGGCTGAACCCCCATTCCACCCTCCTTCACCACACTCCACCATCCGTGAGCACCCCCTGCTCCAAGGATGAAAGCACTACATTCTTAACTCATTAAAAAGGTTACCAGAGACAACATGTTAACCGCTGGGCGGTAGGTATGCCTTCCTTCCCTGCCTTTTGGGGCAGCTGTAACTTTGCAGTGTTTAAGAGATTAGTCAACAAGTCAACCAGGCCTGCTCTGGATCCCAGCTCTGCCCTCTGCAGCTGTGTGATTTGAAGCAAATGAATAACCTCTCTGTACCCCTCAGTGTCTTCACCTCAAAACAGATAACCACGTGGATAATGACACCCAGGCCTCAGAGGGTGGAAGTGAAGCAGCGGCCAATGTGCAGCTCCAATTATCTGTGGGCTCATCTGGCGTGAGGAGCCACTGGGGCTGAGCCTGGGCCCAGTGTGTGTTTGGGTCCATGACCAAAGTTTGACATCCACGCCACACCAGCAAGGGCAGAGGCAACAAGAACAGGCACTGGTGTCACTCCGTCCACCCTGTCGGGCCCAGCTTGCGCTTGTGGTTCCACCTTGTCTCTGCACTTCCCACTGGACCTCCATCTTCCCCTCCCGATGGCCTGACCGCTGGACTTCAAGCTCCAGCATCAGATGCAAAGACAGCAGCCTTGCAGACACTGATCAACCAGCTCCTACAGTTGTGAAAGGTCAAATCATATATACATACATGTATGTGTATACCTATGTATATATACATGTGCACATATATCTACACATACACATATATGTATATATGCATGTGTGTATACATCTGTATCTGTATCGATATCTGTATCTCCAGGTGGTTCCACTTCTCTGTTTGAACCCTGACTGATATATCCTGGATGGGGTGCTTCTGGGATTGTTCCTTGCAGGCATCTATCTCTCTTTCCTTGTCTCTTGCTTTGACATTTTCACTTGCTTTTCTTACATTTGCTAATAGCACCTCAGTGGCTAAGAGCCATGGCCCAGCCATCTATGATGAACATGACAATAATAAATAATAATATTCAGTTGCAGCCTCTATTTCCTGCTTGCTTATTTGTCAAACCCTATGCTAACATCTTTTCACACATTATTTTATTTAATCCTTACAATCCAATGGAAGCAGGGTTTTTTAAATACCTATTTTATAAATGAAGAAATTGAGGCTCAGGGAAGCTGAGTAACTCACCTAAGATCATAAATAAGGTTCTGTGTGCCTCAAAAACAAAGCACTTAACCATCATGTATTGCCTCCCACTGTAAGTGATCCATCCAGAACATGAGTCTGGAGCAAAATGCACATTTATATGAAATTTTACCCCATCTTCTTCCAGAAACACTAAAGCACCTTAAAAGGAAAACAATGTGAGGTAGGATAATTAGGGATAAAAACAGAGCAGAGAAACTCTAGAAAAGAAGCTGGTACCAGGCACCTGTGGGTAGTTGAATTTAAGTCTATATAGGAGATTAAACTCACTAGCATAAATTTCTATGCAAAACCTTTCCCACAAAATAGGCAACCAAAGAATGAATCAATTTTAAGGCATACTGTCATGTTTTATTTTAGACCTTGGGTACAATTTATTCTCATAATTGCCAGAAACCACAAGTGAGGCATGGACAGACTAGGAGGCTTGTCATATATTTAGGAATTAGAAATGCTCTTATATAAAAATAGAACAACAACTTGGGTCTTCTATCATACTGCTGAAAGCCATGCTTGGGTCACTAAACTCTTCTTGTCTCTGGTTTATCACTTAAATAAATGAGGTAGAATTACTAATTAGGCTTACAATGTTACCATAAAGAAAGTTAGGTTCTAAGAAATGAGCTTCCTAAGTCCAGAATGATAAGAACACTATTTCACAGCTCTGACCTACCAGCCATACACAACTCTATTTGCTTCCAGCTTGAGGCAAAAAAGAAAATGAAATGAAGTCAACTTGGTGGAACATTGTAGAAAATCTCTATCCATCTATGTGTTTATCTCATATTCCATTCATTTAACATGTATTTATTGATCACTACTCCATGCCACACACTGTTCTAGGCACTGGGGATGCAGCAGTGAATAAAACAGACAAAAATCCCGACGGGAACTGACCTCACACTCTAGTCAAGTCTATTTCTGAATTTGCAAGGACCTCTTTGTTATAAATATGACTCTAACATATGAACAAGGTCAATTTTTCAATAATAATAACATGCATATAGGTCCTTACAGTTTATGCAAAACACTTTCATGTAACTATAGCATTTATTTCTCAAAAGAACCTGGGGAGTTTGCAAGAAATAAGACAGACCCCTTTAAATGAAGAGACAAATAATAACACTTTACCAAATGAAAAATGAACAAAGGACATGAACCGATATTTCTTCGTAAGGAAAAAAACCCAATGACTAATAAACATGGAAAAATATTCAACTTCCTTAGTGCTCAAATATATGCAATTTGTAGCTGAAAGGTAAAAATTTTTACCTGCAAAAGTAACAAAAATCAAAGGGAAAAAAAAAAGATTGTACCCAGAGTTGGTGAGGAACCATGAGGAGGTAACCACATACGCAGAGAACCCTTAAATGCATATACCCTTTGATATAGTAATTCTGCTCTTAGTAACTCATCCAATAGAAATAATCAAAAATTTGGATTTAAAATAGCAAAAGAAAAAAAAAATTTTAAAACTGTAAAAAGTAATCCAAGTTATAACTAAAATAAAGAAATTAGATAGAGACCCTTCTCTGGAGACCACTGCCCCACAGGGTCAGACATCCAACACTGATTAATGGCCCTTTGCAATGTGACATCTAAGGGGCATTTTACCTAAATTGCAGGTACAACTGCACCCCACTGACACGCCAATCGCAAACTAAATGTGCAGAAGTGGATATGCATAAACAGGAGTGAAACTATGATTGACAAAACAAACTGGAATTCTGGAACTATTGTTGATTCGTCTAAGCTTTTTTTTTTTTTTTTTCTATAGGTTCTCACTTTATAAAAGTCATTTAGGGCTTCCCTGGTGGCGCAGTGGTTGAGAGTCTGCCTGCCAATGCAGGGGACACGGGTTCGAGCCCTGGTCTGGGAAGATCCCACATGCCGCGGAGCGACTAGGCCCGTGAGCCACAATTGCTGAGCCTGAGTGTCTGGAGGCTGTGCTCCGCAACAAGAGAGGCCGCGACAGTGAGAGGCCTGCGCACCGCGATGAAGAGTGGTCCCCGCTTGCCACAACTAGAGAAAGCCCTCGCACAGAAACGAAGACCCAACACAGCCAAAAATAATAAATAAATTAATTAATTAATTATTAAAAAAAAAAAAAAGTCATTTACTTTGACACCTCCCTGCTAGGTAGTAAATCTCTCGTGTCTTACCACTTTGTATGTGATAATGATATTAATGTTGCTTAAAGTTTTACCATATGCCATGCACCACGTTGAAGGTATTATCTCCTTCCAACAAGGCCCAGAGCTTGGCACTATGATTAGCATATCTACATTACTGTGGGTCTGAGGGGAAACTGAGAATTGAAAAGGTAACTTGTCCAAGGTCATGCAGCTAGTATTTGAGATTTGAATCTAGTGACCCACTTCTGCTCTGAATCCCATGCCCCTTAACTACTGTGCCACACACCCTGACCTTTTACCTTATATTATAGTTATTTGAAGAGTTTTTAAAAAAATTTTATTTAATGTGTCCAATCAGGTCCTAAGTTATATAAGGGGAACACATTTCTCACTCAACTCTGAGTATGATATTTTGCACCCAGTTGGCACTCAATAAATGCTTGGGTCATAAATGAACAAAGCTGCAGTTGTTTTGAAGTCATTTCTGACTCCTTTACCTCATTCAATTTTCAATCTTTCTCCTGGTTGTTAGGAGAACTTTTCCTCCCTGGGGGAAAAATGTCTTAAACCAATTTTTTCCCCCCATTTTCCTTGCCATCATCTTGTTTGAGGCCTTATCCCCTCAAGCCAGACTCCACCAATAGCCTCCTGACCATGCTTCCAGACTCCAACCCATCCTGCCCACTCATAACCCTAAAATACTATTTAATCAAGGTTTCCCAACTGATGAGCCCGGATGCAAGATTGAAACTCTGAGATCCCAGGGTGACCAGGTGTGGGCAGAGCTCATAGGCTAGTCACCTTTGACCAAAAGTATTCTCCCAGGTGACAAGCAGTCATTGAGGATTTGTCTGGACATGAGACTTTCAGTGCTATGGGAAAACTGGGAAGGTTCCAGGCAAACCAGGACAAGTTGCTTTTGCTATATTCTCCTCCCAGTCTCCAAATCCCTTTCTCTTTAGTGCCGTGTACTCTACAAATAACCATTTTCCACTTATGCCATGTAAAAATAGGGAGGTACAGATTTAGATCAATTCAAATCCTCACACAAAGACATTCAATAGCTCGTGCTGCCGAAGAGAAAAATCTTCTGTACTCAAACTACCATTCAAAGCCCTTGGCAGTTTGGCCAGGACTAATCTTGTCTCCAGCTGCCTGCCACCTTGACCCCTCTGCCCAGCCTCCTGGGTCTCTTGATTGCCCACTGAATTATCTTTTCCATTTTCCCTCATTTATCCCTGACTTCTCCATCTGGAGGGCTTTACTGCCCCCGTCTACTTATCCAGAACCGTCCCCAAGGATTCAGCTAGGTCAAAGCCCTTTCCCAAGCCCAACCCAGTCTTCTGTGAAGGCTTGATGACCTCAACTCAGGACAATTATTTGGACCACTCATTGGTAGGAGTCAAGCACATGAGACCCTCCCCACTTCTTGAACTGATGTGTTGAGCGCTTCTAATTTTCCTCTTCCAAGAGTTATCTTATCCTTTCCCATGTTTATATCTTGTCTGTCCAACCAGAATGCAGCCTCTTTGATGGTAGGTGTTAAATCTTATATTTATGTCCCTCACAGCACTTAGCAACGCTATTTCTTATACAGAGTGAGCACGCAATAAATACATTTGTAGGTAACCGGTTAATATTTTCTCCTCCCATCCCCACCATGCGAGGAACTCAGCAACCCTTCCGCACAGATAAATGCTCCTATTTTCTGTGTGTGGCTAAACTGCCTTTTCATTTTTCTGCCTCCAGACTCTTAGCTTTCCTTAAATGCCTGGGTAGGAGAATAGAACCAAGAGCAAAGTATAAACATGTCCCTCCTTGGTGATTAAAAAAAAAAAAAAACGGGCAGAATCACATTGGGGTGGGGTGGGAGGAGGGGAGACAGGAAGGAAATATTATATCAGAAATGTAAAGAAACCACCGTTAAGAAATTTTGGAGAGACAGAGAGAATTCCAAATATAGGAAAAGAGATAGAGAAAAGGTAGGGAGCAAAGGGCTTCACAGAAAAGAAGAAAATAAATAAAATGAAGCTGTCTGTGTTAGAATGTGGCCAGAGACGCCTGCAGGAAGGCCTGGCACAGACGCCAAGCTCTGCGTGGAGGGGCAGCCTGCGTGACCCCCTCCAGAAGGCCGCCGGGGAGGTCGCTGCCCAGTCCCAATTACAGGACTGAAGGCAGGCACAGGGAACTGATGGAGATTTTCCTTCAGGCAGCATCATCTCGGCATAAAAAGCAAGACTGATCCATTTCTCTTCCAGCCAAAAAGAAATCAAGTTGGACAAAGGAAATTAGGCAATAGGTTTAATGTGACTCCAGCTGCCGCTGCAAAATCAACTTAATGTACCTTGACTCTCCTTCCCCAGCTCTCTCTGCTTTGCACAGCCCGCTCTTCTGGGAGGGCACCGAGTAGGTGTTCTGCAGGCACAGGAAACCTTTTAAATGGAAAATGTCCACTGTCCTCTGGTGTCCAAAGAATCCCCCAGCCAGCAGGATGTGCTGGGAAGTGATCCAGGAGCACTGGCAGATTTGCAGAGACCTATATGCCAAGTGCGCACTTGTCACCGAGGACAGAGCACGCAGTCTGCTGCCCTGCAGCCCAGCGAGGAAGCTCTGACCTTGGACTCAGGGATGCTCTGCTCAGCACCCCCAGCTCACCACTCTGCATAAACCTACATATATATACACATATATAGATGCGTATATATGTACATATAAACTTCATCTCAGTTTATACATGATAAAGTGGGGAAATCAGGGCCAACATGTATGTTTATGCAAAATACGTGAGGCTGTAACCAGAGGCCCTGATGAATAGGAAATCGTTATATGTCTGTGTTCATGTGTCTTTGGTTGATGCTAATATTCTGTATCTCAGGGATTGGGGATGCAGTTAGAATAAGAAAATAGGTACAAAGCCAGGTGTACAGGTGGATATTTGCTGTGTCACCTCAGGGGACAGGAAGGGATCGGAAGCCCAAGTTGTCTAACCCCACTTCCTACCACCCACACCCCATCTCCACATTCCATCCCACTCTGTTAGTGACAGCGGATCCCTGGAATGTCAGGCTCGCAGCTAACAAAACAATGACTGCAGCCAAAAAGCAAAAGCCACCACCTCTCCACTAACCCTGCCCCTGCCACCCAAGTAAGGAGTGAGATTATGCCTCACTTTTGTTTTCAGCTGCCTACTGTGGTCTTTGACACATGGCAGGGGTCCAATATATGGTTCTTAATAACTGAACAAATGAATGTGGGACAAGATAAGAGGTAATAGAGACAAATGGATCGTTCTGCATTTACTTACAAAGAATCGAGCAATTTTATATCTTTCTACTGGCAAAAATTTGACAGCATTTGATGTCAAACAAATCAGGGACTAGACAGATGTCCTATAGAAACTCTCACACATGTATACAAGGATGTACACACTGTCTGAAACAGTGAAAGACTGGAAACAACCTAAATGTCCACCAGCATAGGAAGATATATAATCAATCATGCTATATTCATAAAATAGAATACGATACAGCAGTAGAAAGGAATGAAACACCTACACACATTTCGACATGGTTAGGTGCCAATAAACATAATATTGAGAAAGTTGCACAATAATATATATGGTACAATACAATCCATATAAAGCCAAAAATACACAAAATATATTTATTGTGTATATACTGTGCTTGGGAATGCACCTATATATATATATCGTACAAATAGGAAGAAATGCATGGGAGTAATAAACATCAAATCCAGGATTCAAGGTATTTATTGGGGGAGGGGAGGAGATGGGCTTGGGAAGGTTAATACACAAATGTTAACTGCATTATTCTTTGTGACTTCTGTTTATATTAAATATTGCATCTTTGAAGAATTATGGACACTGTAAATTACTATCTGCTCAAATGGACTTAAAAGTGTGAAACAAACAAACAAACAAACAAAAACCATTTAGCATAATCCTGTTATCTTAACATAAACACCAGAGAAGGCCCAATATGTTTTTATATTATTGACTGAATAAATGTGATATTAGAACTCCACGCAATTGCTCACATTTCACATTTTTAACCTACAAATGGCAATTTCATAAGGTACATCGCAGAAATAAATGTCATAAAGGAAATGCAAAGTTCTGCATTTAGTTATAAAACCAATCAGCCTCACATGTTCTTGCTCTCGTGCTATGACGAGCAGAATCGGATCCAGTTCTGGGACTTGCATCTTTGTAGGATGTGGACAAGTGTGCGTCAAGAGAAGGGTGAGCAGTAGTGTGGTCAGGACATTGGGATTCTGCTATCATGGACCTAAGGATCCACTGAGGGATCTGAGGATGCTTATCTGGTGATGGGATGACTTATTGGAGCCAATGTCTTTCTTCAAATGTTTGACTGGATGAATGAATGAATGAACAATTATCTGAGAATGTAGATACATTCCTCATAGCTTCAGAGGCCAAATATGTTAGCAGCTGGAAGGAGGGAATTTTTAATGCAACCAAAGTAAGAACATCCTAACAATTACAACCATCCCAGGAAGGACTGAACAGTTTGGTTAGGTAGTTAAGTTTCCTAAAACTAGTACTAATCAAGCAGGGCTACAGAGAACTCTGTTTGGGGAGTTAATTGGACTTTGAGTTCCAAACCCTTCTCTCACACTATGAGAACCAGTGCTTCTTAAACCTGAGTGAGGAACAGAATCCCCTGGGGGGCTTGTGAAAACACAGGTTGCTGGGCTCCACCCTCAGAGTTTCTGAGACAGCAGGCTCCGGGAGGTGCCTGAGAATTAGCATTTCTAATACATTCCCAGCTGATGCTGATGCTACTGGTCCAGGGACCACACTTTGAGAACCGCCCCCTTTTCTTTTTTTTTGGCCGCACCATGCAGCATGCGGGACCTTAGTTCCCTGATGAGGGATTGAACCCGTGCCCCCTGCACTGGGAGTGAGGAGTCTTAACCACCGGACTGCCAGGGAAGTCCCAAGAACCCCTGTTCTTAAAAAAAAAAAAAGTAAATTAGCTTACATTAAGGTTTTTTGTTTTTGTTTTGTTTTTTGAGCTTTGTTCAGGCCATTAGAAAAGACTGTGCTTCCCTAAATTACTCACTGCCTCCAAATAGACTTCCAATTGTGATCGCCCTCTAAAGAGAACAATGCATAGTAACTGATGCTTTCTCCAAAGGCCTTTGTAGGAAGTCGTGCTCTTTGCTGTGCTTTAAGAATATAAGGACACTGGGATTCTTTTCAGGTACTGACACGAAATTTCCCTCCATCCATTTTCATTCCATCTTCTGACCCCTCCATAACCAAGGGCCCATGTTTTTAAGATAACTGGCCAGAATTAGAAATGAGTCTGGGACCAAAACACAGAGTCGTTTAACCCACAAAAGGATCCAATCTGGCTTAAGCCACATTCATGGCCAGGCCAGGTCTGGCAATGTTACTGGCCACTGACTCTGGAACGTATCCTTGTCAAGTACTGCTTTGGGGAAGGAGAAGGAAGAAGTGCCAGAATTCTTTTTTTTTCAACTCAGAGGGAAAAATGTAAAACCTCGATCTTGGACGTGTTTCCGAAGCAGATAAACAAAGCCCAACCAAAATTTTAAAATCACATTTGTTCACTGGCCCGAGACAATTAATATCTGGTTTAGTCACTCAATAAATAATTATTGAGCTGCTATATATTCCTGGCACTGTTTTGGTACCTAGGGATACAGTTGTAAATAAGACAGGCAAATGCCAAAGACAAAAAAATTTATAACATATGTCAGGTAGGAAGAAAAATAGAGCAGGTTAGAAAAGCCTATGCGTTTCATACAACCACCTCCCCTTGGTGCTTATTTGTTACCCAAATCCTAATGCTTAAAATAAACTATGCTTACTCTGGCAAAGGCAAATTGTCAACGATAGAATATGGGTTACTGTGGTCTGTCCCTAAGCCGTTTTTCCTGTATCATTTGAAGAAAATTGCAGCTATTAGTAGTGAAGTCCTTGGAAATCATTTCTAGTTCACTTGAAAGGTTCAGCTGCATAAGAACATGTTTAAATAAACAACCTGGAATAAATAGTGGTTAAAATTTCACCCGTATGTAATCAGCAAGCTAGCTTTTTTCATGCATAGTCCAAAACTTTTTTTTTAAAGCAAATGTCTTCTGAAGGTCACAAAATGGATCTTAGGTGGTTTGTTGAAACTGTTTCACTGCAAATAATTTTTCAAAGGAGTCAGCTCTGGGCGCACATGAGTTCTGATTTAATCAGGTTATCTTAGCCTAAAGAATCCACTAAGCTCCTTAATTTTAGTCATTCTTGCTGCAAGTTGCAGATGTGTAAGAAACACAAGAGATGGAGCGTTACATGAAATATAATTTTAGTCCTGTTTGGTCTGAAGTAAGTCATTACTGCTTTTGAATCACTATTATAGTTAATAATAGCTCCCACTTATTTGATCAATTGATCATCTACTGACACTGACCACCTACTACTACTGAGCATCTACTGCACGCCAGGCACTACTGAACATTATGTACCACACATTTCAGATATTTTGTTTTTTATTACATTTATTATACCAAGCATTTTACGTACACTATCTTAAACACAACAATGCTATCAGATAAACGTCAATCATCATCAACATCCCTATTTTACAAATAAACAGACTGAAATTCAGAAAAATTAAATAACATTCCCAAGGTCACATCCAGTTAGTATGTGGCACACAGAGTAGGAATTGAACCCCAAAGCCTTTTTCTCTTTATGCTCTGGTTCTGCTCCTGCCCCCAGCAGCTGAGAAGGTGGGCTGGATTTTGTGTGGATTAGCAAAAGTCATTTATTCCTCAAGAAACTTTGCTATCATTTGCCAGAAAATTGTCAAAATTACTCTATAAATCTATGGTAACTACTATGTGGCGGGTCCTCGGATAGCTGTGCAAAAGCAGAGCCTTGGTCAACCTTCACCTGACGCCATGCTGCCCCCATGAACGTCTGCAAGACAACCCGGTGAAAAAGCATGGCATCAATCGTCTTCATTTCCAGCCACACACGTGGTACAAGGCCTGGGTCTCTCTCCCCTCCTCCCACATGACGTGATGGTGTGGGTTTGGGGACTGGGAGAGGAGTGAGTTATAAACAGTCTTAGAAACAGGCATTAAAAGCAGAGTTTTCAGGCTGACCAACATTTACAAGCAGAGACACGGTAGTTGTGTTTATGTGCCTGTGTGTGAGTGCGTGCTAGCATGTGTGTGTGCAAACGCTTCTTTTGAGAAGGAAGATGATAGTGTACAAGTTAGTTAAATGATACACGATGTGCAACTTCAAGGGAAAATGCTTAGTAGCTTCCGTGAAATAGTCACTGATAACATAGCTGTAATAATCAGCCACAGTCATCACTATTCACCAAAGGGCACCTTACTCCCTATTTCTTCTTTTTCCCCACGTCCCACACTCCCCACTAGCCAAGGATGAAATAGTCATTCTTCTCCTTTTCACACACAAGGCCCTCTCTAGAACTCAGAGGGGCACTTTCATTAAGCTGCAAGTCATTACTCTTCTCTGAATATAGTTAAATTCATTTATCTCTATCTTCAATGAGAAAGGGAAGGAAATTAAGCAGGAAAGACAGCACAACGCCTTCAAGAATGGTGTATTCAAGGTCGAAGCCTGCCATAATTGAGTTAAAAATAATAAACGAAAATAACTGTGAGCAAAGTATGCCTGCTTTGCAAAATACAGTCCAGCCTAGAAGTCTTCATTAAATGTTCCAGTGCACACAGTGTGTTAGCTGTGTGTCTGTGTGCTTGAGATTCTGTGAGATACCCTACCGCTCACAAATAATGAAAAGGGACAGTTGCCATGGTAACTAAGTGCTATTTAATGAATGCAGAAGAACGGAAGCTCATAGGATAGTCTTCAATTGCCAGAACATGAGTTACTGCTGCTGCTATAGGCTTGCAAGTAACTCACATGCCATCTTCTCTAATAAGGTTTTTAACAAGTTGGCCAATTTGACTGGTCTCTGTATTTACCACCACATGATACCACAAGATTCTGTCTTGACACTACATGAAAATCATAATCCTGATTTTGTCCTCCTGACTCTAAGCTCCAAGATATCCTACAGAAATGGGCCAAACATTTAGATAGGCAATGTGTCCTTAAATTTCAAGCTCTGACCCAAGTAGTGATGTGTTAGGGCACATACCTCTGTCACAAGCAATAGGCACTGGCTCAATGGGCCATCACACTGAATACAGCAGACTCTTTTTACTTCCAAAAAAGGTGAATGCTCCATATGCACCAAATGCAGTTTGTTTTGATTGTGCAATGACACAGAAGAGCTATTGCAGTTGATTTTTGCAGGAACTTTTTACAGGCTAGTAACGTCTTAGGTAACCTTTCAACAGGGTGTCCAAACCTTCTCTACAGACGCCCACTCCCAATCCTCTCTCAGCATCCAGCACCACATGTCAGATCCCTCACCCTGGAATCACCCGGCTTTTTATAAGTTTAAAAGAAAAAGAAACATGGCTGCACTGCCTATCTTTCCCTTGACCTCCTTCAGCAACTTTAATGCAGTCCATTTTTAAGGTTACAGATTGTGTTGCAAGCATACTTCTACATGCCATTAATAAGTAATGAGAATTTAAAAAAAAAAAAAGGAAAACATCTATGTTCCATGAAGCCAAACATCATTAGCAAACGCATCCATCCTCCAAAGGCTGGCTTTTTCTTGCATAACCAGAAGCTCGAATGGCCTGGTTGGGGCCCTTGGCTCAATGTGGGCTGTGGGCGCCCCCTTCAGGCTCTGGGGTGAAATGCACATTGCTGTCATTTGACATACTAACTAGTTAGTCAGCAGGGCAATTAATTGCTTTTGCTAAAAACCTTTCAGGAAATTTCGAAGGAAAATTCTGTTCCAACTCTAATGTTGTGGTCAGACAGAAAGCCTTCACATCACCAGCCTTTAGCTAATATTAAAATTAGGTAAAATCAAAAGGAGTATCTTGCAAGAACAAAAAAACCTACAGATATATCGATTTGTTCATTGGATTAAATGACGCTTCTTCACTAGATAAGCTCTTTTTAAAATTGCCTGTGTCTGTAATGAACAAGATTAAAACTGGAGATAGGCAGCCCGCGACCTCCTCATCCTCCCACTCCCTTCCACAGCCTGAACCTGGTCTTCCTGCTTGTAATCCCCGGCCTTAACTGCCTCCACCCAGACCCTGCTACCAATGCCTCAGTCTACCTCACCTCCATGTTTAGCCTTGACTCTCAGGGTCAGAAGCCTCATTTCCCCTCCTCTCTAATGTGACCCTAGGTCCTATGCCAACGACTGCACTAGTGCAAGAATGATCTTTCCTCGCCGGGCTTCCGTAGCATCTTGTTTCTGCCTCCCACGGGATACCCTTAACACATTCCTCCTGAGGCTGAGACCCTTTGACTTTCTCTCTTATCTCCTCTCCATAGACTGTCAGCTTCCCAAAGGCAGGGCCTGGCTCTTGTACAACCTTGATCCTCATGCCTGGCTCTCAGCGGTGCTCCTTGCTGACTGAATGAAAGAAGCAGGAAGATAGCCCTCTGTTAACTTCATTTTCTTCTCTTATTTATTGTAAGAGCTGCTTAAAAAGCTAATTGCGCCCCAACCTCAAAAATGAAGGGGACAGGGGCTTCCCTGGTGGCGCAGTGGTTGAGAATCTGTCTGCCAATGCAGGGGACACGGGTTCCAGCCCTGGTCTGGGAAGATCCCACATGCCGCGGAGCAACTGGGCCCGTGAGCCACAATTACTGAGCCTGCGCGTCTGGAGCCTGTGCTCCGCAATAAGAGAGGTCGCGATAGTGAGAGGTCCGCGCACCGCGATGAAGAGTGGCCCCCGCTTGCCACAACTAGAGAAAGCCCTCGCACAGAAATGAAGACCCAACACAGCCATAAATAAATTAATTAATTAAATTAAATATGTATTAAAAAAAAAGACAAGTGAGAAAAAAAGAATTAAAAAAAAAAATGAAGGGGACACAAGGAAAAGAAGACCCGTGAAGCAGTTCTTTCTTCTTTCCATAGAGAATCTTTTCTCCTTTATTCATCTTCATTTCAACAATTATTGATAATTTGCAATACGTTAAAAGTGTGAGAAAATGCTATTCTTCTTACTTTTCCTCTCACTATAACTGTCGTTGAATAAAATCTTTCCAATTTTCCTTTATGTCATTCCTTTACTTTTCCTCAGCTTTATTGAACTGTAATTGACATATAGCATTGTGTGAGTTTAACGTGTTGATTTTTTTTAAAAATTAATTAATTTATTTATTTATTTATGGCTGTGTTGGGTCTTCGTTGCTGCGTGCGGGCTTTTTCTCTAGTTGCAGAGAGCGGGGGCTACTCTTGGTTGCGGTGCATGGGCTTCTCATTGCGGTGGCTTCTCTTGTTGCGGAGCACGGGCTCTAGGCGTGCGGGCTTCAGTAGTTGTGGCTCGCGGGCTCTAGAGCACAGGCTCAGTAGTTGTGGCGCACGGGCTTAGTTGCTCCGAGGCATGTGGGATCTTCCAGGACCAGGGCTCAAACCCGTGTCCCCTGCATTGGCAGGTGGACTCTTAACCACTGCGCCACCAGGGAAGTCCCTAATGTGTTGATTTGATACACACTTACATATTGCAAAATGATTACTGACAAAGCACCTCCATCATGTCACATAATTACCATTTCTCTTTTGTGGTTAGAACATTTAAGATCTACTCTCTTAGCAACTTTCAAGTATATAATAGAGTTTATGCCACGTCTTAATCACATCAATCTTCCATGCAGTGTGGAACCTGTATCCTTCTCACTCACCCCTTCAACATTTATTGTGTTTCTACTCTGTGCTGAACTGGGTCAGACTCTGGGGATGTAGAATCAATTAAAACATAAAACTAGAGCATAATACCCCACTCCTTAAGTGTGGGCTGTGCATAGTGACTTCCTTCTAAAAGGTACAATATGGAAAGGGGAAGAAACGACTAATTGTACAGTGGAGAAAACGGATGCAGCTGATCCAGGTCAACAACGACAGTGAGAAGTCACGTTGATAGTAGGTACCCTTGAAAGGTTGTGATGAAAATAGTACTTTGCCTCTGTGGTCTTCCTCCCCAAACCCATAACCCCAGGCTAACATTGAGAGAAACGTCAAAACAAAAAAAAAGAAATAGACATTCTGCAAAATACCTGACCAGAATTCCTCAAAACTGTCAAGGTCATCAAAAATAAAGTCAGAAACATACAGAACAGACTTGTGGTTGTCAAGAGGGAGGGATGGAGTGGGAGGCTGGGATTAGCAGATGCCAAGTGTTATATACAGAATGGATAAACAACAAGGTCCTACTGTACAGCACAGGGAACTATATTCAGTATCCTGTGATAAACCATAATGGAAAAGAATATAAAAAAGAATATATATATATATATATATATATATATATATATATATATATATATATATATATTGTGTATAACTGAATCACTTTGCTGTACAGAAGAAATTAACACAACATTGTACATCAACTGTACTTCAATAAAAATAAAAAAATAAAGTCAGAAAAATTCTCAGAGACCAAAGGAGCCTAAGGAAACATGACGACTAAATGTCATGTGGTGTCCTGGATGAGATCCTGGAATGGAAAAAGAATATTAGGCAAAAACTAAGAAAGTCTCAAAGTATGAACTCTAGTTAATACTAACCTATCAAAACTGGTTCATTCATTGTAGCAAATGTATCGGAGCAACGTAAGATAATCATAACGGAAACCCACTGTGGGGCATTTGGGAGTCTCTGTGCTAACTTTGCAACTTTTCTGTACATCTAAAACTATTCTGAAACAACACGTTTATTTTAAAAAATGGAATTAGACTTCAAGAATGTTAACGAGGGAGAAAGACAGTGAATAAAGGCTGTGACGCAGTGTGGTCGGTGGGCGTGCGGCATTCCAGAGAACGCAGTCTGCGAGGCGAGGAGAGGCAAACCGTCATGGAGGTGGGGGAGTGGCTGGAGACAGGGGGAAGCTATGGGTGACGTGCGGACAGTTAGCGAAGGCTTAAAACATTGTCTCGCACCAGACAGGTCCTCCTTGAGGTCATCAGCATAAATTTTGGCCAGGAACAGCCAGCTCAGATGAGCAACTTTCTCCTAACAAGCAGGCCAAGAGTAGAGACGGCTGGTGCTAGAGATCGACCTGGATAAGGGATCAGCATTCAGTTTCTGTCAAATTCTCTCTTTTGATATGAACTATGATAAATGCACTTTCTCCTTGTCCAAATATGTATTCCTTTTCAAAGGTGAGGGAGAAATGAAAACACTCAAACTGTCCGGTCTAATTCCTAGCAAGGTGGAGAGCCATGGGAAGGCCATTCCCTGTGGATCTTCTTTTTAACCCTACACCTGGGTATCTCCAGCGGTACCAGCCTTAAGTCTCCTCTGCTGTTGTAAAGTCTGAGGACAACACCAGCTCAGGTGTAAAGCATTGTCTTCCTTAGACAACTGGACAAAGAAAAATGACCTGAACTCCAGGTTGTGAATAATTCACTTCCTTTACTTACCACATATATTGTTGCTTGGAGGATATTTATAGGCTGTGATTATGTCTCTTTGAGTCATGTTTTCAGACTATATCAATTTAGACCACTCTCTCACCAGTGTTAGCTACTGATTTCTATAACATTCTTTGTCCTCCTTTTCCTAGTCAGTTGTTTCAGAATAGCCCGTAATGATCCAGATGTTTAGTTCTTATTCTTTTTTAAGGTCTATATATTACCTGCTTAATTTCCTTCATTTCTAGCCTAAGAATAACTAACTTAAGGTCAAGCTAAAAAGCCTCTGTGCTTTTAAGTTTCTATCACTTTCGCTCATCGGTTCTCTAGTATTTCTTATATAATATCTTTCCTTCACTTTGTAACAGTAATGATATCAGAAAATTAAATATTTACATTTTTATATATGTGTCTTTTAGTTAAATGATACATACTGGCATGTGATTACTAGTGCTGAGTCTTCTCTATTGATGTCTGCTTATTGTGTATAACTAAGCGCTAAGCATAAAGAAAACCAGCACAGCCCAAGAGCCTGATGTGTAGATCCTGTTCCCAGCTCATCAGTGCCAAGCTGGAGAACCCAGGCATGTCATTTAAGGTCTCTGAGTGTCCGTCCACTCTCTCATCTGTAAAATGAGATATTAATCATTTTTATGCCTACTTCCGAAGGTTTTTGTTAGAATCTCATGAGAAATGCAAAAATGTTTTGTCACCTTAGAAAGTGTTACACAAAATTACTAAGGTTATTTTATATTTATCTAGTTTGGCTGGAGGCAGATGAACCATAGGGTTCTATTTCTCTGACTCTCGGAGACTTTTAAAAAACTGGAGACCTTTTTGATTTTCTTTTCTTGTTTTAATGTCCTTTTGAAACACGCAGAAATATTATCTTTACTTGGGAGGATGTGTTGAAATGATCTAGCCCTCTTTGGATTTCTTTGACTTATATCTTGCTTCTCCAACCCTTTAAGAATTTTCTCTAAGCCACCGTCAGAATTTTTTACACTATGCTTATTCATCTTTTTCAGTGTGAAAACTGCAGAATGTGAGAAATGGGATAGAAGGGGTGGTTGAAGAGGAGGCTCCATAGAATAATGAATCTGGAAGAATACAGGCATACCTTGGAGATAGTGCAGGTTTGGTTCCAGAGCACTGTAATAAACTGAATATCATCATAGAGCAAGTCACATGAATTTTTTGGTTTCCCAGGGCATATAAAACTTATGTTTATACTATACTGTGTCTATTAAGTGTGCAGTAGCATTATGTCTAAAGAAACAATATACATACTTTAATGAAAAATTATTTTATTGCTAAAAAGTGCTAACCATCATCTGAGCCTTCGGCAAAGTCCTAATGTTTTTGCTGGTGGAGGGTCTTGCCTGAATGTTAATGGCTGCTGACTGACCAGAGTGGTGACTGCTGAAGATTGAGGTGGCAGTGGCAATTTCTTAAAATAAGACAACAATAAAGTTTGCCGCATCGATTGACTCTTCCTTTGACGAAAAAATTCTCTGTAGCATGCAGTACTGTTTGATAGCATTTTACCTACAGCAGAACTTCTTTCAAAATCGGAGGTAATCCTCTCAAACCCTGCCTCTGCTTTATCAACTAAGTTTACAGGATATTCTAAATCCTTTGTTGTCATTTCAACACCTTCACAGCATCTTCATCAGGAGTAGATTTCATCTCAAGAAACTACTTTCTTTGCTCACACATGAGAAGCAACTTCTCATCCATGAAAGCTTTATTATGAGATTGCAACAATTCATTCACAACCTCAGGCCCCACTTCTATTTCTAGTTCTCTTGCTATTTCCACCACATCTGCAGTTACTTCCTCCACTGAAGTCTTGAACTCCTCAAAGTCATCCATGAGGGTTGGAATCAACTTCTTCCAAACTCCTGTGAATGTTGATATTTTGACCTCTTCCCATGAATCACGAATGTTCTTAATGGCATCTAGAATGGTGAATCCTTTCCAGAAGGTTTTCAACTGACTTTGCCCAGATCCATCAGAGGAATCACTATCTATGGTAGCTATAGCCTTATGAAATGTATTTCTTAAAAAATGAGACTTAAAAGTTGCAATTACTCCTGATTCATGAGCTGCAGAATGGGTGTTGGGTCAGCAGGCATGAAAACAACATGAATCTTGTTGTGCATCTCCATCAGAGCTCTTGGGTCACCAAGTGCATAGTCACTGAGCAGTCATATTTCAAAAGGAATCTTTTTTTCTGAGAAGTTGCTCTCATCAGCGGGGCTTAAAATATTCAGCAATATCCACAGATGTGCTGTCATCCAGGCTTTGTTGTTCCGTTTAGAGAGCACAGGCAGAGTAGATTTAGCATAATTCTTAAGGGCTCTAGGATTTTCAGAATGGTAAATGAGTACTAACTTCAACTTAAAGTTACCAGCTGCATTAGCCCCTAACAAAAGAGTCAGCCTGTCCTTTGAAGCTTTGAAGCCAGGCACTGACTTTTCCTCTCTAGCTGTGGAAGTCCTAGGTGGCATCTTCTACCGATATAAGGCTGTTTCATCTACATTGAAAATCTGTTGTGCAGTGTAGCCACCTTCATTAATGATCTTAGCTAGATCTTCTGGGTCACTTGCTGCGTTACCTTGTGCTTTTACGTTACGGAGATGACTTCTTTCCTGAAACCTCATGAGCCAACCTCTGCTAACTTCAAACTCTTCTTCTGCAGTTTCCTCACCTCTCTCAGCCTTCATAGAATGGAAGAGAGTTAAAGCTCTGGATTAGGCTTTGGTTTAAGGGAATGCTGTGGCTGGTTGGATCCTCTATCCAGACCACTAAAACTTTCTCCGTATCAGCAATAAGGCTGTTTCACTTTCTCATCATTCGTGTGTTCACTGGAGTAGCACCTTTAATTTCTTTCAATAACTTTTCTTTTGCATTCACAACTTGGCTAACTGTTGGGTGCAAGAGGCCTAGCTTTCAGCCTATCTCAGCTTTCAACTTGCCTTAATCATTTCTAGCTTTTGATTTAAAGTGAGAGACGTGAAACTGTTCCTTTCACTTGAACACTTAGAGGCCACTGTAGGGTTACTAACTGGCCGAATTTCAATATTGTTGTGTTTCAGGGAACAGGCAGGCCCAAGAAGAGGGAGAGAGACGGGGGAACAGCCGTTTGGTGGAGTAGTGAGAGCACACACAAGTTCACTGTCTTACAGGGGCTCAGTTCGTCCCCAAACAATTACAATAGTAACATCAAAGATCACTGATCGGACTTCCCTGGTGGTCCAGTGGTTAAGACTCCGTGCTCCCAACGCAGGGGGCCCAGGTTTGATCCCTGGTCAGGGAACTAGAGCCCGCATGCCACAACTAAAGATCCCACGTGCCACAGTGAAGATCCCATATGCTGCAACTAAGACCTGGCCCAACCAAATAAATAAATAAATTAATTAAAAAAAAAAAAAAATCACTGATCACCACAACCAATGTAATAATAATGAAAAAGCTTGAAGTATTGCAAGAATTACCAAAATATGATGCAGAGACACAAACTGAGCAAATGCTATTGGAAAACTGGTGCTGATAGACTTGCTCCATGCAGGTTTGCCACAAACTCTCACTTAGTTAAAAACATGGTATCTGTGAAGTGCAATAAGGTATGCCTACATAGACGTCCGTTTACTACAACATAACCCTTAATAGACTTTGAATAAATGCCTATTCAGTAAAGGTAGAAGGTCTTATCGTATCCCTGTTTGCACACGTACGCGTGCATGCACACACACACGCAATGTTAAAGTATGTGGGATTTTCTCCATTACAGCTGCAGAGTTTATGAAAAACAGAAATCAGGATGCAGGTGTTGTCTGTGCCAACATCCTATAAGGAGAAATTAACAAAGCTTCAGCTTCTATTGAATACTTTTCTGAATTGGTGGAATCAGCCAAACCTGCGATACTCACGTAGAATTATGGAAATTGGAAACAAAAAGCCGGAGTCTACTGGGAATGACAGGCTCAAGATGAACTCAGCTGGAAAATTTGGCTAACTAAAAGTGACATCCTTTGTGCTGGAATTTTTCTATCTGGAAGCTGCAAGAAGGCTGTAATTATTTCGAGTTTTCAATGCAGCCCTTTTCAAACTAAGCCTTTCCTTTTCTTCATTGCTCTGCACCTTTCCTCCATGTGAACTCAGGTGTTTGCCAAGCACTGAAGTGGGAAATTCATACTGGTTTTATACACACATGCATTTCCAGGGAATAGGAAGCAACACAACTTTTGCATTCTCTATGCCAAGGAAAACAAAAGAATGTTTGTACATCAAAACCTTTATCTTGTGCATAGGCTCAAAATACCTGAGCCTGGCTAAATAAATCACCTAATAAGAAATGGCTGATTAAGGCCAATGAAAATTTCTTTGCAAGTTAGTGCTTTGTCTCCATGGAGAAGCCAATACAAAAACTTAGACTTACCTTGTGGCTTTTGGGTCCCAAATCACAATGTCAGCATCTGAGCCCACAGCTATTCTTCCTTTTCTTGGATACAGATTAAAGATTTTAGCTGCATTTGTGCTGGTAACTGCCACGAACCAGTTTTCATCCATTTTGCCACTGTGCTGTAAAACAATTCAAGGAAGAAAATACATTTCTTTTCCTGATAAATGATAAAACACTAAAAATCTCCTGTCAATCAAAGTATAAGAATTTTCTCTCTTAGAACCAAATAAAACTGCATCGAATTTCTTATATCGTGAAGCCAAACACATCTGTGAATACTGATAAATCTTAAACAATCATAATGATAATGATGGGGATGAATGGGGTTATATATGGAAGCCTGAAGACAATTTTTCAAAAACCTATCAGCTTAACAAAACAGCCCCATTAATTTTTCCCATTCTTTCCAAAATCACACAGACAAGAGCTAAATATTGGTAACAATATTTCCAATTCTTGTTTAAAGTTTACTACCACCACCTACTACATTTATAATCTGGGCCTAAGATTTATGAGATGATCATGTAGACATTATATGGAATATTATAGAGTTAAAATGAGATGGACCTATAATTCAGGTGACACGCTTTTAGAAATCAACTAAGAGGTTCAATTTTGTGCTACTGAAATTTACATGAACCAACAGTCATGGACAGTCTGCTATAAGAGATTTTAATATGGACAAACTTCAGTGGGATGTGATCCCTCTAAAATGATTTGTTTTTAAATGTTGAGAATTTATCCCTATGTACATTTACATGGCAAGAGCATCCTTAAGGTTTATTTAATTATCAAAGGGTCCCCATCTCATAAAAACATTAAGAACCATGTCCTGAAAGTAATTTTCCCCTAAATAAACCATCTGAATGTTTCAGAAAATAACATAGGCTCCTGTATATTATGAAGAAGTATCTGATCACTTGAAAGCCATTTCTACACTTTATATATTATGAAAATCTGCTGTAATGAAGGTACTCATTGTAATTCACACAAGTTCAAAGTGAAAGGTTGGACTGTTATCAAGAAAGTCTAAGCAGAGAGAAAGAGAAGAAAAGTCATCTGGGATGCTTAGAATTAGGGTAGAGGTAGCAGGGGGTGTAGAGGACAATTGGTAGAAGATAGGGCTGTAGAGATGTTTTGAAGATCCTTGCATGGAAATTAACTGTTCAAATATCATCCAATAAGTAATGCTGAAAATTAAAGGATTTTAGAGAGGAAAGTAGCATGAACAGACCCTGGTGTTTGAAAGGCAACTCTGGTCTTAGAGTATGGGATAGATTGTAGTAAGCCAGAGAGTGGAGGCAGGGGCACCAGCTGTGAGACTACTGCAATGGTCCAAACAAGACATGGGACTCAAAGTAGAATGGTGGACATGATGGTGGAAATAAGGAGGCATTTTGGAAATAAAATTGACAAGACCTGGTAAAATATTAGAGCTAGAAGTCAGGGGTATGTGTAAGGGATTCTGAGGTGTGAGATGTGATTAATGTGCCATTGAAGGGAGGGGTTCTGAGAGATGGGTGAGAATGGCATGACAATGGGGACCTCAGGTCTTACCAGGCAAGTCTCCACTGCTGATCTTTACAACTACACTTGTCAGCTGGCTGGATAGGCTAACATATGAACATTTAGCCATTTGATTCTTCTTCGTCCTCAGGTAGAAAATTTTAAATCATGAAATTTTTTAAAAAATCTTTCTATATTTTGGATTATTATTTATGTAACCTCATACAGCAGTTTTTAAAACATAATATCCAAAAGTTCTTTAAAAGGGATATCTACATTTTTCTATGAAAAGGAGGTATGAACGTAATAAAAATTCTTCATGTCCTTTCAATCATTCCAAGTATTTGTATCAGTGACACATAAGGAACTAGGATTCAAAAACATGGAAATCAAGTCGAAGTGCTATTACATTTCAAAGATTTCAAGAATAATCCTCTAGGTACCCAATCTAAATTTATCCCCTAATGTCTGCATCATGGTGCAAAGCATCCTCTAAACCATGCAGAGAAGAAAATTGTTTTTCATTATTATCTTGGGGGATGGCATGGTGGTGCTGATACTGTTGTATTCCCAGTTTCCACTCTAGTGAAAACAATCAAAAAACTTCTCTATGAAGGCTTTTGCCACTCTGGTCCTAAAATGGGCCAGATTCTGGCTGAAAAATCAGGCAAAACAGACTGAATCCTGTGAAACTCACCACGCCTTTTTCCCATGTTACTGACATCCGGTCCTCAACACCATTCACTCCATTGGGAATCTTAGTAAAATCATCCTTCCCAAGAGCTTTCTGGCAGGTGTTGAAAGTGCAGTGGTCAGACCCTGTTATGGTTAGATCACCACTGTAAAAGAGAAACACACAAGAGCAATAGGGGTGAGTAGATAGAATATGTCAGGAGGAAGCTACCATAACCTTCCCTGGTCTCTGGACCCCATTCTCAACTGATAGTCAGAAAACTGCAATGGAGAATGAGCAGCTTTTTTCAAGTACATATTTCACCCATGCCTGTCTCTATTCCAGGAAACACTTTTGGAGAATAATACTCTTACATGAAGCATGAGGAAGGATCGTGCTTGGGTCAGAAAAAGTGGGTTCTAGGCTCCATCACCTATTGGTTATATGACGATGAGTTTGTCCAATGCTCAGTTTCTCATCTAGAAATTGGTAATTATATATACTTGATGACAAGTATTCAGGATCACTGGCAATAACATAAGTGAACATTTCTTGTGAGTACAGAACTACACAAAGATGAACCAGGGTGATTCACATGAACAGAGGCAGCCCCTGGCCACATGGCAATGTTGTGATGAGCAGAGGTGGGACACTGGCTGAGGATGTTGAGGTCACGAGCAACAGGAATTGTGCTTTGACCTGTGAGTCACCTCGGGGATGTAGAAGGCTGAAGGAGGTAGGAGCCTGAAAGGAAATGGCAAGTGAACTCTTGGACAGTCTGTGGTGAAAAGCTCTTTGTTAACCTGGATCTGAGTATCCGTGAATGGGGAATGTCTGAATGTCCACGAATGGTGTATTTCTCAAGAAAAAATGATCAAAGTGTCTCCCAAAACAGCATCTGAAAATAGTTTGGATGGCCTTTCATGGGGATAACCTGCTCAGAGGGTAGGATTTTGCCTTTCACCTCTCCAGTGGCTCTGCCCTAGATCATCATCTCTTGTATCTATACAACAAGCACATCTGGTTCCTGGGTTATATCAGCATAGAAAAATATTCAAGACTATTCTGTACGATAAAAATGGGGCATATTGAAGAGACCTGGTCCTAGGCAGCAAGAGATAGAAAAGACAACGAAAAAATCAGAGCAGAGGAAAATTTCAGTAAAAATGATCTGATTTCTCTGTGGCCAGGAGAGATTTTACACCACATCATAACACAATTAAGCCAATGCTTTTGGGTCTCCAGATGAAGGATTCCCCAGGGCCTGTGAGATCAAGTAGAACAGAAGACTGGGAGGTCAATGGAAGGTCCAGACCTCCATTTGCAGCAACATGGATGGACCTAGAGATTATCATACACTAAGTGAAGTAAGCCAGACAGAGAAAGAGAAATAGCATATGATATCGCTTATATGTGGAATCTAAAAAACAATGATACAAACGAACTTATTTACAAAACAGAAATAGACCCACAGACATAGAAAACAAACTTATGGTTACCAAAGGGGAAGGGAGGGAGGGATAAATTAGGAGCTTGGGATTAACAAATACACACTACTATATGTAAAACAGATAAACAACGAGGACCTACTGTATAGCACAGGGAACTATATTTAATATTTTGTAATAATCTATAAGGGAAAAGAATCTGAAAAAGAATATATATATATGTATATATGTGTATAACTGAATCACTTTGCGGTACACCTGAAACTAACACAGCATTGTAAATCAACTATATTTTAAGAGAATAAATAAAGATAAAACTTTTAAAAAAGATGAGGTTAAGGCTTATAGGATTAAGTAACTTCTGTACAGTTAAATTACATGCACTCAGCATAGATGGGGTGGAGAAGGTAGGGTCCGAATCCAGGCATTTTGACTTGAGTGGTCCTAACCTCTACACTATACTATCCTGATGACAATGATCATATGGTCATACGGAGTCCAACCACACTATATCTCTGTTGCAAGTAGATTGATCATCTTTGCACACACTTAAGGTATAAACCTCCTCTAAAAACTTATGTTAAATAAAATAACACTCAGATAATAAAATTGTAGCCAGGAATGCATATTTATAAAATCATGCAAATGAGGCCATCAAAAGCACACTATGTTAGAAAAGTTAATAGCTTGTAGTGAATTTGAATTTAAAATCAGGAGCCTATCTCTGATTAGGATTTGTCAGCATAATAGATTCTTTGGCACCAACCTGCTCATATCCAAGCAGTCATGAAGGAGAGTGCACAGAAAGGAGAAGCTGGCATCCCAATTACTTCACTCTGGTTAACCAGATGCCAGACTTTAGTTAAAATCCTGATACACAACTGAAATGCACTGATTTCCTCAGAGTCCTGACCGTGGATGGCCACCAGCTGCCTGAGTCATACTGAGTTGGAACGTAGCACCCTATTACCTCACAGATCATTTCTCCCCAAAATGAGCCATCTTCCTCCAGTGAGCCTAGGGATTTGAAAAACCCTGAAAGCAAGGCTGCTTGAAGCCTAACCAACTTTGCCTCTTATGTAACCTAGCATCAAACTACTGTTAATAAAAGTTCTCCTCCAAGAACTTAGCCACGGCTAATATCCTTCACTTTCACGATATACACACATTAGGTGAATCCCACCCCGTTTCTTACTGTCCTATTCCCAGAAAAGAGGAAATGCCGTTAGTATCTCCTTCTGGTGTACCGAACAAGAAACAATCACTTTTAACATGAACTAAGAGGTAATGCACTATTTACTGGAGAGATAACAGGACAGGCATGGTATTGTATTTGCAGGTACAAAGAGACCTTCCTATTCCAAGAGAACTTCTTATGGATGCTTGGACAATGAAAAACTCAGATTCTTGATCTGCAATCGCTTTACAAGTTGCCAACTCAGGATTTTTCCTGGTACTTCATTACAGAGGAAAGAGTCTAATCACATGTTCTGTTCAATCATTTGGCCCATCAAGGTGGTATGGGAATACAGTTCCAAAATTTCTACAATTTTAATAGCTCTCAGGAAAAATTAAAAGTGTCAGCATCTACCAGGAGTTTGCCAGGACTCTTTTGAAACCAGATGACAGGTAATTTCCTTGGAAGGGCTTAGCACCTTTAAAATATGACGTGCCACTTTTTTGGTATATACAACAATCTCTTCGTTAACAGGGTTATTTTCAACTGTCTCCCCATTAATTATCTGTAAGTACTTAAAAAAATGAAAAAATAAAAAAGTAAAAATTTCTAACTATTCTTCCCTGTATTTCACAATGGTTCTAAGACATTTTTCAAAGGACTAAACAGCATGCAAGCTGTAAAAAGGAAACAAGGGGCCTGGATAATACATCAATTGAAGAATCAAACTAGATTAATTCAGCATAATGGCGGGTTCTGTTAGATTTGGGCCAGAAATAAAGTAGTAATAAACATATCTAATGTATGTATAGCACTCTAGAGTTTGCAAATACAGCTTGAAGATCATATACCTTACTTGACCTTCATGGCAACCCAAACACTGATTTGACAGACAAAGAAACTGACACTCAATAAGACTAATTTCTCTATGACACAGGGGTAGTGAGTGGTACATTAGAATTAGAATCCTAGTATACTGATAACATACCATACATACGCAGTATGTTAGTAGGAAAAGTATCATTTTTCATTTCTTGGTAAAGAGCATGTATTTTTAGAAGTCAACCATAAGATCTGTGGACATGGTTAAGCAATTTTCCAATTTCACTTACTGGTTTGATTTGCTACACTTAACAGGTTAGTAATGAAAAGTCCTAAATCTGTCCTAGTCTGATACTCTCCTGATTACATTCGAGACCAGACGATTTCAGCAACTCCTGGGAGACAGTACATATCCATCATTAATATCCTCCCACTGTCTCAGCAAGTTTCACATTATGTTGTATCCTGTCTCCCCATACGTGTTCTCTCCTTCTTTCTCCATCCTTTAGCTCAAAACCAAAAAAGAGTCTTCACTTATGATGCAATCTCCCAGTTAAAGGAGTTCCGCTCTCTGAGACATTGTTACGACTTCCAAATAGTGAAACATGTCAAAGCAACCAAAACTACGCCCCATCCCTGACCAGACAGCCCATTGTTTATTAGATGAAAGTGACAGAGCAGATGTCAACATCTTGTCTGAATTTGGGAGCAGCATGTAATCAAGTCATGGGATCTTTTAGAAAAGGTTGAAAGATGCAGAGAAGCTGGCATAGGTGCCCAGGAGTGGAAGCACTGCCTGCCAAACAGAAGGCCAAACGCTTTTATAAAAATAATTTCTCCCAGCTAGAAGGATAAAGTAGAACCTTCCTGGGCTTTGCTTGCATTCAAAATATTACACTTACAAAGAAAGAAAATAATTGAGAAGGAAAATATGTAGAAGCAGCATAATAAAGTAGCTCACACAGATTTAGGTTCAAATCCTGATCTTGCTTTTAGTTGGTGACCTTGTGCATGATAAGTCATTGCTCTTGGTCTCAGCTGTTCTCATCTATGAAATGGGATCATAAAGTCCCTCTAGTGTGGCAATTTTGTGAGGATCAAACAACTTAACGTATACGAAAATACCTAGCATCTTCCTGGGATCCTGCAGTCACTTCATGTTATGAGCTGAATTGTGTCCCTTGTCAAAATTCACATGTTAAAGTCCTAACCCCCAGTATCTCAGAATGTGACTGTATTTGGAGATAGGGCGCTTTAAAGAGGTAATTAGGTTAAAATGAGGTCATTAGAAGTGAGCCCTCATTCAATACGACTGGGGTCCTTATAAGGAGAGGAAATCTGGACACACACACACACACACACAGAGGGAAGACAACGTGAAGACACAGGGAGGAGACAGCCCTTCCAAGCCAAGGAGAGAGGTCTGGAGCGCACGCATCCTTCCTTCAGTGCCCACAGGAAAACCAATGTTGCCAACACTTAGGTCTTGAACTTCTAGCCTCCAGGACTGTAAGAAAATTAATTTCCGTTGTTTTAAGCCACCCAGTCTGTGGTACTTTGTTAGAGCAGCAAACAAATACATTCTACAAATGTTAGTTTCCTTATGGTTACACAATTCTTTTTTTTTTTTTTAATCTTTTAAAATGGGCAGTCTTGAACTGCTTTGCAGTTGGACATAAGGTAAATCATCTTGTTCTAAATTTAAAGGACAAGGGATGTTCGGATGTTCATGCACAAGAGAGAAAAAAGGAAGCCTGAGATTCAAATCCACCTTAACTCGGGCACACATCAACCCTTTCTTAGGAAAAGCACTGGTTACCAAGCATCAGCTCATAGTACTTGCGTGAGATTTGGTTTTCTCTCTTCAGCACCAACAAGCAGGGGGCAGTGTGACCACATGGGCAGAGAGTGGCCTCTGTGTGGCCCTTTTTCCCTGTTAGTCCCCAAATACAAAAGAAATACGCTGTGGGGGGGGGGGGGGCAGAGTTTAAATAAAATGGAAAATAGGACATCTAAACCTCTCTGTAAGAGAAGTTTATATTTTACAGCAATAAGCCTAGAAAATAAAGCTTTCTACAACATGGAAAACCAAAACCAAAGCAAAGCAAAGCAAACAAAAACCCCCAACCATCATGTAGCCCAGTTCACTGTGAGCTACCTGAGAACCAAAGTTATCTTAATCATTTTTGCAAATCCAATGCCAAGAGCACAGTGCCAAGCATATATTAGATGTCCAATAACTTGGTTTTTTATGAAAAGCATAAAGAAAACATTTTATTAATAAGTTCAAGTGAGAGTCATATTTATCCCCTAAAGACACAAATATGGATATAAAATAGAATTAGCTTTATTAAGGTAAATTAAAACAAGTTAAACAGGGAACTAAAAAAAAGTACTGAAAATTTCAGTCATTAATTGGTAAACAAATTTATTATAACAGATATACACCAAAGAGAGCATCAAGTAAGTTGCTGGGAGAAATCGCCACCATTCTGAGCAAAGCACCAGAAAAGTAATGAATCCATATGCATGCAAGTTTTACTGGGAGGTGGGAAGGAGAGGTGAACAATATGTTTTTTTAAACATTATTAATTCCATATGTCAATACACGGCAGAAAAGGAACATCGATACCCAAAGCTACTCAAACCAAAGTAAAAAATACCTCTGCCACTGAAACAAATGACATATATTGACACATATACTATTTGGACAAAGACTAGAGTACAGTGAGTGAGAGAGGTCTGAGAGTGGTAGGTGGGAACTTGTATATGAGATACAATTTCAGCTGGTTTGTCCAACTTTATACTGGGGGTATGGAGCAAGGGAGGGGGGATTCTGCTTCTGGAAGAAAAGGATAACACCCTAGGGACAGCCTTCTGATTCCTTTGCCTCATTTTTTGCAAAAGTGGCTTCTCACAGTAAAGATGGGAACTAACCTAGTTACTCAACTTAGATTAACTGAGACTTGAAATAAGCATGAAATTGAAATTCCTTGCAAACGGTCAAAGGCAACTCAGCTTTCCATGGCTTGCATGTGAAAGCTTTCTTCTTTTCCCTGTAACCTGCTTTTCACTTTTTATTGCAGGTGCTGAATGCTAAAAGGAAATATCATGGTAGGGAAACCGCAGGCTTTGAAAGAAAGTTGATGGACTGAACATGCATTCCCGTCTCTTGCTTCCCAGTTCACATCAAACCCTGGTGAAGATGTACAACAGATGAACAAAATCCAAAACTGTGCTGAGAATAAAAAGAGGAACCATGGCCGACCAGAGGTTATGACAGATTGTAGGAAGACAGAAAGCTGATGGGATGGCAATGCTTCTAAAGGAAAGTAGAAGCAGCTACAGCTTGAACTCAAACGAGCAGAAGGGTCATGACAGACATTCCTCCTGGTGTGGGGAAGGGGATGAGTTGGGGCAGTTAGCCCTCATCCCACCCTCTGCCTGGGGAACAAAGCTTTCTAAGGTGGTGCTGATGCTACAGAGTGAAGCTCACCTGAAAACCGAAGCTCACCAGTGACCACGCCCCATTTACATTCACAAAGTTCATAGTCTCATTGTTGCTGCTCTCATTTGGGGGCGGGGCCTGCTCAACAGCAGAGGGAATCCACACCAGCTCCTTACTCTAATCACCTGAACTGTCCAGTCATGAATACAGACAGCCCAAGATCACCAGACACTTCAAGAAAAAACAAACAACATAAAAAGAAGGGCCAAGATGTTTAAAAAAAAAACTGAAAAATTGACTCAGCAAGAAACAAAGATAATCCAGGAAACAGAATTAAAAAAAAAAAAAAATCTGTTAGTATTCTAATGAGGTCAAAAAGATCTCATCTATTGAAGGAAAAAAATTTAAAAGTAAGCAACTGTAGGAAAAAAAAAGAGCTATCAGAGAACAAGTGTTTTCTTGGAAATAAATATATCATTACCAAAATTAAAGTTTATTAGAAGGAAAGAAGAAGTAAACAAAATCCTTTCCTAAAATACAGAGCAAAAAGCAGGTTTTTTTAAAGGTGAAAGTAGTTAAAGGACATGGAGGCTTAGTTCAAGAGGTCTTATACTGGAGTTCCAAGAGAGGAACAGAGAAAATTAATATGAAGGAAATAATAGAAGAAAAAATTTCAGAATCAAAGATCAGCCTTCAGGGGCTTCCCTGGTGGCGCAGTGGTTAAGAATCTGCCTGCCAATGCAGGGGACACGGGTTCGAGCCCTGGTCTGGGAAGATCCCACATGCCACGGAGCAACTAAGCCCGTGAGCCACAACTACTGAGCCTGCGCGTCTGGAGCCTGTGCTCCGCAACGGGAGAGGCCGCGACAGTGAGAGGCCCGTGCACCGCGATGAAGAGTGGCCCCGGCTTGCCGCAACTAGAGAAAGCCCTCACACAGAAACGAAGACCCAACACAGCCAAAAATAAATAAATTAAAAAAAAAAAAAAAAAAAAAAGATCAGCCTTCAGATTAAACAGACATCTGAACATGAAGGTGAATTTTTAAAAATCCTACTGCTAAACATAGTCTTAATATAATTTCTGGAAGTCTAAAATGAAGAGGAAATATAAAAATCTTCCGGATGGTGAAAAAAATGACAAACGGACATGAATTTTATTGGCATTTGTCTATGTATCAGTAACACTAGACGCCAGAAGAGAATGAAATGGTGCCCTTATAATTCACAAGGAAGTAATTCTGAACCTAGAATTCTATGTCCATTCAAGTTGCAAACAAGCTTGAGGACAAAGAATCAGAAAATTTACCTTCTAACACTCTTCCTTTAAAACTCACATGAGAGGGACTTCCCTGGTGGTCCAGTGGTTAAGAATCTGCCTTCCAGCACAGGGGACACAGGGAACTAAGATCCCACATGCTGCAGGGCAACTAAGCCCCGATGCAGCGAAATAACTCACTAAATAAATATTTTTTAAAAAAATCACATGAGAGGGGCTTCCCTGGTGGCGCAGTGGTTGAGAATCTGCCTGCCAATGCAGGGGACATGGGTTCGAGCCCTGGTCTGGGAAGATCCCACATGCCGCAGAGCAACTGGGCCCATGAGCCACAACTACTGAGCCTGAGCGTCTGGAGCCTCTGCTCCGCAACAAGAGAGGCCCACGCGCCGCGATGAAGAGTGGCCCCCACTTGCCGCAACTGGAGAAAGCCCTCGTACAGAAACGAAGACCCAACACAGCCAAAAATAAAAATAATAAATAAATAATAAATACAAAATTTAAAAACAAAAACATAAAATCTGGAAAAAAGTTGAACACCTATATATCCACTGCAGACTTTACAATTAGTATTAAAAAAAAAAAAAATTACATGAGAATCTTCACAGTAATTCAAGGAAAGGGGAGAGATGGGATCCAAGAAACAGTATATCCAACCTAGGATTCTGTGAAAAGAAATCCAAGGATGGCATCTCTACAGCTTGGAAAGTATAAAAATAAAGCAGAAAGCCAAAAGATTCTCCTCCTAAAAAAATATCTCTGCAAGAAGAGCTGATTCATTTCAATAGAAGCTGATTCCATTCAATAGAAGGTATGAGGTAGAAGCTAGAAAATCTTCATGATATAGAAGGTGTACATGTTTCTTTTCTGAACCTATATTCAAAAGAGCTAACTGGAAAAATTCCAAGCCCAAAAAAACTTTACAAGACAATAATGGTCTAAATATGTAGCCAATTAAAATAAGGCATGCCGTTAATCTTATGGGAGTGTAGGAAAGGAAACCCACTTCACCTTGACACTTGGCGATGGCCTCTCCAAGAGTTAAATGACATTAGCTTTCACTCTCAAGTTAGTGATATAAATTCCTCTGAGGTTCTCTTCTCCTGAATTGTTTCTACCAAGAAGAATATTTCCACAATCTTACTTTATAACAGTTCTAAATTTTAGACCTAACCTATAGACAAAGCTTGAAAGACCTGATTCTAGTTCTAAAGCCAACTGAAAATGCGGTAACTCCTGTCCATGTAAAGATAATAATACGGCTGAAAGAAGTCGGGAGGGGGCAGAGAGGGTGATGCTGGGCCTCTCAATTCCTTCTCAGCCTAGTAGAGAATAAAGAGATACCACACACAAAAAATAGCCAAAATACATAAATTTAAGTAATATTACCTGAAGTGAACATTTACTACTAACAAAACTCAGGAGGTGAGAGGTAAGATTTATGTAGGCTAGACTGTTCTTTTTTCATCACTCAGAGTCAAGTGATACTGTCAAAAATTTATAAGTCACTACTTACAAATTTATGGTTTAGAAATTTGAAGGAAACCACCAAAAAAACAGACATGGTTAAAAATTGCTAGTTCCAAGGACTGAGCTGAGAGAGATAGAAGATGTTTACTCTTCACTTAATAGATTCTTGACCATTTCCATTTCTGGAATGTTTTCTCCTTTTAACAATGATAAAAAAATAACAAAATGATGGCAATATTTTAAATAAATCTGTTAAAAATGTAAGGCCAATAAACAAAACCAATTAAATATAAACTTGGTATCTGCATTTCCCAACTCTGTAAACTGATTTCTTCTGGAACAGGGTGGAGGGTAATAAAAAATGTGGGCTTTGGAGTTGGATAGACTTGAATTTCAGGTTTAGCACGTACTAGTAAAGTGATCATGGGCTTAATTTACCAAACTTTTCCAAGCCTCAATTTCATCAGTCACAAAACAGTGAAAAAATTTAGCTTGAAGCATTGTTATGACAATTTAAAAAAAGATTGTATATTACAATGCATTGATGAGATAATCTATAATAAAACTTGAAATGAGATAAAGGATATATTAAAATATGTGCCAAGCACATATTAAGCACTCAACAAAGTTAGCTGTTATAATCATTAACCCTCAGGTCGCTATCTTTGGGGTATATAGTTGGCAATTCAACAATAAAATCCAAGGTAATAAGAGCATTGTATTGCTAGGCAACTACAATAGAGACAGTTACTAATCGGGTATCTTTTGTGCCTCCTGGGGCAGTGAGTCTCAAATTCAATACGCATAGGAATCACCTGGGGTTCTGGTTATAAGGGCACATTCTGATTCAGTGCATCTGCGATGAGGTCCAAGGACCTGCATCGCTAACGAGCTCTCACGGGATGTCAGCACTGTGTTCCAGGGACCACACTCTGAGTGGCAAGGCCCTAGATGATGGAATGGGCTGGCAAAGGTATCTACAGATGTTCATATTACAAATCTATAAGGCTGAATTTTTTCTTCTTTAAACAAGATAACAATGAATAGATGTATCTTGCTCTTTTATGTTCAGAAACTACGTTAGATGATAAATGCATACAGAGTAGAGGGATCTTCTATAAAAGGTCAGTGTGTCCACCAGCTCTTGTCACTCTGTACTCCCCATGGATCTGCCCTTGGATTGGCTGACGCAGTCACCATGTGAATGGATTGACACTGCTTGACCACCTGTGAGAGGTCACATGCCAGCGATGGAACAACCTCTCGTGCTAATTTATTCTGGACCTCTGCTGCCTCGGAAAATTGCGCGTTAGAGTATTTTCACAAGTGTTATTACGGTAGATCATTTGGGCTGACATTTTAAGTATTTCATGTTTACAACCCCTTTGCAAAGGGATTTAGCAACGTCCAAAAAGTAGATATGCACTTGCCCTTTGAACCATTTCCAGGTTCTCATTTCTAGGACTCTACCCTGAGGCTACCCTTTTGTGGGAGACACAATAATGGTGCCCCAAAGATGTCCATGTCCTAATCCCCATAGCCTGTGAATATGTTAACCCTACTTGGCAGAAGGGACTTCACCGATGTGAGTAAATTAAGGATCTTGAGATAGGGAGATTATCCTGAATTAATTAGGTGGGTTCAATGTCATCCAAGGACCCTTAAAGTAGAAGAGAGAGATCAGAATAATGCAATGTTCTCCATCCACCATTGCTGGCTGTGAAGATGGAGGAAGGGAGACAGGAACAAAGGAATGTAGGTGGTCTCTAGAAGCTAGAGAAGGCAAGGAAGGGCATACCCCCTAGAGCCTCCAGAAGGAACACAGCCCTGCTAACACCTTGCTTCCAGCCCAGTGTGACCGACTGCAGACTTCCGACCTCCAGAGCTATAAGATAATAAATGTGTGTTGTTTTAAGCCATTAGGTTTGCTGTAATTTGTTACAGCAGTAATAGGAGACTAATACACCTTCCACAAATATGAAATAGCATAGGCATAGGACATCACTGTGGTTCTATTTGTAACAGCTAAAGATTGGAAACGACCCAAATATCCATAATTAGAGACTAGTTGAACAAATACAGTGGCATGCTCTGCACCTGTAAACAAGAATGAGGAAGCTCTCTATACCTAATATGAGCTGACCTTTAGGACATATTTTCAAGTAGGAAAAAACAAGATACAGAACACTATGGATTTTACCTTTCAAGTAGGAAAGAAAGAGAAATAAAAATATAGATATGTTGCTTTTTCATAAAGAGAAACACTACAGGGTAGGCCAGAAATAAATTAATAAAAATAATTACTTATGGGGTATGTGATGAAGAAGCTAGGGAAGGAAGCAAGATATCCCTGAGAATATATCTTTTAATATATCACTTTGACTTTTGGGCCAGGTACACGTTTTACATATTCAAAATATAAAATTATATTTAAAAATAATTTAAAATAAAATTAAAATATTCATATTTAATTTTAATAGTTTTCTGCCTACGATTTACATTCTAAAACCTTCCCTAGACTTACTCCGCTGCTAATGGAATTCTATCCCAATGCAAAATAAATACTCTAATCGAGAAACTGTTTCCTGACACAACTGGCAAAATCACAGATTGCTGGTGGGTTAAGATTGACCATTTCTGCTGATTTTGCTGTTTGTTAAACCATATTCTGACATTACGGACCTAACTGACAGGCTATGGGACACACGGTACACCACTTACAAAGCAAATAGAGAAAACCAATTTCATAGAGCTAGCAACGGCGCCATCTGGTGGCAAAACCTAAAGCTATAACTTAAAATTGAAGTACAGATTCTTTTTGAAGTGGTATGCTCTTTTATACTGAAATTATACTATATGTGGGGAAAAAAAGCAACCAGAAATGGCTGGTAGTAAGACCTTATTAACTCCTGTGTGAAACTGAGGTGACTCTTAGTACACGATACTGATATATTACATTTAAAAATCCATTTAGCTTGCACAAAATCCTTATTGAAACTCAAGCAACAAGAAGCAATTTTGAAAAAAATTATTTTAGTGTCAATTATAGACATGCCAAATCTATTTTCATAGTTTTTAAGATCCATGTTATAAAAATGCAGCCAGTTTCAGTTTAAAAAACAAATAGCCAGGATGATTTACACAACGATTTCTGATTATCCAGGTTCCTAAAAGTGAGAGATAGAAACCAGTACCACATCCCAGAAGGGTCTAAAGTACTGAATAAAACACACCTCATTTGTTTTTCATTCTTCCTTTCCCAGTACTGGCCAATGAATAAAATTATTTCCATGTTCAATTCTTATCAAAAATAGGAGATTTTCTCTTTCTTTTAAGATGACTGTTTACATATAAAATTACACTATAGAAGTGAGGCAATTAAGCAATTTGGAGTAAACATAACTTTGCTTTAAAAATCTTAAAATAATTGTCATAAAAACACTATTTGGATAATTGCTTCAATCGCGCCAACAACCAAGTTGCTGTGAGACGAATCAATTCGATTCAAAAGAAATTTGTGGAGCACCTACTGTGTGCCCTGCCTGACCCTGATTCAGGTACTGGAAGGGCTAGCGGAGGTGCCTAAGAGCCAGGGAAGCTTCTGTAAAGTTCACTGGAGAGTTGGCAGTTAGTGGTGTGAAGGGCGGGGTTTGCGGCTGAAGAGGGCAGAAACAGACAGACGTGTAAGACTGCGAGAACACAGAAAGGATGCTAATAAAAAGGGAGGAAGAATCGTTGGGATTGGGATTGACATATATACACCAATATGTATAAAATAGATAACCAATAGGAACCTGCTGTATAAAAAAATAAAATTCAAAGATTCAAAATAAAAAAGAAAGAAAAGTTGTGGAAATTCATGGGCAACTTTCTGATAAGCAAAAGCAGGGGTTGGCGTTATTTTACCTTACTCTTCAGCTAACAGTACTAGTTGTAAGCGAGGCTACAGTTCGGGAATTACCATCCCTCCTGGCATCTGCTATCACCCTTGCTGCGGACTTGCTCATCACGTGCACGACGCACAGAGGGCAGTTCACGGCGCCAGCTATGGTGACGGCTCTCAGCGTGGCCTCTGCCTCCACCGCTTCTGGGCGGCTCAGCTCATGGCCCTCGGGACCCGTTAGCCCCAAAGCCAACATCTTCTTCGCTCCCTAAAAAAGGCAGCAGGAACATGCACACCGGTGAGAAAGGTTTACTAACGACAACTCCCATAATTTTGTTGTGAAACGAATGCACTGCCAGGCTTTTATTTTAGATCTAATAGGTATAGGTGTGTGTGACTGTGGCATAGACAGTGTGTGTTTTGGGTAAAAATAATCTACTACTCTCAAAGCATGTGTTAATTTTTCATATACATATTTCACAATCAAAATATTTTGATTGAAACGGTGACAAAGATAATGAGGTCTGTTCTAATTACAGTCTTTGAAAAGTAGTGTCCATATTTAAGACTTTTTATTGGTTCAGAACAAAATATAATAAAACAAAGTATTCTAGTCCCCCATATTATATCCTTGATGAAGCGACTCATGCTATTATGTAATTAGTTCTACGTTTTACTGATTCATTCTCTTCACTGCCTCCTCCCCCAATCCACGGAGTGATATTAGACCAGTATTTCCTCTCTCCAAAAGTGTTATTCCTTCCTTACAAAAAAGGCAGGAAGTCAAGACTCAGAGTGTCAAAATCACTCGCCTGGTGTCACACAGCTAGGACGCGGAGGAGTCCAGTTTAAACCTGGTGTGTTTGAGCTTACAGCTCATGCTTTCCTCTTATCAGCCCCCCTGCGCACCACACCCCCCCCATCCTGGCCATGGGGCCTCCATCTCACTGACTTTAATGGGAAGTGAGCCCAGGGAGAGAGAAAGATCAGCTAACATAAAGGGTAAGAGACAGCTCTTTAAATCTTGCAGATGGTGTACCCTTCGGGCATTAATAATGGAACTAACATGAGAAATATCATCTAGATTCCTCCACAGCACATTTTAATACCCAGTTTCTGAAAAGAATGGGGCTTTAAACAGCTACCTAATGCACTGCTTTAGTCATCAGATTTCACCGATGTCCACACTTTGGCATTCTGAACCAGCAGCTTGAGCTACCTAAAAAAAAAAAAATGCTAGGGACACAAAGAAAAATATTTGTGTTTTTAGAATAAACCTTGTCTGAGATCTAATAACTGATTTGAAAAAGGGAACTCCTCATTCCAATACATATACCACCTGCAAAAAACTCAGAGCCAGGCAGCAAGTAATTCAAGTCACGTGTTTCCAAGCCACATAAAATTAGTTTCTGAATTTCCTTTCTTCCAATCCATTAAAAGAATTTACCTACATGGGGCCAGTCATCCTCACCTTAAGTTATGGCCATTTTCATTTCTGTGGAAGTTCTGGAAGGCAGTTACTTACCTCTGCAATTAGGTCTCCATTTTCTGCATGAACTTGAGCAATTGCTCCAATTTCCTTGCACCGAGAGAAGACCTTGTACAGCTCCCCATCTCTCAGCATGTACAGATCTTTATAGGCCATAAACATCTTGAAGGAGTTCACACCTTTATCTTGGGTAAGGATTTTCATTTCTTCTTTAACCTAAAAGGGCACAAAAACCACAACAAAATGTCACTCTTTAATTTAAAGATAATATCAGCATTCTCCAAAATCTTGCATTCAGAAGAAAATGAAGTAAAATAAGGACATCAGTTGAACTCCAGAAAAATGTAATTAAGGTCTTGATCTTTCCCCTAGGTTAGACCTCATTTCATGTGATGAATTGCTGTTGCTACGATACTTTTATTTTTTTATTTTTTTAAAATTATTTATTTATTTTGGCTGCGCTGGGTCTTAGTTGCAGCAGGCGGGATCTTTAGTTGCGGCATGTGGGATCTAGTTCCCTGACCAGGGATCGAACCCAGGCCCCCTGCATTGGGAGTGCAGAGTCTTAGCCACTGGACCACCAGGGAAGTCCCTACGATACTTTTAAATCATGAAAGAGTTAATAGTATTTCCCCCAAATACTTCATTGTTATACTTGATGAAATTCTCAGCATCTATCTCCTGATGAGAAGAAATTATTCTAGAACATGAAAACAAAGCCACTGGCAGCAACAGAAGCAATTGTGTCTCTAGAAGGAATCAGAGCTAATGCGAAGTAAGGGTTTGGGGTCAAATCTGAAACCTACAGGATGAGTTCAGAGATGAAGGTAGTGGAAGATGCAGACTGAGCCACTGGCAGCTCCTGGGAGTTGAGCGACTCTGGACCTGTCAGAAGCCTCAGGAGCCTTCTGGGTTGCCAACTAAAAGGTTCTGATCAGGTTCTGATCACCGATTCCAATGTGTGGAGGTGGGGAGGTTCCCCACCCTCACCAAGCAGCTCTCCAGACACCAGCAGGGGGGTATCCTACAATTAAACTCAATTTTCACACTATCTACCTGCACCAGGTAGACTGCACTGGATTCCACAAGTTAAGCGTTCAGTGCTATGGGGTGTCCAGGTTGTTACCTGCACTTCTGACCAACTGGCTATAAGTCAGAGCTTCCCACAACCCCCTCCATGGGTTCGATTAATTTGCTAAAGCGGTTCACAGAACTCAGAGAAACATTTTACTTACTGGATCACCAGTTTATGATACAAGGAAACGATAAAGGATATAGATGAACATCTGGATGGAAGAGGTACATCACAGGGCAAGGAATGGCGAAAGGGCACGGGGCTTGAATGCCCTCTCTGAGAGCGCCACTCTCCCCAAATCTCCATTTGCTCACCATCCTGGAAGCTCTCCAAATCCTATCCTTTTAGGTTGTTGCGGAGGCTCAATTACACAGGCATGATTGATTAAAGCATTGGCCATTGGCAACTGATCCAGACTCCAGCCCCTCTGCCCTCCCCGGAGGTCAGCTGGCTGGGACTGCAATTTTCAACCCTCTAATAATACAGTTGGCTCCTGGGTCAATCAGCCCCCATCTTTAGGTGCGGTCTAAAAATCACCTCTTTAACATAATAAAAGACACTTTTGTTGTTCTCATCACTTAGGAAATTCCAGGGGTTTTAGGAGCTCTGTGCAGGAAATGGGAACGAAGACCAGACATGCATTTCTTATTATAAATCGTAACATCACACCAACGGTAAGGGACAAGTTCAGATCAAAACTAGCTTAGTAATTGCCCTTGCAGGTCCAATTCTAGTCTCATCAAAGACTAAAAACTTCAAAGGAAAAGTCAGAAGACTTGATCAAATAAAATTGCTTGAATTTCTACATGTTAAAACAAAAACCCACACACACATACAAATAAATATATATATATAACATAAAATATAAAACAAAAATATACAACAAAACATAAAAATGTATAACAGACATAGGATTATAGCTTTTAGTTAATAAAAAATTTAAAAAGAGTTATTGCTGTTTCTACTTGCTAAGAAAAACCCTAACATTCTAGGTAAAAAATGTTACAGTTCAAACAGTATATACAAATGACTAATAAACATGGAAAAAATGTTAACCTTCCTACTGATTAAAAAGTACAAAATAGGGACTTCCCTGGTGGCACAGTGGTTAGGAATCCGCCTGCCAATGCAGGGGACATGGGTTCGATCCGGGAAGATCCCACGTGCCGCGGAGCAACTAAGCAGGTGCACCACAACTGCTGAGCCTGTGCTCTAGAGCTCGTGAGCCACAACTACTGAGCCTGCGTGCCACAACTACCGAAGCCCGCGTGCCTAGAGTCCGTGCTCCACAACAGGAGAAGCCACTGCAATGAGAAGCCCACAGACAGCAATGAAGAGTAGCCCCTGCTCGCCAGAAGTAGAGAAAGCCCGCGTGCAGCAACGAAGACCCGACGCAGCCATAAATAAATAAATTAATTAATTTATTTTTTAAAACAACGCAACTTTTCCCTACTGAATCAGTAAAGTTTTAAAAATGACAATATCACATATTAAGTTACTCACTTCCATCACTATTTATTCCTTTACTAATTTTCCTTACTTTCCTCCATGGCGCTTTATCACCTGGCATATAATATAGTTACTTGTTGATGGCCTGCCTCCTCCTCTAGAATTTCCACCCCATAAGAGCAGGGCCTTTGTACAGTTTGTCCCTTGCTATATCCTAGAAGAGTGCCTGGTCCATAGTGGCCACTCAATAGCTTTTTGTTGGATGAATAAATGCATGAAAAGGAACGGCAAACACCAAAATGTTGAGAGTGGTCATCACTGAAATGATGGAATGGGTTCCAAGGTACATTAAGTGACAACAGCAAAGGTAGGACTTGGGATAGTGTGCCTCATTTTTTTAAGCTTCAAGTTCATATTTTCTACCATGAGTCTCTTATTTTTTATAGTCAGAAAAAAAATGCTTTAAACATTGTTGGAATATTCACACGATGGGGTTCCCAAAGGGAATTATAATCTGCATTGCTCAGATGAAATACCTATTACTCCCTGAGTAGAAGAGCCTTTCTGAAGGTGACCTCGTTAAACGTCCCTGTCATCCACATCCATACCCATGGGTAAGTCTCACTATACTGTATTGCTCTCGCACCATCAGCACCACCTGGGAGCTTGTTAGAAATGCAGAATCTCAGGCCCTGCCCCAGACCTACTGCTATGGGTTGACTGTGTCCCCCCAGATTCATATGTTGAAGTCCTAACCCCCAGTACCAAATGTGACCTCACTTGTGTAAAAAATTAATAAATAGAAACCTCAATTAAGCGGATGTCGGGAGACCAGAAGGGGGAGCTCTCACACCTGCATATCAACACAGGGGAAAAAAAAAAAAAAAAAAGACTCCTTTCTTAGCAAGGGCTCAGCCAATGAAAAGTCACGGGCTCTTTGTTTACTACAGCCCTCCCAGCTTCCTTTCCCCCTCTATGAAAGCCTGCTCCTTCCCTTGCCCTGCGGGGACTTGCACGTGGCTGGCCAAGCTTGCAGACCCTGAACTGCAATTCTCTGCTGATCCCAAATAAACCCATCTTTGCTGGAGAAATACCCAGCAGTCTATTTGTTTCAGGTCAACATTTGGAAATAGGGGCATTGCAGATGTAATTAATTAAGATGAGGTCAGGGCTTCTCTGGTGGCACAGTGGTTGAGAATCTGCCTGCCAATGCAGGGGACACGGGTTCGTGCCCTGGTCTGGGAAGATCCCACATGCCACGGAGCAACTGGGCCCGTGAGCCACAATTACTGAGCCTGTGCGTCTGGAGCCTGTGCCCCGCAACAAGAGAGGCCGCGACAGTGAGAGGCCCGCGCACCGCGATGAAGAGTGGCCCCCACTCGCCGCAACTAGAGAAAGTCCTCGCACAGAAACGGAGACCCAACACACCCAAAAATAAATAAAAATAAATAAATTAAAAAAAAAAAAACCTTTAAAAAAAAAAAAGATGAGGTCAGCAGGGTGGACCACAATCCAATAAGATTGGTGTCTTTAGTAAAAGGGGAAATTTAGACACACACACACACACACACACACACACACACACACACAACATCATGTAAAGATGATGGCAGAAATTCAGGTGATGCTCCTACAAATCAAACAATACCAGAGATTGTCAGGAAACCACCAGAAGCTGGTGAGAGGCATGAAAGAGATTCTTCCTCACAGCCCTCAGAAGGAACCAACACGGCCAACACCTTGATCTCAGACTTTTAGCCTCCGGAACTGTGAGACAGTACACTTCTGTTGTTTCAGCCACCCAATTTGTAGTTCTTTGTTACAGCGGCCCTAGCAAACTAATACACTTACTGAACATAATCTGTGCTTTAACAATATTCACCAGGTAATCATTTGCATATTAAAGTGTGAGAAACGCTGGTAAGGGCAAACATCTTCACCTTTGCTCTATCTTATAAAACAAGAGAGGGAGGAAAGGAGGAAGCGAGAAGGGAAAGAAGGAAGGGAGATAGAGAGGAAGGATGGGAGGGAGGGAGGGAAGAAGGAAGGTAGGAAGGTAGGAAGACCCTAAAAGCACGAAAGAGATAAGATGCCTCAGTTAGAATGGCGTTTCTGGGGAAAAATTAACTTTTTCTCTGGACTATAAACCTTGCTAGTATGTTTGCTGAACTATCTGTTAAAGACTGATTACTTGTTTTATATTAACTTGGTGTCTACAGTCCAAATTTGGGAAGGAAGGAGGGACATAAGTTACATGGTAACTTCAAATAAAGTCATCCCGTGAGCCCTTTCTGGCAAAACGAGTTCTGAATTAAGTTCAATGTGGAAAAACATGTTATTGATTTAAACCACAAGTAAAAGTTTCTTCCAAAGTACACATACATGTTTTCACGGGAAAAAAAATAAACATATTTTAACATCTCTCAAAACTGTCTTTTCTGTCTGAATCATGTTATCATTTCTGCCATGACCTAAATAATTAGCAGATACGGAAGGTTGTGTAAGCTCTGTTTTGAAATGCTTTGACCAGGTGTTGATGTTCGCAGAGCACCAGGTTAGTGCACAGCTGGGAGAAGGCCTTGAACACATTCCCAGTCTGTCGCTTCCTTGGTTTTTTCCCAGATATTAAAAACATTTCTAACTAAAGTTCTGATCTGTGGGAAAAGACTGCTTAAAAGCGTCCTGTATTGTTGAAGTTGAGAAGTCCAGTACTTTTAAAAATTACATTTAAAGTATTTACAATTCATGAGTTAAATATTAGGAAAGTCTTTTGTGAATGAGTATAAGGGATTTATCCTACCACCTTCATATGCTTTAAAATTTTTTTTAGTTTTCTAAATTGATAATACCTCACATGATTCAAAATTCAAACAGTACAAAAGAGTATGCAATGAAAAGTCTTCCCTCCAATTCTGACCTCCAGGAAGCAACCAACATCACCAGCTTCTTATGTTTTGACATTGCCTGTTCCTTGATCTTTGCACAGAGCAAGGACTAAAGGGCTAAATGGAAGAAACTGGACCCCCCAGTGGTTCACCTGCTCACTCCACCATGTCACCGCCACATGAAGGCTGTAGTCACAGCAGACTTTGGGATCAGCCCAGCTTCGCCAGGTCTCGAAGGCCTCGATGAGGGAGTGAGTGGCCTTTGTGAGGAATGGCGAAATCAAGGATCATGGTGGTGCCTCCTGCCAGGGCAGCCTGGAATCACAAGAGAGTTTCAACAGGTTAGCCAACAGTTTTCTAGTTGAGTCATTTATCTCCTTGAACAACATGCATTTGCAAGCACTCGGGCAAACTTGATGGGTCCAGGAAATTGCACAAAGATGCTGCCTGTTTAAAAGATCTAGAGAGACATGAATAGATGTCCCATAAATTAAAGTTTGAAGTATTCAAAGAGCTGGAATTGCTTCTGCAAAAAGAATGACACGTCTGATGAAATGAAAATGGCTTTGACCAAAGAAAATAGTGAAGGCTGTAAAGAAAAACCAAAATGGAAAAACAGAGACGATTCAAACATTTTTCTTCTCAAGAAAACATCATTGTACAATCCATTTCATTAGAATCAATCTTGGTGACCTGTTATCTCTAACTACACTGTGTTCCACACAGAATCCTGGGAGACTCACGTGATTCCCACCTCGCCTTCATTCCCCACAACCAACTGGTGACTCCTTAATTCTCAGCTGTCCCCTCTAATCCATCTCCAATGCTCTGGTCTTAGTGTCACCCCTCAGCTTGATCTTTATGTCCCCAATTTTGCTCTTACTTCCTCCAATGCAAACCCCTTTTTGCAATTAGGGGGAAATTCCAAAGCACAGATGGGGCCCCTTGACTCCAAGACTTAAAACTGAATGCTTCTCACTGCCTCTGGAATAGCGTTTAATCTTTTTAACATGATCTACAAGGCCCTGCGTGATCTGCCTCGAAGCTTCTATTTTCCCTGGCATGTTACACTATGTTACATTACAACTGGATTAAAAACTATTAAGTTATTAAATCACGTCTTTGACTAATTACTGGCTTTGATTTTATTTAAACTAAGATTAAAAGATGGTTAAATGTGGTTTTAACTGCTGTGTTCAGACAATGTAGGTGAAAAAAAAAAAACATAGGCAGGGATATACTAGTGCACTGGTTAAGGGCACCGACCAAAGAGGCTTATTGGTTCCAGGGCACAGCTCAGATTCAGCACTTATCAGCTATGGTACTCTGAGCAATTCCTTAACCACTTCCTTCCCTCCTTCCTTCCTTCCTTCCTTCCGTCCTTCCTCCTTCCCTTCCTTCCTTAATTCGTTCCTTCCTTCTTTCCTTGTACAGTATTGTTCTGTACATTCTGCACATTTGATCCCCAGAACTTATTCACCTTATAACTGGAAGTCTGTGTCCTTTGATCAACAGCTCCCCATTCCCCCCATGCGCCCCGTCCCCAGCCCCTGGCAACCACCATTCTACTCTTGGTTTCTCTGAGTTTGGTTTTTTTAGATTTCACATATAAGTGAGATCATGTAATATTTGGGTTTCTCTGTCTGCCTTATTTCACTAAGCACAATGTCCTCAAGGTCCATCCACTTTGTCACAAATGGCAGGATTTCCCTCTTTCTGGATAATATTCCATTGTACACATACACCATATTTCCTTTATCCACTCATTCACAGATGGACACGTTAATTTATTTATATCTTGACTATTGTGAATAATCCTGCAATGAACGTGGGAGTGTAGACAGCAATTTCTTAACCTCTGTGTGCCTTTGATTCCTAACCTGTAAAGTGAGGACAATAATTGTACCTGAACCATAGGGTTGTTGGGAGGATTAAACTGGGGTGACGTATATAAAGTGCTTAATACCGTGTTTGACTCACGGTAAGTGCTTCATAAGCTTCAGCCCACAATGAGTGATGAGCCTTTGCACCACTGCTTTAGAATCAGGCATTTCCCCACTTTTCATACATTGACTCATCTCACCACCAGAAACATGGTCATGTTACAACAAAGAAGGGAGTGCCACCAGCTTCCCTCCCAGGTCTGCACCCCTGTCACCTTCCCCCCCACTCACAGGCCCCCAGACATGCCGAGTGCTCCCAAGGTCCCAGCTGCTACATGAGCTCTATTCTAGCTCCTTGTTCTTGCTTACCTCAATGGATTTTTATTTGTCCTTAAGTCACTTGGTACCACTCCAACTCTTTTTGCTCTCAGAAATCTCACTATTTGTACAGGATCCTGTACTTTATCTTTCGATAACAATTGCCTTATGCATGGCAAAACAATGCATATTTGCATTTCTTAAGAAATCCCTATTGGTATAATGACAATACCAGAAAAAATCCTTTAGGCTCTATATTTTTATTCGAATGCAGATTAACCTTCTCACCTTCTTCCTTCTAAAATGTCTTCTGACAGATATCCCTTGAGGCTGAAGGGCATTTTTCTAATAGAAAGTGCTGTTAATTAAAGTGTTGGAAGAAAGTACTTTTTTAGTGTCTACTGAACTAGAAAATCAAGCTTAAAGAGCAATTCTTTCCATATTAAATGTCTATCACATGCAGGATGTGGGGAAACTAGATACAGTGCTGGTAGAAATATAAATAAAATGATGCAGCCACTTTGGAAAAGAGTTTGGCAGTTCCTCAGAGAGTTACCATATGACCCATCAATTCCACTCCTAAGTATATACCCAAAAGAAATGAAAACATGTCCACACAAAAACTTGTACACAAATATTCAGAGCAGCATTATCCATAATAATCAAAAAGTGGAAACAACCCAAATGCCCATCTACTGATGAATGGATAAACAAAATGTGGTATATTCATACAATGGAATATTATTTGGCCATAAAAAGGAATGAGGTTCTGATTCACTTGCTACAACTTGAATGAACCTTGAAAATATGATGCTAAGTGAAAGAATCCAGTCACAAAAGATCACATATCATATGATTCCATTTATATGAAATGTCCAGAAGAGATAAATCCATAGACAGTAAGTAGAATAGTGGTTGCCTGGAGCCAGGGGGGTTGGGGAAAGTTGGGGTGATAGCTAAAGGGTATGGGCTTCTTTCTGGGGAGATAAAAATGTTCTAAAATTGATTGTGGTGATGGTTGCACAGCTCTGTGAATATACTAAAGAACATTAAACTGTACACTCTAAATGGCTAACTGGTATTGTATATCAATTACATCTTCATAAAATTATTACCAAAAAAATGTCTACCCAAGTAAGCCATTACAGGGAGTGAGTGGGCTGTTACACACAATGCAATGAAAAGTCTTCCCTCCAATTCTGAATTCCAGGAAGCAACCAACATCACCAGTTTCTTGTGTTTTGACACTGTCCATTTCTTGATCTGCCCATTTCTTGATCTTGTACAGAGCAAGGACTAAGGGACTAAATGGAAGAAACTGGACCCCCCCAGTGGTTCACCTGGTCACTGCACCATGTGACACACTAATAATCAGACACACACAAATAATCAGACCGTCTAGAGGGGGAGACAGAAACATGCACAAACAATTATAATCAAATAATCAGATGGTAATAATAGGTAGCAAGTACACTTCCATAGTAAATGTGGTATAGGAATTGCTAAAGGGAAGTTAAAATTGCTAAGCTCCCTAGAAGAGGAAAAGACTCCTGGGAATTCAGAGGAAGGAAACAGATCAGAGGAAGCTGGGATTTGAATTAGCATTAGGACATAAATGTGCAGTTGCCGATAAGGATAATAGTATCTAACTTGTAGTGAGTGCTTATTATGTGCCAGGAACTATTCTGATGTCCTAAGTGTTTTAACCATCTCATCAGCTCTGCAGCAGGTCGTATTGTTAACCCCTTTTCAGGGTTGAGGAAACTGAGAACAGCACCATGAAATAACTCCCCACATCTCACAGCTAGAGAGTAACAAAGGCAAGATTGGACGCAGGTCATTGGGCTCCAGAGCCAGTGCTTTCAGTAACCGTTGACAGCAGGGGAGAAACTCTGAGAAAAGGGTCCGTGAGGAAGCATCAGCAGAAAAGTGGTAAAGGGCAGAATCTACATGCAAAAGAGAAACAGACTCACAGATAGAGAACACAAACTTGTGGTTATCAAAGGAGAGAAGGAAGATGGGGAGGGACAAATAAGAAGTATGGGATTAAGAGATACAAACAACTATGTATAGAACAGATAAGCAACAAGGATATACTGTACAGGACAGGGAATTATACCCATTATCTTGTAATAGCCTATAATGGCGTATAATCTGCAAAAACACTGACTCACTATGCTGTACACCTGAAACCAACATACTACTCTAAACCAACTGTACTTTAAAAAAAGATGACTGGGATGTGTGAAGCAATGGTTCCCAGAGGGCAAGGCAGTGGCTGGCTGGCTGCGGGGGTGACGGGAGTCCAGGAGCTGATTTTGGCTGGAGTGACTGAGAGGTGGCAGATGAGGGGACAGAGGAGGGCAGCCGATCTGGTCTTTGGAGGGAGCATGAATTCTGCGGAGAGCACCCTGAGCATGAGGTGCTCAGGCACATGTCCACTCTGTGTGTTTGCAGACAGAGAAACGCAGCCCCGAGCACAAGAGCACTCAAACGCAGGAGAAAGATGTGGCAGTCACCTTGCAGAGGAGGCCAGAGGGGTCCCAAGGTCAGGGGAAATAACCAGAGAGACAGAGACGCCATGGCAACATGCTCCAGAACATACCAACCCTTAGCAAGAAAACAAAACAGGTCTGAGCCAGTGGCTGTTTCTGGGTGGAGTGACTACAGATCCTTTGAATTTTCCTCTAGTTCAATTTTATTTTCAGTAGTTGCTACATTTTCTATAACAAAGCCTAACTTTCAAAAGAAGAAAAAAATAAAGATTTTACATATATGTGATACAAATCCAGGTATGCATGCATATGCCATATAAATTAAGTAGTTCAACTTCGATGGGCCTCTTATGAGACTGAAGATGTGATGGTCAAATGGCCACTTTTTTTTTTTCTTTTTAAACTACAGCAAATTGAAATTCCTGGGGCTATCATTTAAAAGCCCATAAATAAGGATTTATCACAAATGCTCTATCTCCCTAATGAACAGTAAAGGAGCAACCACTTGTCTTCTTTGGTTTCTTCTTGTTCTGTTTCTCCTCCCTAATTTCCTCCTTCTCCTCACCCTCAAAATGGGAACAGATCTAGAAAAACTATAGTGCCTGGGACAGGACAGCCTGGGCCAATCCTAGGCAATGGATTGAAAACGGAACCTGTCTTTTTCCAAACCCCTGGGGCTTTATCCATCCACCTGCCGCAGGGATCCTGGCTGCTACCCTGGGACCTGGCAAACAGTGGCCGGACAGTCAGCGCCCCAGCCTCCTTGGAACCTCTTTCTTCCTCCTGCCTCTTCGGTTCTCTCTGGTTATCCAGGGTCCCTTGGCTGCCCAAAGTTATCTCAAATCCCTATTATTTCAAGATCTGAAACGTTGCCTTCTTTCCACTGGATCCAGGGAGCCACGTGCCAGAGCTGCAGTTCTATAATCCCAATTAGAGGGGACACCAGGAGCTGTGAAGGAGACCTGCCCCTCCCGGGAAGTATCTGCCTCTTGAAAGAAGAGCTTGTTCAAATGCCCAGTCCTGGGTTAAGCATCTTACACACGTTAGCTCATTGAACGAAGCCTTGCTACAGTCCTGAGAGGTAGAAATTGCTTTTCTTATTCTACAGTTGACGATAATGAGGCTCAGAGAGGTCAAATGACTCTCCAGGGTCTCACAGCTGGTAAATCCTCATTGGGAACATGGAGGAGGATACAGCTTTGAGCAGGAGGTCTTACATTCAGCCTACTCTGGGCCTCAACCCTATGCAGGCCATTCCCCCTTATCCCATCTTCCATTTAGTGTGATCTGACTTCCAGCCTGTTGCCCCAGGTCATCAGTGAATCATTACTTGGAGAAAGGCATAGGTTGGTAAAATGAATCAAGCATTTAGGAAACCCAAAGCCATACCAAAACAAAACAAGTCCCATCAAATTATAAATTGTAAATTCACAAATGAGACGCAACTTCATTAAGCTCATGTGATGTTCATCACTGCGACACCTGCCATTGAAATAATGCGCCCCTAGAAGAGTTACAAGGAAAGGCCCATATCAGTGCTTCTTGGCCTCCACACACTTGTTAGCCATGGGATAATTAACTTTATCCAGCAAACCAACTCAGCAGAACATCTCATTCCTAGCTCACCTTGGATATTTTCAGTATTCATTGAATTGCTTTTAACATCAGATGCTTCTAGATTCACTTCACAAAATGTTCACCAGGATCAACATTTGAAGAATGAAGAGAGTTTAGGGGAGGGAGAACCAGTAAAGGGTGAAAATTTCTTTCATATTTTTATATAAAACCTAATTGTTTCCTTTGTATTTATTGCTGATTGACTTCTCCTTTATTTGTCAGGTAGCCAAACAAAATGCCTTTGCCTTTTCTAATCTTGGCTCATAAATCAGTTCTTTCAGCTCCTAATTACTTTGGCTGTTCTCCCTTGAAAACCTTCCAACTTGTCTAAAACCTTGTCTTGAGGGGAAAAGAGCATGTGCTGTCTTACGTGAAAACGTGATAGAACATAAATTGGGATAAACTCTTAACCAACAGTGGGGTCATAATATGACAGAACACAAGACTTTATTTAAGACTGTATTAGGTTGTAAATCATTATTGAAAGCATCCCAAGGATTTTCTTTCCTTTTATGGGGTCACTGAATTTTCATTTCTAAGCTCATCCTAGAACAAGTGACTTTGTTTCCCTAAAATTTATCAGAGGACCTGCTCGACCCAAATAAAACAAAAAGAAATCCAACAGTACCTTTGAGCCTTAGGGAGAAAAACACGTGGCTGAATTTTCAGACTTCTCATAGTCACTAAGACTTATGAGAACAAACTTCATGATCCCAGTTTACGTTCCAACTCTAGAAGCATATCCAGCTTTGTAAAGATGTCCTCCACAGTGCCTCTCCACACTCCTTGCCTCCCCAAATGTGAAATATTCATCACACCATCACCCATCCCACTGTGCAAACCACAGACTCAAGAGGCACCCTTGACGTCTACCTGTTCCCTTCCTTACATCCCCAAATCCAATCCATCAGCAACCTATCCCTTCCCCTACATACTCCATGAGTCTCCATACTTCCTGCGTCCGCACCTCCGTTGCCCTGTGCCACCCTCATCTTCTGACTAGACTAGACCAGTTAGTCTGGGCCACTTCCAATCTGTTATTGACTTCCCTCTGCTCTCACGATGAAGAAAACAATTATTACACAGCCCATAAAGCCCTGCATGATCTGAGTTCCTTTCCACCTCGGAGAGACAAGTCACCCATACTCTTCTCTCCCTGTCCCCTCTCTACCTAGTCCAGCGACTCTTAACCCTGGCTGCACACTGGCATGGTCTAGGGAACTTTTATCCTGCCCCCCAGAGATTCTGATTTAGCTGATGTAGTTTCATCTCCATAGGCCCTGTGCCTGTTACAGTGCCTAGTACATAAATACTCTTTAAATGTTTAAGGAAGAAAGGAAGAGAGGCCAATGAATGTCTCCCAGAAATTATGAGATGGAAGAATTAAGATGGTTCACTTTTCCAACAGCAAAGTGGGAAAGCTGCGCAAGTTGCATATTCATGTGAAATTTTGTTTCTCAAAAATATTGCTAGCCCTGGCTGTGCGGTTTCTGAAATCCTTCTATGAAAATGTTACTGTAGAATGTAGACTCTGAGCACACTTGAAAGCTGAATGCTCAGTTTTGTCCCAAGCCCATTACCTCATCAGCGTTAACGAGGACTTTTAACAAAACAGAATTATAGCCTATTTCTATATCTATGCCTCCAATAATTTCCTGTTTTTATAAAAAGATTATGGTTTGTTTTATTTTAAGCTTTTACGTGTGAACAGATCCTCAGGGCTCAGGAACGCATGACTCTCACTATAACATGAAATTCCTCTATTAGATGCAATGAAGCATAACAGAAAAATTGCAGTGTCCTCCCTCAACTGTCACTTGACATCTGAGAAAAAGCACAGAACGGTGTTGAGGAGAAGGCTCTGGGGAGTTGCTGAGGCTCACCTATTGGAAATGCAGCCCAGCGATGCCAGCAATTATAAATGGTTACTAAACACAAGGGGAAATGCCAGATCAAAAATTGTTCACTCAAAAATAGTCACAAATTGTCCAAGTTAAGTCTACAAGTCCAAAAGTCCACTGTATATAATTTATTATTAAAGCCAAGATAAATTAGAACCCCATATACCTCCAGTCTGTCTGCCATTGCAAGCAAAGACCACAGTTTTCATCTCTATAACCCCAACCATAATGCCTGGCTCGTAGTGGGTTCCCAAGAACTATTTGTTGACTGAATTCACGGAACATAACTATCAACTTGAAAATTCCTTAGCTTAAGGTTATTCCATATTAGACGGCAGTGACAAGGTCCAGAATGTGCCACCGCGGCATAAAAATCATTTTGAGCTGAAGGCATTTGAGAATAGGCTTTTTTTCCTGAACTCCCTTAGCTGCCTAAAAGCAGAGCTTTTCAAAAGAACTGAATTGTCATAAATGCCTTTCCAGGAAGATGACTCTTACCACCTGAGACTAGAAGCCTGCACTGCACCTAAATAGACCTCGTCATGAACTATCGTATCTCCATCTATTCCCCTAAGAACCCACTGGTCTTTCCTAAAAGTCATTTGCTTTTCCATAAGTGCCCTTCTTCCCCTCCCCTTCCCTTGTTAAGGTGATATAGAAGCACCAAATTCTAACTGCCTCCTTGAAGCACATTTTTCTGTGAACTTGCACTGCATGTACATGAATTTTAAAAATCTGTCTTTTCTCTTGTGAATCTGTCTTTTGTCAGTTTAATTTGTGGGCCCCCAAAAACTGAACATAAGAGGTTAGAGGAAAAATGTTTCTTTCCCGACAGCAACGTCAAGGAAACCTTGAATCCTGACTACCCCTGTCAGACACTGAAGGCATGCAGTCCAGATAAATGAGGGAGAAAACAAGCAGTGGAAGTGAAAAGCCTGCAAAACTCAAGTATGAAAACTGAAAGAAGGCAAGTCCCAGATTCTGTAAAATTCAGTGAAAGGATTCCTAACACACAATACCTTCAATAGGCCGAAAGCCCTATTTAATGTCAAGTGGTTGCAAATTAATCTTTGAGGTGGTTTTATTTTCTTCCTCTGATTAGTGCAAAGATTAACTTTGTAATCAGTAAATAGCCACTGAAGGAAATGACAGAATTATACACTCTTACAGCTGGAACATGGAAGTTATTAACACAAGAATGTTCAAAGCTCAGCCTTGCAAGCAATTAAAGAAATGCTTGTTTAAAAACATTACGAAATTCTATGTTTTTCCTATTAAATTAGCATAGATTTTTAAAAAGTCAATATCCACAATTAGCTAGGATGCAGTGAGATGGGAATTAGGATGTACTGCTGTGAGGGGGGCATAAATTGAAAGGCAATTTGGATGTATGTTAGACTCCTTTAGGATGGATCTAACACTCACTGGCCCAGGCATTTCACCCTGAGGGGTGATTTCTCCGTCAATCATCAGGAATCTGAGTGATGAATTACGTCACAACATTGTTATGCACAAGCCAAAAAAAGCTGGAAACCACCAAAATGTCCAACACGAACAAGATGAGAGTGGAGCTGTTAACAGTTGGGGAAACAGAGGATGAAAAATGGGTCGAGCACTTGAAGTTTGAGGCGCCTGTGGGACATTCATTGTCGATGGGCAGAAATGGAAGCCTGATGCGGAAGAGATACAAGACCAGAGAGAAAGATCTGGGACTTAGCCTCGGAGATGTCAACAGGCCACAGAAATCACGTTCTCTGACAACAGTGAAGGCCGTGGGGGAAAGGTTTAACGAACAAGGTTGATTCCAAAGTGTACGCACCAGTTAGTAGAAGGAAAAATGTTTATATGTGCCCCCAAAAAGAAAAATCTGAAAGGAAAATGTTAAAAGCAAAATGCTGAAATTATAGATGATTTATATATTATTTTTCTTTATACTCTTCTGTATTTTCCTTTTTTAAAAAAAAAAAAGCAGTGTCTTCATTCAACTATGTATGATCAGCGAATATAATGCTCCAGCATTTTCCTGAATGATAAATATATGTATTTTTCATTACTTAGAAAAAAAATTTAATCCGAGATGTTCTAACTATTGCCTTGTTTTACAGATTCGGAAATGCTGACAACACCAGTAGAGGAAGTGACTTGCCCAAGGTCATGCAGTCAGCATGCACAGCTTCTGAAAACCATCCTGGAGCGCCAGCAAGAAACAAAATAAGGGATTTGGTTTGTAACCAAGCTCTCTGAATCACAGCTCTTCTACCAGGTGAGGAAGCTCTATAAATACAACCATAAATATGTGCTTAATCATGTACCTTCCACTGCCTTATTATAAGTAATCACCTCCATGGCATTTTACCAAAATGTTCCAGAGCAAAGTATAATTTTCTCTCTTGATAATTTTGAGGACTTTTTGTCCTTTACAAAAAAAAGTGTTCTGCATTTTCTCAATTAAAAAAAAAAAAAAAAAAAAAAGATCCTTTTGCCAGCTACTGATGCTGCCAGGTTTTCAATGTGAGTCCACCCACGCCAAGCTGTATCTATGTCTGAATACAAATACGTATATTTGAAGACTGGCCAAGTCCTTTTAATTCATTCTCTTATCACAGGATGTAGTAAAAGCAAAGTCGTATTTCCTTCAAGTTTATCTAATTTTCAATACCCATTTGAATAAAAAAGTCCCACTGTCTTTCACGATGGATACTGAATTACTGCAAGACCACTGTACATCCAGTCTAGACCAACAAAATGAAATATGATTTCTTTAAAGCAGAACGCTATTTCCATTACTTATATCAGATGGAAAGCTTTTACCTGTAATTAACTAAATCAATTATAAGCTTTAAACCTACCTCTGACACGAATTAGATTTCCAAAATATGTAACCTTTGGTTGACCTATATTTCATTTTTAAAACTGGGGTCCATCACAATCTAGTGATCAATACATAGACCACCACAAATAGTATCCCTTCTGTTTGTCAGATATTATAAATGATTAGCATTATGCTTGCAGGAAGCACACAGCTATTGGTCTAACCTTTGGGGGCCCATCTCCTGAAAGCATGATATATCGTTCTTACTTTATGGCTTTCTGTACTTAAGGTACCCATTTCTGTAGCCTTAGGGATGATGTGGCTATAAATGCACGTATAAATGTCTCACAAACCCACACCATGACATGTGTATTTATTTTGACAACCTTAACTGCCTCCAGTGTCGGGAAGGTAAAGAAGGGCTAGTGTATTTCTGAAAGATGACTTTGCTCTGTCTTTGACAAAAGACTTCTCACAGTAACACACACCTTACATTTACAGCTTTTTCATCTACCTACTGCCATTCTGACGAATCTAAACATTAGACTTTTTTTCAATCATCATTTCAGAAAGGAAGAGAACCTAGTAGGTAAGAGCTCTAGGGATGGCAGGCAGTCCTGAATTTGAAGAGCCACTCTACCACTTACCAGGTGTGCGACCTTGGGCAAGTGACTTAAGTTTCAGTTTCTTCAATTGCGAAGAGTAGACAATGGCACCTGGGATTGTTGGAAGACAATGCACAGTTTAGCACAGTGTCTAGTACATAGCACGGACTTGATAAAGTAAATGTTACTTAACAGTATTCATAAGATGTTTTTCAAGTTTGGTATATAGTATGATGAGCATTTACAAAAGACTTCTTTGTCCCTGTTTCCCCAAACCAGAAACTCCATCAACATTGCCTTGGGAATTATCGTGAAGACTCTAGAAAAGAGGACAAAATAACTCCACAATGCCCTTCTTTCAGAACTCAGGCCAGTACTTTAATGCTCATGTTTATCTGTATTTACCTGGCTGGTTCCATTTTACGGAGCCTCATCTGTTTGGGGGATGGGGATGTCCTGGGATTCAACCAACCAATTTTGCAGTAGACTTTTGCAACTTGGCCCTTTTGTGAGTACTGTTTAATGTTCCACGTGAATTTAGTCTTTGCTAAATCTTTGACCTTATCTCGGACCATATCATTTTCCGCTTGTGATCCTAAGCTCATGAAAAACATGTTTTCCTTTAATGTTTTGACAACCTTTAAGTACAGAAACGCCTACAGAATCAACTGGTGAGTAAGTTCTTTCAAATGGTGAGAACAGACTATATATATATATATATATGCTACAAAAACCTGCCTTCTAAGTATGGAACCGTAAATCTCTCCACACTGGAATCCCAGAATGGCCAAGAACAGATAGAAAACTAAGAACCACCTCCCAGGGTCTTGGGGCATGCACAGATAAACTTGAGAATGAGAAGGAATGTCCTGCCCTGGCAACATTCTAACCCCTCTTCTTGGCTGCTTCATCTGGAACCCTGATCAGAGAAAGGGAAATAATGAGGGGGAATAACGCTAGTGGGTCTGGTGACTGATGGTCAGCCATAGCAGCAGGTCCCCACTTGGCAAACGGGGGTGTCAATGGAATGCCCTGCCATCAGCAACGCACTTAGTGAATGACGAGTCTGTGATAACAGAAAGTGCCTGTACTATAATTGAATACAACAGGTTACAAAACTTTTGTAATACAGGTACACACATTCATACACACATGCACAATACAACCTCAATTATGTAAAATAAAGCATATGAAAACCATAAAGACAATACACCAAAACATGGGTTGTCACTGACTGGGAGATTATGGGTAATACTTTTCCTCTTTCTACTTTCCTATTATTTTTTTCCAATTGTCTATAATCGTGTATTGCTTGGATATCTAAAAAAACGTATTTTAAATGTCAACATAAATTCAATGAAATTTAGCAAATTTCACGTTTTAGCAAGAGAGAAAAATGAATACTCTTCAAAACAGATAACGATCCTTCCTACAAACGACTTTGACCATTGGCCTAATGATAAAGGTTGATAATTAGTAAATAGGAGGACGCTTTGCAAATGTTGGCGTCAGCAGCCTGCCCCAGACCCCTCTCTCTGGGTCAGAGGGTTCTTTTTTCTGTGAAACATTCTGGTCTATCCTAGAGGGCTGGGGAACGTGGAGGGAGAGAGGTGTAAGGAGAGTAAAACGGTTAGAAATCGGTTGGGTAACGGATATATCCTCAAAACTGCTCTGAAAGTGTTTGCAGCCTGTACCTGCACTAAACAGCCCGATCTGTTTCACACACACCAGGGCGTGGCCCACGAGGAAAAACCCGCGCATCCGTGAGTGACATTTTAGACCTTAAGGGTATCGATACTTCCACTTTGCAAGGAGCCCTTGCTCCTTTGGCTTGGCCAAAGCCGGGCTGATACCACCGAGGAGGGCCACCTAGAAGAAGGAAGCTCAGCGTGGGCGCCTTGACCCCGCTCGGGTCTCCGCGGCTCGCTCCCGCCCCCTCAGGCCCCCGCGCCTCGCTCCCGCCCCCTCAGGCCGCCGCGCCTCGCTCCCGCCCCCTCAGGCCCCCGCGCCTCGCTCCCGCCCCCTCAGGCCGCCGCGCCTCGCTCCCGCCCCCTCAGGCCGCCGCGGCTCGCTCCCGCCCCCTCAGGCCCCCGCGCCTCGCTCCCGCCCCCTCAGGCCGCCGCGGCTCGCTCCCGCCGCCTCAGGCCGCCGCGCCTCGCTCCCGCCCCCTCAGGCCGCCGCGCCTCGCTCCCGCCCCCTCAGGCCGCCGCGCCTCGCTCCCGCCCCCTCAGGCCGCCGCGCCTCGCTCCCGCCCCCTCAGGCCGCCGCGGCTCTCTCCCGCCCCCTCAGGCCCCCGCGCCTCGCTCCCGCCCCCTCAGGCCGCCGCGCCTCGCTCCCGCCGCCTCAGGCCGCCGCGGCTCGCTCCCGCCCCCTCAGGCCCCCCCGCCTCGCTCCCGCCCCCTCAGGCCGCCGCGGCACGCCCTCGCCCCCTCAGGCCCCCGCGCCTCGCCCCCGCCGCCTCAGGCCCCCGCGCCTCGCCCCCGCCGCCTCAGGCCGCCGCGCCTCGCCCCCGCCCCCTCAGGCCGCCGCGCCTCTCCCCCGCCCCCTCAGGCCGCCGCGCCTCGCCCCCGCCCCCTCAGGCCGCCGCGCCTCTCCCCCGCCCCCTCAGGCCGCCGCGCCTCGCCCCCGCCCCCTCAGGCCCCCGCGCCGCCGCGCCTCGCTCCCGCCCCCTCAGGCCGCCGCGCCTCGCTCCCGCCCCCTCAGGCCCCCGCGCCTCGCTCCCGCCGCCTCAGGCCGCCGCGCCTCGCTCCCGCCGCCTCAGGCCGCCGCGGCTCGCTCCCGCTCCCTCAGGCCGCCGCGCCTCGCTCCCGCCCCCTCAGGCCGCCGCGGCTCGCTCCCGCCCCCTCAGGCCCCGGCGCCTCGCTCCCGCCCCCTCAGGCCCCCGCGCGACGCCGGCACGAGCCGGCCCGGCCAGACCCCGGGGGGCAGCCTCAGAGGCGGCTGAGGACTCGGCGGGCATCCCGGGGTGCAGGGCGCGGCGAGGCGGGTACCTTGGTGCCCTGGTGGAAGTCGTCCACGGACCGCGACCCCATGAAGGGGAACTCCATGTGCGTGTGCGTGTCGATGCCGCCGGGCAAGACCAGCTTGCCGGGGGCATCTAGGACCCGCAGCCCGGCCGGCGCGTCCCCGGGCGGCAGCAGGTCGCGCCCCAGCGCCCGCACCAGACCGTCCTCCACCAGCACGTCGGCCACCTGCGAGGAGTCGTCGTTGACCACGCGCCCACCGCGTATCAGGAGCCGCGACGGCGCCGCCATGGCGAGGGGCGCACACGCTGCGGAGCCGCCCTCCTTCCGGCGGCACGGGGCGGGCGCTTTGGCCGGGCTCCGGGTTTATCAAGGACCCGCTGCGAGGGGGTGGGGGAGGAGCGGCTCCACCCCCGGGGGGCTGGGCCTGCGCGAAAGGCTGGGGCGGGCGCAGAGGTCAGCGGGGGTCTGACCTGAAAGTTCCGCCGCCCTGAATCCAGGTGTACGTCCAGACCCTGGATGTACACCGAGATTTTTTCCCTTCCAGTCATTGGAAGGGAAAAATCTTGGAGGCACTTTTAAAGACGAGGGACGTTTGTTTTCCTTTCTAAGAAAAGGCACTTTGGGGAAAGAAATCCACCTCATTTCTTCCCTTCATGAAGAGTGTGTCTGTACCAAAACGCAGAGAGACAGGCAGAGAGAGAGAGGAATGGGAGGGAGACAGACAGACACCACCAGCAGCAATGAAAATACCCACGCCCCGAAGAACCACTTGATCTGGATTTCCTTTTAAATATTCTTAACTATGTGAGGAACAAAGATAAATGACATTCTCGTCGTCAAGGAGCTAAGAGCCAACAGTGACACACATACATATTTCAATGGATAACAATAAAGAAACCAGAAAATTCTACCTTCGAGAGAGGCTAAAGATACGAGTTTAGAGGAAAGGGGGAGTTTATTTCTGCCTTGAAGGAAATTAGATATGGAAGATTTCACAAAGAGGTATCTGAAGCAGGACGCAGAGGACGTGGACATGGAGAGAGGAGGGGTGGGAAGAGGGACGATGCTCTGGGTGAGGGAACAGCTGGATAAAGGCACCAAGAAGGTGATGGCAAGTTGAGTGTGACCTCCACGTGGTCAAGCTGAGGGGATAGGGTTGGACAGCTGTGGACCACCCCCTTCCTCCCAGGTGAGAAGGATGAAGAGAAGACAGAGGAGGAGCCGTGAGAGAGAAGGGAGCTCGGGGAGCCCTGCGTGGGGGAAGACGGCAATGCGGGATTTCAAGAGCACCGAGATCGAATGCCGCAGGAAGCGTGGGGAGCGTGGTGGACGCATGCTGCTGCATCGTCTATTCTCTTCCTCGTTCTGCCAACAATCACTGGAGTTTCTTTAGCAGGAAATCCTCCCTGTGCATTCTCAGAACACTCGCCTGGGTGGAACTGATGGGACCTCCGGCTCTGGGACTGATCTGCTTATCTAAGCACTTCCCATCACAGCAGGAAGTCCTCACGGCCACGGTGATGTGTTCGGGGATGACACGGGTCCCAAGAAGACTACCTGTGCTCAGTGAGAGCTGATCCTAACTTGTGTTAGGTTGAGCAGATGAGGGGCTTTCTCTTTCCTGCTGGACTTGAATCCTGGAGGGAGTAAAAGACAACAAGGGACTAGTCCTGTGAACAGAGCCAACACAGAGAACAGGAAGGAGAGATGGAGAGGAACTGGGTTCTCATGACACCGTTGGTGCTCCTGGAACCAGCCATGCCTGATGTCCCCTCTTTCAGACTCTCCAGTGTTTGCTTCAGCTGGTTTACTTTGGTTCTTTTGTCCTTTTCAACCATCAACTGACAGAGGATGGGAAGGTACTTCGAGTTTGGGGAGTAGGTGGTTGGTCACATGTGACCTCGGAGATGGCATTTTTAATAGTGGAATGCAAGGTGTTATTATTATCAAATTTCCTCAAGTCTCAGATCACACAAACCGCAAAATGATTAAAAATTAGGAAACATCAATAAAGTGCCATAGATTTGGCTGTCAAGCCAGGAATAAGAAGCCCAAGAAGGTTATGCAATTATTGTCCAAAGACCATTGTGTAAAGATGAAAAGAATAATACTAAATATGCAACTCTGCCAAGCTACACACATAACAGCACTCTAGGAAAGTAAGATTGGGTGTCAGGGTGGTTGTGACATCCTTTCTGAAGCTCAGATGATGATTTCAAAGGTTTCTTTATCTCAGACACTTTATATCACAAAATGCCCTGTAACACAATGCAGCATAAACTCTCCACATTTAATTAACTCAAACTTGATCAGAAGAGGGGATTTGTAGAATGTCACTGAGGCAGGAGGAAATAGCTCATTGAGATTCACTGACCGCACAGAAGAGAGTGTTGGGTAAGTTTAAGGAGAAAAGCCAGCTCGCAGAAAGAAGGTGTCTTCCCCCTTTCTGGCCACCACTGTCCAGACACTGGGCATGTCTAGATGCCGGATGTCGTCCACCAGCTTGCCGAGTGGGAGGCGAGCAAACGTGCTCAGAGGGGAAGCTTGTCCTCAGAAACCCCTCACCTCCCTTTTCTCTGCCCTACTCAGCCACCTCTGCACCCAGACACACGGGCCCTCAGTGGGCATGAAACAAGTAATCCCAGACACGATGATCTTGGCACTGGAGGAAGGCGGGAAGCAAGCCTCCTGCTGTTTTGCCTTCTTCTTGCTGGAGAAAGAATCAGTTTGATTAACTAACACACCAAAGTGTGTCTGAGGAGCCATGACTCCTTAGAGGACTCATTTTAAAGGAGGGTTACAAAGGTTGTGAAAGCTTAACCCACAGAAACATGTCTACTTTGAAGTGTAGGTGAGAGCAATTGGAAAGGAAGGCCTTCCCAGCCCTGACTGATGGTCTAAAGGGACAGAAAGGCAGAGCAGAAAAGGGTGACTTCCTTCACTGAGCAGCTCAGGGTTTTGGGGAAACAAAGCCACCAGGCCCAGGTGTATTTAAGTCCTCTGAAGCCCTGGAGTCGCTGAGTTTGCTTTCCCTACTCTCCTAACCCACCCCCACTCCTACTCCAGGCCCCTGTGGCTCTGAGGGGATTTCAGGGTATTGTTTCCTCTGGAGGAAAAGCTGTCCGTGGGGCAGAAAGAGCAGACAACGAGGGTGTGTGAGCCAGAGTGAGCAAGGAGAGAGGGGGCAGAGCCGGGCGTCTCCAGTGCGCCCCAGCTGGGGGCTCTGGGCAGCCCCAGTCCCCTGACCCTCGCTGGGATCAAAGTCCCTGGCAGGGTGATGAGGTTATACCTGAATCAGCGATAGGAGAGGCAGGTAGGCAGCATGGATGGGAATTAGGCGTCTAATCCTGGCTCTGATGCAAACTTCTGGTGTGAGTCTGGGCAACCCACTTACTCTTAGGGCCTCTCTCTCCTCAACTGAAAAATGAGGAGCTAAGTTGACAAGAGCTCGTAAGACCCAGCCTTTGCACTTTTAAAAGTCTTGTGATTCTGTGAACAGGGACAAGACGCCCATCCACGGAGTGCCTGGCATAGTCCTAGAGCTAAACTCTTCTCAGGTCTAGGTAAGGGAAATGGAGACCAAGAAGGACTTGCCTTCTAGATTTGGGGCTCTTTTATTTCTGGTCCCTCCACTGAGGCAGAGGGGATGTGCTAGGAAAGGGTGCCAAGCACAGAGTGTAAATCCAGATGTAGGTCATGGGGGGACGATGCTTGGTGGGACCTTTCGGTCATGAGCAGGGACAACATCTTTCTCTCTGGCAGCCGGCAGTGGTCTCTGTAGGACCAGAGAGAGAAAGCTGGCCACTGCACAACTCCAGAGGGCACTCTTCCCTGAACCTCCCAGGCAGAAAGAGGAAATAATAGCCCTGAATAACAATACCAGCATCGGGAGCTAAGGTTTATTGAGTACCTGAATCAAGTCAGTACTGGGCCAAATGCTTCACATGCCTTATTTTACTTCGTCCTCCGCAACACCTCTTTGAGCTAAATACTATTTCCCTGTTTAACAGATGAGCCTTTTGAGGTAAAAGGACCTGCTCAAGGTCACCTAACAGTAAATGCTGGAGGTAAGCCTTTCATTCCGGAACCTGTCATTTACTCATTATGTGAGTCCAAACTCTAAAGCCAGGTTCAAATCCTGGCTGCATTTGGGCCTCAGGTTACGTACATGGATGAGCGTAATCCCGGAATGAACTCCTACATCCATCACTCTTTATACCTCGAGCACTTGTGACATGGGGCTGCAAAGCTGCTTCAGATTGTTATCTAAATATTGGGGAGCTGGTCTATGTTTTTGCTCAGATAACTAATGTCATGAGGGTTTAAAAAAAGTGCTCCATCCTGTAACAAACAAATTTAGTGAGTCCAGATCTAATATACCAATACTGACCTGCCTTGGGGGAAAATTTTCAGGACATGGCACCTAGATAATCCAAGATGATCTCTTCATTTCAATAAATCCTTAACTTTGCCACATCTGCAAAGTCCCTTTTGCCATGTAAGGTAACTTTCCCAGGTTCCAGGGACTAGAAAGATATCTGGGTATCTTCGCGCCCCGTAATTCAGCCTATGACAGTGCCTATCAGTGTCCCCCCTTGAACAAAAAGACGCTGCTTTCTCAAGGGATGGCCTAGGAGCACCAAGCTCGGCTCAAAGGTTTCTTCTGCCCTTTCTGCCAGCAGCACTAATGTATGCTTCCAGAAACTCTCTTGCCCCTTGACCTCATGCGTACTGTGCCACGGTTTCCAAGTTACTTTGAGCTTTCCTAGCAAACTATATTTCAGCAGTGAAATAATACTCAAGGAAATAGAGGAAGCGCCCCCTTGATTAGAAAAAATGTAATAAAGTAAAATTAAAAAGCTTGTACTTTGGAGCCAAATTGATCTAGATTTGAGTTCTGGTTTTATCACCTATCATCTGTGGATTCTTTGGGTTTTTTTTTTGGCTGTGTTGGGTCTTCGCTGCTGCGCACAGGCTTTCTCTAGTTGCGGCGAGTCGGGGCTACTCTTCGTTGCAGTGCACGGGCTTCTCATTGCAGTGGCTTCTCTTGTTGTGGAGCACGGGCTCTAGGTGCGTGGGCTTCAGTAGTTGCAGCATGCGGGCTCAGAAGTTGCGGCACGCAGGCCCTAGAGCACGCAGGCTTCAGTAGTTGTGGTGCGCGGGCTCAGCAGTTGTGGCTTGTGGGCTTAGTTGCTCTGCGGCATGTGGGATCTTCCTGGCCCAGGGATTGAACCCATGTCCCCTGCATTGGCAGGCGGATTCTTAATCACTGCACCACCAGGGAAGTCCACATCTGTGGATTCTTGGTTGAGTTTCTTAATGGTCCTAAGCCTCTTGGTTTTTTTTTTTTTTTGGGTTTGTTGTTTTCTTTTGTCTGTTTGTTTTGTTTTGTTTGTTTTGTTCGTTTTTTGAATAGTGGTAGCAACCCATTAAGGGCTGTACACTTTAAATGAGATAATTCATGTAAAGCCCATAGCATAGTGCTTGTTAGATATTATTTTTAGCAAAACCAACTGTTTCATTTCTCTATGCTAGCATTTTCTTCTTATTAATAGTTTCACTTTTTAAAATGTGAGATCCACAAGCTTATGAAATTATTTTACTGATCTTGAGAAGAACTTTTTCCAGCTTTATGGAGATGTAATTGACACATAACACTGTGTAAGTGTAAGGGGTACATGTAATAATTTGATATATGCATATATTGTGAAACGTTTACCACAATAAGGTGAGTTAACACATCCATCACCTCACATAGTTACAACTTTGTGTACGTGTGTGTGGTGAGAATATTTAAAATTTACTCTTCCAGCAACTTTCAAGTACGCAACACAGTACTGTTAACTCTAGTCACCAAGCTGTATATTAAGTCCCCAGAACTTATTCATCTTATAATTGGAAGTTTGCACCTTTTGACCACCTTCACTCATTTACAGCCCTGCCCATGACAATCACTAATCTGTTCTCTGTTTCTATGAGTCTGGTTTTGTTAGATTCCACATATGAGTGAGATCATATGTGATCATATGTGGTATTTGTCTTTCTCTGATCTGTTTCACTATGAGCATAATATCCTCACCGTCCATCCACGTTGTTGCAAATGGCAGGATTTCCTTCTTTTTTTTCTGAATAATATTCCATTTGTTGACCTGAAACAAATAGACTGCCAGATATTTCTCCAGCAAAGATGGGTTTATTTGGGATCAGCAAAGGATTGCAATTTGGGGTCTCCAGCCATGGCAAGCCACTGGGCAAAGGAAGGAACAGGCTTTAAGAGAGGGAAAAAGAAGCAGGGAGGGCTACAGTGAACAAAGAGTGCATGGCTTTTCCTTGGCTGAGTCCTTGCCAGGAATGAGGAGGAGTCATTATTCCTGCGGGGCTCTGCTATAGGTGCAGGAGGTGAGAGCGCCCCCTCTGGTCTCCCAGCTGTATTTGATTGAGGTTTCTGTTTATTAATTTTACACACACACACACACAAAATATATATATATATATATATATATATATATATATATATATATATATATATGCCACATTTTTATCCATTCATGTGTTAATGGACACTTTTATGTTTTGGCTATTGGAAACAATGCTGCAATGAACATGAGAGTGCAGAAACCACCATCTCTGAGATTTCATTTTGAGAAAGTTTTATTTTTTTAAGAGTCAAGAGTAAATCATTAAAAAAATTACTTGGACTTTGCTACACAGACCAAAGAGGGTTTGAATATGCATTTTATATATTTAATTTCTTAACAAAAATTAAAGTAAAGCACATAGAGCAAAATCCATCTTTTCAAGTGTACAGTACTATGAATTCTGACAGAAACACGCTGTCATGTAACCACCACCACAATCAAGATAGAAGATATTTCCATCACTCAGAAAAGTTTCCGGGTACCCCTTTGCAGTCAATCCTCTTCCCCCAGCCCTGGCCCCTGGCAACCACTGATCTACTTTCAGTCTTTTGTATTTTGTTGACTTGAGACATGGAAACAAAGTAAGTTGCTGGGTATCTTCTGGAGAGTTCAACTTCGGTTCTGCCACTTAGTAAAACTCTTCCTATGCCCTGCTGTTGATGCTGTCAAGGTCTAAAGCTGAAAAGATTCAGAGGCGGACCTTACTAGGATTTACCTCAACTTTTCCAGGAATCCTGGGAGGTCCTGAGCGTGACCACATTTGGGGCTGAAGCAGGGACAGCAGGTGCCGTTCTGGAGCCCTCATGACACTGTTTACAGTTATGTAGACAGGACAGTGTCGAGACTGATGCCCCAGATGTTGGAGGCATCAGTGTAAAAGGAAGACCATAAGATAGAGAGAGACAGTAGTCAAGGTGCTGCCCCTTTTACCTGCACTTGTCCCACCGGGGCCCACACCCTCTGAATTAGAACCTTTCTGTCTCTGCACTGGCTGTGCCATCTCATTTTATACTTCATTTCTCTAATATAACTGGAAGGGACTAGATTTGTATATCTTCCTTCTTTATTAAAACTTTTGTTCATCTTAAACAAAAACGTCTTGGGAGAAACTTACTGTTCTGCTTGCTGTGAGAGGTATTTAGTATTAGACAAGGCAAGCACAGTGAAAATGTGATTTAAGGTCAAGGATAATACCAACTACCCGTCTGTTGTGTAACTGTACTTAAGGGCACTAATCTGTGAGCTTCTGGAAAATGAAAACTGCATGGTATTTATTTTTGTATTCAAAGACCTATCACAGACCATGGTGACGTCTAAGAAGAGTTCACTGTGTACCTGATGTACTTCATTTCTAATCCTCAGAACAAATCTGTGGGGTAGGTCTTATCCTCTCAAACATCAGCAGAAGCTTCAGGAAGTGCCTTTCTCATTGGGATTGGAAGCAATATGACTCTTTGCTGTATTATATTTTCACATTGCAAGGATGTGGAGAAATTGAAACCCTCATACATTGCTGGTAGGAATGAAATGTACAGTTACAGTGGGAAGTGGTTTGGCAGTGCCTCAAAAGTTAAAGAGAGTTACCCTATGACCCAGAAATTCTACTCCTAGGTATATACCCAAAAACTTGTACATGAATGTTTATAGTAACATTATTCTTAATAGTCAGAAAGGAGAAATAACTCAAAAAAACATCATTTGATAAATGGGTAAACAAAGTGTGATATATCTAGTACTGTGGTTGGTTCTCAGGAAGTACTCTAAACATGGATGCTTATTTTCATTCCAAATCTAGGAAAAGGTTACGAAGAATTGCTTTGTGCACTTGGCTAACATCTCTAATGGCAACTCATGAGCTAGAGAAATGGAAATTATGTTGTATGGTGAAATCTCCATCGAAAACAGCAATAATGTAAGTTCCAACCCAAGGAAAGTAATAAGAACCCAGTGAAGCTGAAATTTACACAATGCACAATAACAAAGTCTATATTTAAGGTAAGTAAAAACTAAATCTAAAAGCCAAATTAGATAAGGAATTTCTATGCTCCTTGAAATCAGAGCTCAGCAGATGAGAGAAGTATAAATATTCAAGTGAAATATGATCCTGTAGTGAAATTGAGAAAAGTTTTTTTAATATTGTTTGTTACTATAATTTTTTAATAGAAATCACTTCTCTGTATGTCTTTTATTTATACTCGCTCAACATATGTTACGAAGTCCATAGCTTGTAGCCACATCTTTCTTGGTCTGGGGCTCTATGGAAGTTCACCATTTTGGCCTTTTTATAATAAAATAAAGACGTCTGTGCCAAGATGCCACTCTACCTTTGTTTAGTGAATCTACTTTTCATTGAGATACAGCCATAAGTTGCCCCGTAATCAAGAAAACAGGAGAATGATTACTGTAAGAAATATGCTCTTAAAGAAAGCTCTACTAATATACAAAATGCATAACACTCAGTGGAGGGGAGCTCGAAAAAAAGGTCCTTTTTATTTGAAAATGAGTCTGTAATAATCACAATTAAAATTTATTTCAACCTCTTATTTCTTTCTTTAGTTTAATCCTTACAGTAACCCTCAAGCCTGGATGTTAGCCCATTTTTCAGATGACACAACAAGGCTTACTGAGATCAAGTGATTTATTCAGTTATAAAACTCCTAAAGTAGCAGAGCCAGGAGTCAAACTGTTATGTGTCTGACTTCAGAGTCCATGCTTTCCCACCACACTCTATTATTTCTCCTTAGTAAAGCTTACATATCCCTTTTTTGGAGGATATTAAGCTTCCTTGGGCTTTAGCCTCCCTCCAGCACGTGGGAAAATCCACTCCAATTGACATCTCAGTATCGTTACTTGAAATCACTCTGTAAATTCTTTTCAAGGCACTTCATGATCAGTAAACCATATGTGCCCTAGATTAGCATACGGCAACTTAGTCTTGTCATGTTCTAGCACTGGTTTCTAAATTTTATTAACTCTCAAAACCCTTTGTTCAAATGAAATCTTATAGGAAAGCCCAAGACATAAACAGAGTTGCTGCTGGAAGAGAGCAGGGTGAGCAGTGCATTGATAACCTGACCATCATCAACTGTAGCCACATTTATCGTTTACCGAGCACTCACCTGACACTATTTTAACTCACTAATCCTCATTAACTCTCATTTAATCCTCCCAACCACTGTTGTTATTCCCAACTTAAGAACCCGCCCATGAGTTAGGCATGTCTTACTCCGTGGGTGACGGAGAAGCCTACCACCCTTGCTTCATGGAACCGGGAAGTTGAGGGAGCCAGGCCAAGGCTGGTGCAGTTGCTCAGAGACATCAGGCTTCTTTTATCCTTTCCCCAAACCCTTAAAATGAGGCTTCTCTCCCTCTGGATGTTGAGGATGCACATTTGCTACAATGGAAGAACTAAGTGGTCTAAAAATTACCAGGTTCTAGGAGACCTGTGAAGACTTTTCTCCAGATTCAGTCACTGTGGTAATTTCCTCAGGCCCCAAGCGCAGCACGATCCTGTTTCCTGGGTCTTGGAGCTCCCTTCAACTCATCACAAGCGGGCTGCTACTGCTTTCTTCCCCCTCTTTTCTTGCTCCCCTTTTGACTTTGAGCTGCCGGTTCACTTCCACGATGATCCCAGGGGAAGCGGCTGCATTCAGAAGCACCTGGGAAGCACATCTTCACGACCTTTGGAAACCATGAATCATTTCGGACTTTTCACATACAAGATCTGATTTAATTCAAGCTTCAGAGATGTTCTCTGTTTAACATTCAGACAATGACAAAAATAGCAAAGATGTAGTCCTTACAATGAGCCAGGCACTGCTCCAAGAGCTTTACATACATTAATTGAATCTTCCAACAGCCCTATTATCCCCATTTACAGATGAAGAACTTAAGTACAGAGTGATTAAGGGACTTGTTGAAGATTGCATGATAGGAAGGAGCGGGACAGGCAATGTGGCTCCATTGTTTTCATCCACGATGTTGCCTCTAATAAATTTTAAAATATTTTACAGGTTATGATAACATGTTGAAATAAACTTAGCTGAAAAATAACTAATTGTTAACATTCATCAAATGCCTAAACATGCTTATCTAAATTTGCATCAATGCTATGATTTCTCATTCGAATATGCTAAAGCAAATTGTTACACTACTGTATTTCTAATCAACTAAGATATGCACAATTCATGTACGTGACGTGACAGAGGAGCTCATTTGATAACCTTTTGGCAAATGAGCTTCTTACTGGGACTGTAGCACTGTTTTTCTGCTTAAAATATTAATTCTGGCAACTTGGTGTTTCTTACGTATCAGGCACTGTCCTGGGGTCGATTACAGACGTCACAAATTCTTTGTTACATCTGCTATGGAGAGTGGAGTCTCTCTTTCTATGGAAGCTGGGTTGGCCTTAGTGATTCGTTTGACCAACAGAATGTGGCGTAAGTGACATTTTGGGCCTTCGGAGACTAGCTCATAAGAAGTTTCTGCAGAGATGTCTATCAATTTTTAAACAAGGGCCCACTTGAGTAAAATGAGTCCGATCAAGTTGCTGTCATCTTCTGCCTGGAATTCAGCAGGGTGAGAGGGAATGGCCAAGCAGCTTGAATGGAGAGCAGCAGCAGGCAGGTCACCGCTGTCAGCATTACTGGGTCTGTGGTAGGGACTCGACAAACACCTTGTGAAGTCAATCTGCTCGTTCTTCCTTTATTCTTTTAACCTGTCGTATGCATTTATTTCCAGCTTAACGGTGGATGCCGGTGGTAAGCAGTAGTAGCAGCCAAACCCCCAAGAGCTTGTTGGAAGACTGCCCTCATCACGTGCTTATGTTCTCAGTCCTAGTAAGTGACATGACCTGAGGGGGGGATCTTGCCCCGGGAGCTCGTCTGACACAGCCCCTTGGCTCCCCCTCTCTTCCTTTATACCAACACTGGAGCTCTGACAGACAGATGGATAAGACAAGACAAAGTACAGGAGGGAAGATCTAACTGATACATGATAAACCTGAGTAATATCTATTAAAATCTATATCCTGTAAACCGGGAATATACTTTTTTAAAGTGATCCTGGAATATTTTAAAATTAAGAAAAGACAATAAACTCTCCACAGTAAATAGAATACACATAACATTCTCTGATCCTGATGCCAAAACATGACAACTAATAAAAGAGTCAGAAAACAAAACCACTACCCACACCAAACTGCCATTATCTGGGGGAAAAAAACAGCAAAGAAAAAGGGAAAAAGCCTCCTTTTATACAACTTGTCGGTTAAGGAGGAAATAAAAACTGAAACTGCAGAACACCTAGAATATAATAGTAATGACAACACTAGTTCACCTAAGTGATTCAGCTTAAGCAGTACTCAAGTCCACACCTTAAATCTCATATTAATAATTAAGAAAAAATAAAAATGATTAAACTGAATGCTAACTCAAGGAGTTAGAAAAAAAACAACAACAAAATAAACTAAGGAAAGCAAAAAGTAGGACATTTAAGGAAATCAATTAATTGGAAAACAGAAAAATAACAGAAGAGACGTTCAAAGCATACCACTTGGGGGAAACAAGCAAACAAAAACAACAACAAAATAGGTCAACCATTAGCCATCTTAATTAAGACAACAAGGGAGCAAGCATAATACATAGTAAGGGGGACAGAGCCATATGCAGAAAAGAGGAGGGTAACTTTGCTCACCTCTAGGCAAATGAACTTGAAAACATGGACAAAATGGATGGTTGATGATCCTAGCTAAGACAGAAAAACTACACAGACCAATTACTGTAACAGATACTAAAAGAGCTGTCAAAGAGCTATTGCCGAACATCCACCAGCACCAGATAAATTCACTGAAATTTTAAGGAAGAGAAAATTCCAATGCTGTGCAAACTGTTCCAGAACTCAGGAAAAGGAAAAACATTTCCAATTTACCAGCATAAAATTAATAACAAAACTTATTAAAGATAGCGTGCAACACACACACACACACACACACACACACACAGGACTAACTGCACTGATGAATACAGATGCAAATATATTAAATAAAATATGAAACATAATCTGGAAATATATTAAAAGAATAATACATATGGTCAAGTAGTTTATTTCAGGAACGCAAGGATGGTCCAAAATGACAAAATATATTAAAAGGTCAAAGGAGAAAAATCGTATGATCATCTCCATAGAAAATGAAAAGGCATGTGATAAAATTCAATATACATTCTTGACTAATTTATTTTAAAATAGGGATCAATGGATACTCCTTAACATGATTAAATGTATATATCTCAACCCAGTTCATTATAGCCAATATATTTTAACATTATTCTAGAAGTACTAGACAATGCAATCAAGACATAAAGAGGTATGCAAACTGGAAGACATGACTGTATAACTGGAAAACAAAAGAATTAACTGAAGTACTATTACAAACCATAAGAAAATGAGAGTCTGGTAGCTGGGCAGAAAATTAACATAAATAAGTCATTAGCTTTCATATATACTAAAATCAGACTAAATTATAAACAGAAAGGACTTCCTTAATAATGGTAACAAAAATAATAAAATTTCTAAGAACTCTTGAAAAACATGTACAAGATCTCTGTAAAGTAAAATGCGAAGCATCTGTGAAGGAAACAACAAAAAAGACTTGAACAAATTGGGAACCATTTTTGGATAGGGCACCATGGTTTAGATAGAAGCTTTAACATGATAATGATGTCAAATTTCCCCAAGTTGACCTATAAAAGTAAAACTGTCCAAAAAAATAAATGTACAATGGATTTGTTTTGTGGAACACAAAGGGTTGATTCTAAAGTTCAAATGGAGAAATAAGCAAGAATATTTGAACATTTAAAAATTACTGTTATTAAAACAGTGTAGGACTGGTACAAAAAAAAAAAAGGCAAGTCAATTGAAGAGAATGGAATTAGAGTCTAGAAATACATCCACATAATATGAAAATCTGCAATACGATAAAAGGGCCATTTCCAACAGCAAGGAAAGGACAGATTTAATAAACAGCCTTGCAGTAACTAGGTAGTTACCTAGGAAGAAAAACTGGAGCCTTAAATTCAGGATAGATCAAATTTTTAAATGTGAAAAGTCAAATAACAGAAATACCCAACTGTACTTTTAACATTCAACCAGTAGCAGATACACTTTTTCCCTTGAAAAAAGGTGCAGAAAAAGAATGCATAGTATGTTACAATTTGTATTACATCATATAGCATTTATCCATATAGATACATTTATGTATCTATATGGTATTTCTGGAGGGTATACAAGAATTTGGTCTTGGTACCTATTTCTTTGAAAGGGAACTAGAAGATGGCTGTCAGGGATAGGAGAGAGACTTAATTTTTTTACTGTTTTAATCAAGAAGATGTATTAGTTAATTAAACAAAGAAATTAAAATATATGTCAGAAAACAAAAACAAAAAACCTATACATAATAGTATATAATTAGTAGGACCTAAACAAGGTTAATTTGGTAACCCAAATTCTGCCAGTAAAATATTGTATAGGGGTCTAAAATGTATCTGAAAATAATATAAAAAGAGAACTGATATAGTTACTGACTCTTATAAGACACATCAATTAAAGGCAAAATAATGTCCAGGTCCTTAGGGATTTTTTTACCCTTGAGAACTGGTGTAAGCTACTACTTTACTATAAGGGAGTTAAGAAAGACATCCCCTCTTTAATTTTTCTTCTAGACACACTGCATATTTCATGGCCTGAAATTGTATATGCACCAAATGAACAAAAATAAATAGAAACTTTGATTTAAAAAGTACCTCAAGGGCTTCCCTGGTGGCGCAGTGGTTGAGAGTCTGCCTGCCGATGCAGGGGACACGGGTTCGAGCCCTGGTCTGGGAAGATCCCACATGCCGAGGAGCAACTGGGCCCGTGAGCCACAATTACTGAGCCTGCGCGTCTGGAGCCTGTGCCCCGCAACGGGAGGGGCTGCGATGGTGAGAGGCCCGTGCACCGCGATGAAGAGTGGCCCCCGCTTGCCACAACTAGAGAAAGCCCTAGCAGAGAAACGAAGACCCAACACAGCCAAAAATAAATAAATAAACAAAGTAAACAATGCCTTAAAAAAAAAAAATTCTTTAAAAAAAAAAAAAAAAAAAAGTACCTCAAGGCAATACAAAAAAAAGAAGTCATTTTAATTTTTGATACATATTAAAACATTTCAGTCAGTTCTTCCTGACAGCATAACACGACAAATACACAAGACCTCAAACATGCTTTAAAATGACATTCAGCAAAGTATTTAAAATTTAATAAATAGCAATAATCATACACAAATACATTTTTCATACTCAAACATTAAGCTACTAAAACAGACAGCTAAAGAATAAATAAATGGGAATTGACAATAAAAAAATATGCGGGGTTTTGCAATTCATTTTACTTAAAAAAGGGAGGTGATCTGAATGATTTCTTAATTTGCTTTTCAACATGTAGCATGATCCTCCCCTTATGAATAAAATATATTGAAAAAATCACTTTCTTACTATAATGCAGTTTTTAAATACAACAAATAAATATGAAACTAGCAAAGCAACCTCAAGTTGTCATAAAAATGCCCCCTCACGCCCCCCCCATAAGCTATGGAAATATATAGTCATTATGATAGCAAATAATAGTATTTAAAGTGATAGTGCTTCTGCACTAAACTCATCTGAGACCTTGATATGATTTTAGTGCAAATCCCTAGGGTCCAATACAAGCATAACCCTGTATCAGGGAAAGACATTACCAGTTGGAACTTATCTTGTACAATTTTTGTACATATTTTATAAAGTTCAAGATTTAATGCATAGTAGAATATCTTCATCCGCTTAATTCTGTCCTTAAATAGAGATAAAAAAAGAAATGATTTGGGCTTTTTACCATTTGGTTTGTACCATATTAGAGTATTAAAGTCAACATTAGAAAATTTATAAAAGAGTTTTGTTTTTGCCATTAATTTATCTAACTCTATCTAAATTTCACATCATTGCATGTTAAACATGAGAAAAAATTTTAGACAGTTTTTTTCCCTTTGACAAGCTCATATTATGAAATCTAATAATGTTTAGACAGATGTTATACAAATAAAAACAGGTGAGAATAAGGACTTTTTCTCTTTTTATATTAACCACCTTAACATCTAGTATATTAAGTTACAAGATGTATTGGCAAAAGCATAAAGGGTTCAATTAAAAGAAGGTATTATTTTGAACAAAGAAACGTTTTAACATAGGATAGATAGAAACTGACAGTCAAATGAGTTTCTGCAGCCATATCTCTACTGCGAACTACAGTACCAGGATGAAAACAATTAGAAACAAATGGAAGAACATTATTGAACAATCTGAATACATAATGCATTTTTAGCTGCTACAATAGTAAACTCTAAAGTTTATAGAGTTACAGGTGTTTAATTTAACCATGCAGGCTAACATATGATAGTGAGAAATCACCCTGCATCTTTTTTCTTTTTAAATTAAAACTAGTTTAATTGTAAAGTTCCAAAACAATGAATGGATATTGCTGCAACTTGTATCCAATCTCCCTGATGGGATTCGTGTACCTAACAAAGTAACAAAGCTTCATCATCACTCGTTTCATTTTTCAGCGTTGCTTCTAAGCAAGAGTCTGATATCTGGTCAGTGTGGACAATACCGCAGCGCTCACAGGGGCCATCGCGATTACTTGGTCTTACTCCAGGGTCTGCTGCACTATATGGTTGTCTGAACCTTTGCCCTTGATCGGAGGCAAGATCAAGAAGAGGTCTGGAACAGTCATTCGCGTCAAAGTCTGAAGCTCCTTCAGAAACTGGACTCAGCATTTCGACATCATCATCTTCTTCTCTTCCATTTACCCCATTATCAAGTTGTCTCAAAGGGCTCTGGTTCTGACTTATGGAGCTTGATCGCCCTAATGTAAAACGTACCCAACGTAGCCCCTGAGTCATACGACTTAGCGCACTTGTGAGCTGGTGACGCGCCGGACTCACACTTGGGGGTTCCGCACTTGTCACATCCCGTCCGGTTTCTGTGTGACCACCTCGGGTATTCTGAGTGGAGGAACTTCCACTTGCTCCCACTGTTGCTTCTACCGCTGTTGTGGGAGGGATTTTTTGAGGCAAAGGAGCTGCAACCCCGCCAGATGCTCCTACCGTATCTCTTCTCTCATTTTCTGTGTCTGTGTCGTCAGATTCCACAGAAAACAAACTTCTGTGAGTATGATTTCTTTCAGGTTCTCTGTTGGTACTCTGACTAGGGGCAACCTCATCCCCATCTGCTGAGACCAGAGCCAATGACCCTGAATGGAGTGATCTTGCAAAATTAAAAATACGATTCCAGATGTTGCTGGATCTGCCTGCCATAAGAAGTCTGATTGAAGTAAATCCAAGCTGAGACCATACAGCTAGCCTCAGGTTTTCCAAAACAGAAGCCTGCGGAAAGAAAGAAAAGAAAGAAAGAAAGAAAGAAAGAAAGAAAGAAAGAAAGAAAGAAAGAAAGAAAGAACGAAAGAACGAAAGAAAGAAAGAAAGAAAGAAAGAAAGAAAGAAAGAAAGAAAGAAAGAAAGAAAGAAAGAAAGAAAGAAAGGAAGGAAGGAAGGAAGGAAGGAAGAAAGAAAAGATCTTAAAACAGCTAACAACGAGGTATTAAGATGGAAAACACCCTTCTATTCAGCATGTGTTGTGGATGAAAGTTCTATTACTCATTTTACGGTCTATGGAGGATGAATTAAATTCTCTCATCGATACAGGTTCACCTCACTCCAGAATCTAACCTATAACTTGAACCACTGTTCACTGTGTTTAAGATTTTCTCGATACTTCATTTTATATATGAACTTTAAAATGATGTTTAATGCCAATTACAACAGCAATTTTATTTCAAAACTTCACATAGTAATCCAATCCTAGAAATGCACCAAAGATGGAAAATAAAAGTATTTGATACTTCTTTAGCTACGAAGATAGAAGAGTCTCTACAATAATTCTCTAAATGACCTAAAGAAGTGTGAAAACTAGGCTGTTTGTTTTTTTGTTTTAACACAGCACAAGTTAGACTTGATTTACAAGGATGAAACCTTCCAAAACATGTAAAAATTATATCTCACAGTTGGTTCCAAGGATTTGTTGAATGAGTGGATATTGAGGATATCCATAAATTGAGGATATCCATAAATATTTATTATAAATAAATACAAATTTATTTATATTGTCATAAACAAAGGAATTACTGTATTTGTAATGCAGCACAGGAAACAAAAAGCCAAAGAAATTAACTTGTTTATAGCCCTATTCAATGGTATCTGAGACATTTGGGTTCCTTCTCAATCTTAAAGATTTAAGTCTTGGGCTTCCCTGGTGGCGCAGTGGTTGAGAATCTGCCTGCCAATGCAGGGGACACGGGTTCGAGCCCTGGTCTGGGAAGATCCCACATGCCAAGGAGCAACTGGGCCCGTGAGCCACAACTACTGAGCCTGCGCATCTGGAGCTTGTGCTCCGCAACAAGAGAGGCCGCAATAGTGAGAGGCCCGCGCACCGCGATGAAGAGTGGCCCCCCTTGCCGCAACTAGAGAAAGCCCTTGCACAGAAACGAAGACCCAACACAGCCAAAAATAAATAAATAAATAAATAAATAAATAATAAAAATAAAGGAATTCCTTTAAAAAAAAAGTCTTTAAAAAAAAAAGATTTATGTCTTATTTTCTACAGCTTCATGTTAAACATAAATTATAACCTTATTCTTTGAAAATTGGTGATTTTTAATTAGTGCATATGGGAGGTGACCATATTGCCCAACTGAAAGAAAAATCATCTAGATTTTCTTTTTTCTAGATGAATGACTATCGGAATTAAAAAAAAAAAAAAAAAAAAAAACTACAGTATTTACAAAAACAGTCTTTAAGCTCCATCTAGTGGTTACAAAAAGGAGTAATCAAACTTGGAATAAACACAGCTTTCATCAATCTGGCATTTAGTATTTAAAATACAGTATTTCCAAGAAACAATGGTGAATTGATATACTCCCTTTCAAAAGGTGATACAGTTTCCCTCCGCCAAAATGAATGGCTCTTGCCTGTCCCCCCACAGAAAAAAGGAAGGGAAGAGAATAAGAAGATGTGATAACATATGTTTTCCATCTCTGTTTGTGACTGGTATTGAAGTAAATCCAAGCTGATACCGTACAGCTAGCCTCAGGTTTTCCATATAGATTTGTGATTTCCATATACACCCTTTGAACATAATCCCTGGAATATAATTCACAGAAAGCTAAGAAGCTACTATCACAGGAATATTTCATAGTCTAGCCTTAGTAAATAACAGATTGCCAATAAGAAATCTGAATATCAGCACATAAAATTTACTATATAAATGAGTAAGAGTTTTCACCAATTGGGAAGGTAACTATAAACTAACTGAAAAAAAAAAAAAAAAAGTGGCTCACATCCCTATGAACTCCATAGATTTGGTCCTCCTCATTTGGCGTTCACGTTCTAAGGCTTTGTGTGAGCACTGTCATTAAATCCAGCAATGAATACAAGGCTCTTCAGATATCCTCCACTTTTATGCAGCTGCCACCCACAATGCCTTCAGCACACTTCAAAGCCGACTTTAACAGTATAGTCTGTCAGTGAGATGAAGCTCTCTACTGGCTTCAAAGTCTGTTTAATTAAATGATTGCCAATTTAACATTAGATTCTACAAGGGGATCTCATGATTGTTTTAGGAATAATTTTATATACTTCTTCCATTTATGAAGCAGAAGAAAAGGTTTCTTCAGAAAGGATCGCTATTTTGAATGAGTTGGTAATCAGAAGATTATTTTTCTTTTTAAAAACAAATAAGGAAATTTGATAATTTATTACCAAAAGTTTCAAACATAAGAGTGTAATCTCATTAACTGAATAAAATCGAGTTTACCATTTGCAAACATATTTTATTTTAAAACTTTGTTGAAGCAGAATTCCCTCACAAGGGTAAATTATAACCCTACAAAAATGCTGTAGTAGGTAGTAAAGAATTGAAACCTTACCCAAAGTGAGGTCTGACCTTTGCCCTTTACTTCTGGGATGAGACCTCAGACCTTGGAATGTCAGCTTTGACAGGAGTGTCATTGCATGGAGACGTGGGCCAGCCAGAGAGTAGCACCGCGTTTTCGGTGGAGGCTCTGGGCCACACCAATGTGATGTAGCGTGGGAGAGTTGAGTCAGCAGAATCAGTCAACCTCTGGAGAGGCTAGAGACTGGGATCAGCCACGTGTGCAATTAATCATGCCTATGTGATGGAGCTCCAGTAAAAACCCTGGACACCGAGTTTGGGTGAGCTCCCCTAGTTGGCAATGTTTCGTGCATACTGTCACACACCTGTGTCGAGAGAATAACACTGTCCTGACTTTATGGGGAAAAGACAATTGGAAGGGTCGTGTTTGGTACCCTCCTGAACCCTGTCCTACGTGTCTCTTCCTTTGGCTGATTTAATCTGGATCCTTTCCCAGCAATAATAGTTACACCAGCTTATACTATTAAGTAAAACAGCTTTCAATGAGTTCTCAGTCCTTCTAGTGAATTATCAAACCTGAGGATGGTTTGGGAGCCCCAGAACTTAAAATTGGTTTTAGAAGTAAGGGCTGTCTTGTGTGGACTGTGCCCCCTCTAACTTCACAGTTGACTAACCTCTTGAAGGTAGCCTCAGGATATAGGGGTGGGGTGATACATGGTGGAGTGGGTGGATGGAATTAACCATCCTCTGAATTCCTACCTAAGAAGAACCCTTCCCCATGGCAGGGACAACAATATATAAAAGCCACAATGTAGGTTTTTCCTATGTTGCACACAAAATTCCAACCAGTGGAAGTTCTGAATTACTTACTTAGCAAATTACATCAAATTCTCACAAAGATTTCCTAAAAGACTCAAATAAGATGACCCACTGTAATTGGAAACCTATTTAACAAAAAGGAAACGGTCTTTCATTTTGAACAGAATTCAATTACTGGGAAAACAATGTTCATCAATTTTTCTTAATTCTGATACTGGGAACAACTTTTAGAAATGATTCTGGATGAATTTACATTTTAAATGTAGAAATCCTTAATGCCCTTAAGAACCCTGGGCACAATTGTAAGCACTGAAAAAGAAATTAAAAAAGAAATTGCAGGGAACTATATGTGATATCTTATAATAATCTATTATGGAAAAGAATCTGAAAAAGAATATATATATATATATAACTGGATCACTTTAATGTACACCCGAAGTAAAAAATCACTCACAAAAATTTAAAGAATTCAGAAACATTAATAAAGAATGAGTTACTATTTAAAGAAAATGATATGAATTTTTAAGCACTGTAAAATCCAGCTGTGAAGAAGTTTTCTCTCAAGTCAGGTAGAAATGTTAACTTAATTTCAACAACTTTTATTTTAATCTAGCATGTTACTAATCTATTGCTAAGCATATCAACTTTAGTATTTCTTTTTAAATCTTTGAAATAGTTCAAGTAGAAAATAAGCTGTCAAACTTTACTTTTGAATTTTAACGCACTAAATTATCCTAAACAGTAAAATGCTTAAGAATCACCTAACCAAATCAGAAGTAAAGAATGAAAAGTATACTTCTGAATTTGTTAAAATACAATGAAACAATTAGAGTTGACCCTTGAACAACATGGGCTTTAAATGCACGGGTCCACTTATATGTGGATTTTTTTCAATAGCAAATACTAGAGTACTACATGATACATGGTTGGTTGAATTTATGGATGTTGAGCCCCAGACACAGAGGTCTGACTATAAAGTTACATGTGAATTTTCACCTGCACGGAGGGTGGGTGTCCCTAGCCCCCTCGTTGTTCAGGGGTCAACTGTATAATTTCAAATCCTCCATATATTTAATTCTTAACTTGACTGCAAAAATTCTGACACAGTCAAGGATACTTTACCATTATATACAAGTATAGATTTCATTTTAAGAGGTACGGAAAGAGAAATAATAAGTTGCAACATACCTGATTAGGTGGACAAACAGGAAAATCTTCAACTGGTGGAATTAAACCCTGAGCAATCAATTGTCCATAAGAGGGAGGAGCTTCTCTTCTTAACAATTCTGCTTCCACTCTGGACAACTGTGTTTCAAATGATCTTTGAGAGAAACAGGGGGATAAAAAGGATTAAAAAAAAAGGCAAGCCAAAACAGTAATTTTTAAATTATCAACAATTAAAACAATCTGAATTTTAATATACTTGTTCATTTGTAAAGCTTACTTAGCCAACATTTGATGAGTATCTATACTACCCTACACTGAGAACACAAAGATGAAGCAGACAGTTTAGTCTCATGCGGTTTTACACTAGGGGTCTGGATCACTAAGTTTTAATAAATTAGATATCCCCATAAAAGATAAAAGTACTAGATCTTTAAACCCCTAAGAACATAGGGGCTTGAGACTTGAGGTGAAAGTATTTGAAAATTCTTAGAAGACACTTTATTCATCAAGTCCAACACATTTACTTTTCAGATAAGGAAAAGAGTGAAATGAGTCACCAAAACCCTTTCTGGAATAACTTGTTCTTAAACTCAAGACCTCTGGTCTTCATTGTACTCTTATGTTGCAATGTAGTAAAACATTTTCTGGCCATTTATACTGAACCAAAGATAAGATGCACTTGGTTATTGTGATACTGTGCATCTATTCTTAGCTGTCTGGTATGTGACTTCTTTGTTGTATCTATCATTTGTAATTCTCCTGGGACTGACGGTCATGGTCTCCACAGGAGCTTTCTAGAAGGCCTCTCTGCCTTCAGCTTCTCCCAGGTCCAGTCTCTCCTCTACCACACAAAAGACAGCTCTCCCTGAAGGCCACCCTTTAACGCCGAACCACTTCTTAACTGAGATCTTCGACTTTTATACCACTTTATTTTATAGCTCTTACAACATTTATATTTTTTGTCATCTAATTCTACCCAACAGTTCCTTCCTTCTAACTGTAAACTGCCCATGAGATTACTCCTACGCATTTCTCTATTCACCTGTATAATGCTTTCAACACAGAAGGTTCTCAAATATCTGGAATTGTTGAATTAATATTTATAAAAACCGAGGTTAAAGAGCAACCACCGAGAATTACAGCTTGCAAAATTCCTGTAAGACAGATTAACCTGAAAACAGGAACTGATAAATACTGATTGGCTTTTCTCACCTCATAACTCTTAGTATTTATTTGTTTTTTAATGTTCTTATTAGGTTTTTGAGTCATAGGCTTTTCATAGTCATTTTATAAATCATAAGAAGTATTTATTTCTCAACAATATAACAAAAATATATTGCTAATCTCATTAAAAAAAAAGTGTTGTAAATATTTGGGCCACGCTTTTACTGTAGAGAGCATAAGCACTATAGTTTTGTCTTGATACTGACCTTCGTTCAAACATTCTCAGAGAATAAAGCTTACAAGTACATCCCAAGGCAATGAGCAGTAACAGGCCACAGATATGGCTCCCTATGACGGCTGCAGTTATGACTCGGGTAGGCACGATTACCGGGCAATTCTCCTCGTCGCTGCCATCGCCACAGTCGTCCTGAGAGTCACACACCCAGCTTTCAAACACACAACGATTGTTTTTACAATGAAAATTTCCTGGCTGGCAAAAAAAAGCAGTGTTTTTCATCGGAGCCATTTGGGCAATGATTCTGGTAGTTGCAGCGATCAGAACGAGGGTAACAGACGCCGTTCCGGGAACATGGGAACTCTTCCTTTTGGCACATGGTACAATTGATTTCATCCCTTCCGTTTGGGCAATGCCAATACCCATCACAGCGCTGCTGCGCCGTATAACACCCCCAGTTCCCTCCGCAGGGTATTTCCCATGGCAAACAGAAGCCGTCTACTTGGTAAGTAGCATTAAATCCCCTGGCAGCGTTGACTTTATCGGCACAGAAATGTACCCTTATCTGTCCAGAAGAAGACACGACAGTGAGAGGCGCATGAGAATCAAAAGCAGTTAACACACGCAAAAGCTTGTGTGGAGTCTCCTCTAATCCATCGTATATTTTGACATAATCACCATAACCAGTACCATCAAGTTTAAAGTCAGTGAAGCGTAAGATGACTTTGCGATGATCACCAGTGTCTATTAACCAGGTACAATTGCTTCCAGGAGGATAAAAGTCTGGATAATTGGGAGAATTAAAAGTACCATAAAAATATTTTAACCACTGCCCGCAAGTTGGCACATCACAGTCTATCTCATCTCCAAGGTCAAGGCAGTCAATGTTCCCATCACATTTTAAAGATTCGGGGAGGCAAGTGTAAACTTTGGTAAACCGAGATAGGCACTGGAACTGGCTGTAAGCACAGGGTTGGAAAGCGGCCGATGTTGGAGGATTCACTTCTTTGGCACAGATCTCTTCATCAGAACTATCTCCACATTCGTCCATGTTATTGCATTTCCAGGCTGCTGGTATACACTTTCCATTACCACAACGAAACTGGTCACAAGCACAGTTTGGTTCCTCAGATTTCCCTGGGAGGACATTGGGAGGAGGGAGATGGAGAGATAAGGAGGAAAAAACATACTCTTTAAAGGGTATGTAACAGCAAGTGGCATTTTTATCATAAATGTTGATTAGCCCAAATGATAGTTGGGCTTGATCAAAAATAGGTTAAACTCTAATGACAAATTAATATTGGCTTACTGATTACTCAACAATTTATTAAACACTTATGATTTGTTCCATGAAGATCTCTACAGCTGATCTAAAGAGAAAAGACCAATCCTGTTTTTGCAGAAGCTATTTTACTGCAGAACATTTAGTAAAGTGATGTAAGATATATAAGTTAGTAGGATGTATTGCCTAAGAATTTCAAATACTCTATTGTATAAACATTTTGCAATGAAGAAAAACTCCTCTATAATAATCACCTTTTCAAATCCAGTTTTAATATTCTTTTTGAGTTGTTTATATATATATTATATATATATATATATATACACATACACACAATATTTTGCTTTGTGTATCATAGCATATTTTACAAGCCCCTTATTTAGACTCAAATTTTTGCTAAGATTATCATAAGTTAACTTTATTCTATTTCTAACATTTCATGTAACCACAACATGGTACTTCCATTTTATAATTTCTATTGTTTTAATACAACTGCAAAATATTTTATGAATCTGAGCTAAAGGTATAAATTTACTCAACAAAACAGGAGGGGGAAGAAGAGAGAAAAGAATTGAAATGTTTATAGAATTCTGATTATCTTAGTGGACTACCTTAAATATATAACAATAATGAGGTAGGGAAAGAAAACCAAACATTAGATTCCTACAGTCCACACTGATGATGTCGGCCAATGCTTACCTCTCCATTAACAACTTTTATTTACTGGCAAATAGGTGACAGAAAATGTGCTTCAGCACCTAAGTAAATATTACAAAGACTGTGCTTTTAATAAAAAAGAGAAAAAGCAGCATATGTTGCTAAAGGAGACCATGTAATTTCAGAAAATGTAAAATGATTTTCAGCAAAAATTTACATAACTCTAATGCTCTGAGTTCTTCATATTTGTATGATCTGCTCACTCTTTTCGGATAAAGTTTAAGAATTAGCATAAGAAGACTTCTGATACTACAAACTACGAAAGTGAAATTGATTGTCTTTTCTTTGAAGGTGTAAAGACAAGGGTAATGCACACACAAAAATACATTCTGAAGTAACTTGCAGGATACTGGTAAACACTTGAGGGGAAAAAGTTCCTTTTAAAATAAACGTATTCAAAATATTTAAAAAGAAAACTGACCTTAGTTTGTAAAATTAATCATTTTATTAGGATTATACAAAATGCCTTTTGGAGACTCGGATCTACGGCACCTGAACCTTTAGCCTCTAATTCCTCAATCTCAGCTGCCTTGAGGATTGAGTCACAATTAAATGGACATTGTTTAGAAGGCGAGTCCCAAAGTGACTGAGCAGTAAATACTATAGAATTCTGTTCCATATCTTTCTTCCTATTTAAAAACACACCTGAAAAGTATGCCAGTCTGAAACCCTTCCTAGAGATACTGTCATCGGAATGGAACCTGATCCAGACGTGGTCTTGTGAAGAAATATATGGTGGTGGGATTGTAGAACCACAGGCTCTGTAGCTTTCAATATTCTTGTATGTTTCTATCGTCAACCAGTCCAAACTGCATCTTCTGGACCCTTGAATATCAAAATCCTGAAAACTACAAATAAAAAGTCAGAAAAGGCTACTGAAAAGGAAATTTTGGAAAAAAATTTCATTAATAATACAAAGTAACTGAGGACTTTATTATAAGCCTCCATATATTCACTGATTATCCTGGCTCTTCTAGGCCCACGACTATATCATCAGCAAATAATAATACTGCTTCTGTGTTCCTAACATTTACATCTCTTTCCCAGATTCCAGAACAATACCTCTTCATAAGTAACACGAAATTCCAAAAAAACGCTAAAAAACAGGAGACAGTTGGCACGATGTTTCTTTTTCTTCTCCCTGTGTGTGTTTAGGAAGGACCACTTCTAATTCTTAGCACCCTAAATTGTTCTCTGTTTGAACCACTCCATAATTCGATGAACTGAAAGACATAGAGGAAGTCTGCCTTCTCTAGATTAGACTGGTTCATCTGCTTGCTTAATGAGTTTACAGCTTACATTTTCAGGAGAGCAAATAGCAAACCTGAGCCAAGTAAAAAAGTTAAAAATGAACAAACAAAAAACTTCTTCAGTGAAAAGTCCCTGAGTTTGGGAATACTTTTCTACATAAATGATTTATAACCAAACGTTATCTTGTGGTTCATAAAATATGGGCATGAATAAAGGGCAGAAAAGTCAAATAAGAAGCACATACAAAATTAGCCAGTGCTATGAAAAAAGAAAAAACAAAATAGCATTTTCTACTAACATGTCTCACCGAAAAGTGAGATTCCTGCCTTAAGCCAAGTGATGATAAAGTTAATTATCCAAGGATTACTGTACCAGGATATTTCCTCTTTAAATATTCTGGGGGCTTCCCTGGTGGCGCAGTGGTTGAGAATCTGCCTGCCAATGCAGGGGACACGGGTTCGAGCCCTGGTCTGGGAAGATCCCACATGCCGCGGAGCAACTGGGCCCGTGAGCCACAACTACTGAGCCTGCGCGTCTGGAGCCTGTGCTCCGCAACAAGAGAGGCCACGATAGTGAGAGGCCCACGCACCGCGATGAAGAGTGGCCCCCTCTTGCCACAACTGGAGAAAGCCCTCGCGCAGAAATGAAGACCCAACACAGTCATAAATAAATAAATAAACAAATACTCTAAATATTCTGAGTAACTATAACAAAGACTGACAATTTGACTGCTTCCAGTTTTTCACTATTATGAACAATGCTGGAATCCTTATACATGTTCTCTCCACACACACATAAGCAAGTATTTCTCTAGGACAAATTTTTCTAGAAGTAGAATTGCTAGGTCAAAAGACACAATTCCACTTTAAATTTGATAGCAACACTGAGAAAAATGTTTATACCAACTCACAATTCCACCAAGTGCGTATGAAAAAGCACCTTATACCCCACAACTCTGGCAAAATGCAACATTTTATTTCTAAAGATTTGTTGCCAGTTAGGTGGATAAAAGGGATTTATCATTGTTCTAGTTTGCATTTCCTTATTTACTGAAATTGAAACACTTTTTCCTATGTTTTAGCTATTTCTATTTCTTTTTCTGTGAATCACCTTGTTATATCCTTCGTACCTTACAATTTGTTCTTATTTAAGAGCTCTTTATATAGTATAAACGTGTATCTATTTGGGGCATGTATGTTATGCAAGATATATGTAGATGCACTCAAACCCTCATTCTCTCCAATAGTTGGTGCTGTCAGTCTTTCTTAATGGTATCTTTTACTGAGAAGTTTTTTTTTTTTTTTTAAGTATAGTTGACTTACAATATTATATTAGTTTCAGGTGTACAACACACTGATTCGATGTTTTTACAGCTTATACACCATATACAGTTATTATTGCATATTGACTATATTCCCCTGTGCTGCACATTACATCCTTGTAACTTATTTATTTTATACATAGTAGTCTGTACCTCTTAATACCCCTCACCTATCTTGTCCCTCTCCTTGATCTCTGTATCTGTGAATCTGTTTCTGTTTTGTTATATTCGTTAATGTGTTTTATTTTTCAGATTCCATATAAACTGAAAACATACAGTATTTGTCTTTCTCTGTCTGACTTATTTCACTAAGCGTAACACCCTGTAGGGCCATCCATGTTGTTGCAAATGGCAAAGTTTCACTCTTTTTTTATAGCTGAGAAATATTCCATTATATCACATCTTCTTTATCCACTTATCTGTTGATGGATACTTAGGTTGCTTCCATGTCTTGGCTACTATAAGTAATGCTGCTATGAACACTGGGATGCATATATCTTTTCAAATTTTTTTTTTCATTTTCTTTGGATATGAAGAGTAGAACTGCTGGATCGTCTGGTAATTCTATTTTTAATTTTTTGAGGAACCTGCGTACTGCTTTCCATAGTGGCTGTGCTGAATGGGAGAAGATATTTACAAATGATATGTCCAATAAGGGGTTAATAATCCAAAATATACAAAGAACTCATACAACTCAATATCAAAAAAAACAAACATCCCAATTAAAATATGCACAGAGGATCTGAACACACATTTTTCCAAAGAAGACACACAGATGCCAATAGGCACATGAAAAGATGCTCAACATTGCTAATCATCAGGGAAATACAACTCAAAACCACAATGAGATATCACCTCACATCTGTCAGAATGGTTACTATCAAAGCCATGTTGGCAAGGATGTGGAGAAAAGGGAACCTTTGTGCACTGTTGGTGGAGACGTAAACTGGTGTAGCCACTATGGAAAACAGTACGGAGATTCCTCAAAAAATTAAAAATAGAACTACCATATGATCCAGCAATTCCACTCCTAGGTATTTACTGGAAGAAAAAAAACACTAATTAGAAAACATATATGCACCCCAATTTTCATTGCAGCATTATTTACAACAGACAAAATATGGAAGTAATCAAAGTGTCCTTTAATATACTTTTTTTTCACACACACACACTGTATTTTATTTTTACAAGAGATAAATAGACTGACACCAAGCATTGTACACAGATGACCACAACAAAAGCAACAATGATTGCAATTACCAAACATGAAACACACTCATACTATGTCATAATATTGACATTCAGTCCAGTAATCCTCCACTGTAACAGCTCCTTTACTTTGCAGTGAAAATTGATTTGTATATTCTTTGCCTCTGAGTCCTTGTGGGATTTTTTTTTTTTAATTCAGACAGAAAGTCACAAAAATTATACTCATCCTCATCAGTTCACTCAGTCCCATGTAATTAATTTTTTTTTTCATCTTGATCTTTTGTTAGCACTTTTATGAGTTCATCAGTTTTTCATTAGAGTTCTGAAAATGCTTATTCATTCAGTTCAGCAGTACAGTCAGTTACCAGAAACCTGTACCTGTCAGAGTCTTTTCCATGAATTTCTTGAAGATGAAACCCTTTTATAGGAACATATTTGCAAAATCATCAGAGTACACCCAGAACTGTCTGTAAATGACAAAAGACTTAAAAATGACCACGGTTAAAGATTTGATGAGAGTTCATAATAATGCAGTTGACAAGAAAATTAGTTATTTCTGAGATATACATTTTAAAGTAATAACTAGGATTATTACTTATAACATTATACCAGAACATATAAGATTTTTAGAAATTTCATGTAATGTCTGAAACATTTATATTAACATATTTCCATACAAATACAAATATAAGATTTTTAGAAATTTCATGTAATGTCTGAAACATTTATATTAACATATTTCTATACAAATTACCCAATGAAAGTTTAGTATTAGTTGTTTTGTTTGTTTTTTTATACTGCAGGTTCTTATTAGGCATCAATTTTATACACATCAGTGGATACATGTCAATCCCAATCGCCCAATTCGGCACACCACCATCCCCACCTCACCACAGTTTCCCCCCCTTGGTGTCCATATGTCCATTCTCTACATCTGTGTCTCAACTTCTGCCCTGCAAACTGGCTCATCTGTACCATTTTTCTAGGTTCCACATACATGCATTAATATACGATATTTGTTTTTCTCTTTCTGACTTACTTCACTCTGTATGACAGTCTCTAGATCCATCCACGTCTCAACAAATGACCCGATTTCGTTCCTTTTTATGGCTGAGTAATATTCCATTGTATATATGTACCACAACTTCCTTATCCGTTCATCTGTCCATGGGCATTTAGGTTGCTTCCATGACCTGGCTATTGTAAATAGTGCTGCAATGAACATTCGGGTGCATGTGTCTTTTTGAATTACGGTTTTCTCTGGGTATATGCCCAGTAGTGGGATTGCTGGGTCATATGGTAATTCTATTTTTAGTTTTTTAAGAAACCTCCATATTGTTCTCCATAGTGGCTGTATCAATTTACATTCCCACCAACAGTGCAAGAGGGTTCCCTTTTCTCCACACCCTCTCCAGCATTTGTTGTTTGTAGATTTTCTGATGATGCCCATTCTAACAGGAGTGAGGTGATACCTCATTGTAGTTTTGATTTGCATTTCTCTAATAATTAGTGATGTTGAGCATCTTTTCATGTGCTTCGTGGCCGTCTGTATGTCTTCTTTGGAGAAATGTCTATTTAGGTCTTCTGCTCATTTTTGGATTGGGGTGTTTGTTTCTTTGATATTGAGCTGAATGAGCTGTTTATATATTTTGGAGATTAATCCTTTGTCCGTTGATTCGTTTGCAAATATTTTCTCCCATTCTGAGGGTTGTCTTTTCGTCTTGTTTATGGTTTCCTTTGCTGTGCAAAAGCTTTGAAGTTTCATTAGGTCCCACTTGTTTATTTTTGTTTTTATTTCCAGTACTCTAGGAGGTGGATCAAAAAAGATCTTGCTGTGATTTATGTCAAAGAGTGTTCTTCCTATGTTTTCCTCTAAGAGTTTTATAGTGTCTGGTCTTATATTTAGGTCTCTAATCCATTTTGAGTTTATTTTTGTGTATGGTGTTAGGGAGTATTCTAATTTCATTCTTTTACATGTAGCTGTCCAGTTTTCCCACCACCACTTATTGAAGAGACTGTCTCTTCTCCATTATATTTTTGCCTGCTTTGTCATAGATTAGTTGACCATAGGTGCGTGGGTTAATCTCTGGGCTTTCTATCTTGTTCCATTGATCTATGTTTCTGTTTTTGTGCCAGTACCATATTGTCTTGATTACTGTAGCTTTGTAGTATAGTCTGAAGTCAGGGAGTCTGATTCCTCCAGTTCCATTTTTTTGCCTCAAGACTGCTTTGGCTATTCGGGGTCTTTTGTGTCTCCATACAAATTTTAAGATGATTTGTTCTAGCTCCGTAAAAAATGCCATTGGTAATTTGATAGGGATTGCATTGAATCTGTAGATTGCTTTGGGTAGTATACTCATTTTCACAATGTTGATTCTTCCAATCCAAGAACATGGTATATCTCTCCATCTGTTGGTATCATCTTTAATTTCTTTCATCAGTGTCTTATAGTTTTCTGCATACAGGTCTTTTGTCTCCCTAGGTAGGTTTATTCCTAGGTATTTTATTCTTTTTGTTGCAGTGGTAAATGGGAGTGTTTCCATATTTTCTCTTTCAGATTTTTCATCATTAGTGTATAGGAATGCAAGAGATTTCTGTGCATTCATTTTGTATCCTGCAACTTTACCATATTCATTAATTAGCTCTAGCAGTTTTCTGGTGGCAGTTTTAGGATTCTCTATGTATAGTATCATGTCATCCGCAAACAGTGACAGTTTTACTTCTTCTTTTCCAATTTGTATTCCTTTTATTTCTTTTTCTTCTCTGATTGCCGTGGCTAGGACTTCCAGAACTATGTTGAATAATAGTGGTGAGAGTGGACATCCTTGTCTCTTTCCTGATCTTAGAGGAAATGCTTTCAGTTTTTCACCATTGAGAATGATGTTTGCTGTGGGTTTGTCATATATGGCCTTTATTATGTTGAGGTAGGTTCCCTCTATGCCCACTTTCTGGAGAGTTTTTATCAGAAATGGGTGTTGAATTTTGTCAAAAGCTTTTTCTGCATCTATTGAGATGATCATATGGTTTTTATTCTTCAATTTGTTAATATGGTGTATCACATTGATTGATTTGTGTATATTGAAGAATCCTTGCATCCCTGGGATAAATCCCACTTGATCGTGGTGTATGATCCTTTTAATGTGTTGTTGGATTCTGTTTGCTAGTATTTTGTTGAGGACTTTTGCATCTATATTCATCAGTGATATTGGTCTGTAATTTTCTTTTTTTGTAGTGTCTTTGTCTGGTTTTGGTATCAGGGTGATGGTGGCCTCATAAAATGAGTTTGGGAGTGTTCCTTCCTCTGCGATTTTTTGGAAGAGTTTGAGAAGGATAGGTGTTAGCTCTTCTCTAAATGTTTGATAGAATTCACCTGTGAAGCCATCTGGTCCTGGACTTTTGTTTCTTGGAAGATTTTTAATCACAGTTTCAATTTCATTACTTGTGATTGGTCTGTTCATATTTTCTGTTTCTTCCTGGTTCAGTCTTGGAAGGTTATACCTTTCTAAAAATGTGTCCATTTCTTCCAGGTTGTCCATTTTATTGGCATAAAGTTGCTTGTAGTAGTCTCTTAGGATGCTTTGTATTTCTGCGGTGTCTGTTGTAACCTCTCCTTTTTCATTTCTGATTTTATTGATTTGAGTCCTCTCCCTCTTTTTCTTGATGAGTCTGGCTAATGGCTTATCAATTTTGTTTATCTTCTCAAAGAACCAACTTTTAGTTTTATTGATCTTTGTTATTGTTTTCTTTGTTTCTATTTCATTTATTTCTGCTCTGATCTTTATGATTTCTTTCCTTCTGCTAACTTTGGGTTTTGTTTGTTCTTCTTTCTCTAGTTTCTTTAGGTGTAAGGTTAGATTGTTTACTTGAGATTTTTCTTGTTTCTTGAGATAGGCTTGTATAGCTATAAACTTCCCTCTTAGAACTGCTTTTGCTGCATCCCATAGGTTTTGGGTCGTCGTGTTTTCATTGTCATTTGTCTCTAGGTATTTTTTGATTTCCTCTCTGATTTCTTCAGTAATCTCTTGGTTATTTAGTAACGTATTGTTTAGCCTCCATGTGTTTGTCTCTTTTACGTTTTTTTCCCTGTAATTCATTTCTAATCTCATAGCGTTGTGATCCGAAAAGATGCTTGATATGATTTCAATTTTCTTAATTTACTGAGGCTTGATTTGTGACCCAAGATGCGATCTATCCTGGAAAATGTTCCGTGCGCACTTGAGAAGAACGTGTAATCTGCTGTTTTTGGATGGAATGTCCTATATATATCAATTAAATCTACCTGGTCTATTGTGTCACTTAAAGCTTCTGTTTCCTTATTCATTTTCATTTTGGATGATCTGTCCATTGGTGTAAGTGAGGTGTTAAAGTCCCCCACTATTATTGTGTTACTGTCGATTTCCTCTTTTATAGCTGTTAGCAGTTGCCTTATGTATTGAGGTGTTCCTATGTTGGGTGCATATATATTTATAATTTTTATATCTTCTTCTTGGATTGATCCCTTGATCATTATGTAGTGTCCTTCCTTGTCTCTTGTAACATTCTTTATTTTAAAGTCTATTTTATCTGATATGAGTATAGCTACTCCAGCTTTCTTTTGATTTCCATTTGCATGGAATATCTTTTTCCATCCCCTCACTTTCAGTCTGTATGTGTCCCTAGGTCTAAAGTGGGTCTCTTGTAGACAGCATATATATGGGTCTTGTTTTTGTATCCATTCAGCCAGTCTATGTCTTTTGGTTGGGGCATTTAATCCATTCACGTTTAAGGTAATTATCGATATGTATGTTCCTATGACCATTTTCTTAATTGTTTTGGGTTTGTTTTTGTATGTCCTTTTCTTCTCTTGTGTTTCCCACTTAGAGAAGTTCCTTTAGCATTTGTTGTAGAGCTGGTTTGGTGGTGCTGAATTCTCGTAGCTTTTGCTTCTCTGTAAAGCTTTTGATTTCTCCATCAAATCTAAGTGAGACCCTTGCCGGGTAGAGTAATCTTGGTTGTAGGTTCTTCCCTTTCATCACTTTAAGTATATCATGCCACTCCCTTCTGGCTTGTAGAGTTTCTGCTGAGAAATCAGCTGTTAACCTTATGGGAGTTCCCTTGTATGTTATTTGTCGTTTTTCCCTTGCTGCTTTCAATAATTTTTCTTTGTCTTTAATTTTTGCCACTTTGATTACTATGTGTCTCGGCGTATTTCTCCTTGGGTTTATCCTGTAAGGGACTCTCTGCGCTTCCTGGACTTGGGTGGCTATTTCCTTTACCATGTTAGGGAAGTTTTCGACTATAATCTCTGCAAATATTTTCTCTGGTCCTTTCTCTCTCTCTTCTCCTTCTGGGACCCCTATAATGCAAATGTTGTTGCGTTTAATGTTGTCCCAGAGGACTCTTAGGCTGTCTTCATTTCTTTTCATTCTTTTTTCTTTATTCTGTTCCGCAGCAGTGAATTCCACCATTCTGTCTTCCAGGTCACTTATCCGTTCTTCTGCCTCAGTTATTCTGCTATTGATTCCTTCTAGTGTAGTTTTCATTTCAGTTATTGTATTGGTCATCTCTGTTTGTTTGTTCTTTAATTCTTCTAGGTCTTTGTTAATCATTTCTTGCATCTTCTCAATCTTTGCCTCCATTCTTATTCCGAGGTCCTGGATCATCTTCACTATCATTATTCAGAATTCTTTTTCTGGAAGGTTGCCTATCTCCACTTCATTTAGTTGTTTTTCTGGGGTTTTTTCTTGTTCCTTCATCTGGTACATAGCCCTCTGCCTTTTCATCTTGTCTATCTTTCTGTAACTGTGGTTTTTGGTCCACAGGCTGCAGGATTGTAGTTTTTCTTGCTTCTCCTGTCTGCCCTCTGGTGGTTGAGCCCCAATTCCTCTCTCTTTAAACATAAAGTGATTGGACTTAAAGCAGTGCTTAACGTTTACTGGTACTATAATCCTTGTTCAAAATTGCTCTGTGGCATAAGCCACAATGCAGTGAATTGTTGACACCTCCAAATCCCAGGGAGGCCCCTGAGTGCTCTCTCAGGAGGAAATTGAGGTCAGGTGTATCTGATGGCCTGTGTGCTCTCTGTGCTCCTGGTGATATGTGGGGGCTTTCAGGTGAGTGCAGTGGGTAGACTCATGGACTCTTAGTCTTGGCTGGGGGAGACAGCACTGGCGGGTTTATGTTTCCACATTTGCCTCCTTTTGTGTTGCCTTTCTCCCAGTTGCATTTAGCCTGATGAGAGGGAAGGAGGAGATGTCGGTAGCTGGGCAGGTGGTTCTCCAGGAGCAAATGTCAGGGATGGTTGTGTGGGCAAGATCCCTAGGCCCCGTCCTGGCAATCTTGCTGTGCACTGAGCAGTCCAGATGAATCGGGTCCTTGACCAGAAGTCCATGAAACTTTTGGCAATCTGGGCAAAATTTGGGATCTGAGGATGGGCTCAGAAATTTCAGCAAGGATTTGGCAGTATCTTACCCTCGGGCTGTTTAAGAGCCCCTGGTTTTGAATGGCATGAAGCACCAGAGAGCCTTTGATCACATTCTATACAGCTGTCCTGTGTGTGGCCCTCCAGCAGCAAACCTTCTCTGCTGTGACCTCAGGGCAGGCCCCATCCCCCCCGCCCCGAGGCTCCTGCCCTGTGCAACATGAGGGTGTAACGCAGACTGCTTGTCAGTGCTTGGCTCCTGGCTTGCCTGACGCAAAGGATGGAGCATCTGTTCACCTTGTGCTGGTGCCCTTCCCAGAATCAATGGGCTCACAGCCCAGACACTTATGCTGAGTCTGGGGGCAGCTGTGCCCTGAGAAGCCATGTCTTGTCACTTGGCCCAGGGAGCACCTACTCAACGGAGCACACTTATCATACGGGCCTCCTGCTCTTGTGCCCTCTTGTTTTGTTCTGAGGCAGGTGGTTGTGATGGCCAATACTGTGGGGTCTTGTGATCTCAGAGCAGACACTGGAGGCTGACTGACCCCACAGAGGTGGACAAGGATGTGGGCTCAGGCGATGGGTCCTTTCTTGGGTTTCTGCCTCTCCTCCCTGACTCCTGACCCTTGCTCTCAAAAGCTCACCTTTCTGTTGTAGTTGCCTCACCAGGGGGCAGTGACGGGCTTTGCCCTGCTGAACTATACCCTCGAGGTAGGTGGCCACAGCCTGGCTTGTCACACACTGGGGAAATCCTACACTGGGGAAGTCAGGATTGTGCCTTGCTGGGCTTGGAACCCAGTTAGAAAGGTAGATGGTGTGGGTCTGAGGGACTGATGCCCCAGCCCCAGGGCAGGTGAATTCTCCTGGGAGAGGTTGCCCATGGCCCCCTTTGGCCCCTCGACCCTGCAGAGGTGCTGATACACGCCCCCTGCAGGCCACACCCTCTGTGCATAGGATCTGCCCCAGTATCACATGAGAAGCCGAGGCCAGGAGCCTCGCTCTCTCTGAGAGCAGCTGGTCATCCCACACTGAGGGGCGTCTTCTCGGACACAGGGCACATAGCTGACCTGTAACTGACATATGGACTCTTCCCTGGGCTTTACCCCTGAATTTACCTCCATTCTTGTCTCCTGTCTCACGGCCCCTGCCTTTTCCCCCAGACACCGGAGATCTCCAGGCTTGGGTGGAGTATGGCATGTTGTCAAGCTCAGTGGTGTCCACCTCACCAGCCCACTGGAATCAAGCCCCAGGGAGCCTTTGAGAGAGCAAGACCAAGGACTTTAAGAAGACTACGGTTAATGTTAAGGAGCAGAGATTGTAAGATGAGGAATTTCACTAGTGTTTTTCAATCCGTAAGAAGAAGGAAATAGAAATTGCAGAATTGAAACTTGCACAGACATCAAGAAATAATAGTTTACAGGCCTCAAGAAATAATAGTTTAACAAATGCCTCATTCACAGAATCAAGGAAATGAGCACCATCCACAGGGTGTGCAAAGGAGGTGCCTAATCCCAGGAGCAGCATGGCCACGGCTCGGCTGAGAGCGAGGCATGTGCTGGGCAAGCTTTTGTATGTAATGTTCACCAAAGGGAACCTTGCCAGTGATACCAGGGAAAGGCTATCATGGTGAAGGCCCACTCATCTCCACCACCCTCAACTTGAATCAAAGTATTGGCTGAAGAAACAGACTTGACAGAGACTTTGGCCACCTGGCCTGGGTTCTCCCTACAAAATGTCATGTTCCTCCAAGAACAGGGCAAGGAGTCACAGTTGTCCGAATCACAGACGGCATATCTTAACGGTACAGCTATTACAAATTTGCACCTTTGTTTGAAGGGAATTGTTAAGTGGTGGGTAGGGAGTGATGTGTTCCAGGGAGGATTTGGGCCCTCTGGCTTGCAGGTGACCCTCTTATCAGACAGGGCAATTCTGCCAATAACTCATCACTGCCTTCATTCCTCAGATGGTAGGGATACAAAGGGATTAAAAGGGGTGCGGGCAGAGGACAGCCCTCACTGACAGCACAGAGCCATCACCTACTGTCTCCTCAACTCCTCTGCCCATATAGCCACCGAGGGTGCCAGCTGCTTGCGTTCACAGCAGCTGTTGATAGCACACCATCATCCAAGGAGTTCTTGAGCACCAACTTTGCACTACTCAGCAGCATAATGGAGAAATCAAGGATGGTCCATGGAAATAGCTAAGGGTCTTGTTTTGGGGCAAACGAGCTTATTCTGCAATATGTGCTTCTTAGTTAATTGGGGTTCGAATGTCCTTTCTTGTATGAAATGATGTTGATAATGTTTGAAAAATAAAAGGTTGGCCACCCCATGAGAAACTATGCTTTTATCTGAGTGGGGTTGGGGAGCAAGAGGGATTAATGAAAATTTTGGTTGTTGAAGTAGTGACAGGGCAGGGCTAACTTGTTCAAGACTGCCTCCCTGAAGGAGGAAGGCCGACCTTCCTCAAGACTTCATGGACACTACCGATAGCCAGGGCTTACGGCTGTCATAGCTGGTGACTCAGCCATGGGCCTACTGAGCAATACAGCTGCAACCACAGCTTGGCTCAGCCCTGACCAGCAGGAGAGAGGCTGGGCCTCCCTCAGCCTGACTGCTCGTTCCATGGAGAGGGACTGGACCTGGGTCCTGTGTGTCCCAGTGCTGGTCCTAGTTCCTGCCCACACGGGACCTGGGCTTCCCTGATTCTGCAATATAAACACCAGAGCCCAAAGTTTGGGTCCCTCTCCTGGACCTTGGATCCCTACTGGATCCCTGTGTGCTGGCCCAGAACAAAGTGTGCAGTGGGGACCCACAAACTCCCCACTATTCCTGTGACTGTGAACTGCCCCTGATAAACATGGCTCCAGCAGCCAGGGTTACATATTTTTAGGGAACTCTCTTATGGTTACAAGTGCAAAAGACTGAGAACTACTATGTAAAACTAATATTTGAAAACTTCACTCCAGTGATATTTGAAGAACCTCTATAAAATAACTAAACAAACATAATTGCATTTTATTCCACTGTGTCCAAAGTCTAAGCTTTAAATTGTATAAAAATGAGAACGAGAAGTAGAATGCCTCCAAACATTTGGAAATTAAGATGCACACTTCTAAATAATCCATGGTTAAAGAGGAATTTCAAGGAAAATTTTTAGGATAAATAGAACTGAGTGAAAATGAAAATACAACACATAAAATGTGGAAGGATCCAGAGAAAACATTCTTAAGAGGGAAACGAATGGCACTAAATGTTTATAATAGAAAAGAGGGAAGGTCTCAGATCAATAATCTAAGCTTTCACACACGGAAACGGGAAAACAATTGCACAATAAAATCAACACATGAAGAAGGAAGCAAATAACAATACATTCTGATCAACTGGAGTCTATTCTCGCAACACAAGCTTGGTTTACTATTCAAAAATCATCAGCGTAATTTGCCATATTAATAGATTGAAGAAGAAAATCTACATGGCCACATCAATTAATGAAGAAAAAGCATTTGATGAACTTCAACACACATTCATGTCAGAAACTCTCAGGAATAGAAGGGCTCTACTTCAACCCAGTAAAGAATATCTACAAAAAACAGACAGTGAACATCATACTTAATGGTGAGAGAATGAATGTTTTCCTCCTAAATTCAAAAGAAGGCCAGAATGTCCTCTTTCATCTCTCCTTTTCAACTTAATACTGTAGGTACTAGCCAGTGCAGCACGGCAAGAAAAAGAAAGAAAGACACACAGATTAGAAAGGAAGAAATACTACTGTCCATACACATGGATAGCATGACTGTCTGCATAGAAAATCCCAGGAAATCTCTAAGAAGCAATTAATAAGTGGCAATTACTTTAACAAAGTCTCAGGATACAAGATCAACACAAAAACATTAGTCATATTTCCAAATATTAACAATGAACAACTGGAAACCAAAACTAAAAACACAATGCCGGGGCTTCCCTGGTGGCGCAGTGGTTGAGAATCTGCCTGCCAATGCAGGGGACACGGGTTTGAGCCCTGGTCTGGGAAGATCCCACATGCCGTGGAGCGACTAGGCCCGTGAGCCACAACTACTGAGCCTGTGCGTCTGGAGCCTGTGCTCTGCAACAAGAGAGGCCGTGACAGTGAGAGGCCCGCGCACCACGATGAAGAGTGGCCCCCACTCGCCACAACTAGAGAAAGCCCTCGCACAGAAACGAAGACCCAACACAGACAAAAGTAAAAAAAGAAAAATTTAAAAAAAACCAAAACAACACAATGCCATACACAATGCTTCCAAAACATGAAATATTTGATTATAAATATTTTAATAGAGGATCTGTATGATACAACCATACAAGACCTAAATCAATGGAGAGACATATCGCATTCATGGATTGGAAGACTCAACATAATAAAAGGTCAACTTCCAACAGAATTTTTTTGTCAACATGGACAAGCTTATTCTAAAATGTATGAACAAAAGGTAAAGGCAAAGGAACCAGAATAAGTAAAACAATTTTGAGAAAGCAGAATATAGTTAGAGGATATTAAGACCTACTGTAAAGCTATAAGTAAGACAGTGTGGTATTGGTGGAAGGATAGATACATGGTTCAATGAATAGGATAGAGAATACAGAAATAGACACATGCCAATACAACAGTTTTTTTTTTTTACATAAGTTAAAAAGCGATATAAAAAGCAAAATCTCTAGTCCTTATAATAACCCTAAAAGGAACACAAATCTGTTAAATGACTAAGCAAGACCATACAGTTAGTGGCAGCACCAGAAGCAGAACACAGGTCTACCTACTCTTGCTATGACTGAGCCTCTTCCTCTACATCTCCTAAATGTCACTCTGAGTTGAAGAGGGGAAAGAAATGGGAGACCACCGTGATGCCACATCCCTGTGCTTTAACAAGTATGTTTCCTTTATATACTGGACCATCTATTTCAGATTTTATTTGAAGCAAGTTTTGGCTTGCTTCAGTATGTATTTCATTTTCTATTTATTACCCTCTTTCATTCATGGCAGACAGGCTCTAGAGGTCCTGAGAATGTCTGAAACAAAGAATGCTATAAAACACCTTAGTAACTCTCGAAAATGCTAAGTGGACCCTGAATCAAAACTTCAAGTTTCAGAGAACTTACAGCCACTAACGATCTGCAAAACAAACAAATAAACAAACAAACAACCCCACACCCTAGCAACTCTCAACCTTGGATCAAACTACAATATGTTGGAAGAGGTATTACTGAAAAGAGCTTGAAAGGGCAGCCTAAAAGGCAGAGGGTACAGAACATGGGCCATGTCCCTGTAAAGGGGACATGGTTCATAATATTGTGAATCAAGGGGCTGGTTCACAATACTGGTTATGATGTTCAAAACTGTCAATCAAAGAGAGGTGCATTATTATATATCTGCTTGTTGCTATTGCTTTTCTGATTAGAAGATACAGAGTCACTTTAGGTAACTTCCATTTAATTTAATATTTATTTTCATTTTATATCCAGGTCACATTTTCTACATTAAAATATAATCATGCTGACTCCCCCCACCCCCTATACCCTCAGAGAAAAAAAGTGAAGAACTTTACACAACTTGAAAGAAAGATGGAATGCACAGAGAAGTTGCTACTGCACCCAAGTAACAAAGAACACAGAGAGACCAAACAGTAGACATGTCAGAAGTGCACAGAAGACAGCTCAGGGCGCGCAGCAGGAAGGAGGAGGAATTAAAAGACTAAAGCTTTTAAATGCTATCACTTGTGCCACAAGATTACCCTGAAAAGGCAGATAGGTCAGAAAGCAGGACCAAATAGGGGATTTTCCAAAGGCTGCTATCTAACAGAGTTTAAAATAGCCATAGATTATATATATATATATAAAAGTTTCCATACACAGAAGAGCTTTCTCTTCCCCACCTTGCCTTTAGCATCCGGTCAACACTTTAGAAACTTAAAACCACTGTTAGCATGTCCGAATGTAGAACCGATATAGGTTTTTTCTTTCTTAAAAAATTGTATCCCAACTCTTTCCAACCAAGAATTCTATTAATTATTTTCATTATGATTCCTCTGCATGGAAACCCAGTAAGGGATCATCAAGACAGGGCATCTCACTACTATCAGATCAATGCCAGTTGGGCAAAAGCTGCATGATTCTGTGTTACTCAGAGGGAGGGAGAACAGTAAGACACAGGAGTTGAAACTTATCCGCACCAAAGAGGAAAAGGAAACTCCTTTTCTAACCTATTCATTAAATAGGAAACAGCAGGTGGACAGGAAAAGCCATCTGCTTAGAGCAGACCCAGAGGCACACCAAAGTCTAAAAACAAGCTCTCAGGAAAGCGTCTCGGCTCGGAGAGGAAGCGTCTTTCAGACCCTATCTTGTCCCTAGTTTGGAGATCAAAGCATTGTAACTTCAGATAGTGATACTCTGGAGGGGGTGGACAGGGAAGGTCTGAGAGACCCACATAATGAGGACACTAGGCAGCTAACTACACCACTACGTACAAATACACACATCAGTAAGAAAACCTCACCTCCAACCCTCAGCTACTTTAAACAAAGCACTGCAGTTCCAGGTTTTCGGAACAGGGGATATTTTAAAGTCTGTTAGCAGTTTAAAACATTGCAACACTGGCACAATATGTTACCTATTCTTTGTTTTTAATTACAGGGTAACACAGTAAACTCCAACACAAAGGTGGGGATGGGGGAGTGCAAAAGGAATAAAGAAAACAGAACCAGTATTTCACAAGAGCATCGAGCCAGCGATGAAGTAGCCCCTAATGCTTTGCAGAGTCTCGAGGGTAGAATTCGCTCAAGGTGCTCTGAGGGATTCTCTTCAGCATTTCTTTGGGGAAGATTCGGAGCAGTTGCCAGCCAAGGTCCAAAGTCTCATAGACAGTGCGGTTTTCGTAAGGACCTTACAAAAAATTGAGATTAGATGAATAAAGGCCAAGTACTTCCAACTTATCAGCGTTATTCAAAATTTATTGTTATGGGTCTAGCACTGTGAGCATGAAGTATAAAAAAGAAACACAAAGCAGTCAGGTCTCCCAGGACTGGATGTGACCAAATGTGGAAATGAGGGTCTAGACAGTAAGTACCCCTGGGAATCAGAGAAAAGGGAGAAAGCCCGCAGGCGAGACGTTGGGCGCGTGCGTGCGTGTGTGTGTTTAACAACGGGTGGGATCTAAAAACACTCCACGGAATAATGGTAACTAGACCCAGAGTTTTGTCCAGAGAGTAGTGAGAAAAGCAGTTTCCCAGCAACACAGGCTGACCTGAAGGAGGCTAGTACAGATACTTAGAAGGCCTTAAATGCCAATGAAGCACCTGAATAGGTCCACGTGAAAGTTTTCAAACTTGCTATTGCTATTATTATTTTTAATAGCAGCATCATTCTTATCCTGCAAATAAATCTCATTTTTTAACTAAGGAGTTAGAGTGGCTAGAGTTCTGCATTCTTTTCTCTACCAGAATAATTTTTATTTTTTTAAGATATTAAGGTAATGCATAAATTTTTTTTTTTTTTAGAAAACCCAACAATCATATGTTCTGGGGATTTTAATGTTACTTAAAAAATGTATCACACAAATAGAAAAGTGCACAAATCCTAAGGGTGCAGCTGATGCATTATTCCAAAATAAACACATCGTTTGTAAGTATCACTGAGGTCAAAAATAGAGTTTACCAGCATTAGCAGGGGTGGCAGGGAAGAGACCAAACAAAACAGCTTGAAAGTCCTACACATGCTATGTAATAAAAACCATTATAGACTTTTTAACAGAAGGATAATCAATAAAATTAATACTAAATTTACCCCGGCAATGGCACATAGAGAGTCAGGGAGACTGGTGAAGATGCTGGCACTAACGGCCAAGGATGATGGGACAAAGGTCTGGACTAGGTCTTGGGACACAAAGAGTGGTCAGAGGTCAGCAGCTTCAACATCGCCCAGGAACTTGTCAAAATACAGGCTCTCTGGCCCCACCCACACCTACCGAATCACAATCTGCACTTCAACAAGATCCCTGGTAGATTCAAAAGCATATTCAACTTTGAGAAACACTGGCCTAAGTTTTTTTAATAGGAATGAAAAGAGAACAGGATAAGATGTTTGAAAGGAGAACAATGCAAATTAGCAAATATTTGATGACTGGAGAATAAATGAAGAGGCTTAAGAATGCCCAATTCCTGAGCTTGGGCTAACTAGGGTAATGGTCATGCCAGAGGTAGACAGAAATTGAAAAGGGAATTGCTAGGCAGGTGGTCAGTTGGGAAAAGACTTTGGTTCTCACCACGCTGAGCCAGAGAGGATGGTGGCATAAACACAGGCTTCCTAGCTGGAGATGTGGGATTAGAGCTTCAGAAAGAGGGTCAAGGCTCATACATAGCAAGTTAGTCATCAGCATAGGGGAAAAAAGCACAGAAAGAACAGGTAATTAAGCCTTTGGGAACATTAACAATTAAGAAGCAGGAAGATAAGAAATCAGGAGGATGAAAACAGAGGGACTGGGAAAGTCCAAAACCCCCAAAGCCAGAGGAGAGCATTGCAGAGAGGTTAAGAGCGAGGAGAAGTGGCAATGGAGGTAGGAGAGCAGAAGGCCGGTTGTAAGGAAGATAAAAAAATAAGACAGGAGCTAAATAAACGGATAAAGAAATTGAAGGTAGAGGGGAAGGAACCAGAGGGCTAAGAACGAAGACATGGCAGGCGGCTGGAAGAACCTCTTCTCTAATCAGAAGGAAAATTGTATGGAGACCAATGTAAATTCTCTCAGACTAGGAAAGAAGTCCTCAAAACTACATATGATGCTGTTTCTATTCATAGGAAAATAGTAATCTTACCCTGAGCAATGAAGTTCCTCTCAAACTTCTGCAGAAATTCCAAGTAAAGCACATCATCTGAGGTAAGAGCTTCTTCTCCAACTACGGCTTTCATGGCCTGCACATCCTTACCAATAGCATAGCATGCATACTAAAGAGAAAAAAAGGTTTACATGAACCTTTATAAATGGTAACGGTACTCTGGGCATTATAAGTGTATTGCTGTAGCTATCTTCACAGTATTTCACATTATTTCCAAACATAATTCACATATGCAAGTATTGGAAAGACTTTATTATACAGCAGTCTCACTAAGGAAGGAGTCTTCAGGCATGCAATACATAGACATTACTAACACTCTACAAAAAATACACTCCCTGAATATATCAATGAGCTTCCATTTTGTAGAGCATTTAAAAATCACAACTTACACAATAGGAGAAATCCATCTCTAAATTCTATTCAAAAAAAATATCTGGGTTATCAGTAGGTTTATTTATCATGTCTACTTTAAGGTCAAATGTATTTTTCTTTAATTATGCTTGGTATACAATCTCAGGACTATAGAAACCAAGGATTTCATAGAATATACACAGCTGTATCCCTTAGCGTTCTGGTGATTGCCTAATATGTTAAACAAAAAATTAGTTAGAATAGTCTTTCAGAAATACTCTATAATAAAGGTTACTAATAAAAACTTAATCGTCTTATGCCTTTTTTCTTTAAAAACTACCTCATACAGCATTAGAGGTGGGTTTCAAGCATGTGATCTTTAATCTTTGTCATGAGCAGTTATCCTTATGAAAAAGACTGTTTGGCTCTAATGAATGTTTCTGTATTCCAGTATTCTATATTATATATTCTATATTAAAATTCTACTTTGATGGGGGGAGAAGAAAAGTGATATGGAAGAAAGACAAGAGGTATAAGACAGCAGCATGAACTGAGAAAGTATTCATTTCTTTGAACACAATCCTGGAGAAAACATACGTACCAGCTGGTTAGATACATCGGCGTGATCCTTTCTGGTCATACCTTCTCCAGTAGCAGACTTCATTCACTGAGACAACGAGGGCAGCACATTAATAGGCGGGTAAATCTTGGGTAAAAGGGGAAGGGGGAAAATATTATATTTAAGTACAAAATTCAAGCTTTACTGGTAGTAAAGGAGGATTTTGAAACTAATTTTTATTGCTTAAATTGCATAAAACTGCTACATTTGTTTCCTAGATGATTCCTAATATCTCTTCCTGGTAAGAAAAGGAAGTCAGAAACATTTTACAGGTTAAGATTTCTTTTTGAGAATCAAATCCAAAAAGTAAAATCTACAAAACAGTACAAGATTCTATTAAAAAACTGAATTTTCAACATCTGCCTACAATAGCAAATCCAAATGGTCTTCTGAACTCTGACTCATAAAATCACACATAAAAAGATTAACAATAATTTCACCTAAAAGCTGGTATCAGAAGCTGGCATCTACTAAAGAACCGATAAAAAATCTGTTTTTGATTATTCAGTCTTAAAAAAGAATGAAATCTTGCTGTTTGCAACATCATGGATGGACCTTGAGGGCACTATGCTAAGTGAAATAAGCCAGACAGAAAAAGATAAATACCATATAATCTCACATATATGGGACCTTAAAAAACAAACAAAAAAATGTCAAGCTCACAGATAGAGAACAGACTGGTGGCTGCCTGAGGCAGGGGATGAGTGAGCCAAATGGGTGAGGGAGGTTAAAAGGTACAAACTTCCAGTTATCAAATGAGTAAGTCATGGGGATGGAACTTTCACAGCATGGTGACTATGTACGTTAATAATACTGTATTGCATATTTAAAGGTAGCTAGAAGAGTGGCTCTTCAAAATTCTCATCACAAGAAAAAAAGTGCTGTAACTATGTGAGGTGGTGGATGTTAAGTGGACTTATTGTGGTGATCACTCTGCAACATATACAAACATCAAATCATGACATTGTACACCTGCGACCAATGTAATGTTACGTCAATTATACCTCAATTAAAAAAATGTTAACAATAAAAGACAAAGAAAAAACTCTGAAAAATCTGTTCTTGTATTAATAACAAAAGTGTGTGTGTTTAACAACGGGTGGGATCTAAAAACACTCCACGGAATAATGGCAACTAGACCCAGAGTTTTGTCCAGAGAGTAGTGAGAAAAGCAGTTTCCCAGCAACACAGGCTGACCTGAAGGAGGCTAGTACAGATACTTAGAAGGCCTTAAATGCCAATGAAGCACCTGAATAGGTCCACGTGAAAGTTTTCAAACTTGCTATTGCTATTATTATTTTTAATAGCAGCATCATTCTTATCCTGCAAATAAATCTCATTTTTTAACTAAGGAGTTAGAGTGGCTAGAGTTCTGCATTCTTTTCTCTACCAGAATAATTTTTATTATTATATATATTATTAGTATATGTGACCTGGAGGGAGTCACTCACTCTTTGAGACTTTGTTACAGGGAAGAACCAAATCTGACTACACGTTGCATCTGTTTCTTTGACTTTAACCTTTGCCTTCCGCTGCTTTTGTTCACTAAAAGGATACTGTCTGTACATAATGGCCTGCCTCGGGGAACCCTGTTCCTCTGCCTGAATGTTAAACCAAAGTGCCTTTGTTCAGGGAAACATACGGACTCTGTCCACCTGTGGATGGCTGCAATTAAAAAGAAATTAACACATCCCCTCCCTGAGGCTGGCCATTCCAGGGGATATTCGCAAAACTTATGGCCCTTTTACTTTACCTCCTCATCTCCTCCCCATCTCTGTGCTATAAAACAAACTGGCATCCAAACCCCCATAAGATGGTTATTTTGAGACTTTAGTCTGCCGTCTTCTCGGTCTGCTGGCTTTCCGAATAAAGTCGTATTCTTTCCCTCAATGCGTCATCTCTGATTTATTGGCCTGTCGTGCGGCAAGCACAGCAAGCTTGGACTCGGTAACAACCTTAGTTTATCCGGATGCGGGTGCTTTGTACCAGGTGAACTCTAAAGTTTTCCCTTCTGTAGATAAGTTTACCTCAACACGTTCCAGAAGGTAAAAGAATAATCTCTCCTTCTGCTTGATTAAAGTAAGCAAACATCGACCTAAAGTGCACTTAAAATATTTGCTTTCCAGACATTTATGTAATATATTCCGCCATGAAAATCTCAAGTTGTGGTCAATGTGTTGGAAAAAGTATGCACTTAATCAGTATTTCCAGTCTGGGTTTATGGCCTCTTGGTGGAAGCAAGTCAGGAGAGTCAAAAGCAGGAAGAGATAACCATCTCCGTGTGTCCCACCACCTTCTCCTACAGCAAGAGGGAACCCACCTGACCCATGGCTGAGCACGACTACACCACACAGGAACTCACAGCGCCTGGCCCTGAAATAATCCGAAACCCAGGGCCAATGCAGATCTGTGAAACTGGGTCCTAAATGCTGCTTTTAATTGACATGCTTTTGTTATCTGTATTGTTTAGACAGCTGCAACGTAAGCATGATAGAAATATTATTGAAATCAAGTATTTTTCAAACACATTGCTAAAGTTATAGGCTTTTACTTTTTTTTTTTTTCCCTCCTGCTTGAAATATTATTAATCTAGGATGGAACACAGCTCACCCTTCCTGTGCACCAAAAGTACAGCTCAAGTTTCGCAATACTCTTTCTTTCCCAATCTTTCTAAATGATCAGGAAGAAAACATTTTAGAAGACATCTGGGAACACATCTTTTGCTGGCAAAGATGTTGAAAACAGAGAAAAAGTCCGAAAAAAATTACTTCCAATGACATCAAGACCGTATTTTGACATTGTTACCGACCAGGGTTCTTGGCGTCCTTAAACAATAAAAATTGATCAAAGGCCAGACAAGAAATTCAGGCAAGGCTTTATTGGGGCCCCTGCTGCAGCAGGGGGGAGCGAGAACAAACAACAGGTTCCTTTGCTTGCGTGCTCCCTAAGCGGGGGCGAGCTTGCTGCTTATATGGCAGTGGTTCCCAAACCTTTTTGGCACCAGGGACCGGTTTCATGGAAGACCATTTTTCCACGGACCGGCAGGGGGTGGGGTGGGGGGATGTTTCAGGCAGTAATGTGAGCGATGGGGAGCAGGAGATGAAGCTTTACTCGCTCCCCTGCCGCTCACCTCCTGCTGTGCAGCCTGATTCCTACCAGGCTGCGGCCTGGGGGTTGGGGACCCCTGTTATATGGCGTGAGGGCAGGGGTGTGTCCAGGGGTCGGGCCAGAAGGGTGGCTTAGGTGGTTTACCCACCGCTTAGGTGGTGTTGTGTGCAGGGGGCACGTGCAGTACCCTGCTTTTGCTCTGGGATCTTCAAAAGTGGCAGTTGGGTTTTTTGGTCTCTTTGTATCTTTTGTCCAGAATTTGCCCCAACTGGGCGTGCACGTCGTTATTTTTAGTCCCATACAGTTTCTTTGTTATTTTGTTGCTCGAGGAGAGGTGTGTCGAGGTGCAAGCACTGCAACACTGCAGCAAAGGGCCCCAGGTCCCAGCAAAGGGCCCCAGGTCCCAGCCTGTCTCAAAATCAATATATGGCTGTTGAAAACAATACTAGAACACTGCAAATAAAAGTATGTTATTTGATACATGGCACAAATTTAGTTCTGACAAATGAATTGGCTTCTAAACTTCAAGAGTAACACAAAAGAAGAAAATGAAGTATGGTTAGTGTTATTAAGGAATGCCTCAAAGGAGTGCTGGGTAGTGGGCATATTCTATTAGCAGCTTCAAGGAATTAAATAAATTAATGAAATTAAAGGAATTAAAGTATTTAACTGTGAGGCTAGACTGTTTCAGGACTACTGGGAGAATAGCACTAACCTAGTGGCCTCCTGTATATATTGAAAATAGTAATATGCAAATTGGGTCATTTGTACAAAATTTAGGAAGATTTCTCATTAAGAAGTCCCATTGACTTAAAGTGATCCCAATATGTGTTTAGTTCAACATTAAACTACTTCAAATGGTAGGGAATTCCTTTAACCTACTGTTATGTTGAAGCCCTAACCCCCAGTACCTCAGAATGTGACTGTATTTGGAGAAAGGGTCTTTAAAGAGGTGATTAAGGTAAAAGGAGGCCATTAGGGTGGGTCCTAATCCAATCTGACTGGTGTCCTTACTAGAAGAGGAAATCTGGACACAGAGAAGCACCAGGGAAGTGTGCACACGAAGGAAAGACCATGTGAGGACACAGCAGGAAGACAGTCATTTGTCAGCCAGGGAGAGAGGCCTCAGAAGAAACCAACCCTGCCAACACCTCGATCTGGGACTTCTAGCTACCAGAACTGTGAGAAAAGAAATTTCTGTTGTTTAACCGTCTGAATGTGGCATTTTGTTACTGCAGCCCGAGGAAAATAATACTCTTAGCTTCTGGATTGGCCTGTGGTGGCCTTGCTGAGTGACTTGGATCGGTGAGTCCCTTACGGCTCAGCCACAATCCATTATACTCATGACCCTCAGGGTCTCACAAGGTTTGTATGCTAGGTGGGTGCCATGTTCGCTACCACTCTCTAAGTCTGCCTTATTTCCAAAGTAGTTTAAGTTTCTCCTCAGACCATCACTGACCAGTCTAGTTCTGGCAAGCAGAAGGCACTCGGTGGCATTGTTGAAATTCAGGAAGTTTTCAAGTTTAATTGTGTCTGCCAGTTGAATTCCCGGAAGAGTATGTGTCTGAGAAGGACCACGATGGTACCTCCTAGCTAGCTCAGACCATCCTTAACCACATTCCACACCGTCCGTGCCTAACAGACACTTGTTCACTGACTCAATTTTCAGGGCCAGTTGGTCATTTCTAGCCTTTGCATTCTTTCTAGCGCAGGCTCCTTGTTCTCTCCTGTAGAGAGGGCCAGTCCAGAGGGGTCCTCTATGAGCCATCGCTCTTAAGGACTCAGGGAAATTACCCTGAGTCCTTAGTTTTGAAATGTGGCATCACTTATTTTTGAAATGTGACAGATTAAGCGCCTTACTAGGGAATGACCATTTCTTAGGTAATGAATGAAGGGCCTTGGTCGTGCCCTCCTCGGGAGCAGAGCCTCCAGAGCTTCAGAAGGACTTGGTGTGTTCTGTCCACCTTAGCGCAGGACCATGCTGGTATTTTCATGTAAGAAACTAAGGGTGTTAAATCAGATCATCTTATTAAAATAATAGAATATAAGATTGAAGGTAAGAAAGACTGAAGGAAAGGAAGAAAAAAAAATCAGAACCAAAAGAGATAACAGTGATAACATCGCAGGCCTGAGTCACCATCCTGAGAAAGGCTTGCTGGTGTCTAGGCACCTGAAATTTGGGAGGGCTTTCACCACTCGCAGAATTGATAAGAGTGGCTCACTGCTGCCTAAGATGTTTATGCAAACAATGTGGTTGGTGCTGAACACTTGCTTTCTTTCTGGAATCTGGGATTTTGATATGTACCAGGGAGAGGGTGCCTACATGACCATCCCCCATAAAAGCCTGGGCTCCTAGGCTGAGGCTAAGCTTCCCTGGTTGGCAACATTTCACACATGTTGTCCTCATGGCTGGAGGACTTAAGCGTGTCCTGTGTGGTTCCACTGGCAGAGGACTCGAGGGAGCTTGCCTCTGGTTTCCTCCAGACTTTGGTCCACTTGCCTTTTCCTTTGTTGACTGTACTTTGTGTCCTGCTGCTGTAATAAATCACAGCTGTGAATATAACCCTAGGCTGATTCCTATGAGTCCTTCCAGTGAATCATGGAGCCTGGGAGTGGCGTGGGGGACCCCAATACAGGAGTGATCACGGAGAACTGCCAGAGGCAAAGAACCCAGAGTGGAATGCAGCCTGGAGACATTCCCTATAGGACACAAGTCACCTCCATGAGAACTGCACAAAACAAGCTCTTAACATAGCGTCCTCCTTTCCACCTGTCACAGATGGGCCTTTCATAATAACAGGAGATCTGTTCTGCATTTCCACACTTTCAAGTAACAATCACAGGTCACAGGAAGACGCGTGACACAACATACTTATATATTCCAAGCGCTTTATCTAGTAACAGGGCAACTCTACGAGGCTTTCTCAAGATTTGGCTCTTTCGGTGATTTCATTGCTTCTGAGAATGAGATTATTATCTTGTGCTCAATAAAACATACAAACAGATAAATGTGTTAATGTCTTTACTAACTGTTAGATTTGGGTAGACTAGTATAGGCTATGTGTGGTAGGATTAATTCTTAGATTTGCCAAAGTCCAAAAGAAGAGAACCAGGTAAGCATCAAACTTCACACTTGTCATCACAAGAAAAAGAATGTGTAACAATGTGAAGTGATGTTTGTTAACTAAACTTATTGTGGTAATCATTTCACAATATATACATACATCAGATCATTATGTTGTACAATGTCATGTGTCGATTACGTCTCAATAAAACTGGAAAATAAATTTCACGCTAATGGTAGACATCTTGAACAAAAATTCCATTTTTAAATAATTTGTGAGGAAGAGTGAAAGCCACTGAACAACTAAACCCTTCTGAGACATTCCGTATGGATTTTTAACCTCTTTCAAGAGGCTAACTGTCCATTTTAATATTAAGGAGAAGTAGACAATCCTGCAACAGTGGAATGAAAAATTCCTCCATTCAAAATTTTCTTCTCAAATCAGAATATTTAGATTTATCCTACACTATGTTTGTAAGGGAAACATACTTACTACCACAAGATTTTGCTCTCATTTACGCAAAAAATAGTAGCTCTCTTACAGTGTTTGTCATAATTCCGATTTCAGAGGAAGTGTTAACTTAAATAGGATTTAGCCAAATATGTTTAAAAATAGGTCAAGATCGGGACTTCCCCGGTGGTCCAGTGATTAAGACTTTGCCTTCCAATGAAGGGGGTGCAGGTTCAATCCCTGGTCAGGGAGCTAAGATCCCACATGCCTCAGAGCCAGAAAAACAAAACATAAAACAGAAGCAATATTGTAACAAGTTCAATAAAGGCTTTAAAAATGGTCCACATCAAAAAGCTCTTTAAAAAAAATATGTCAAGATCAAACAGCTGTTTTTAAACTAATTGTGTATTTAAAGCTGTTTTGGTAGTTTTAGTGACAAAATAGAGATGCTTTTTTCTCAGCATTTTAAATTTGAGTTAGCAATACTGTTAAACCAAAATGATTAGGGTCATACGGTTCACACTGTAATTTCAAAATTAACTCTTACACAAGAGAAGTTAATCTTAGAATAGGACAAAGAAATATATATTTGAAAACTAAGTTTAAGTAAATGTGAAATAAGTCCTTTGCAGCATATAATTGCCATTTCCTAAGAAAAGTAAAAGGCTGTGTGTTAGTCAGAGCAGAGGTAAGACAATTCTCCATGGGTTTCTCACATTTCTGCACATCTTACAAACAGAAGCACCGACAGCCCTTTATTCTCAGCTATCTTTCCAAGGATGTTTAGATAGAAAACAGCCTTGTAAGATAATGTCTTCTTCCAGAGGTAAGGGCAAGCATGCTTACCTCCCAAAAGACTCTGATTCCCTGAACTCTTGTATTATAACCCACTGTGTGTGCAGGCATCCATCTGGGCCTGTCCACACAGCCCCTGTGTGACTCAGGGTCAAGGAGAACCAAGGCAAATATTCGGATGCCCATGCTGGCTGCAGTGGTTTATGAGTAACCAAGTAAGTAATAGAGTCCTTTGTTTCTGACCCATAAGTCTTCTGTCTTCTACCTGCATCCATGGAAAACGGCAGCTTAACTTGTTGCAAATAGGGCAAAATCTCAGATACTCCAAAGTTCTGGATGGAAAGATTAAAGTTCATCTCTCAGAAGACTTACTATAGAATGCATATGGAAAGGTCTATGACTAAATAATCTATTTATTTCAGGTCACTATGCAAACATTTATATATTTTAACATATTGATCTGCTCAATATGTTAAAATATATATGTATGTTTGTGCTCTTTTGTTTTTTATTGATGCATGATTAGAAATTCTTCTTTGTTTCCTTTTTAAAAATGGTATGTATTGCATTGTTTTTTGATAGAAAATAACAATGAAAAAAAATGTAGTCTGTGGTCTTACTAGTCAGAAAATCCCTGGTGACATAAAAAATAAATAATAGACATAGGCACACTTGGCTAGAAAATTCAAATAGTACAGAAAAGCTTAAAGAACACAGAAGCCACTCTTTCCAACCCAGCACCAACTTAACCATTTTTATGGTTTATTAAAATTGTTTGGGCTTCCCTGGTGGCGCAGTGGTTGAGAGTCTACCTGCCGATGCAGGGGACACGGGTTCCAGCCCTGGTCTGGGAAGATCTCACATGCCGCGGAGCAACTAGGCCCGTGAGCCACAACTACTGAGCCTGCGCGTCTGGAGCCTGTGCTCCGCAACAAGAGAGGCCGCGATAGTGAGAGGCCCGCGCACCGCGATGAAGAGTGGCCCCCGCTCGCCGCAACTGGAGAAAGCCCTCGCACAGAAACGAAGACCCAACAGAGCCAAAAATAAATAAATAAATAAATAAATAATTAAAAATGAATATCTGCTTAAAAAAAAATTGTCTTTTACTTCTGCGTTTACTACTTCCCATAAATCCTTTCTTTTCAGATTTTCTGGTAGGAAACTCCACAATCTAAGACAGGGAAGGCATCAGGTTCCTGGTTTAGGCACGGCGGCCACCATCCCTCTGCCATGAGATCCTTTTCATCATTAACAATGTTCTAGGGAAGCTGCAGCTTAGGTTCCAGGCACTGGGGGAAATGTAAGCAAATACTTCCTCTTTCCTCTTCCCAACAGGGAAGTGTGCTGGGCCCACAAGACTCCAGTCCCTGTCACCTGGGGACACCCTCCCCTTTTCTCTTCCAAAAGGGAAAGAGAAAAAGATCTACCATGGCCATAGTTAATCTTCTGAAGAGCAGATCAGGAGCTTATTTTTGCTTTAACCATTTAGAAGCAGGATCAACTGAAGTCACTATTGTGAACTGATTACCATTCATTTTAAATTAAAATGTGACATAATAAAAAGCATGCATCTCGTTAACTATATGTCACATTTGCTCAGCTCTAAATTTTGCTACACCATATTCTATTCATGTAATTTCAGTCTTTGAGTTTGTTTCTGCAGTAAAATTTCCACCTACATAAAATTTTACAGAATTGAAGAAACATGTTATGTGTACAGCCAGATCTTTATCATTTCGAAATGTTTATATCCATACTTCAGTATGCTTTGATGATCTTATTTTTAACCTCAGAGTACAGGTTGGACTCTTTAGATATGCAGATTAATCTATGATCTTGTGATTTCAGAGTCACAGGCAATGATGGTATCATTCACCAACCAATTGCTAGTGTCAGGAAGCAGACTTTTCTTCTGTCCTATTAGGTTTAGTAATTAGGGGCCTGCAAATTAAAATGACAAAAGATAGTTTAACAGGAGAAGAAGTTTATTCATATATATGGGAGCTAACAAGAGAAGTAACTATCTTACTAAATGTTTAAAGTTAGAGGTTTATATATCTAACTTAGCAGAGAAAAGGAAAGTGGAAGAAAGGACTTCTATTCTTTTTGAAGAATAAATGAAAGATAAGTAATTTTGTGATTATTTTGTGTCTGCACGTTCAAGGGGTCTTTCCTTCTTCTATGCGAATCTCCCCAGAGAGGGGATTTGTGGTAGGTTTACTCTTGATTTCTCTCCTGGGAGTAGACCTGTCTTGAAGAGGGAATCATAGAAGCCTCATTTCTCAGAAATGTCTGCTTTTAGTCAAATAAGGAAAGCTCTTTCTGCATCTGTTGATTCCCAAATGTTTTGAGCTTAAAATAATCTCCATACCAACTCTGAGGGTCCAACTGGGTCTCTAGGCATTCCTCCCTATATGTCCTCACTTGTAATGCTGTGAGGCAGTGCCTACTCTACCTTGTACAGATAAGGAAACTGGCTCAGAAGGACTCAGTTACCTGCCCCCGGTGAACAACTAGCCACTTTCAGAGCTGGATTATTACAAGGGACATCTGAATCCATAGCCCAGCCTCTTAGCCCTTTGAGACATGATCACTCAAGAGATGTTAGAGGGCTTCCCTGGTGGTGCAGTGGTTAAGAATCCACCTGTCAAGGCAGGGGACACGAGTTCGAGCCCTGGTCCGAGAAGATCCCACATGCCGCAGAGCAACTAAGCCCGTGGGCCACAGCTACTGAGCCTGTGGGCCACAACTACTGAAGCCCACATGCCTAGAGCCCGTGCTCCGCAACAAGAGAAGCCACTGCAATGAGAAGCCCGTGCATTGCAACGAGTAGTCCCCGCTGGGTGCAACTAAAGAAAGCCCATGCGTGGCAACAAAGACCCAACACAGCCAAAAATAAAATAGAACAACAACAACAAACGTTTAAAAAAAATAAGAGAGATCTTAGAGCTCATGTGATCCAACCCTCTTTATGCTATTGAAGAAATTTGTTTACGTCACTGTCAATCACTAAATGGGGGGTGTTGGACAATTTTCTCAGCCCATTTGTGTCCCGGTTTTTCCATCTGTAAAATGATTACAGTATTCACTTCAGAAGCATGCTTTGAGGAACAGTGCCAGGCACATAGTAAGTGCTAAGTATCTGCTCTTATTATTATTTACTTTATAGACATCAACACATTCTTATAAAATATTCCAAGACTAAGTGTACAGAGTAAAACATGTAAATCATCTCTTACCCACCTGCCCACCCTCTTCCCAGGGGTCACCATCAGTGGATGTGTTTCTAGTCCTTTACCATCATAGTCATACATATTTTTAATCTGTGCACTCATGACCTGTCTTCATGCATTTTAACAGAAATGGAATCATATTTTGCAAATTATTCTCCAACCTCCTGTTTCCATTTAAACCACTCAAGTCTTATAGATCTTTCCATGTCAGAACATCTCAGTGTTGCTCATTCTTTTTTAACAGCTGCATGGTGTTATACTGAATGGACTTAAAATGATGTACCCTTCTGATACTGATAAGCTTCTAGGCAGTTGTGGGGCTTTTGGTTTTGTTTTTCTCATGTAGCTAGACAAGCTCTTAGTGATTATAGACATGTGGAAAAGCTAAAGAGAGCATGTTGTTCCAGAAAAGTTCACATTAATATACAGCAGAGACTCTTCTCTCATGATCGGCTTCCTGTCTCTCTAGCTCTGATAGATAATATCATCTAAACAAACATTTGGGTTTTTTTTTTACCCATTTCTAGTGGGGCTGCACTTTTGGTTCCCTAACAACTTGCAGCTTCTGATCTGGGCAGAGTGAAGAACAAAAATAAAGGTGATGGTGGAGCTTGTGCCTAGGATGACACCCACTGGACTGAGATAATGAAACAGCCACTGAATGAGGCACGTTTGACCCTGGGGATGTCAGAGGTTTCTAAGGGAGCTTTGAATGGGCTAGTATCACAGGGTCACTTTTTAAAAACAGGTTCTACTTAAGTTGGACTGCATCTTTCTTTCTACCATCCTAGTTTCCTTCCAAACCAACGGGATGACAGACCATGCTACAATAACATGAACATGTCGGTTTACATGAGGGAGTAGGGAGTTTACCCTTATCTGGGGAATTCTGAAATAGAGACTCCTGGAGGCACTATTTCTACCTGAATGTTTTGCACACTGCTAACTAATCACTTCTTCACTGCATGAGAGAGGAGTTTTTCTATGTACCATTTCAAATCAGAATCCGATGGTATTTTACCATTAGGCAACAAAAGATCATCAGTTTCCAAAATTTAGTGAAATTTATAATAATTGAAAAAAATTTTTGTGCTAGCAAAAGTATCCAAGAGAGAAGAATCCAAGCCAGGAGCAAATATATTATCAAATTATTCATGAAATAATAATGATAATGATGTTGTGTGTTTGTGGAGAGCTTCCCATAAATGACGCCCTGAGCCAAGCACTTGGCTTAGATCACCTCACTTAATTGTCTCGACAGCGTAATCACTCTCACCTAAATATGAATTCAATCAGTCTGACTGGTTGAAATGCAAGGAAGAGTTCACTGATGTTCCCTGGTTTATAAAGAAAACTGCTTGTTATTACTTCTCTTCTGGATTATTTCACAGACATTAGATCGAAGTTTCAGAAGAAAATTCCCCATTTTAGTTTAGCAGATCTTCCCATGTTTTTATCATGTCTTAGCTATAAAAATTTCAGAAATGCAAATATATAATGTAATATAATATACTCTTTACAAATAAGCAAAAGCAAAGATTTATCTCATTCACAAAAATGCTAAAAAAGCAAGATAGCAGAATTAATGCTTTAAACTTAACACCTGACTACTACAGGCTACTACAGATGAATAAACGTCTATAGAAGACAAAGTACAGGGACTCCCCTGGGGGCGCAGTGGTTAGGAGTCTGCCTGCCAATGCAGGGGACACGGGTTTGAGCCCTGATCCACGAAGATCCCATGTGCTGCAGAGCAACTAAGCCCGTGCGCCACAACGACTGAGCCTGTGCTCTAGAGCCCGCAAGCTCTGCAACATGAGAAAGCCACCGCAATGAGAAGCCCGCGCACTGCAACGAAGAGTAGCCCCCGCTCGCCTCACTATAAAGAAGGACTATATGATGAACAGCATCAAATTTATAATCACTGGGCAAACCATGAGGTACGATTTGAAATATACTAGAAATGGTCAGTGTCTTTCAAAATATCCCTTCTAGTCTTCCCCATAGTGTCGAAGGGGCCACCATGGCATTGAAATATTGATTTACTGTGAATCTCAAAGACTTTTCAATCTTAAGAAGTGTCTTTCTGAAATGGAGCTACCCTTTGTGGCATTCTTTTTTTAAAAAAATTAATTAATTATTTTTTAAAATAGATCTTTATTGGAGTATAATTGCTTCACAATACTGTGTTAGTTTCTGTTGTACAACAAAGTGACTCTTTTAAGTCAGGGTCTCTCATCCGTTTATTCATCCAACAATATTACTTGAACCACAATTGCCAGCAGGCGCCGTGTAAGGCTCTGAAGAGGATGGGAGACAGAGGCAGAGCTTTCCTAGGAAAGCTCACATTTTCACCTCCTTTATTCTCACCTGAGAGCAGCTGACACAGAAAGAGCAGGAGAAAATGTTGATGTCTGAGTAGGTAAGAGGGAACGGACAGAACACTCTCTTTGACCGCCTTACTATGAGCTGCCATGGGCTGGCTCTGTGGACAGAACATAAAACATGTGGCAAGATTGTGCTGGGGTAAGTGGTTTCTACATGGACTATTTCTAAGACAGTGTTATGCTCTTACAATTTCTCACTTTCATTGTATAACTGTCTCTGCTCTGAGTACATTTCAGAGAAAAATCTTAGGTGAGCATTCAAGTAAAGCAATGAAAATGTACTGCAGTGTGATCAAGCGGGTATTTTAGCGATTTATAATTATGCCTCTAACATATAAAATGCTCTACACTTCACAAGTTGGACTTGTTAGGAGGCAGATAAATTCATGAATGTGTGCAGTCTCTATTATATTTCTATCCTGGACTATTTTTCTTAAAGATTTTTATAGCTGCATAGGAGGTGATTTTAAGAAAAATACTTTTTTCATGTTAAATACTCACTACAAATATTGTAGGAATATTCAAAGATAGAATTCTTCTGTTCACCTCCTGTCTTGAAGAAGCTTTTACTTTGTGTTTCTGAGTGACATAAAGTCTCTTTGACTTTGTGTTTGACATAAGTGTGGTAGGTGTCCTGATACAAGGATGGCATTTTCGGTTCCGTGCCTGTCTCTCAAAGGTTCAATGAAGCACAGAGGAGCAGGTGACTTCCTTACTGTTTCTGTGTGGGCTCTGCCTGTCCCATTACTGAGTCTGCCTGTCATCCTCGTGCAGATGGGCAGGCAGTTTACAGGCCCCATGGGGTCTGTGTCCTGGCTTCAATGTTGGACCCATTAGGAGAGCCCTGGGGGACCACATGAGTTGCCCGCAGGGTCCTACCTGAGCTCAGGGGAGCAAAGGGGGAGATTGAGGGCAGTGAGAGCTCTCAGCACCGCTGCCCCTGGGCTCCCTCCCTGGAGGTAGTGATGAATGCCCAGACCTAAGAGCCTTCTGTCCATGTTTGCTGCACATATAAACTTAGTGAGGCAGTGATGAATTTGTGGAGAAAACAATATTTTTTTAAGTCCAAAGAACTAAATTAGAGTCCCTGACCTGTTGTGATTCCAACTTTGTATACATCTCTTAATCTCCATGAACCTCCATTTTTCTGTGCAAGAGAGAGGTAACAGTGATTGCCCTGACTACCTCCACGATGGAAGATGTATTGGTGTTTTACGTACAATGAAAAACTATACAGGAGTTCCATGGCCGATGGTTTGTAGAATGAGGCAAAGTAGAATAAAAACAGTGACAGAAGGAACAAAAACAGAAAGACGGGGTGTTCTTTTCTTTTAAACAATAATGAATTCACTGAGGAGTCTGAAAAGTTCCAGGAGCTGGGTGCTGCAGAGCCCAGCGGACACCATGGAAACCTCAGCGGGATGTCCAGTGTTTCAATGTTGCATCACCGTTAACTAATAGGAAGCCAGTTTCCTCTCCCTAACTTTCGGAGAACTAAGGATTGTATATTTTGGAAAATAAGGTTGAAAATGAGAATAAAGAGTGAAGATGATCGGATTGTAAATTTTTTTTTAATTTCCTATTTTCCTGCTGCCTCAACACCCAGGGGACCAGGTGCGTGGGTGTGCCCAGGCTGGTTCCTGCCGCAAGATTCCCTTTTTGCCCTCCCCGACTGTGACTTAGACATTCCAAGAAACAATGAAATCTCCTCAAGCCTTGTTTCTGCTCCATCTAGACTTGCCCAAGGTCCTCACTCTCTCTCGACTCCCCACCTGCTAGGTGGCTGCTGAATAGTGAGGTGCGCCCTGTCTTCTCCTCTAGGACCTGTGAGTATAATAAACCCTGTAATTTCTTCTGCAGAAATATTGCAGTGGCCCTTAAAGACCCTACAAGGGGGACTTACTCCCCCATTTACAATGATACTGGCAGCAAATGGAATTTTAATTCCAAATGTATGTAGTTTGGGAAAGCTAGATGATTTCCTATACAGACTATCTAGAAGGTTCTGTTGGCTCCTAGACACCCAATAAGCTATTAAAGAGTCTGCTTCCTGGACCTTGGCTCACAATAGCTCAGTTTCTCAGGCCCCATCTTTATTTTCATTCTCCCCATTTACACTGGCGCTTATGACTGTCAGCCATGGTTTATGACTAATAAAACCTTATTGTGTAAAATGCACTAGAGTGAGGACCTTGCACAACAGGTGATTTAGGCATAAGAAGCTATCCTTCTGCTATATTCTTTTAAAATACTGAATCATTTTTTAAAACATGAATTACAAGCTGTCAGGGATGTCAGTCATGTACACGCAGATATGCAACTAAAACTGTGCAGGTGTATCCCTCAGATTGTTTAGTGCTTACAATTTATTTTTGAAAGACATTTTGTGCTAAGTGAATGTAATCTAACATATAATTTTGGTATGTTTTACGAAAGGGACAATCATACTTCTCATTATTATCATTTAATTAATACGAAAAGAGTTAGTTTGGCTTTTGCTCAATTTTGAATGTGATTTTTAAATCTCATTTTATTAATTGAGATGAACTATAGAACTATGGGGGCTTCCCTGGTGGCGCAGTGGTTGAGAATGCCTGCCAATGCAGGGGACACGGGTTCGAGCCCTGGTCCAGGAAGATCCCACATGCCGCGGAGCAACTGGGCCCGTGAGCCACAACTACTGAGCCTGCGCGTCTGGAGCCTGTGCTCCACAACAAGAGAGGCCGTGATAGTCAGAGGCCCACGCACCGTGATGAAGAGTGGCCCCCGCTTGCCGCAACTAGAGAAAGCCCTTGCACAGAAATGAAGACCCAACACAGCCATAAATAAATAAATAAATAATAAATAAATAAATAAAATTAAAAAAAAAAAAAAGAACTATGGTATATCATAGTATCAGCAATTCAGAAATCCTCAATGCAGTTTAACTTTCAACCTGTTCCAAGAGGATTTAAGGGCATCATAATGTCCCAGGGCTGTAAAAATTTGCTTGTGGATGTAGTAACCATACGCTTATCTCACATACAACTTTTCAGTCTTAGAATTAATGGTTTTTGTGAATTAAAAATTATTCTGCAAAAATTAGCATAACTGTCCTTGCCTTTAAGCATCACTCTGGTGAGCTGGTATTAGGAATAATGAGAAGAAACTTGTATCAACCCTGCCCCCCACCACTGGTTAAACTACAATATGCTCTATACACCGTGAATCACTTCTTTTAAGAAAGTTATCTTATGAGATGGCAGGTGCTTATACCTGGAAATGTAGAAAATACTTCACTCACAACGTTTACGGAGACTAACTGATGAGGAAACACCCAAGGCAGAGACAAATGAGACGGAGCTGTGCGCTCAGGGATGCACGGGCTGGGATGCAGGAACTGAAACTAGCACCAAGTGGCCCCTGACCTGACGTGATTCTGCAGGGAATTGCAGCAGATACGTTTGCTGGGAAATCAGGCAACGCTCAAGGAGGAGGAGGCTGCAGATTTGTAATTTAATAACGAGGAATTTAAACTGTTGCCACAAGAGGAGGGGCATCTCTGGTAGAGCAAACCTCCATGCAGAGTCCTGGACTTGGAAGAAGGCGGTATACTCTCCGGACAAGCAGGATGCTGGGTGGAACTTGGCTGAAGTTTAGGAAACAGGATGGTGAGAAGAGTCTGGGGAGTCAGGTCAGGGCCACTCTGTGAGGGGCCCTGAGTGTGAGAGTAAGGAAGGGAGACCGCAGTCCCCAGGCAAGGGGGTGCCCAGGGAGGCACGGGGGAGAGGGGGGAATATGCCCACCTTCTCTGGGGGAAGATGCCTCCCCCCTCCCCAGGCCCCACAGGGGTGGGAGGCGAGGCTGGGGGATTTGCTTCAGAACACAGACGGGAATCTATTGTTATAGACTGTATCTGAAATGAAGAAAATTAGTAATCAGTAATGAGTTAAAATAGAGATCATTTCATTTGGAATTAGACAAATCCTTAAAAGGTGCTACATACACGTGGAAGCTCATTTATCTTCTGGTGCTGAGTCAGGTTTTGGTTTTAGTTTTGTTTGTTTTCCCTTTTTTCTAACCAGCCACAATGAAATCAGGGCTGGGGTAGAGTTCTCAGTAGCAGTGACTGCATTCCGGAGGGAGGGGCAGTGAGCAGGGTCGCACCTCCTCGCCTGGATGCAGCTCACCGAGCTCTCAGGGAGGAGGGCGAGCTCCCTGCCGTCTTCCACGGTCCCGAGCCCTCGTCCTTCTCCAGCCCGAGGTCAGAGAGGTGAGCGATCCCTCCTTCCTCAAGGGCACAGCCCTGCCTTCCCCTCCTCAGGAGTGTCTCCTGGGATGAGCCCTGGGTGTGGGGCCCTGAGAGGCTGCCCCCCGGCAGCTCCCTGCAGTACTAAGGGCTCCTCCCAGCGTTTGCCAGCAGCTTCCGTGCTGGTGCTTGTTAGGGCCGCTGGGCTGGGAGGACGTGACCCACAGAAATGTGTCATTTAGTGAATCCACAAAGTGGCATCACTCAGCCCGGGTTGTTAGGATCACATCCAGATGGCCCTCAGGAAGCATCTGATAGAAATTGGTAAGTGTAGGTCACCTGAAATGGACCTAGAGAGAGGAGATCCTGGGGTAGGGAAGGGCTTAGGGGACGGCAGAGCCAATGATAGCCAGACACAGGATAAGATAAGGCCTGGTGGGTCAACAGGGAGACATTAGATGAAGTCATTAAGGGAGCTCAGGGTCAGGTCTGGTTTCTAACTGTGATACTAATTTTTTATCAAATCAAATCCTGGCCATGTACTTCCTATGTGGAGTGAAGGCTGCCTTAGAAACTGGCATGTTTTTATATCTACAGTACTTCTCTCACTTCCTGAACAAGTATTGGCCTGGGAGCACGTCAGTACCCTTTATTTTTGTGGGGTGTCCAGGCATGCAGTGTTCCATTTCCAGCAGCATCGGGAGAGACTGACACCACCCTCAGCAGAGGGAGCAGAGCTGTGTTTGAGGGGAAGCATCTCCAGTTATACAAGGTCAATTGGTTCTCTGTAAAAAGTGACAGTGTCCACGTGCAGTCCTAAGGGCCCTTTTATCCATCACACGTGACAGGTTGGCAGAGTAAAGACTCTTTTCTTCCAGCAGTGACGAGAATATGTTCCTGTTTTTAAGTACATAACCAGAAACAGACTAAAAAGGCATTATAGAAACTATAGAAATGAGTCAAAGATCTACAACAACCAAGCGAACGCACCATCAAAAAATGTCACATTTAAAAGGGTAGGAAACCTGTGGCATTTTTTAGTCACTTTTTAGTGCAGCTTGAGGAAAGTGGCAGCCAGATCCCCAGCCCCCTTTTGCAAACCTGAGAGAGAGCAGACTGATCTGCAATGTTCTAACCTGTCTGTGGGCTGCCTAAGCATTGGTCCTTTGACACCTAACTCAGAGTTCAGACAAACAAAAATGGCTCAGATCTCAGAATAAGGGAGCCATGGGAAGCAGCGGGTATGATTTGTAAAAACGGTTGCAAAGGTAACTATAGACCCACAGACACCAAGGACAAGAGATTACTGATTGAGGAGTACAATAGGACAGCTAAGGCCCCAAGAGTAAGCAAGAGTGAGACTCTTAGAAAAGCAAGACATTTAAAAGCAGATGTATCAATAGGAGAACTGGGGAAAAAAAACACACGCACTGGTCCAGAGACAACACAGGTCTGAAAAGACCCTAAGACATCACATTAGGCTGATTACAAAGGTCTTCCCCTGTGTAGAGCAAGTATAAGAAGACTGGGAGAGGTGGCTGTTTTTTAAAATGCCCAGTTTTCAACAAAAGATCACCAGGCAGACAAAGAAACAGTAAAACTAGGCTCATTCAAAGGAACAAAATAAATATCCAGACACCATACCTCAAGAAACAGGTTTTGGACTTACTGGAAAAAGATTTTAGAACAACTATCTTATGTATGCTCAAAACGTTAAAGGAATACACCAACAAAGAACTAAAGGAAATCAAGAAAACAATGAAATGAAAATGAAAATGAAAGCACAACTTAACCAAAACTCATGGGATGCAGGGAAAGCAGTACTTAGAGGAAAATATAATGTAAAAGCTTACATTGAAAAAGAAGAAACATATAACAATCAGCCACCTAACCTTACACCTTAAGGGACTAGAAAAAGAAGAACAAATTAAATTGAAAGCTCAAAGAAGGAAGGAAATAATAAAGATTAGAGCAGAGATAAACAAAGAGAGACTAGAAAAACAATAGAAAAAATCCATGAAACCAAGAGTCGGTTCTCTGAAAATCAACAAAATTGACAAATCTTTAGCTAGATTGACTAAGGAAAATAAAAAAAAGAAGACTCAAATAATTGAAATCAGAAATAAAGACAAAGACATGGCTACATATTTAACAGAAATAAAAGGATTATAAGAGATTACTATGAACTGTACACTAAAAAACTGGATAATCCAGGTGAAATGGATGAATTCCTAGAAACACATAACTTACCAAAACTAAATCAAAAAGAAACAGAAAATTTGAATAGACCTAGTAAGGAGATTTAATTGGTAACCAAAAGTTTCCTGGCAAAGAAAAGCCTTGGACCAGATGACTTCATGGATGAATTCTACCAAATATTTAGAAGAACTAAGAAGAACCAACACCAATCCTCTCAAACTCTTACAAAACTTAAAGGAGAAGGAACACTCTCTAACTCATTCTGAGGCCAGCATTTCTCTGATACCAAAGCCACATAGACACTACAAGAAAAGACAACTGTAACCAACATCCCTTATAAACAATGCTGCAAAAATCCTCAACAAAATACTGGTAAATCAAATTTAGCAGCATATTAAAAGGATTATGCACCATGACCAAGTGGGATTTATTTCTGGAATGCAAGGGTGGTTCAATGTATAGAAAACCAGCAATGTCATATACAGTATTAATGAAATGAAGGGGAAAAGCACAGGATCATCTCAACTGATACAGAAAGAGCACTTGACAAAAGTCAGCACACTTACATGATAAAAGCACTCAAGAGACTAAGAATAGAAGAAACTACCTCCACATAATAAAAAGCCATATATGAAAAACCCACACTGAACATGATAATTTTTGGTGAAGGTTGAAAGCTTTTCCTCTAAGATCAGGAACAAGACAAGGATGCTAGATTTTGTCACTTCTGTTCAACATAATACTGGAAGTCCTAGCCAGAGAAATTAGGCATGAAAGACATCCAAATTGTAAAGTAAGAAGTAAAATTATCTCTGCAGACAACATGATTTTATATGTAGAAAACCCTAAAGGTCCACCCCCCCCCCCAAATTGTTAGAACTAATCAGGGAACGATGTTTCGGGATACAAAATCAATACACAAAAATCAGTTGCAATTCAATACACTAGTAAGGAACAATACAAACATAAAATTAAGAAAGCAATTCCATTTACAACATTATCAAAAAGAATAAAATACTTTGGAATAAGCTTAGTCAAGGAGGCAAAAGACTTGTACTCTGAAAACTACAAAACATTGCTAAAAGAAATTAAGGACACAAATAAATGGAAAACCATTCTGTGTTCATGGATTGGAAAACTTAATATTTTTAAGATGTCAATGTTTCACAAAGTGATCTACAAATCATTTTCAACAAGGGTACCATGTATTCAGAAAGGACAGTCTTTTCAACAATTGGTGCTGGGAAAATTGGATATTCACATGTAAAGGAATAAAATTGGACCCTTACCTTACACCATATACAAAAATTAACTCAAAATGGATCAAAGTCCTAAACATAAGACCTAAAACTATAAAACACTTAGAAGAAAACATAGTATAAAAATTTCATCACATTGGATTTGGCAATGATTTCTTGGATATGAAACCAAAAGTACAGACCACATAAGCCAAAATAGATAACAATAGAACATATAGCTATAAATGCTTACATTGAAAAAGAAGAAATATCAAAACATAACAACAGAATTTAAAACTTGGATACATCAAAGAACATTATCAACAGAGTGAAAAAGGCAACCAATGGAACAACAGAAAATATTTGCAAATCATATATATGATAAGGGGTTCATATCCAGACTATATAAAGAACTTTGTACATCTCAACAACAAAAAAATCAATCTGATTTTAAAATGCACAAAGTACTGCAATAAACATTTATCTAAAGAAGATACACAAATGCCCAATAAGCACAGAAAAAGATGTTTGTTAGGGAAATACAAATCAAAACCATAGTAAGATACTACTTCACTCCCTTTAGATTGGCTATTTTTTTTTTTAATGGAAAATAAGATGTGTCGGCAAGGATATATAGGAAACTTCGTGCACTGCTGGTAGGAATGTAAAACAGTGCAGCCACTTGCAAGACCATTATGGCAGTTCTTCAAAAAATTAAAAATAGAATTACCATATGATCCAGCAATTTCACTTCTGGGTATATATCCAAAAAAGTTGAAAGAAGGGTCTCAAGGAGATATCTGTAAACTCATGTTCACAGCAACATTAGCCACCATAGCCAAAAGGTGGAAACAATCCAAATATCTACCAACAGATGAATGGATTAAAAAAATCTGGGATATACATACAGTGGAATATTATTCAGCCTTAAAATGAAGGAAATTCTGACACATGCCACAGAATGGATGACCCTTGAAAACATTACATTAAGTGAAATAAGCTAGTTACAAAAGAACAAAAATTATATGATTCCACTTATGTGAGGTATCTATTCAAATTTCTAAAGCCAGTAAAATGGTGATTGCCAGCACCTGGAGAAAGAAAGCAAATGGGGAGTTAGTTTTTAATGGGTAGCAAGTTTCAGTTTGGGACGATGAAAGAAGTTCTGATGGATGCACTTGGAGGGCATTGTGCTGAATGAAAGAAGTCAGACAGAGAAAGACAAACACTGTATGATATTACTTACACGTGGAATCTAAAACCTATAACAAACTAGTGAATATAACAAAAAAGAAGCAGACTCACAGATATAGAGAACAAACTAGTGGTTACCGGGGGGAGGGGGGCAAAAAAAGGGTGGGGAGTGGGAGGTACAAGCTATTGGGTGTAAGAGAGGCTACAAGGATGCACTGTACGACACGAAGAATAGAGCCAATATTTTGTAATAACTGAAAATGGAGTGTAACCTTTAAAAATTGTATAAAAAATATACACAGTAAATATTAGTTGTTTTACCTCTCAAAAAAATTCTGAAGATGAATAGTGGGGTGATAGTGACACAACAATGTGAGTGTACTTAATGCCACTTAAAATACTTAAAAGGGTAAATTATATGTTATGTATATTTTACCACAAGAAAAATTTCAACAAAGTAAAAGTGCATTTTCATTTAGGTGAAATGTTAGCAATGAGACCCAGACTGATACAATGAGAAACAGAAAGTTTCCTGCCTATGAACTCCCTGTGGTAATGGGAAACTCTACTCGTCCCAGCCACTGCTGCAGATCTCCTGGGCACTCTGGGTGGGTGCCACCACGCCCACCCTCAATTTCATGTCAGTGACACAAAGCCCATTGCGACTGTACCTTGTTTGGTGTCACGCGGTGGCAGGACAGGACAGAATTTCTCAGTTCTTACCAGGGAATATAGTCATCATCAACTTCACACAGTGAGAGTCTCAAATTGCCCACAATCTTATCTAGCTCTTGCCAGCAGGAACACCTTTTTTATCTTAAGGTAATGAACTCTGAATCATTAATACAAATCAAGAGCTGAACGACGGAAAGTTACACACCCATGATTCAATCAAGATAAACGCCGAGAGGCCACGTGCTCCCACCCCCTGTGATTTGGATGCTTATATTACCCAGCTATGATGAGGGAGCCAGTTCTGACTGAAACTGCTTCCCACTGAAAACGGGTAGCGGAAAGTCTCCCAGGAGATTGTCTGTTAGGCAGCTTCCCCACTGTTTCTTGGGGAACACAGTGCAGTAAACAGATCATCTCAGGGGGCTGTCAAATAGACAAAACAGGAGTGAAGGTAACAAAATCAGCCCTTAGCAAATAACGTAAACTGGCATTAAGAAGAAGAAAATGGTGATTGAAAGAAAAGTGTTACTTGAAAGTAATAAAGCCAAAATCAGGAGAAAAAAGCAGAAAGCAAAACCAAAGTAAGTGTAAATGAGAAAATAAATTAAAATGAAATTTGAAAATGACCTAACAACTTTCTAATAGAGAGAAGTGAATCTAGTCAAACTCTTCAGGCTCCAACCTGGAGGCAGGTAAAGTGAGGTGTGAACAATCAAGGCCACTTGCTTCTGTTCTGCAGGTGACAGCTGAGCTAGGACCCTTACCTGTGCACCTCTCCCCTGCATCCTCCTTTCATCCTTTCTCCCCTTCCCTGGTTGATTCTTGGCCTAAGGTAGTTCTTGAGGACCAGGCATTGGGTTCAGATCGATTTAGGGAATAATATACATCTTGATGCATCTTGAGGGCTTCCTATGACTGAGGAAAGGACCAGTAAAGGACAAAGACTCAGCAAAAACTGATGCTCAGAGAGGTTGTGTCCAGATAAGAGGGCAGAAAAGCAAAGCCTGGCCTGGAACTGCTCTGCCTCTAATTTCCCTGAACCAAGACGCCCCAGGTCCTGAGCTGAGCAAGTCCACACCCCTTTATGAAGCAGGGAATGCGTTTTGTCCAACGCTGAACTCCTCATCGCTGGCTTCCAAACCTGGCAGGAACATCTGTGTCTATTCTACATCTCACTCCCAGTAGGGAGACAGAATTCACAAAGGCACCAAACAATCCAGCATCTTTGTTTCTATGTGGAACCTTGAGCAAAGATGGCAGATCCCTAAGTACAGAGCCACAGCCTGGGCTGGGACAACAGCAAAACCACAGCACATAGGTGTCCATTCAGGATCCTGAGGTCAGCAGTTCTCCAGGTCATTTCTGACCACTGCCCTTGGGTGCACCCTCACCTCCTAAACCCAGCCCTAAGGTGACCCAGACTTGCCTCTGCCCCACCAAGAACACGATTGCGTTGTAAAGTCTTCCTCCCTCTCATCCCCTCTTTCTTCTGTGTGCTCTGGGAATCTATCTCACTGCACGTAATTAATCATAATAATAAACAGGAAAATAAAGGGCTACTTCAATCATACCTTAGAATATTCCAGAGTAACACAGAAATTGACCATTGTGTAACTCTGAGCCTCAGTTTCTTCGTCTGTAAAATGAAGACACTCATGGAGAAAGATTAAATGATATGATGCACCTGAAATGCTTAAAACCATGCCTGGCTCACAATAAACACTCAGTAAACGTCAGACACCAACCATGGTTCTTCACCTTGACACAAACTCCAGCCTCCCTTTCTAGATGCCACTCCTTGTAGTACTCAGGGGTGTTGTTTGCTCATTTTCTCACATTCCATTTGCCATGGTGTCCAGAGCATTTCTTATCAATTTCTCATCAATTCCAGATTAATCTTCTTCTTCCCTTACAAAAAGTGGGCACAACAAACAAAATGAGAAAGTGCCTCTTTTCCTTTACGATAAGCATCGTTTGACTATAGCCACCTCTGTCCTTCCAGGCCACTGTCATGTTCACGTTGAGATATATTGGAGTTCTTACTCTGGAACCTGTGAATGTGAACTTATTTGGAAATCTGGTCTTTGCAGAAGTCATCAAGTTAAGATGAGGTCATGACAGTGGACCCTAATCCAATATGACCTGGGTCCTTACAAGAAGAGAAGAGACATGCACAGAGGGAAGATGAAATAAAGACACAGAGGGAGAACACCCCATGACAGTGGAGGCAGAGATTGGAGTGATGATCTACAAGCCAAAGAACTCCAAGAATTACTGACAACATCATAAACTAAGAGAATGACCTGGAAGAGATTCTCCCGAGACCCTTGCCCTGCCCATGCCCTGCCAAGACACTGATTTTGGACTTCCAGCCTCCAGAATTATGAGAGAATAAATTTCTGTTGTTTTAAGCCCCTCAATTTCCAGTACTTTGTTACAGCAGCCCTAGGAAACTCATACAGGGAGAGATTTAATTCCTTTCAGTTTAAAGGTGCCCTGTACTGTTTGACAGGGGAGGGTTTTCAAAAGACCCTAGATATCACAGTCAGGTTCCTTTAATAAGTGACTCATGTATTTATTATTTATTTCATCTAAGGATAGAAAACTTATTGGCGATGTAATTCACTGACCATTTCACTTATTATGACTTGGGTATATATGGATGAAAAAGTGTTACCACAGTAATTTTGCATTCCATTCTGACGATATTTTTTGGTAACTCTCAAATTTTCTTCCAATATGTAGGAGCTTTTCCTATGTCTGAATTTTCCATCAGTGGGCACTTTAGCTAATAAAGCATTTGCTGCAGCATACACAAGAGCTCCCCAGGGATCTCTTTCCACTGCTCAAGTGATTTTTCTCTTCTCTCTCTTCTAAAAAAGAAGGATACTGAATCATTAAAATGTTCAAAGCTCTGAGAGGAAGATAAGCCATTCAGGTTGAATGATTAAGAACATTAAAAAACACAAAAGAGAAGACAGGAGTTCAAATCCAAATAAACTTCATTTGTCTAATGCACATCAAACATTATTTATTTTGAACTTCTCTCCCTTGGCCATAGCTGTAGTGTGAGGCCAAGTTCTGGTATTTCCACCACCTGCCCTTCTTCTTTCTTATGCACAGCTCCTTCTAGAAAAATGCCCTGACCTTCGACTCTTCTTCAAAACTGCTCTTCCTTAGCTCTTAACTGATCCCTCCTCAAGGACAAAGTGAAAGGTAGAGTATGCCAATAAAATAAGCAGAGGTTTTCAAGCATACCACAGGGTAATTGGGAAAATGACTGGAAGATGAGTCATGTGCTTCAGGTCCGGAGCTCACCCTATAGGTATTTAGGGTGCATGGCAGACAGATGCACTCCTGTCCATGCATCCAAACCAATGTAATATCATCTCAGAGACAGCTTATCCTTTTATTTTATTTTATTTTATTTTATTTTAATTGAACTGATTGATTTTATCCTTTTTTAAAAAATAAATTTATTTATTTATTTTTGGCTGTGTTGGGTCTTCATTTCTGTGTGAGGGCTCTCTCCAGTTGCGGTGAGCTGGGGCCACTCTTCATCGCGGTGCGTGGGCCTCTCACCATCGCGGAGCACAGGCTCCAGACGCACAGGCTCAGTAGTTGTGGCTCACGGGTCCAGTTGCTCCGCAGCATGTGGGATCCTCCCGGACCAGGGCTCGAACCCGTGTCCCCTGCATTGGCAGGCAGATTCTCAACCACTGCGCCACCAGGGAAGCCCTAGCTTACCCTTATATATGCCAGAAGAAAGCCACCTCACCATAAAACTCTTAGAAGAGAACATAGGCAAAACATTCTCTGACGTAAATAGTACCAATGTTTTCTTAGGTCAGTGTCCCAAGGCAATAGAAATAAAAGAAAAAATAAACAAATGGGACCTAATCAAACACACAAGCTTTTGTACAGTAAAGGAAACTATAAACAAAATGAAAAGACAACATACGGACTGGGACAAAATATTTGCAAATGATGCAACCAACAAGGGCTTGATTTCCAAAATATACAAACAGCTCATACAACTCAATAACAACAACAACAACAAAACCCAATTGAAAAATGGGCAGAAAACCTAAATAGACATTTCTCCAAAGAAGACAAACAAATGGCCAACATGCACATGAAAAGATGTTCAACACTGCTAATTGTTAGAGAAATGCAAATCAAAACTACAATGAGGTACCACCTCACACCAGTCAGAATGGCCATCATTAAAAAGTCTACAAATAACAAATTCTGGAGAGGGTATGGAGAAAAGGGAACCCTCCTACACTGTTGCTGGGAATGTAAACTGGTGCAGCCACTCTGGAAAACAGTATGGAGGTTCCTCAAAAAACTAAAAATAGAGTTGCCATATGATCCTGCAATCCCCCTCCTGGGCATATATCAAGAGAAAACTATAATTAGACAAGATACATGCACCCCAATGTTCATTACAGCACTATTTACAATAGTCAAGACATGGAAACAACCTAAATATCTGTCGACAGATGAATGGATAAAGAAGACGTGGTACACATATGCAATGGAATACTACTCAGCCATAAAAAGCATGAAATAATGCCATTTGCAGCAACACAGATGGACCTAGAGATTATCATATTAAGTGAAGTAAGTCAGATAGAGAAAAAGAAATATCAGATGCTATCACTTCTATGTGGAATCTAAAATACAACACAAATGAATTTATCTAGGAAACAGAAACAGACTCACAGACATAGAGAACAGACTTGAAGTTGCCAAGAGTGAGGAGGGCTGGGGGAGAGATGGATTGGGAGTTTGGGATTAGCAGATGCAAACTGTTATATATAGAATGGATAGACAACAAGGTCCTACTGTATAGCACAGGGAACTATATTCAATATCCTGTGATAAAACATAATGGAAAAGAATATGAAAAAGAATGTGTATATATACATAACTGAATCACTTTGCTGCATGGCAGAAATGAACACACCATTGTAAATCAACTATATTTCAATAAAATTGATTTTTAAAAAAGAAGAAAGTCACCCAAAAAGGTTTTTCTGAAGTTGAAATAGTACTTACTCTTATCTATATCATCTAAAAGCCTGTATTAGGAATATATTCACTGTGGAAATGACTTAGAATCTACTTACATGAAGGAAACTTAAGTCTAAATCCCAATTTGAGCTGAAAATCTCAAGTAAGTAATGAGCATATTTTTATATTTTTTATGTTTAATAAAAAGGCCATATAAACGGTTTGACTTCTAACAGTTAGTACACAGATCTTATATTTGACATAATTTAGGTCGAGTGTATAATTTGGGAAACAAGATCAGCACAAAAGCACCATGAAAGAGAAAAGACGATAACTGAAAGCATTCCAAACACCAGCACAGAGAGACTGAGCGTCGTATAGTTCATGGTCATCCAGAAAGACATCTGAGAAACGGCACCATATTGGAAGCTGTTCACGTGGCAGAGACACGGCTTAGTGAATACTGCCTCGGTTTCCCATGAACCTCCCTATGTGCTGCAGGTAATGCAAAGGGTCCAGGACGGATGATGCTGCAGGCAGTGGGCTGCCTTAGAGGATCAAGCACCACGCTCGGGGGATTCACTGCTCGTGTAATGAGAAGATGCAGACCTGCTCCTTGCCTGGGGGAGGCTGGCCTCTCATCTCTCAGGACTGCTGTTTCTCTAGCACACCCTGAGAATGGCCTGGATAAAATGCAGCTAGAGCCTTCACTCTTAGCCTATCTAGAAAGAGCACACAAGCACTCAGGGTCCATGTGGATTGCATCTCCCCACATATCTTGAGGCTATTTCAGTGGGTAAGGGAACCAAATAAAAACACTATTTAGGGGAGGATGCAGAGAAATTGGAACCCTTGTGGAAATGCAAAATGGTGCAGCCACTATAAAAAACAATATGAAGGTTCGTCAAAAAAAGTAAAAATAGAATTAGCATAATAAGCTCCAGCAATTCCTCTGCCGGGTATATGTCCAAAACAACTGAAATCTGGATCTTGAAGCGATATTTGTATACCCATGTTTATCACAGCATTATTCACAATAGCCAACAGGTGCAAACAACCCAATTGCCCGTAGATGGATGAATAGATCTCTTAGTCCATTCAAGTTGATATAACAAAATACCACAGACTGGGTGGTTTACAAACAATAGAAATTTATCGCTCACAGTTCTAGAGGCTGACAGTCTGAGGTCAGGGTGCCAGTAAGTTTGGGTGAGGGCCCTCTTCTGGGTCTCAGACTTTTTTTTTTTTTTAGATTTAATTTAATTAATTTATTTATTTATGGCTGTGTTGGGTCTTCGTTTCTGTGCGAGGGCTTTCTCTAGTTGCGGCAATTGGGGCCACTCTTCATTACGGTGCGCGGGCCTCTCACTATCGCGGCCTCTCTTGTTGCGGAGCACAGGCTCCAGACGCGCAGGCTCAGCAATTGTGGCTCACGGGCCTAGTCGCTCCGCGGCATGTGGGATCTTCCCAGACCAGGGCTCGAACCCGTGTCTCCTGCATTGGCAGGCAGACTCTCATCCACTGCGCCACCAGGGAAGCCCTGGGTCTCAGACTTTTGTTGCATTCTCTCATGTTGGAATCAGGTAGGGATCTCTCTGGAGCCTCTTTATGAGTCACTAAGCCCTTTCTTAGTGGAAGACTTAGTCACTTCCCAAAACCCCCTACCTACTAATACTATCACCTTAAGGGGTTAGGATTTCAACGTATGCATTCTGGTGGGATACAAACATTCAGACCATAGCAACTGATAAACAAAATCTGGGATATACATACAATAGAATATTATGCAGCCCTAAAAAGAAGGAAATTCTGTCATGCGCTATAATATGGATACTCAAGGACATTATGCTACTTGAAATAAACCATCACGAAAGGACAAATACTGTATGATTTCACTAATATGAAGTATCTAAGGTAGTCAAAATCATTGAAACAGATAGTAGAGAGATGCTTGCCAAGGGCTGAGGGGATGGGGAGGGAAATTTGTGTTTAGTGGGTTTAAGTTTGCTTTACAAGATGAGAAAGATCTAGAGATCTATTCCACAACAATGTGAATATACTTAACACCACTGAACCGTACACTTAAAAATGGTAAGGATGGTAAATTTAATGTTATGTTTTTTTACCACAATTAAAAAACTATTTTGTATTTCCTTTGCTTTTTTTCCTCTAATCCTTTCAAAACCTGATATTGAATTGAACAGCAATATACGCATGTAGTTTAAAAATACCATTCATCGCGTACTCATGGCATATCTTTACCCAGAATGAGAAATGCTATTAATAATTTATCTTGTATGCTTCCAGAAATAGTCTAATTATATGTACATGCACATATACGTATATGTTCATCTTGGAAATTTCTAATGGAAGCACAATAAATACATCCCTTTTCCTAGCTGTAAAAAAAAAATGTTTCTTAAATCTCATTATGAATAAATGTATTTGATAATCTTGTACACATGAAACTTATATAATGTTTTAAACCAACGTTACCTCAAATAAATAAACAGATCAATTAATTAAATAACCTCATTGTTTTCAAAGGAATGAAATCCATATAATACTATATTATTCCATAAAATGGAGTATCGTAATTTCTTTGTGTTCACCTATTGACAGAAAACTGGATCTTGACTGTAAACAATGCACTTAGTTTTCTTACAGGCACTTTCTGTGCACCTCTGAGTGTTCCTGTGGGACTAACTCCTAGAAGTGGAATTGTTACTTGGTGTAGACGATATATTGACAGGACTTAAAAGCATTACTCCTTTTGGGCTGTCATCTTCAGCGCTCTAAATAGCGGGTGCTTTTGAACACTTAAGTTTATAGAAATTGTCCTCCAAGGACGTGCATAATGCTGTGATGAACATGGGTGTACAAACATCTCTTCAAGACCCCGCTTTGGGTATATGCTTTGGGCATATCCCCATCTTATGCCATTTTATGCTCCTACCAGCACTGTCTGAGAGTGCTTGCTTCCCACGCCCTGAGGAAGAGGATCCCCATCCTGTATCATCACTTTATTCACCTCCAACATGAATCCTCTGTACTGTGCTAAGGTGGTTTGAGTGTGGGCCCTGCAGCCAGACAGCTAGGGTTCAAATCCTTGTTACATCACTAACTAGTTCTGTGATTTGAGGATAGTGAACTTGAACTTTTCATGCCTCAGTGTCCTTTTCTGTAAACTGGGCATAAGAGGGCTGTTGTGAGGATGTGTTTAATAAATATGTATAAAGCGCATGAAGCAGTGTCAGGCACTCACTAAGTACTCAGTATAACACTTCTTATTGGTTTAATAGTTTTCTTTAAATTGATTCTCTTTTTAACCTTAGTTTTATGCTAAATGCTATGTAATAATATCATAGATCAGATGTATACTATCTATATCTTATTCTGAAAGACATCAAATTACATGCATACATTTAAAATGAAAAGAAAGTTTTTCTAGGACACAGTTTGAAAAGGACTGTCCTAAGCAAGAGTATTAGCAAAGGTTTTGTGGAGTTCAAGTGGGAGAGGTTACATTGTGTCACACTGATGTTGTAATTTTCATTTCTTCATACTGAATCCATACATCATACCTTAAATAGATACAAAGTGGACTAGACCAGGGGTAAGCAACCTAAACCCAGAACCAGCTGGCTGTGTGGCTTTTTAAATAAAGTTTTATTGGAACACTGCCACACTCGTTCATTTACATATTGCTTCTGGCTACTTTCACACAACAGCAGAGTTGAGCAGTCACAACAGAGACTGCATGGTCTACAAAACCAAAAATATTTATTATCTGTCCCTTTATAGAGAAAGTTGGCTGGCACCTGGTCTAAACCAATATTTCTCTCTGTCTGAGACCCTTAAACATGCTTGAACAGCATCCAGCTTCTCAACTGCTGCCCTAGTCTTAGCCACTCTGAAAGTTTGAGGTTTGCTGATCAGAAATTCTCAACATCTCAGAGTTTTGAGACTGTGATATTAATATTAAAAAAAGTACTCAAAGCCTGTCTTCCTGTTTTGCAAAATTTTAAAATTTCATCATTGCTTTTGTCTATACAAATATATAAAATGTGGTCTGCATCAAAGGCAGAAAATTGTTCTAACTGTTAAGTGGCATAGGACTGCAGAGTGCAGAAACCATAGGAGTTATCAAGGGCTGTGAATACAGCAGTGCTCTAAACACTCCACCTCTGCTGTGGGCCATTTTCGCAAGATCCCAATTAGTGTGGTACCAAACCACTTGAGTCTTTTATGTCAAAACAACAGACCCAGGAAATCACCCATGAATAGCCTGAAGTACATACCATATCTGTGCCTTCTGTACATTTACATTATGTGTGCAAATTGTAGAATTTGTAGACTTTGACTGTCGTTCCCTATGAGACCCACTATTAGTACAACATCCTATGAAGCTAAGCTGCCAGAACGGCAGTCACGAGGAAGAATTTCCATGAAACCCTGGTGAGATGCTCCCTGGGCTGTCCTGCCTTCCACCTTCCCAAAACTTGGTTCTGCAGCACTTCCTTTCAATGAGTCTGCTGCCGGAGCACCTTTTTTGGTAAAAATTCACTTTTTCCATCATTTACTTCTCTTGATCAAAAACAATACTTTTGCCATCTCCCAAATGAATAAAAAAGTTTACTTATAAAGCTATTTCCCCCACAACTCTGCCATACTCTGTTCATATTACTGTTTAAGATTTACCTTTTTCATAAAATATATCCTAATTTCCATATATCTCTAATAACACCACTTCTGGAACTACTTCATTCCAGGAAAAGTAAAACTGTAATTTGTAAGATGTCTCAAGAGTTGCTATTTATCCTGCTGCATATTTAAAATTCTACTCACCACCACACCCCTCCCTCCCAACCTGATAACACCTGGCAATTCAAATGAGCAAAATCGTTACTTTTGCAAAGCAATAAAGTAGGTACAAAGGATATCGGGATAAACAAGCTGTAGTCCCTGATGCCAGAATTGATGTGAAATAAGCACGAGGTGAATAAATATGGCAAAAGAAAAGTAATACTTGAGAAATAAAAATGAAAAATCCTAGGAGTAGAAAAAGAAGGGCGTGTCTACACAATTTTAGTACAGAGTAGAAGGGATTTGAGTGAAGGTTTTCAAGTTGGGAAGGAGTGTAATCGACAAATGGAAGGAAGGACGCTCCACACCCACCGAATGCAGCTGGCCCTGGCAAGAGGCAGTTGTTACTGGATCCTGGCTTTCCAGGGACCCATCAGCTACTTTGTGGTAGCAGCTCAGGTGTCTCATTCACTTCTCTGCCTCAACCTTTTCAGCTGCTCTGAGAGTTTTCGACAGACCAAATCCAGCTTTTATCTCTATTGTCACTGAGACCTGCAATGAAGGGCAAATGGAACCACCTCTCTCTCAGGTTCAGTAGGGCATCGTCCTTGTACAACTTTGTGGGGAAGAAGTGTTAAGCCTCTTGTTACACTTAGGCTTGGCACCGAAAGGCTCCCATCACACAAGCAGCATCACACAGTTGGCTAAGTTTTAACTTAACTAACCATCTGGGTTGAGGTCTGTTTGAGAACAGCAACTTTTCCTTAACTCAATCTAACAACTCCTTATTGAGAATCTGTTATAGGCCTGGCCCTCTGAGGAGATTAATCCCTGACCTAATGGCTCTCAGAGCCCAGAAGGGGGAGACATGTACAGAAAATTCAACTGTGGTCCACAATGGTAAGTGCAATCAACAAGACTGTCCATGGTACAAAGTCGCTGCCTCGGGGATCAATGCGCTTGACGTAATGAGGTGAATGGTTAGGAAGGAGAGGGCCGTGTCCCTGACAAGGCCAAGTACATGGAAGACATCGATACACAATCATTGAAATGCTGCTCCTATTCTGCCCAAAACCACCCAGTCTCAGAGCCAAACTTGAAATCGGCAAGCCTGGAGCTGGCACAAGCCTCAGACAGCCAAGGCACACTCTGCAGACCCTTCTTTGCAACCTCCTACCTGATGTGGGGCTTGGCTCTGTTGAGTCATCAACTCATTAGCAATAAATGTATTAACCTAGACCTGAAATAAACCAACATATATTTAAATGACTGAATTAGCAGGAATCTCTGTCAAGAGAATTTCCGCTCCTTCTACCAATAGAGCTTCACACTTAGCAGAGTGTCTGCTTCCTTACATACAAACCCTCCTTATCTCTGAGTCCAGTTTTTCTTATTATGATTTGACACTGTTCTTATCCCTCTTTATTCTGAAACTACACAGTCATATGATCTTTCTATTTATACCAAGTAAACGTCATTCTTTTAAACCTGAATCCAATATTCTTTATTAATTTGATTATGCAATATTTCAAACATCCCCCCAAAACAGATATGCATGTACTGATAATCTAGATTTATTTTAACAAGGTAAATATTTTGCCATATGTGCATCAGCTCTTTCTCTTAAATAAATGAAGTGGTGCAGGTATAACAAACAGTCCCCTTCCCAACCCCCATGCTTCCAGTATTTCCGTGTCTTTTTTCTGCCCTGCAAATTTGGGGTCACCTTTGTTGCTCTCTTAGAGCACTGTGAGATTGTTGTGAATCTTTCAATACAATATTAATTAGCCTTATTAATTAGTCTACTTGGTGTTCTAGGTTGGAAATGATCTAGAGAAGAACAAAGGTTCAAACGATTTGCTATGTCTATTTTATATTCATTTAAGGACCTACTGCAACCTATTTTTTCAAGGCGAAAGAAATCTATTAAATAGAATTATTTATACTAGAACTTATGTTTATTTCAAGTAATTTCTTTTCTTATTTTTCTCAAATATATTTTGCCAGTCCTTTCCTAGAAGAATGCCTTTTTCACACAAAGGGCCTGCATAGGAAGAAAAATGCACTTAAATTCTAAGTTTAATTCAATGCATTTTGAATAACAATTTCCATCTTAAATTCATAAAGGATACAACTTCTGAATTAGAGTTCTGATGAGTTTTTAATATGAAGAATAAACTCCTAATGAATGCAGAGTATAGCGATTCAGGAAATATTATAGTTCTCAAAGATAGGACTAACTTTAACCACTTGATTGTTATTCACTAATAACAATGAGAAAATACCTGGGCTCCGCCCCCCTAGGTTGGTGACCATCAGGGAGAAAGAGGGTGTCTTGCAGTCAGAGGGCACTGGAGCAAGCTTCCTGAGGCCCTGTTACAGAGAGCATCACCTGTTCAGGCTAACACGTGTGTGGGATAAGCTGCATCCTACAGCAGGCGGCACAGTCTCCTCTGATCCAGGCAGCTAGAGGATAGTTAAGGGGCAAAACAATTTCCCCCACAGATGGGACTTGGTTCATCCCAGTCAGTGCTTCTCACAATCTAGCTTGTACTGGAATCCCCTGCTCATCTTGTTAAAATGCAGATTCTATTCACTAGGTTGGGGTGGGGGCTGAGATTCCATATTTGTATCAAGATCCCGGGTGATGCTGCTGGTCCGTTGGTTACATGTTGAGTAGCAGGACTCATAGCAATCTAGGTCCTTTAATTCATAGAGAAAAAGGGAAGGCGAGGAGTAGAAAGATAAGATGTATACGAAGAGGAAAGCAGAGAAATAGAAAAGAAAGCAAAAGGTCATGGAGAGAGAGTGAAAGAGAGAGAGAGAGAGACAAAGAACAGGAAATTTGATAATATGGCCCTCCCAGCATCCCTCCCTTCTAAGTGCCCCCATTAGGGTGGACATCAAGTCTTTACATGGCCCCACCCCCCAATCCAGGGGCTTCGGTGCTAAGTGTAGGGTGGCCTGGGAGCCGTCCTGATCAGATCAGCTCTTCACAGGTGGTGAGATCTGAGACTCCCCTCAGCCAGAGCCAAGTAAGTCCGAGCATTTCCTCAGATTTTTGAACCAATATAGGAAAATGAATGCCAGAAGCTAATCCACAGAAGGCATAGGACAGGGCTGCCTCTTAGTTACAGCCATTCCAGAGACCCAGCTAAATCCTCCCCTTCTCCGTGTGGTCGGATTCCCAAATTACCTAGACTGATTCAATTTGATTTTCTAGAATTTGTAACAATACAGATAGAAGACGGATATAGGGGAAAATGGAGAGAGAAGAGAGAAATAAGGAGAAAAGTATTTAATGAAAGGTGAAAAAATAGATAAGGAAAGAATAGAAGGATAGAGGAGAAGAGGCAGAAATAGTAAGGAGATGAGAATGAAGACAAAGTATTGATAAAAGAGAAGAAAAAACACCCAGGAATTGCAGGAGGAAAGGTCCCCATGGCCAATAGGGACCCAGTGGTCCCTGGGCCAGATAAGCCTCAACAGAGGACACCATTGCAGTGGACACCATTAGGCACGGTCTCCCGAGAGGAGAGGTGGGTATTGGCCTGGCTCTCATTGAGTCAGCCCATTGTTCCCAAACAACTGGAACGGGGAGGGAGAAGAGACAGAGTCAGGGCAGGCAGGTGGTCTGGGAAGGACAAGGCTTGCTATAGGGTCCCAAGAAGACCAGATAGGTGCCCAGGAGGGTGGTGATGGAGCTGCCCCAACACCCCTCTAGAATACTGCCAGCGCTCTAGGCTGCCCACTCACGGACCTCTCCTGCCCACCAGGGATGCTCACAGACCCAGACTCAGAGCAGGACAGTGGTTGGCGCCCACACCTCTCCCCAGCCCGGTCCAGAGGCCCCCAGGGAGCTCAGAGCTCACATTAGCTTGCAGGTAAGAATCCTGGTTCGCAAGGGCTGCCCCACAAAATTCTTGTAATGAATCTAAGAGTCACAGTAGATTGATGTAAGTGTTGGCTGACATATTCTCAGGGAAACAGTAGAAAATAAACATTAGTGAGCTCTGTCAGTGATCACTGATCTGCTGCACTGCTCACTGCAATGCTGTTCTATGATCCTCAGCGTCCTAAGACTGGCCACTTCCTGATTTAGTTGGGCTGAAGTTGCAAACTCATCTTCTAAGTCCTATGGACGTTTAGCACCAAGCTTGGTCAAGCCACCTGGTTTACTAAATGACCGATATAAACCATGATTGTTCACATCGTATAGGAAATGCACCCCTTCTAAACTTGTTCAAACAGTGATACTTCTTCCACTACATTTCAAGTGAGGACATTTACTCTGCACATCAAAAGAGTTTGTATGTCCTGAGATGTAGTGCATCCCTTGGTGAGAGATGGTGATGCCTTTTCTGTCATGTAAGACACATGCCTATATTTCCATTTAAATAAAACCCTTTTGGAATGTATTTCACAGATCTGAGTATTTGTTTAATTTTTTGGGTTATTTTCACATAGAAATCCAGTTCAGCCATGGAAGCAGTCACTCATTAAGAAAAAATATTAAAGTGGAACATATCACCAGTGAAGAACATAATTTCTTTTTTTAAGAAAGTCAATTTGGATAACTAACCGTCAGTAACTGGACCTGCAGTCCTCAAATCCCTTAGTAAAAGACTTTGTGGCCAGCCATGTCTCAATTTTATAATTTTGAGAATTTAGAGAGGTATACATTGCATTTCACATATTAATTAATATTCCATGGCAAACATGTGGCAAAGCATATGGACAACTTGCCCAAAGTAACATAAGTAAAGATCTTCTGTCTTATTATCATCTCATGTCCATTTTCAGTAAGGAGTTAGGATTGACCTTTTTCTGAGAGTTTTCGGAATTTGGAAAGAGTTAACATGTATTAGCGGACAGAGTTAGCACAGACAGCAGATAGACCCAGAAGAACAAGAAAATTCACTTAAAATAATTGTGACAGGGAGAACATCCACAAAACTTTTAAGGCCAGAGAAGGAGTGCTTGATTTGGACTTTCTTATAAAAGTAGAAGGAGGCTTCCTGAGAAGGAAGCCAATACACAGTCTTTCTTGCTGGGGGTCAAGGTTACATCAGCGAGACCACAAGCTGGGGACACTGCTGTGGGTGAGAGCTACACTAGTGATGGCGGGGCAGCAGCCTCTCAGGGGGGACACCTGTGACACACCAACTGCGAGCAGGTGCTCAGATACCCCTGCAACATGACTTCATATGACTCTGGAAAACATCTTCAGATCCAATGAGAAATGTGTTTGCTAGGAAAGGATACCAAATGCAGAAAGAAAAAAAACATCAGAGATGTATAAATACAGTGGGGTGGGCAGAAAGGCCTCAAAGATGTCCAGGCCCTAAAGAAAGGAACTGTGAATATGTTACTTTGCATGGCAAAAGGGACTCTGCAGATGGGATTATGGTTAGGAAGACTGTCCTGGATTACCCAAGTCGATCCAGTCTAACCACATGAGCCCTTAAAGTAGAGGACTTTCTCCAGCTAGAAGAAGAGGAAATCGGAGAGGTGCAGCAGAAGGAGAACAAGAACAAAGAGCGATTTAAAGATGAAAGGGACTTGACCCCCTGCTGCAAGAACAGGCCACACAGAAAGCATAAGGGATGTGGGAAACCTCTAGGAGCAAAGACCAGCCCCCAGCTGGCAACCTACAGGAGATCAGTGTCTCAGTCCTACACCCACAGGGAAGTGAGTGAGTGTGTATGCAGAAGCATCAGGAGCGCAGTCCTGACTGCTGCCCTCTGAAAGGCCTGCTTGCAAGGCTGGCCCATTCCCAAGACTCTAATGATAAAGGTGGCTTAGTGTGCCTAATGTTTGTTCAAACACTGTGGTTCATACTCAATACCTGCCTTCCTTCTGGGAGTCTGGGATTTTGTTACATGCAAGGCAGAGGGTGCCTACATGACCAGCCCCCAGTACATGAGTTCACCTGGTTGGTAATATTCCATGTGGGTTTCTATAACTCACTGCTGGGGGATTAACTTCCCTGGGAGAGGACTGTAGAAACCTGGGCCTGATTTCCTCTGGGCTTCACCCCAAGCACCCTCTTCCTTTGCTCATTTTGCTCTGTGTCCTTTCACTGTGCTAAATCATAGCTGTATGACTACACACTGGTCCTGTGAATCCTCCCAGCAAATCATGGAACCTGGGGAAGGTTCTGGGAATCTCCAGACACCTTGAAGGACAAGTCTTCCCCAGAGCCTCCAGGAAAAATGCCTTAAGCAGAGAACCCAGCCAGGTCTACTGTACTTTAGACCTACAGAACTATGACATAATAACTCTGTCTTGTATTAAGTCACTAAATCCATGAAAATGTGTTAAAGCAGTGATAGGAAATTAAGTAAATGGCACCATGAATAAACATATTACTTTCACTAATGAAGAGTATAATATCTCAAGGACATTTTTTAAAATCTTAAATTCATTCTCAAGTTAACATCAGCAATTCATATCTAAAACAACCACGTGAAGAAGGGGTAGAACCTCTGGTAAGGTGTATGGTTGATTTTTAAGAGCAGCTGACATTTTGCGAGAGGTCTGGAAAGCAGCCAAACCAGCCCAATCTTTTTAAAGAAACTGTGAGTATAATGTCAGAATCATCAACTAGTGTGATTTACTGCTGTCAGTGCCAGTTGTGTATAGTCGGGCCCAGATTAGGAGATGAATTCACTTAACCCACGGTGGTGCGCGCAGGAGATGTGAGGATCTTCCACTCATTCTTTTTAATTCAGCAAACATTTACCAACGTGCTCGGCCCCAGGCACCATGAAGTGCTGGGGACACAGGGAGGGAGGCAAGCTCAGCAGGAGTGTAAGGCAGGCCACTTTACCCATGTTTATTGTGTGATAGGATGGATAGGATTGAGGGGTCCACTTCTGTCCTCACCTGCATGATCTAGGGTTAATAATGCCACTATATTCTTGACCCTACCTCCCCAACGGTGCCTGACCTTTAAAGAAATCAGCAGAGGGTGATGCTTACATATGATTCCTCTCCAACCTGCTTCACTAAAAACAAGAATTGTTAGAGTTGCTCAATCAAATGGGATTGGAGCGGGGCGAAAATATGAACCTTAATTAATACAATGAAGAATAAGTAGGCATTAACTATTAGTTAACTAATTTTGAAAAATAACATTTAATTTTGAACAAAAGTTCTCTATGTAAGTAGATGTTTCATTAAGCTTTAACTTACTTAAGCAATATTGACCTTAACCCTGCTTTGGACTTGGTGTTCTTAGAATAAGCACAACATTAATATCTGCTTCGGATCATACACATGGCAATTACTTGTTTGGAAACCTTAGGTCAGCCAGCCCTAAAAACACTCACATAGCCCTTCCCACTTTGTTCTTTTATCTAGTATTAGACAACTAACTAGTTTTTCTTGATTCAATTTGCATCAACATTTATTGACTAACTAATAAAAGCTCCAGGGATAAGAAATTAAGTAGACCACAATCTATTAAGTTATAATAAGTTACAGAGTTCTAAGGAAATTCAAATGAGGGCAGTTTGTTACACAACAAATATTATCATTTTTTTGCCTGTTACTTTTATAGATAAGCTATGTGCTAAGACATAACGGCTTTTTAGCTGACAATTTTCTTCTTACTCTGACAATTAAGAAAAAAAAATTTCTTAAGTTATACAACATTCTTAGCCTAAATTAAATGGAAGATACACTGTGTATTTTTTATTGTGGTAAGATATACATAACAAAAAGTTTAGCATTTTAGCCACTTTTAAGTGTACAGTTCTGGACATTAACATTCACATTGTTGTGCAAACATCACCACCTTCCATCTCAAGAACTTTTTCATCTTCTCAAACTGAAACTTTGTCTCCATTAAAACACCTGCAGTCCATTACTCCCTTCCCCTGGCTCTTGGCAACCATCTAAATTATATTTTTAAGAAGAAGAAAAAAGTAATTTCTTCTCCACCTGATGAATCTTCTTCAGGCCACACCCCATCAGCCAATTGCAATCCTGCTGCAGACCTTTAAAACACTCTACTTTTAGAGCTTCTCATTCAGAGCAGACTGTGATTTAAAGATATGAAATGCTAAATACAGAATAAATTAAATAAATTTTAATATTCAAAAAGTTAAGCAAACAAAATTTAATTCTTCTAAAAGAAGCATGGATATGTAATCAGAAGTAGAAACTATGTCACCGATGTAAAATAGTTATGATTCCAAAGAATCCTAGGGATCTATTGTCCATAAATTACAAGCGGCCACATGATGCCCAAGTTCCCGTTGGAGCAGGAACTCAACATATCCCTCAGCAAGTCCTCCACAGAGAGACTCTCCATTACATCTATTTTTACATGTTCAGGGTCTTTCAGAAATTTCAGTTTATCAGAGGGCACAGAGAAAATGAATTTGCTTTATTTAAAAATGCTGAGGCAATATAAACTATTGTGTTTGTTATCAAACAAAAATAAAATCAGTCGTATGTGACTTATTTATTCCTTAGACTTCACACTATTTAAAGGAATAATGGGAAGACATTTTCAATATTTCCCTACATTATAAAATTGTTTTACTTATTTCATAAATTAGCCATGGACGTTGTATTCTGGAACGTCACATGTGGCTTACATTCAGTGGAAACATTTTCAAGTAACTTAGGAGGCTCTGGTTCTATACTTGATCTGACAGATGGGCAGCAACATGCAGTAACTGGCATAATTCATACTCCGACAGACTGCTTTTCAATAAAGCACATACCCAGATGCTTTCCTCTCGTCGATATTGCTTCCAGTTCCTCCCGCCATCGCTGAACGTCAGGAGGTAGCTGGTCACCCAGTCGGAGCTCCCGTATCCTCCCTGGGTGGCCACAGCTGTGACCTCCATTCTTTCTCCAAGGTCAATCTGCAGCCACTGGTATTTATTTGACACAAGGGGAGACCAGCCACCAGCTCCTTTTTGTGGGAATAAAAAGAAGAAAACTGGTAAAGACAGAGAAATCTTTGAAATCTATATTAACCTGTAAGAATGGGGTCATAAATAAGATTTATGAAAATCATAGTTTCAAATTCTGCATTATATAATGCCTCAGAATTATACAAACACACTCACATACACACACACCAACACAAAATAAAAACACAGGTTAAATATAAATGGATGAAGCCTATATTAATTGTTTTGTTTCTTAGTTCATAACCCCTGACTCTCTGGTATTGGGGTGTCCCGCTAAGTGAAATTACTTAATGTAATAGGTGGACAACTAAACACCATGCCATTACATCAGTGCTTGGAACTAGTGTCGTTCCTGGCTTCAATGCATGACTTGCCCTTTGTTGGACATAAACAAAGGGCAAACTTTCCTTTGTTGGAAAATAACAAACTTTCCTTTGTTGGAAAATAAAGCTAGAAAACCTTAATTGTGGATTCCCAGCATGAGGAAGTACAATGTTGAATGTTGGGATAACAAAGATGGCTATGGCATAGTCCTACACTCATGGTGCTTACAGACTCATAGGAGAAGCAGACATTTCAAAGAACAATTTGAAATGCAATATGGGAGGGGTGGAGGTGAAAGTGATTTCTGTGCAGGGAGGGAGAGTTCTAAAAAGTCAGCAAGGAGGGTGAGCGAGAACCCAGAGGAAGTGAATGGGGAGGAGTTTCTCAGGTATTCAAGACAATAGGCGCAGAGTGGAAATTACTGTGCTTTGTTTTCTCCAGTGCCTGTGAGACACCGAAGAATTAGGGATACCTGTGAATGTATTATTGATATATTTTGTTCTTCTAGTTTAACAGAAACATGAGTTTTGAATTTGGATTTAGATGTCATATTAAATTTTCTGAATTTAAATTATTATGCAATATAAAAATTGGGAAACAGGTTTGAAATGCATTCTGGAACTGATATTTTGCTAATTATCCATGTCTAGAAAACACAGTGTCATGTAAACAGTCCTTAACACAAAAAAACTAGCTTTAAAAAAAATTTTCCCCATTGTCCTGACATCTAATTTGAGGCTCTCATAATAAGGTCTGACACTTTAGACAACATTTATTATCTTTTTTATTAGGGGCTATTATTAACATCCATGTCCTGTTTACAAAAGCTGTTATGACCAAGTACATGTCAGGAGGTGTGTGACATGGTTACAAGACAGCTCAAAGGAAAATGGAAGTGGAGCGCTTACATCAGGGTGTGGAGGTGAAACTAGCAAGTGGGCACATCTGTTGCTTCACTATGTCCTCTGCTAATGGCACTACGTGTATAACCCTTAGCAAAATTTAAAGCTCACAAATTCTTTAAAACTCAAATTCTTTCTAAGATTTCCTCATTTCCTGCAATCTTTATTCCAAAATTCCAAAATTTCCTCTCAACCACAAGCACAATGTCTTTTCCTTTGATCCACATCTTAAGCATGCCACAACTCTGGCTGTTCTGTAATGCATTATTAAACTTTTTATTTTGAAATAATTTCAGATTTACAAACGAGTTGCAAAGATGGGATAGGGAGTTCCTGTCTACTTTTTACTCAGTGTGTCCTAATGTTAATATCTGACATCACCATGGTATTTTGATCAAAACTAAGCTATTAACACTGGTAAAATGGTAACAAAACGACAAACTTTCTTTTGATGTCTCCAGTTTTTCCACTAACTAACTCCCTTTTTCTGTTCCAGAACCCCACATTGCATTTAGTCACCTTGTCTCCTTAGTGTCTTCCAACCTGTGATAGTTTTCAGTCTTTCTTTGTCTTTAATAACAAGATTGATCACCACCCAACACCTCCCTGCTACTTCTACTGATTTGTGCAAAGGTCCCATCTAATGTTTGATGAATGATAAGTCCTTCTGGGTTCTAGCTGAGGGTTAACTAACAGTCCCAAGTAACATTACTCTGCAACTGCCTGTAATTTTATAATAATTGCCAAAAGAAGTCAGAAATTAGGTGTTGGCATTTAGCTGATCATTTTAACTTAAAGGTTCTACATTTGAAGTTTTATATGAATCAGTTTCAATCTCTGCGAAACTGCTAAATGTCCTGTATTCTTAGTATCAAGGTTGTAAAGAATGTACTGAAGATACTTCTTCTTTTTGCATTTCACAATCTTGCTCTGTCATCTTTAATCTCTCTTGAAGCGGGAAGTACCATCAACACGGGCACCACATGTACAGAAACGCAACAGAGTAAAAAGCGTCAGCATGCTTCCAGCATCTGCCCTGGGACCAGCCTCTCCCACAGATGCAGCCACGTCTCTGTCAACCACTCTTCACCATCTGCAGGTAATCAACCTTGAACATTTCATATTCCTTACCTGTGGTGAGAAGGTGCTACTGGTATGCAAATTAAGCTATCTGATTAAGTAGGTACTCTGATAAAGTAATGAAACTGCAGAATTCCCTGTGCTGCAAAGCAATTCATTTCAGCTGGGTAACACAGCCACGGCGTAATCCCCAGACCCCTGTAGGGTGATGATGTTGAATTACTGTGCATTCGCCCATGCACGCAGTCCACCGGGGTAGATGCCCTTTTTTCTAATGACTGGAAAAAGTGGGAAATGCACAAATGTAACCTGAGGACTGTTAGGGAGCCCCGAACAGTTTTACTGACGGGTAAGGGAGATCACTGCTCTGTAATGGAAAACAAAACAAAATACACTGAAACAACATTAAAGTGGGTACGCTTGAGCACAGCCGCCCCACCAGCTCTTAGCTGCAGAGCAGTGGTTCTGAAACTGATCAGCCTGCATTATTCAATGTTGCAAATCTTCAGTAAATTCCCCCTGGGAACCAACACCCCCTGAAACACAGCCCAGGGATTTGCAATTACTGTTTTGGAGTCACCAGTGCTGAACCCACAAGAAAGGCACTTGCCCTCCCACCCAGCTCTTCCCCTGACCACACCACAGACTGTCTTTTTCCATTGTCACCGTCCTGTCTCCTGCCTCAGCCCCTTAGTTGAATGAAGTGTCACAATTCATACAAAGGAAAACATGTCCAGAGGGTCTGACTTGCACAGAACAAGGTTCCACAGCTTAGGACACTGAACACAAAACATCCCTCCCAGCAAAGTGTGATAGGTATGCTTTAGGGCTGCAATGAGAATTCAACAAGAAGCTGTGTTAGAGCATCTAGCACAATACTTTCTCTCCCATACACGATCGCAAGACGGGAGACAGTCATGGTGAAAGAGGGGTGACATCCAGAGTGTGGGGCATTGCAGTCTTTTCATTACTGAATGGCCCGTTACCTGCCACTTTATACTAGATAAAGGAGAGAAAATGAGGAAAGCCAAAACTTGTCACAAGCATGTGATGTGTTCAGGACCCTTCCAGATGCTCTAAGTGCTACCTCACAACTCCTCCATGCACCCGGCAAGTGGGACGGGTGTTACAGACTCTGCTTTGCAGACAAGCAAAAAACAATCATTTTAGGTTCGGGTGAGGGTATTTTATAAAAGCTTAGCTCCCTTTTCATTCTCTACCCCTTCTAAGAACATATCCCTGTGATTTGTCAGTTATTCAGTATTGTTTGCTTATCAATACCAGACTGTCTTTTATATTGATACACTGGCAGGTATATTGGAAGGTTTCTGTCTCTAGTTATGCCTGTGTGATTGTTTCCCCCACCTTTCGTTGGCTCAGACACAGGCAGTGACTTGTGTCTTTGGGGAGAGGAAAGGCTGAACAGGAAACTCTCAGCGAGGGCCTTAATTATTCTGGTCACTGATCAAGATGAAAATGACCCCTGCCCCTGGTGGCCACGGGGCATGCACTGTCATAATGAGTGTCAGCTTTGTGTAGAGGGGGAAATTACCCAGAGGTGGAAATTACCCAGAGGTGAAAAGGAGAATAGCTCATGCCTTCTTCAAGTTGGAACAAGGTCCAGAGCAGAAAGATACCCAAGGGAGCAAAGTCAAGTGGGATAATCTGAAGTGAACAGACTAACCTATCTCCAGGGCATCTAAATGTCCAGCAAGTAAATGACTAAATTGAAATTGTAACCAAGGGAAGTTTCCCTCCAAGATCTTCATTACATTGTCTCAAATGGGAGCTCATCAAGCTCTGTGTATTTCTTTCCTCACTTAAATGCATCTTAATTCACAGAAAACTCATTCCAGATTCCAGGCGGGGCTGGCTGAGTGGGGAGAGGGTGAGATAAGCAGGAGTAACAGATGTTCCCAGGAAAAAGGGGCCATAGGGCGGCAGGCCCTGGGGATGCTCCCTGACCATCCCACTCAGAGATCTCTGGGATTTATATATTGGTGTTTTTGTCACAACCCTGCCTACATTGCTGAGGGAAATTTAAGCATTTGCTCCAGCTCTGATTTCTTAAGGAGCAATTCCAACTATCTACATATACCATTTCTGGCTATCAGGATGTAAAAAATGCAGAAATCCTCCCTCTGGACCTGTCTAGGTAACCTCTGATTCCCTTTCTGCTGTGCTTCCTGCAGTCTGCTAGCAGCCTGAGCAGGAGACAACAGGTAGCTTTCCAAAAAGTGCATCCATAATGAAAAAATCACAGAGCTGCCTAATTGTAAAACAGATTCCTGTACTAAATGCAGACATACCCTATAATGGTTTTGTAAACAGACAATTTAAAATTAAAAAAAAAAATAAGTGTATACTTGTTAATTTGTGATTCAAATTAAATGCCAGTGATATTAAAGAAAAAAAGTACAGTGTGACTGTTCACACGTGACTCCCTTAAGTTCTGTGTGCAGTGTCCCGAGGGACAACTTTCAATGCCCTTGGCAATTAACATTCATCGCTGCAGCTCTTTCTGCATAAAATAAACAAAAATCCATTGCTACTGTGTGTTTTGTTTTGCTTCTCTCATAGACACACCTGACCAAGTTTTAAAGAAACACACAGTAGCGAGGCATTCAGATCTGAGTTGATCTCAGGCTTTGCAGTTCTTATGTGTTTGAAGTTCTGTATTGACAAGACTATAAGATGATTTTGCTAATTTCTCACCTTAGAAGTAAAATACGAATTGCCCAGCAAGCCTATAAACCATCCGAACATGTACTAAGTACCTCATTCATGACTGAATAAAATGTATGACCAAGTTTATTTGTGCATCTCCCGTGAAATCTTCATGTTTATGAGCGATGCAGCTCTGAGATCTGGTCTAATTCTATAAAAGCATCATTGTGCATCTTTCAGAGGCCCCCTGAGTTATTCAGAACAGATATGATTCCAGATCATTCTTGAGGCCACTCAGAATAGCTGCATCTCCCTCTGATATGTAGAGAACAGTGGGGAATCCAGGATGCCCAGAAAGGCAGGAGGCCAGGCGTTCTGCTCCAAGGCCCCCACCACTTCCCAGGGACACACCGTTACTCTTCTTAAGGCAATAGCTCCTTTTTCTTTTTAATTAAATTCAGTGTAGGATCATGTCAGGAAATGCAAGGGTGACATGCTTAGAAATAAAACCATGAGTACTAAATTATCCATCCATACTTGACTGCTCAGTTAGCCAGAAGCCTTTGGAAAAAAAGTCCATTGATGGTAAAACTTACATTTTCTTTAGTGATGTTATGTAGCTGAATTCATTACAATTTGTAAGGACACTGTGGAAGCCTTGGATAAAAAGAGATATGTACAGACGAGCTGCTATACAAAATAGAGTGGTAAAATAAGAATGCAAAAAGATGAGGTCTGAGCATCACAAAATGTAAATACTACTGACAAAGGTGCATTTTTTCGGGGATAGGCATTCATCCCCAGCAAAGTATGGCATTATTTTGTGTCGGAGAAAAGCCTGATCCACTGGATTTCCTTGGAGGAAACATGGCAACAAGGGAAGAGTCTACTGCAAGGATCACAGGACAGAGAGAACAGGGAACCCCTGAAATACCATCTTCCAGTCAGCCCCTAGTCCAGAAGCTCCTCATTAATGTTCAGAGCAAAGGTGGGAGTAGCTGACCACAGGGTCCACTGAGATATTCCATTAGCCTTTGTCACTGGCTGTGGTCTTCCTGGACCAGTCTCTGTGCCACAAGTTAAACCAGAAGTTCAAGACTCCTGTGTGCTTTGATCATTAGTGATCCCAGATGCCTCATGAAAGGTTGCTAATTGAACCTCACCCCTTTGGCAGGATTGAAGGTCACCTCACTTGGTATGTCTTTCATCAGTGACTCCAAACAAAAAAAAGGGAATATCCCTACAAGAGGTAATGCAATTGCATTGGATGAGTAAAGCAATATGTGATGGGACAAAATATATCTCCATAGGGATGCCAATAATATTTATTAAAAGTGGAGTAAACAAAGACATCATGGTGTATGTCAAGGATACATACTGTTAAATAAATAACTTTCATGAACATTTCTGTATATTATACATGATACAAAAGTGAATTATTTTGGAAAAGAACAGAGTAGAATTTGCTAGACAACTAGTTTTGAATTTGGATAGTGCTTAGAAGGGCTTCCACATACCTTTTGGGAAGTTGCCAAGTACGTCATAGGCAGTACTTACTCTTGGAAAAATACTATGGCAAAATTGTGGCCACCATAAGATACTTACTGGGCAGATTATAAACACAGACATAATTTTGCAAGGATAAACTGTTGTGTTTTTCATTCCTCTCCGGTAAATCCTGTTAGCCAGTGATCATTATCCCATGAAGCCCTAGAGAAGCCAGGGAGGGCAAAGACCAACTAAGAAAATAGGAAACAGGACGTGTGATGTCTCCCTCTTTGGCAGGAACAAGAGATGGGAACCCAGACGATCGTGGGAAAGAGAGGAAATGGAGGAAGGGTAAAAGGTGGTGGGAGGGTGATTCAGGCACCTTACTCAGGAGCGAAGTCCCAGGGGGATCAGAAAAGTGAGAGGAATAAGCAAGCTGTGGAAAGGCTTTGTCTTGGCTTCCATTTGGAATTTTGGGAGATCACCTTGTAGGGGGCTGTGTAGTCATTACTAATGGTTGCCAACTATTTCCCTTCTTCTACCTTCCAAGCACTTGGAGGATTGCGATTTCCACGCCCCCTGGTCGTTTGGTGGGGCTATGTGACCAGCTCTGGCCAACAAGCTCTGAGTGGAAGTGATAGGTTACTTCTGGACTAAACTGCCAGGACAAAACCATTTCATGAACTTTTTCCCCTTGGCATGGTGAACCAGACTGCCCACAGGCCATCAAAAGGGGGCACAGAAGTGAGATGAGAGTCTGACTGGATCTGAACAGAAGGTCAACTTGGTAAAGGCAAATTAAACCTGTAACCAAGGCTGCTCAGGCTGGAAACCAAATGAGACTCATGGTCAGGCTTCAGGGTGGTAAGAAGTGACATCGCAAAGATCCCGGAAGGAACAATGACCTGTTCCCTGGGAACACAGTCTTACCAAGCGGTAAATCCGCCACAGGCTTCAGGAGCAGGTGCCAAGTAACCCTCAGCGTTAAAAGCAGACAAACTCCCTTCAGCAGATAGCAAGGAGCTGAGCCCCAACGTGAGAAGCCCCACCATCCAGCTCCATGAGGGCACCAGCCCTTCTGTAAACCCAAACACTGTCTTGGAAAGAAGCAGGAACAAAGAAATCTGAGCATCCCTGGAAGATGTTCACCCATTCAAAAGAGTCCACTGAATCCAAAAGAGACTGAGGATTGCCTTATTCTGGGGGTAGTGCTATAATTTGGGCTACTTGGTAGAGAGAAATGACAACATTGCCTCCCTGAAGGTTGTTGACAACGCTGAAAAACACGTTTGGTTTGTTCTGGTTTGTCTCATCTAGCATCTTAGGTTCTATGGAGGTAACCTGGAGACTCCAGACCTTGAAAAGGACCATGGGAAAACCTGAGCAGATGAGTTCTGTGTGACAACTGTACGGCAGGCTCTGCACGAACCCTGGGATTTGGGGGCTTCTCCTCTCACATGCTACCATCATGCCGTGATTTAATAAAGTTGCATGGTCACCAAGACAGTGCTCTGTGCTTTAGTACATGGGTGTATTTTACATGAATGCTATTACATTTGGCCTGTCCACTGCACTCAATACCCACAGTTGCATCTGCAGGATCATTTGTTAAGAAAAATCGGAAAAAGAATGTGTCTTGGCCCTAATAGGTCTAAAAACTTTTAGGAAGCACAGATAAACAGAATGAAAAATCTGACATCCAGAGGCAAAAAGTCCCCAGTACATTCATATGCCTTTATAAAAATCTGGTTTGCAAGCCCTTTTATTGCCATCTGAATTGCTCAGACTAGTATTTGGGAATACTGACCAGTTCTACCAGGCACCTAGCCTGTGAATAAAAGATAGAAATACTGGAGAACTACGATTTTATGAAAAAATATGAGGGACAAGTTTATTATTATAAGATTTGCATCAAACATTTTTGATGTATTCAGTAATATTCTGATTTATATCAGGAGTTGATATACGTCTAGATATTTTAAATTATTATTCACTCTTTCCATTTTCTAACATTTCTTTGTAAAAAACAGTGAATTTTACATCACAGCTTATTTGGGATATTGCAGAGTCCAAATAATCAGACGTTCCAGGTTATAAGAAAATATTTAGTGTCTGATGCCCAGGCCTAAGCATTTTCTGCTAATCGAATCATGTGTATTTATTTCCTGCTAAAACCTGGAGTATTAACTTGTACTAGTAAATGTACTTCCTAAAGTGAGAAATAAATATCTTAACGCTGAGAATTGTTGCTAATATGCTCAGCCATCAATTGTATTGGGAGCATTAGACAAAATCTTTCCTGGCTCCACCAACACATAAGTCTGTTGTGAGGAAATATGATCAATGTCTCGGTACGGGAAAGGTGAAGAATTACAAAGAGAAAAGAAAACATCCAGTCAGTTCAGCTTGTCTCCATCTACTTTCTGTTTGCAATACACAATATAGTAATCTGATATGCCATTTTTGATCAAGTTAAATTTAAAGCAGTCTCATTTGCGCTGTCAGTGATGAGTGGCTTGCCGCATTAGAGGGCGTGATTTTCAACATCTGGGCCATGAATGGAGTTGTCCCTCTTTCTGGGGATGATTGTTTATGCAAGCACTTTGGGGGAACAAAAAAGGAGAACAAAATGTGTGTACACTTCCTCCTAATCAATCTCAATCAGCTCTGGCCAGACCACTCATCTCACCACCATGCCTGCGGTGACTAAAGAGGACACGTCACGTGGCTAAAAAGAACATGTTATCCGGAGTTGGAAAGCAGCATCTGAGATGCTAAAGCCAGTTTCATGAAGGGTCACCTACAGTAACAATAATTGTAAAAACAAAAGGTTATTTTCACATGCAAGATCTAGAATGAAAGTCCAGCGTGGTTTACTCTAAGGTAGTTTTTTTACTTTTGGTTTTGGTTTTTTAACTTTTGTTTTGAATAAACTTGGATAAACTGCATAAAGTTCCTTTAGGAGATTTTTGAGAAGAAAAAAATGAAGTCAATATTATAGCATGTTCTTATTTAGAATAATACACAGATTTCAGCAATCTTGATTTTATATGAGAAATATTAGGTCACTTGTAATTCTAGGAAATATCAATTTAATATTGATGGAAACAAATTCAGCTAATATGAATAGTCAAACCCAATTTGACTGTAAAGATGTAAAGCTTCAAGAACTTTACATTTTTATGTAATGGCATCAATTTTCTTGAATAGGTACATGAATACATGTACGTGTCTGTGGTTTACCCCTTAAAAAAAAATCCATCAGTTCTGAAAAATTATACATTCAGGTATTTCCAGTAATTTGTGTTTCTCTGTATAAAAAGGTAAGGTGTATGACCTCAGAGGGGATACTTTGTTAAATGTATTATCTGGAACCCAATCCCAGACTTCAAAATGGGAATGCTAGAGGAACCAGACTAGAAATTTCAAAAGTAAACTCCAGGAGCACTTAGTCCAATGTTGAGTGATGATACTAGCCCATTACTATCTCTACAATAACCAACACTTCCATTAGGGAGCTCACAGAAAACACTGGCAAACAGGTGGTAACATGCTCAGGAATCATGGTTTTCAAAGATGCAAGGTCTGCATCTCTCTGCTTTGGCCCACCTGTCCCTAGAAACGCCTGGATCCCTCCTAACTTCTCTGCTCATTCCTCTTAATATCCTTCATAGACTTCTTTCTTCTATTTATTGCAAAGTCTTTTCTAAGAAATATTTTACTACTTTTCATAAATTAATAGAAAACAAAATAAATACATAAACTGCATAAGTAAAAAATATGTAAAAGAGAACACATGAAATGTGCAATAAGTTCTAGTCAATTAATTAACATTTGTTATGTGTTGAATCAGTGAAGTACTTTAAAATCATAAAATGCCTTAAAGTTTGAATTATTTGGCTTTGGGGGGTTATACAGTGGGTCAGATTTATATATATGCACACACATACAATCAAAAATTATGTATAGACTATTCTCTTACTACCTTTATGTATCAGGTAGATGAATTGATCAGCTGCTATGTATAAAGTTCTTGGTGGAAGCTGTGATATTTGGGACATTTCTAACTCTTAATGAACATTCTAGAAGCGCAATGACTTATGGGCAAAATAAGAAACTAGGGGTGTAAGACAGACCGCCTTCTTTAAAACTTCCAAATACCACAACACAGACCAAGGAAATTTTAACCATACAATCAGGGAGTCTAACATGATTTTCCTCACTAGATCATACACAAAATATTCCAAAAAAGCTAAAACTACTATATATGAAGAATCATCGCCCTCATTATATTCATCCACATTTCATACTATCCACATTTTACATCATAATCATCTAAACTAAAGTGAACTAATATGTTCTCCAGCATTTACCAAGGCAAAGGAAATGTCAATAAAGACTCTGGGATGCTGGCTTTAACAGAAAACACATATAGATAATCCTTCAGAAGGAATATTGATAAATTGTGCTGTCTAAAGCATGCTTTAGAAATGGGTCTGAAATCAGGTGGTAATATCTAGGGATATTTAGTGAAATGTACACTATATGCAATCAGAGTAGCAACAACCATGAAAAAAAAAACCCTCATCAGTTGATTGCCACTCTTAAAATAATTAATTTAAATTTGCAAAGAGAGTAGTTTAAATATAAAAGATAAGCTTTGTACTTACCATTTTATAATGATGGCTTATAATATTCTGAGTTATTAGTTTTTTAATTAAATATAATGGAAATAAGTTCATCTTAAGCTTCAGGATTTTCCCTTCTAATGTTTATAAACTTCCCAGTGCCACCATATTGATAGCACTGGAGGCCTGAATCATAAAGATACTCTACACATGCAAATTAGAAACACAACACACAAGCCCCTCGGGCCTCTTTAAACTAATTAAATATGGCTTATTTAGTTTTTACAATTTTAGGGAAACCACTGGAAAGTTTAGATGTTAAGCTGATATTAGAATAACCACCAGACCGAAAATGGGTAATTTGATAACTGATCTCATTGAAATCTGGTTTCAAGGAGAATATATTTTTACTGGGGTGCTAAAAATGATTATGAATGATGCTTTGAGGAGTAAATATCTGGCCACAAAATGCTTTTTCCTGGGAAAAGACCATGAAGGTGGACAATTAATGGACATGTCTTCCCATCCTGAGCTCATTGAATTTCTTCACCTGTGTTCTTACTCTTCCCTGCCAGTTGATTTGATCACTTACTAGGTTCCCAAATTTGATCCTTAAGGACACAGTAAAGTTCAAGCTAGACTTTAACTCTGATCTTAGAAATGTCAAAGAAAGGGAGGAAAACACTCAATTCCTTAGTAGTATCTCCAGAATTTACAGCAGTGCGTTTACATGGGACACAGTTAATTTTCACTTTTACTTTCTGAATTCATCTTTCATTTAAAAAATCTATCCCTTAAAACAGTAGCAAAACAAAAGCAGAAATAGAGACACAGACGTAGAGAACAAATGTATGGATACCAAGGGGGAAAGGGGTGGGGTGGGAGGAATTAGGAGACTGGGATTGACATATATACATTATTGATACTATGTATAAAATAGACAACTGATGGGAACATACTGTATAGCACAGGGAGCTCTACCTAATGCACTGTGGTGACCGAAGTGGGAGGGAAGTCCAGAAGGGAGGGGCTATCTGTACGGGTGTGGCTGATTCGTTTTGTTGTGCAGTGGAGGCTAACACAACATCGTCAAGCAACCGTACTCCAATAAAAGTTAATCAAAAAAGTAGCAAAGCATTTGAATTTGAAGTGTATGTATTCACTTATTTAATCCACTGAATTAGTATTTGTGCAATAGAAGAGGTAATTCACTCGACAACATTCAAGTAGCAAAAATGGACCTTTCCAAAAAGTAAGTCATTAACTCCCTTCCCACTAATAGGAAGGGAATCTTTATTTTCAGTAGCAGCCTTCACCTGGTCTCCTCCCAGGCCAAGTCCTGGGAATGGAGTCATTTTCCCATGACATCCTTTGGCAGCTTCACATCTTGCAAACATCAGGCTTCCCCAGTGGCCGCAGCACTGGCTCCTTCTTGTGTTGTTTTAGTTATTCATGACCAGCGCACTTGACTGGTCACCCTTCTGTCGCCGGTCCTAAAACTAAAAAGGGATGATAACCCTGGAAAAAATCTAGACTCCAATCATTCCCTTCTCATAAATCTTACTGATGATCATTTGCTGGCAATCAATAGGGAAGGAAGATATCAAAACAAACCAAACAATGGATCGAAAGCTAGCAGAGGAATACTAGCAGATATGATGAACCTGCTGCTTTCTTCAGTTTCATTAAACTCAATATAATTAAGTTTTGACCTATAAGAAGGAATATGAACTAAAAATGAAAATAATTCTCTCTGCGAAAGAATCAGGGTGGATTGACAAGAAGACAGCTGCAGACTCACCATCTCTGCGATTAAGACTTGCAAAGCCAGGGCCGTGGCTGCTGGACTGCTCTGAGGAGCTGCTGAAGGAAGCCCGGGGCAGGGCAGACGCCAGAGGAGCGTCACAGCTATCTGGGGGGAAACACCACGTGCGGGTTAATACACTGATTAAAGCTTTCCTGTCCTCTCTTCCTCTCTTCTTCCTTCCCTCTTACTTTCCTTTCCTTCCTATTTCCCTGCCACCCTCCCTTCTCTTCTTCCTTAATTTCCTTTCTTTTTAGTTAACAGGCTAGGAAAATGCTAGAGCCTGTGGCAAACATGGTACTCGTACCATGGCCAATTCAAAGCTATCAACGTGATATCACTGACCAGGAAGTTGGAAAAAGAATAATTATATAGTATTTTCACCACGCAGACACAAGGTATGTAAATAACCTCAAGAGCACTGATAACAGCAAGATGACATAAAATAAAGTAGGAAGTGGTGAGTTTTCAGAATGTATTACTTTTTTTTTAATATGATTTAATTAATTATGTTTATATAATTTAATTTTTAATAATGATTGTATTTTCATGCAAAATTCATGAAAAGTTAATGATTGGCTCTTGCTAGCTGCTAAAAATTGGTTCCAGCACATCACTCCTAAATGGGAAAATATTAAAAGTATTTCCTTGAAAATCAGAAAGAACACTTTCACAGACACCACCGTTTCTACTGAACATTGCACTGAAAGTCCTATCAGTACGTAAGAGAAAATTTAAAAATTAAAAGCACAAAATTGGATAAAAAAGAGCAACCGTTATCGTTTCCAGATGATATGATTATGGAGGTAGAAATTCTGAAAGTCATTGGCTAGCTTAACAATTCATTATACAAAAGCTGATAGTATTTCTAAACTTATCCATAGTTAGAAATTAAATTAAATAGAATAGCAAATACTAACAAAACATATAAAGTATCTAAGAATGAATCTTACAGAATTTGTAGGACATTTATGGAGATTATTATAAAAATTGTATTGAAAGACATTAAAGAAAAACTACATAAATTCAGACTACAATGATTGCAAATAGGAAGACTACTTTTAAGGTACTGGTTTTCCCTAGCTTGATCTAAAGATTCATTAGAAGTTCAATCAAAGCTCAGGAGGGTTTTTCACAGAACTTGAAGCAGTGAACCACACAGCTCAGGGGTTCTTAACATGTGGTACAAATATGATATAGGGGGTCTGTTGAGATGAATAGAAAAAAATTACATCTTTATTTTCACTAACCTCTAGCTAAAATTTAGCATATTCTTCAGTCACAAATGTAGACAAACCAGACTATATTCACCAGTGCCCGTGCATATGTTACCAACATAAGTTACAGATATTTTAATAGCAATCGTTGTCCAAGACATCTAGAAATATTGTTTATGGTCCCCTTTACTTGAAAATAACAGTATTTATTAAAGTCACCACTAGATCTTGTTTTTGAATGCACTAATAACTAAGAAGACACTATGTTACAATTTCTAGTACATTGATATCAGCATTTCAATATAACTATTTACTTTGTAACCCTATGTATACATTTTATGCATTTACAAGCATTGCTGTGAGAAGGGGTCAGGCTTCAGCAAAGTGCCCGAAGGGTCCTTGGCACAAGGAAGAGCAAAGAAACACCCGTTGTGAGTGTGTGCACTGCAAGTACAAAGCTGTTGAGACATTACTGGGGCATTATTAGCCATTCAGAAAATTCCAGAAGATTGGGATCATCCACAATCCACAGTCAGCTGTGCTAACTCGAATGTTAACGTGACAATTTCTCAGGGGACAATTTCTCTGCCTGTTGAGCAGACCAGGCCTGCATCATTCCCCCTTTAGGTAAAGGGGTCCCAGGGATCTAAGTAACCTGCTCAAAGTCACAGAGCTGGTTGAGGGTAAGTGAAGATTATCTCCATCAACTGTTTAGCTTGGGAAGCCTGCTCCTTTCCCAGTCTCCCCCACCCCCCCCCCCAGCACGGCTTCCTTTCTGAGTCTCCCCAGACGCTCCCCACTCAGTCCCCTCTGCTCACATCTTTGTCATCTCACCGTATTGGGGTCTCTCCTTTCTGGGCTGGAAACAGTGAGGACCAAGTGTAGATTCTGGAGCCAGACAGGGTGTGGGCATGACATTTACCAAGCAGCCTACTCTTGGGAAGTCACTGGCCCTCCCTAAGCCTCAGTTACCTCATCTGTACAATGAGGATGTCACACAACTGAATCACACACCTGGACAAAGGGGAATCACACAATTCATAGGGTTTCTGTGAGGATTAATAGTGTTTGCTTTTATTATTTTCAGTATGGTAAGACAAGTCATCACATAAGCTTCTTCCAAATATTCTATAAGGACGTTTTCCCTATAGAGAGATATAGAAGGCAGCATGCAACGTTCCAAGCCATATTCTCAGTTTTTATTCTTTCCTCAAAAGAAGGCATATGAATCTTAGTCTTTAAAAAAAAAAAAAAAAGAGTAAGATGTACTCGCTCTTATGAAGTCATCTTTGCCTTTGAGAAACAATTTTAAAAGTGATCATTTTCTTTACAACCGTAATTGGTTGTTCCAATTCACTTCCACACAGTCAAATTTGAGAATGCACGTGATCAAAAAACGTGACCATGTCCTATAAGGTACTTGGAAAAGAGCGGCTCTGTGTTTGGACAGTGTTTTCAGTACATTCACTGTGTTTTTAACTAAATTACATTCAAGTAAGGTGAAGTCTCAGATGCCACCCAAAAATCTCCTTAACCATTGTTTTCAATCTGAAATGTCTATATTTTATACTACGATTCCTGGAGCCAAAATTGTTAAGACACAATTTAATTTTCTTTTTCTGGAATCATTAAAAAATATTTGATTTCCACTGAATATTATTCTTATCAATAGTCTGATACATACTATTTCTATCCAAAAAAAAAAGATGAATCCTGAAATGCTTCAAAGCTACAACAATTATTCATAAATAATTGTTTTTAACAAACGAGATGGCAAAACAACTGAAAAGTACAACTATTTACCACTTAGGGGGAAAATGAGGTGAGTACAAGTAATACTCTTGTAAGAATTAACAAATGAAAATAGACAGATAATATTACAGTTCAATAGGCTAAAGCAAGTTTATTTCTCTTCATAATAACACTCATATTAAGAAGAAATTATTCTATGAAATAATCTCAGTTTTGAAATGCACTTATTCCTTCAAAAGTTCAAATGTACTCAGAAGCTCAAATGTTCTCAGAAAAGCTTAGGAACTCTAAAGGGAAACTGATGATCCATTGTAACGTGTCTTGTAGAAAATACAGACACACCGTAATTGTTCATGATTTATGTGTGATTCAGATCAGAGTGCTCGGAACAGCCTTGTGTGCATGCTTCTAGAATAAGTTCTTATGTATTAAATGAGCAAACATTGGCTCAGTAGTTGTACCTATTGTAACATCATTTTAATCAATAGCCTATTGTTTGTCCTGACAACAGAACAGCTTTATACTGAAATTATTAAACAATATTTCAGCTTCTGTTTTTAAAAATTATATATATATTCTTTTCTCCAGGTAAAATCTTAGAAATTTGGAACTTCCCATAGCTGGGGAAAACATAGTTGCCTTAATCCTCTCAATCTAAGTGACACTATCTGAGTGTTTTCCAGACCCTTGACCTCCTCCTAAAACTACTTAAATCTACCCCCTCCATAAATAAAAAACAGTCCCAGACAAACCTCTTTGGATTACTACAGCTCCTTGGTGATGCATGCTCTTAGTTTCTTCAGAACTTTCAAATCCAGTTTATACACAACTGTATATAAATGGCATCTTTTCAATATGCATTATGTTCTAAAGTAGACTAAAAATTCCTCAGCAAAGAAAATGTCACTTTACTGAATTCATTGATGAGCTCTAGTAGTTATCTGGTAGCACCTTTAGGATTTTCTATGTCTAATATCATATCATCTACAAACAGTGACAGTTTTACTTCTTTCTTTTCCAATTTAGATTCCTTTTCTTTTTCTTCTCTGTTTGCCACAGCTAGGACTTCCAAAACTATGTTGAATAAAAGTGGTGAGAGTGGACATCCTTGTCTTGCTCCTGATCTTACAGGACATGCTTTTAGATTTTCACTGTTGAGTATGATGTTAGCTGTAGGTTAGTTGTATATGGTCTATATTATTTTGAAATATGTTCCCTCTAGGACCCTTTCTGGAGAGTCTTTAATCATAAATAGGTGTTGAATCTTGTCAAAAGCTTTTTCTGCATCTATTGAGATGATCATATGGTTTTTATTCTTTAACTTGTGGTGGTGTATCACAGCCATTGATTTGCAGATACTGAAAAATCCTTGCATCCCTATGATCAATCCCACTTGATCATAGTGTATGATCCTTTTAATGTATTGTTGGATTTGGATTGCTAGTATTTTGTTGAGGACAGATGAATGGATAAAGAAGATGTGCTACATATATACAATGGGATATTACTCAGCCATTAAAAAGAATGAAATAATGCCATTTGCAGCAACATGGATGGACCTGGAGATTATCATACTAAGTGAAATAAGTCAGACGGAGAAAGACAAATATCTATTAAAAAATTTAAAACAATAATTCAAATAATTATTTTAATAATATAATAATAACCTTCCAAAACAGAAAGCACAAAGTCCAGAGGGCTTCCCTGGTGAATTCTGCCAAACATTTAAGGAAGAAATCATGCCATGTCTCCATAATCCCTTTTAGAAGATAGAAACAGAGGAATACTTTTTAACTTATTCTATGAGGCTAATAGTACCATAATACCAAAACCAATCACAGATATTACAAGAAATGAAACCTACAGACCAATATTTCTCATGAACACAGATGCAAAATCCTCAACAAAATATTAGCCATCAAATCCAACAATGTATAAGAAGAATTACAGGGAATTCCCTGGCAGTCCAGTGGTTAGGACTCCATGCTTCCACTGCAGGGGGCCCGGGTTCAATCCCTGGTGAGGGAACTAGGATCCCACAAGCCACACGGTGTGGCCAAAAACAAAATAATAAAGTAAAATAAAATAAAAATTTTAACAGATTTTTAAAAAATAGAAGAAGAATTACATACTGAAACAAGTGGAATTTGTCCCAGGTATTCAGGGCTGGTTCAACATTTAAAAATCAGTTTATGTAATCCATCACATCCACAAGCTAACAAAGAAAAATCACATGGTGCTGTCGATAGATGAAGAAAAGCATCTGACAAAATCCAACACCCATCCATGGTAAAAACTCTTGGTAAACTAGGAATAGAGTTGAACTTTCACAAATTGATAAAGAATATCTACCGAAAACTTACAGCTAACACCACACTTAATGGTGAGAAACTGGAAACTTTCCCCACTAAGATCAAGACTAGGCAAAGATTTTCCCTCTCACCACTCCTTTTCCACATCCTACTAGAAGTCTTAGTTTATGCAATTAGACAAGAAAAGGAAATAGAAGGGATACAGATTAGGAAAGAAATGTCTTTGTTATGGATGACAAGATCATCTATGCAAAAACTCCTGGAACTAATAAGTGGTTATAGCAAGGTCACAGGATACAAGGTTAAAATACAAAAGTCAATTGTTTTTCTATATACCAGCAATGATCAAGTGGAATTAGGAATCTGAAACACTATGCTATTTACATTAGCACCTAAAAAATATAAAATACTTCGGTATAAATCTAACAAAATATGCATGAGATCTATATGAGGAAAACTACAAAACTCTGAGCAATTAATCGAGGAAGAACTAAATAAATGGAGAGATACTCCATGTTCATGGACAATACTCAATATTGTCAAGATTTCAGTTTTTCCCAATTGATCTATAGATTCAAGGCAATCTCAATCAAAATTCAAGCAAGTTATTTTGTGGATATCAACAAACTGATTCTAAATTTTATGTGGTGAAGCAAAAGACCCAGAATAGCCAAAACAATATTGAAGAAGAACAGAGTGGTAGGAATGACACTACCAGATTTCAAGACTTACCATAAAGGTACCGTAACTAAGACAGTGTATTGGCAAAAGAACTGACAAATAGATCAGTGAAACAGAACAGAGAGCCCTGAAGTAGACCTACACAAATATAATCAATTGACCTTTGACAAAGTAGCGAAGGCAATACAATAGAGCAAAGATAGTCTTTTCAATAAGTGGTAATGGAACAAATGGACTTCCATAAGCAAAAACATGAATCTAGACACAGACTTTTTACCCTTCACAAAAATTAATTCAAAATGGTTCACATATCTAACTGTAAAGCACAAAACTATAAAACTCCTTGAAGATAACATAGGAGAAAATCTAGATGAACTTGTGTTCTGCAAAGACTTTGTAGATACAAAGCCATGATCCATGAAGAAAAGAACTGATAAGATGGACTTTATTAAAATTAAAAATTTCCGCCCTGCAAAAGACAGTCAAGAGAATGAAAACACAAGCCATAGGATGGGAGAAAATATTTGCAAAATACACATCGAACAAATGACTTTTATCCAAAATATGCAAAGAACTCAAACTTACCAATAAGAAAACAAACAACTCCAATTAAAAAATGGTCCTAAGCTGACTTTAACAGACACTTCACCGAAGAAGATACACAGATGAGAAAGAAGCATATGAAAAGATGCTCCACATCATATGTCTTCAGAGAAATGCACATTAAAACAACAATGAGATACCACTACACTCCTATGAAAATGGTCAAAATCTGGAACACTAATGACACCAAATGCTGGCAAGGATGTAGAGCAACAGGAACTCTCATTGGTGGTGGGAATGCAAAATGGTGCAGCCTTTTTGGAAGACTGTTTGGCCGGTTCTTACAAAACTAAACATATTCCTACATGCAATCCAAAGTCTGTTCCTTGGTATTTACCCAAAGGGGTTGAAAACTTATGTCTACACAAAAACAGGCACAAAAATGTTTATAGCAGCTTTAGTCATTACACACCAACACTTGGAAGCAACCAAGACACCTTTAGTAGGGAATGGATAAACGAACTGTGGTACATCCATATAGTGGAACATTAGTAATAAAAAGAAATGATCCATCAAGCCATGAAAAGACACAGAAGAAACCCAAATGCATATTACTAAGTGAAAGAAGCCAGTCTTTAAAGGCTACATACCATACGATTCTAGCTAGATGATATTCTGGAAAAAACAGAAGTGTGAAGCCAGTAAAATGATCAGTGGTTGCCAGTGTTTAGATGGGAGAGAGGAATGAATAAGAGGAACACAAGGGATTTTAAGAGCAGTGAAACTATTCTGTACAATAATATAATGCTGGATACATGTCATTATACATTTGTCCAAACCCACAGAATGTACAACACCGAGAGTGAAACATCAACTATGGACTTGGGGTGACTATCATGTGTCAGCACAGGTTCACCAATTGTAAACTAAAAAAAGTATCAACACCACTCTGGAGAAGGATGCTGGTAATGGCAGAGGCTAAGCATGTGTGAGGGAAGGGGGTATATGGGAAATCTCCGTACTTTCTGCTCAATTTTACATAAACCTAAAACTGCTCAAAAAATAAAGTTTATTTTTAAAAAAGGGCAGGGGGCCTTTCTGTTTATCAACTACCCTGAGTATTCACTTAAAAATAAGTGCTATGATTTAAATAACTTACTGAGAAAGAAGAGAAACTTTCAGGGTTTTCTTCCCCCAGTTATACCTCCTGGAGCCCATTTATAAAACTTAGTTCTATCCCTTCATGGTTTTAAAATTGTGCAAGGGTGTGTGACTCTACCAGCCTTCAGTGGAATCAAATATCTGGAGGGAGAATGGCTGTAGTTTTTCATGGATTGTCCTGCTTCAGCACCCTAAGCAGACAAGGATTTAGATCTGTTTTAAAGGTCACTTTTAATTATCCCAATTATTATTCACTCATGACTGCTGAAAAATTATATTCGACAAAAGGAACAGATTCCCAGTGGTGGGAGTGTTTCTAAAATTATAACTTGTGCCAGTTTAATGAATCATACTGCTTCTCATACAGGAACAGCACTTTTTTTTTTTTTAAAGAACCACTATTTATCTTTATTTCTTCAGCTTCCATCACAGTGCCTGGCACATGGTAAGCATTTGATAAATGTTTGCTGAATTAAATTGATCACAATTCCGAGAGCAACTTTCTTAAATCTCCATATCTAAGTTATATTTCAACCCTGACATATATTGAGCTTAAAACATCGAAACAGCCAAGTTCATCCTAACAGAAAACTCATGCGGTCTTAATTTCCAGGCTGGGTGTGGGGTAGGTATGTGATAGTGGGACCCAGGAAAATATAGATAGAGAAGAGGGGTTCTCACTAATAGGAAGGGACTGCCAATGAAGTATTCACTTCAGAAGGCATTCTCATTCCTGCTTAAACAGGGCATGTCAGTAAAATTCAGCAATCCAACACACTCAGATATTTTTCAAAAATAATTCACAAATGGAAAGATGAGAACATGTCTGTGTTAGAAGTAACATCTCTAGATTTATCAAGATTGTATAATTTTGTGCAATGAAATTCAGGGGAGAAATAGACACAGCAGTTTTTCAGACACTGATACCCAAGGGGCAATTCCCCATCCCTGCCCCTGAAATTCTGATTTAGTGAGAGGATTTATTTGTGTACTTAAGGCAGACACATTCTGTTCTTCAGAGAAGGAAATGTACAACACTCGGGACAGGAGCTGAGAGATCTCTGCAGTGGATGAAAACCTCAACTGTGCCAGGAGAGACCCTCAACGTGGCCACCAGGAGTGTGCACTAAATTGCAGTTTTCATATGAGTAGCCCTGGTATCTGTATTATGTTCTGTGGTTATTAAACCAGAATTAGAGAGTTGGGCAGTGTAAAAGACATACTTTCAAAAATCTGAAGCCCTATCACGCTAGCGCCCAGAAAGATGCACTTGGGAAACTCAGCTGTTGACTCATATTAGTATTGATATTACTTTAAATATTTAGTTTAAAAAGAATTTCACTATCCATAGCTCACTAACTGGAAAACTTTCTTGCTTGTATATAAATCTGAAATATCCATTTAAGGGGCAAAGTCTAATATTCCACACAACTTACTCAAATTGTTGAAATAGTCACAGAGCAATGAAATATGCAGTTTTGGGGTGATGTCAGTATCATGATAGTGTGAATCGTTCCTTTTTTCTCTCTCTCCTTTGATTTACAACTATTAGGACGTCCATAGCCAGAAAAAAAAAAAAAAAAAGCACCTATGCACAGCATACAACGACATCCAAGAGATCCATCCACCTGTGCATCCAAAGTGGGTGGATTGGACCATGGAGTAGGTAGCAGGGATTGAGGTAAGTGGCTGCAGAGCTGGTGGCAGGAGGCTGTGACAGCACAGAAGGCGGCTGCTGTTCTGGCAGCGAGCCAGCACCACCTTTCTGGCAGAGGAGCTGGAGGATGAAGGCAGTGACTGGAAGTCTGCCCAGCCACGTGTGTTACAGCTGGCGGGACCAGTTGCTCTCTCTGAGGAGAGACTGCAGTGAATGGGCAGAGGGAAAGGAAAGGTAAGTAGACAGACAAAGAGAACTGAAGTCAAATGTCTCCTGCTGTCCGCCCCTGGAGGCAAGGGGACCGACCACCCAAGGACCCCTGGGACACCGCCGCCATCCCAACTTGAGGATACCTCTACCAGGCCATGGACACCCACAAAGCCCCAAGTGCTAAGTACACACACCTCCCCCCTGCGCCCACATTCTGCCACCACGCGTTGTTTTTGTTGTTGTTGTTTTTGTTTTGTTTTGTTTTAACTGTGTGGGTTCCCAATCTTAGAAGCCGCTAGTTAACGCTGGTAAGAGAAACCAAAAACTTGTGCCATAGCGCCACCTTCTGGAAAGGAAGGCTCCTAGCTACCAACCTGTTGCATTCTTAGGATCAAACTAAACAAAGTCTTACCTAAATAAAAATGGTGTTCCATTTTTTATTTAGGGAATCATGGTAATACGGTATCGCAAAAAAAAGAAAGACAATTTTCCAGTAGCCAAACCCAAAGGTATGGAATATTGTGATCTAACTGATAAAGAGTTTTAAATAGCTGTTACCAAGAAATTCAATAGAAAACTCATAAAGGCAATGCAATGATATTAGGAATGAAAATAACAAGCAGAAGGAATACTTTACCAAAGAGATTAAAATTCTAAAAAATAATCAGACAGATTTCTGGAGCTGAAGAACTCAATAAATGAGATAAAGAATGCATTACAATGCACTGGAAATAGAGCAAATCAGGTAGAAGAGGAATTAGCAAGCTCAAGGATAGAAATATAGAAATAATTCAGGTGGAAGAAAAGAGAGAGCTAAGATTTTTAAAAAGTGAAGCCTATGAGAAATATCTGATTCTATTGGAAAGGGAAACGTAAGAATAATGGGCATCCCAGAAGGAGAAGAGAGTGGGAAGGGGACAGAGTTTATTTAAAGAAATAATAGCTGAGAAATTCCCAAATCTGGGGAAGGGATGAATATACAGATCCACGAAGCTAACAGAATATCTTGTTATCTCATCACAGAAAGACCTCCAAAACACATTTTAATGCAGCTGTCAAAATTCAATTATAAAGAAGCAATTTTAAAGGCAGCCGGGGGGGAAAAAAAAAAAAAAAAAGACAGCAACCTACAGAGGTAGCCCCTTTAGGCTACAGTAGATTTCTCAGCAGAAACTTTGAAGGTCAGGAGATAGATAGTGGAATGACATATTCAAAATATTGAAAGATAAAAATTTCCATCTAAGAATATGTGGCAGTTATCCTTCAGATATAAAGGAGAATTAAAGCCTTTCCCAGACAAACTAAAGCTGAGGGAGTTTACCACCACTAGACCTGCCTTATGAGAAATGTTGAAAGGAGCTCTTCAAGCTGAAACAAAAAGACAAAAGTACACAAAACTCTGATTAAGAGGATAAATACTCATAATTAGAATACTGTAAATCTTTTCTAGAACACTATATTAAATTCTTAACTATAATATAATGGTTAAAGGAAAAGAGCATTAAAAATAGCTATAGATACTACAACTTGGTAATGAAATCACAGCATAGAGATAATTTCTAACATTAACAATATAAAAGGGGAAGAGTAAGCAGATGAAACCTTTATAGGTGAATGAAGATAAACTGGCATCAGCAGGAAAGGGGCTATTTTACCTGTAGGATGTTTCATGTAAACTTCATGGTAACCACAAGCAAAAATCTAGAGCAGAAACATAAACATAAAAAAGGGGAGAGTGAGCAAATCACCATGGAAAACCACCAACTTATAAGGGCAGACAGAAAGAGAAGAAAAAAGGAACAACAGAGAGACAAAATAAGCAGAAGGCAAAAGATAAAATGGCAATAGTAAATTCTTACATATCAATAATCACCCCTAAATGTAAGCAGATTGAACTCACCGATCAAAAGGCACATAGTGGGTGGATGGCTGAAAAAACAAGGTCCAACTCTATGCTCTCTACAGAAGACTCATTTCAGCTCTAAAGGCACATAGGCTCAAAGTGAAAGGATGGAAGATGATATTCCAAGCAAATAGAAATGAAAAGAAGGTGGGTATAGCCATCCTTGTATCAGACAAAACACACTTCAAGCCAAAAAAGGTAAGAAGAGACAAAGAAGGTCAGTAAAGGGGTCACTACATCAAGAAGATATAACAATAATAAATATGTACGTTCCCAAAACCTGATCACTGAAATATACAAGTATGTAATCATAGATATTAAGGAACAAATAGACAACAATGCAGTAATCGCAGGAATTTCAATACCCCACTATCAGCAATGGATAGATTGTCTTGACAGAAAATCAACAAAGAAACGTTGGACTTGAACCACACCTTAGAACAAATGGATTTAATAGACACATATAGAATATTCCATCCAACAGTAGCAGAACACACATTCTTCTCAAGTGCACATAGAACATTCAGGCTGGATCATATGATAGGTCACAAAACAAATCTTAGCAAACTTAAGAAGACTGAAATCATATCAGCTATCTTCTGTGACCACAATTGGTATGAAACTAGAAGTCCACAACAAGAGGAAGATGAGAAGATCTACAAACATGTGGAAAGTAAACCCACGTCTAAACAACCATTGTGTCAAAGAAGAAATCAAAAAGGAAATAAAAAATATCTCAAAACAAATGAAAATGAAAACACAACATATCAAATAGCATGGCATGCAGCAAAAGCAGATCTGGGTAGAAAGTTTATAGCAACAAATACATTAAGATGTTAGAAAAATCTCAAGTAAACAACCTAACTTTATACCTCAAGGAACTAGAAAAAGAAGAAAAAATTAAGCCCAAAGGTAGCAGAACTAAGGAAATAGTAAGTATCAGAATGCAAATAAATGAAATAGAAACCAGAAAAACAATAGAAAGGATCAAGGAAACTACAAAATGTTTCTTCAAAAAGATAAACAACATTGACAAACCTTTAGTTAGACTCAGGAAAAAAAAGAAGAGTCAAATAAATAAAATTAGAGATGAAAAGAGAAGACATTACAACTGATACTACAGAAATACATAGAATCATAAGAGACTACTATGAACAATTATATGCCAATGGATTATACAACCTAAAAGAAATGGATACATTTCTAGAAACACACAACCTACCATGACTGAATCAGGAAGAAATAGAAAGTAGGAACAGACCAATAATGAGTAAAGACACTGTATCAGAAATTTAAAAATTCCCAACACAGAAAACTCCAGGACCAGAAAACTCCCCTGGATAATTCTATCAAACATTTAAAGAAGTAATACTAATCCTCCTCAAACTGTTTCAAAATATTGAGGGGGAGAAAACACTTCCAAACTTGTTCTATGAGTCCAGCATTACCTTGATACCAAAGCCAGATAAAGATACCACAAGAAAAGCAAACTATAGACCAATATCCCTGATGAACATAGGTGCAAAAACTCTCAACAAAATATTAGCAAACCAAATTCAAGAACACATTAATAGAAGTATATACGATGACCAAGCGGAATTTACTCCTAGGATAAAAGGATGGGTCAACATATGCAAATCAATAAATCCAACACATCACACCAATAAAAGAAAAAATAAAAATCACATGATCTTTTCAATAGAGAAAGAAAAAGCATTTGACATAAAACAACATCCTTTCATAATAAAAACCCTTAACAGACTGGGTATAGAAGGAACATACTTCAACATAAAGGCCATGTGTAACAAACACAAGGGTAACATTATACCTGATGGAGAGAAATGGAAAGTGTTTCCTCTGAGACCAGGAACAAGGCAAGGATGCCCAGTCTCACTATTCTTATTCAATATAGTACTGGAAGTCCTAGCTAGAGCAATTATGCAAGACAAAGAAATAAAATATATCCAAATCAAAAATGAAAAAGTAAAACTGTCATTATTTGCTGATGATATGATTGAATATATAGAAAATCCCAAAGAATCAGCCAAAAAACTATTGAAATTAATCAACAATTTCAGTAAATTGGCAGGATACAAAGTCAACGTACAGAACTCAATTTCATTCCTCTACACTAATGATAAAGCATCTGAGAAAGAAATAAAGAAAACCATCCCTTTCACAATAGCATCCAAAACAATAAAATACTTAGGAATAAATTTAACCAAGGAAGTGGAAGATCTGTACAATTAGAACTGCAAAACTGCTGAAAGAAATCAAGGACACCAACAAATGGAAAGACACAAACAAAATCAAAGTAATTGAAGACACAAACAAATGTTCATGGATCCAAAGAGTTAATATTGTTAAAATATCAATAGTTCTAAAGCCATCAACAAATTGAACATAGTCCTCACCAAAATACCAAAGGCATTCTTCACAGAAATAGAAGAAACAATCCTAAAATGTGTGTGGAACCACAAAAGACCTCAAACAGCCAAAGCAATCTTGAGAGAAAAGAGCAAAGCCAGAGATACCACACTTCTGGATTTCAAGCTATACCACAAAACCATAGTAGAAAAACAGTATTGTACTTGGGGGGAAAAAAGACAAATTGACCAACGGAACAGAATAGAGAGCCCAGAATTAAACCCTGGCATATACGGTCAACTAGTATTCAACAAGGAAGCCAAGAATACCCGGTGGAGAAAGGATAGCCTCTTCAACAAATGGTGCTGGAAAAATTGGAGAAACATATGCAGAACACTGAAAGTAGACCCCTATCTCACACCACTCACAATAATTAACTCAAAATGGGTCAAAGACTTAAACATAAGACCTGATGCCATAAGAATCCTAAAAGAAAATGTTAGGGGAGAAGTTTATTGATATTGGTCTTGGCAATCATTTGGTGGGCATGATGCCAAAAGAACAAACAATAAAAGAAAATAATTAAAACATGGGACTACATCAGACTCAAGAGCTCCTGCACATCAAAAGAATAAATTAATTAACAAAATGAAAAGACACCCCACAGAATGGGAGAAAAAGTTTGCAAACCATTTATCGAATAAGTGATTAATATCCAAAATATATAAGGAACTCAGTCGACTCAATAACAAACAACAAACAATCTGGTTAAAAGATGGGAAGAAGAAGTAAATAGTCATTTCTCCGAAAAGGACATCAAAATGGCCAAGAGACACATGAAAAGATGCTCAACATCACTAATCCTAAGTGGACTGCAAATCAAAATCACAGTGAAACATTACCTCACACCTGTGAGAATGGCTATCATCAAGAAGACAAGGACCAACAGATGCTGGTGAGGATGTGGGAATGTAAATTAGCCTAACAACTATAGAAAGCAAGATGGAAGCTCCTCAAAAAATTAAAAGTAGGTCTATCGTATACTCCAGGTATTCCACTTCTGGGTATACAGCCAAAGAAAATGAAAATAGGATTTTGACGAGATATACGCACTCCCATGTTTATCACAGCATTACTCACAATAGCCAAGATACGGAAACAACCCAAAAGACCATCAGTGGAGGAATGGGTAAAAAAATATTTGGTATACATACACCGTGGAATGTTATTCAGCCATGAGAAAGGAAGAGATCCTCCCATTTGCTACAACATTATGCTAAGAGAGTAAGTCAGATAGAGAAAGACAAGTACTGTATGATGTCACTTACATGTGAAATCTAAAAGTTAAACCTGTGACAAACAGAATAAAACGGTGGTTACCAGGGACAGGGACAAGAGGGATGGTCTTTAAGGGTACAAACTTGTAAGAATTGGTAAATGAGCCATGAAGATCTAATGAACAGTATAATAAATAGACAGTAATACTGTACTATAATTATATAACGTGATCATGTGTATTATAATTATATAATGTGATATTACTTCAGCAATCACATTAACAATATATAAATGTATCAAAGTAACATACTGTATACCTTAAACATATGCAATGTTGCAAGTCAAATTTACTCAATAAAAAAGTGTGCAATTTTATATTTTTCTGTTCATACATTGTTCACGTGAATTACCAAATTACTGTAATTGCCAAAATCACATAATTTTCTTCTACAAATGTTGCTGCTATATAAGTTGCTTCATGGAGCAAGGACCTAATAAATTTTTTTTTTTGTTTAATTTATTTTTGGCTGTTTTGGGTCTTCGTTTCCATGCGAGAGCTTTCTCTAGTTGCGGCAAGCGGGGGCCACTCTTCATCGTGGTGCACAGGCCTCTCACTATCGTGGCCTCTCTTGTTGCGGAGCACAGGCTCCAGACGCGCAGGCTCAGTAGTTGTAGCTCACAGGCTTTGTTGCTCCGCGGCATGTGGGATCCTCCCAGACCAGGGCTTGAACCCGTGTCCCCTGCATTGGCAGGCAGATTCTCAACCACTGTGCCACCAGGGAAGCCCCCTGATAAATATTTTTTGAGTGAATAATTTATTTTGAAACTTCAGAGATTTTTTTTATCCTTCAATTATCTCCACTAAAAATTGGAAACAAAATTATGTATTTCTTTCTGTATTATATGATTGTAGAAGAGTTAAAAACTGCTGCACAAATTTTTTTAAAACCTGTGATGAACATGAAAGGGTTAGATGTTCCTTTATATTTACAGGAGTGCTTCTTCTACAAGTCCATATAACTTTAAAAACTTACAAAATTTAACAAAAAAATAACACCTATACTATAATATTTGATCCATAAATACTATAACAATTGTTAAAATTTTAGGACAAGATTTAAGTTACACAAGAAATTTTTACAGTATGTTTGGTAATTTGGGCATTTTCATTGGAAAAAATTTAAAATAAAATAACCAACATATTCCAAAGCTAAAGATTCACTGTTTTGTGGTAGAATGAGAAAAGAGAATACACATCATTGCAAAGAAATGTGTATTTGGTGCTTTAAATATTCAACTGGGAGTTTCAAAAAGCTTGTCTAACTAGGATAAAACTCCATTCATACGCTGTCTTGCAATTTGGAAATACTTTCCTTTTGTCCATCCATCTCTCCTCCTCCCACCCTCTCCTTCTTCCTTGTCTTCCTCCTTTCCTCTCTTCCTTCTTATCTCCAAGATATTCAACAGGGGACAGTTGTCAAAAAGATGTTCATAGCTAAAGGCAGCAAGTACAATCAATCCATTCAAAGCACAAGTACCAGTTAATGATCCCTCCATAAAATACCGCTTTTCTCATTTTGCCAGAGGGGAAAAAAAACAAGACAGTAACTTCTTTGTAGAGTTCCAAGAATATACACAAAATATATAGGGGAAAAAGGAAAATTTTATATTTTAGAAGTTGGATCCAAATGACACCTAAAGTTTTAAAACAATTAATTCCTGGTAAATATTTTCAGGTTTAATCTACTGAGGTACACTATTATAATATAGCATTGCTGTTTAATGTAATGTTTACCTAAAAATTATTTAATTATTAATAGCAACAGTTCACTGAAAACTTGGGTCTCTGACCAAAAAATTTCCATAAAACAAACATTATGTTTAATTGTTCATGTTTATTCAAAAATACAGGCCACTGCTGTTACAAGAGTAGAAAACCCAATCATTTTAGGAAGTGTGTGTGTGCGCGCGCATGCACACGCATGCGTGCACGCACATATTTAACAAGTAAATAAAAAATTAGATTACTATTGAATAAAGCAGTGCATTCTCAGGTATCTCATTAGATACATATATAAAGATAAAATAACTATTTGGACGTGAAAACAAAGACTATTACAAGAGACAAAGAAGGACACTACATAATGATCAAGGAATCAATCCAAGAAGAAGATATAAAAATTGTAAATATTTATGCACCCAACATAGGAGCACCTCAATACATAAGGCAAATGCTAACAGCCATAAAAGGGGAAATCAACAGTAACACAATCATAGTAGGGGACTTTAACACCCCTCTTTCACCAACGGACAGACCATCCAAAATGAAAATAAATAAGGAAACACAAGCTTTAAATGATACACTAAACAAGATGGACTTAATTGATATTTATAGGACATTCCATCCAAACACAGCAGAATACACTTTCGTCTCAAGTGCTCATGGAACATTCTCCAGGATAGATCATATCTTGGGTCACAAATCAAGCCTCGGTAAATTTAGAGAAAATTGAAATCATATCAAGTATCTTTTCCGACCACAACGCTATGAGACTAGATATCAATTACAGGAAAAAATCTGTAAGAAATACAAACACATGGAAGCTAAACAATACACTACTTAATAACCAAGAGATCACTGAAGAAATCAAGGAAGAAATCAAAAAATACCTAGAAACAAATGACAATGAAAACACGATCACCAAAAACCTATGGGATGCAGCAAAAGCAGTCCTAGAGGGAAGTTTATAGCAATACAATGCTACCTCAAGAAACAAGAAACATCTCAAATAAAAAACCAAACCTTACACCTAAAGCAATTACAGAAAGAAAAACAAAAAAAACCCCAAAGTTAGCAGAAGGAAACAAATCATAAAGATCAGATCAGAAATAAATGAAAAAGAAATGAAGGAAACAATAGCAAAGATCAATAAAACTAAAAGCTGGCTCTTTGAGAAGATAAACAAAATTGATAAACCATTAGCCAGACTCATCAAGAAAAAAAGGGAGAAGACTCAAACCAACAGAATTAGAAATGAAAAAGGAGAAGTAACAACTGACAATGCAGAAATACAAAGGATCATGAGAGATTACTGCAAGCAACTCTATGCCAATAAAATGGACAACCTGGAAGAAATGGACAAACTCTTATTAAAGCACAACCTTCCAAGGCTGAACCAGGAAGAAATAGAAGATATAAACAAACCAAACACAAGCATTGAAATTGACACTGTGATTAAAAATCTTCCAACAAACAAAAGCCCAGGACCAGATGGCTTCACAGGGGAATTCCATCAAACATTTAGAGAAGAGCTAACACCTATCCTTCTAAAACTCTTCCAAAATATAGCAGAGGGAGGAACACTCCCAAACTCATTCTATGAGGCCACCATCATCCTGATACCAAAACGAGACAAAGATGTCACAAAGAAAGAAAACTACAGGCCAATATCACTGATGAACATAGATGCAAAAATCCTCAACAAAATACTAGCAAACAGAATCCAACAGCACATTAAAAGGATCATAAACCACGATCAAGTGGGGTTAATCCCAGGAATGAAAGGATTCTTCAATATACGCAAATCAAACAATGTGATACACCATACTAACAAATTGAAGGATAAAAACCATATAATCATCTCAATAGATGCAGAAAAAGCTTTCAACAAAATTCAACACCCATTTATGATAAAAACCCTCCAGAAAGTAGGCATAGAGGGAACCTACCTCAACATAATAAAGGTCATATATGACAAACCCACAGCCAACATCTTTCTCAATGATGAAAAACTGAAACCATTCCCTCTAAGATCAGGAACAAGACAAGGATGTCCACTCTCACCACTATTATTCCACAGCAATCAGAAAAGAAAAAGAAATAAAACGAATCCGAATCGGAAAAGAATAAGTAAAGCTGTCCCTGTTTGCAGGTAACATGATACTATACATAGAGAATCCTAAAGATGCTCCCAGAAAACTAGAGCTATTCAATGAATTTGGTAAAGTAGCACAATACAAAATTAATGCACAGAAATCTCTTGCATTCCTATACACTAATGAGGAAAAATCTGAAAGAGAAATTAAGGAAACACTCCCATATACCACTGCAACATAAAGAATAAAATACCTAGCAATAAACCTACCTAGGGAGACAAAAGACATATATGCAGAAAACTATAAGACACTGTTGAAAGAAATTAAAGATGATACAAATAGATGGAGAGATATACTATGCTCTTGGATTGGAAGAATCAACATTGTGAAAATGACTATACTACCCAAAGCAGTCTACAGATTCAATGCAATCCCTATCAAACTACCACTGGCATTTTTCACAGATGTAGAACAAAAAATTTCACAATTTGTATGGAAACACAAAAGACCCCAAATAGCCAAAGCAATCTCGAGAAAGAATAACGGAGGTGGAGGAATCAGGCTCCCTGACTTCAGACTATACTACAAAGCTACAGTAATCAAGACAGTATGGTACTGTCACAAAAACAGAAATATAGATCAATGGAACAGGATAGAAAGCCTAGAGATAAACCCAAGCACATACGGTCACCTTATTTTTGATAAAGGTGGCAAGAATATACAATAGAGAAAAGACAGCCTCTTCAATAAGTGGTGCCGGTAAAACTGGACAGCTACGTGGAAAAGAATGAAATTAGAACACTCCCTAACACCATACACAAAAGTAAACTCAAAATGGATTAAAGACCTAAATGTAAGGCCAGACACTATCAAACTCTTAGAGGAAAACATAGGCAGAACACTCTATGACATAAATCACAGCAAGATCCCTTTTGACCCACCTCCTAGAGAAATGGAAATAAAACAAAAATAAACAAGTGGGACCTAATGAAACATAAAAGCTTTTGCACAGCAAAGGAAACCATAAGCAAGACGAAAAGACAACCCTCAGAATGGGAGAAAGTATTTGCAAATGAAGCAAATGACAAAGGATTAATCTCCACAATTTACAAGCAGCTCATGCAGCTCAATATCAAAAAAACAAACAACCCAATCCAAAAATCAGCAGAAGACCAAAACAGACATTTCTCCAAAGAAGATATACAGATGGCCAACAAACACATGAAAGAATGCTCAACATCATTAATCATTAGAGAAATGCAAATCAAAACTACAATGAGATATCATCTCACACCAGTCAGAATGGCCATCATAAAAAAATCTACAAACAATAAATGCTGGAGAGGGTATGGAGAAAAGGGAACACTCTTGCAATGTAAATTGATACAGCCACTATGGAGAATAGTATGGAGGTTCCTTAAAAAACGAAAAACAGATCTACCATATGACCCAGCAATCCCACTACTGGACATATACCCTGAGAAAACCATAATTCAAAAGGAGTCATGTATCACAATGTTCACTGCAGCTCTATTTACAATAGCCAGGACATGGAAGCAACCTAAGTGTCCATCGACAGATGAATGGATAAAGAAGATGTGGCACACATATACGATGGAATATTACTTAGCCTAAAAAAGAAACGAAATTGAGGTATTTGTAGTGAGGTGGATGGACCTAGAGTCTGTCATACAGAGTGAAGTAAGTCAGAAAAAGAAAAACAAATACCGTATGCTAACACATTTATATGGAATCTAAAAAAAAAAAAAAAAAAAAAAAGAATGTTCATGAAGAACCTAGGGGCAAGATGGGAAAAAAGACGCAGACCTACTACAGAATGGACTTGAGGATACAGGGAGGGGGAAGGGTAAGCTGGGACAATGTGAGAGAGTGGCGTGGACATATATACACTACCAAATGTAAAACCGATAGCTGGTGGGAAGCAGCCGCATAGCACAGGGAGATCAGCTCAGTGCTTTGTGACCACCTAGAGGAGTAGGATAGGGAGGGTGGGAGGGAGGGAGACACAGAGGGAAGAGATATGGGGGATATGGGGATATATGTATACGTATAGCTGATTCACTTTGTTATAAAGCAGAAGCTAACACACCATTGTAAAGCAATTATACTCCAAAAAAGATGATAAAAAAGATGTCCATATTTCCAAAAAAAAGAAAGATAAAATAGCTATATGGTATTATTTTCACAAGGTACAACTAAACATTTCTTTAAAAATTTTTCTGAAGAGGGTGTTTTTTTCTCTTTCTGTACAAAACTTCCAAACTGTGCTGGTGTACAGCACTCATGTCAAATAGAAGGTGAAACATTTTAATTCCGCAGCAAGTGGAAATTAAAAATTCACAGAATTTGTTGAATTATACCAGGTATGGAAATGGCCTTCTCTTTCGTAAACCTGACTATATGTATATTATACATAAGACTACATATAAGCATTGTATAAGATTATAGAACTTAAAATTAGTTTATAAAAGATACAAATCTGTTAACCTAAAAGGAACTCCAGATTTTTATAGAAAATTCATGATAAGATCCAATTTCATTCTATTTAAAAATCTGAGAAATCGACAAATATTTTAATCAGTTACAGGAAAATGTTTCAGTTATTTATCAGCAACAATAATTGGTGAAAGTTTCTATGTATAATAATAGTAAGATGTTAAGGACATGAATTATATTGTGTCACCCAAATCCACCCAGTGGTGCTACTCATCATCCTTAACAGTTTTCACAGGTCTGCTTCCGCAAGCCAACAGTAGTCTATAAAAAAAATAGATTGGGTAAAAAAATCCACATGCTTAAACAGCCTCATACACCTATTCTAAAGTACAAACAAACTTTCACTGTTTAACCAAGAATATTCTCACTATCAGATGAAAGAACAATGAATGAAAAAACATGCAATCATAGTAAAACATGAAACAGAAAACAGGACTTTTTCTGAGGAGGAAAATCAGTTTCATGATTTTGAAAAGCACACAAAATATCACATTTAATTTATTTTCTACTGATCATCCTTCTATTTATAACGCAACACTTTATCTCAATTTTTAAACAATGTCCATGGTTAAATTCTACTTATGTCTCAAAGAACATTAGCAAGATTTTAGTCTCCCTCTTCATCCTCTCCACTCATGTTTTACGATGGTTTAAATAATAGTTTCTAGTAAAAAAGTTATTTTCCTTCAGAACTTATACTTGTTTCTATATTTCTTTTGGCTTCTGGTATTACAGCTCTGCTGAAGTTAAACTAGCTCTCCATCCATTATAGCAAATAAGTTTATATCATTATTTTTGGTGGTTTAAAATGTGACCATGTTTCTAGGTATTTTTTTTTTAATTATTGTTTTCCATTAATGTAATTCAGCACAATATGAGCTTTTATAAGTGAGATACATTACTGCTTTTCAGTTTTAAGAAATTTTATTTTTATGTTACTAATTCTTTTAAATTTATTGAAACTGGTTTTATGGTTAAGTAAAAATGTAAATATTCCACATGTAATTGAACAGCCTGCATAATATTTTCTTACTATTATATATATATCCTTAAAATCAAAGTTGGAAATAATTTATTCAAATCTCTATATCCTTATCACTTCATTTTATTTTATTTTATGCTTATTTGTCTCTTTTTCTCAGTTATTTTCTCCTCCCCTCTCTTCTTGCTTTCTGTTGAACAGACTGAAATCTACCCCCATCCCATTCCATTTTTCCTACTGGTTTGAAATGTGTATGTCTTATTACTCTTCTTTAAGTGGTCATCCTTAAAATTTTACACTGCATTCTGCTGAACAATTTAACAAAGCCTAAAATTAAACAAAATAATGCAGGGACCTTAGAATGCTTTAAGTCTGGTAAGCCTTTTCCAACTATATTTTCAATTGTTCACTTAGATTTATCTTGTCTTCTCCCTTTGAATTCCATCAACTTCATAAAGATGTTGTTGTACAAACAGCTTTATTACTGTTCAAATATGTGATTATACCTGAGGACCTGCCATTTGTTTCTAGCTACTAGATTATAAGTACTCATAACTGCCCTCTGTAATAATTTTCTTTCTTGCTAAGTATATCCATTAACACTTCTTTAGTGAAGGTTAATTGGCCTTAAATGCTCTTTGATTTTATATTTCTGTGAATGGCTTTATCTTACCTTCATTCTTCAAAGAGAAAGAAAGAGAAAGTCAATGAGTCTACAATTCTTGGTTGGTAATTATTCCCTCTCAGAAATTTAACAGTTCTTGTCTCTGATTTTGTTTGTTTATTTGGTATACTTATCTTTTATCTGCTTTTAACATCTCTTGATTCTGGTGTTCTACAGTTCCAATATAAAGTGTTGTTTTGGGTGGGAATTTATTTTCCTTTGTATCACTAGGGATTTGAGAGGTTTCCTGAATCTGAACATTGGTGACTCTCTTCAATTCTGGGCAATTCCCATAGATTATCTCTTAAGTATTTCTTTTTCCCACATGCTCTTCCTTCTAGAACTCAGATCAGATACTAAAATCAATCGCTTTACCCCGTCCCCTAACCTGGCTTTCATATTTTCCATCTCTTCATCTCTCTGTGGTGCATGCTGGTTATTTATTTCAAATATGTCTTCTAATTTGTTGAGTCTCTCTTCACCTGTGTCTAATCTGCTGTTTCAGCATTCACTAAATTCTTTATTTCAGTGATTACATTTTTCATTTCTCAATACTACTCTTTTTCAATTCTACTTGATCATTTTGATAGTCCCTTATTCTTTCCATTCTTCTAATCTTTTATTTCTTTATACATATAAAACAAATTTTATATCCTAAATCTATTTCAATATATACATTTATTTTGGTCTAATTCTGTAGTTTATTATTTCTGATGATTCTTCCTCTTGCATTTTATGTTTTTATTTTTATTGTGAGCATATGTTTCCTGGAAATGGATCTGTAAGAGCCTAGATGACTATATTCAACAGGAAGACAAGACATGGAGAGAAAGTGCCAGAAGTAGAGGGAGGGGTAACTGAAAGTCCTGATGGAAGAATGCCAGTGTAGCTAGATGGTGGTTGTAGTTTAGGGTCAGTTAAAGGAGGGACTAGGAACAGTAAGTGAAGGGAAGGGACCTTTCAAGGAATAAATGTGTGTGTGTGTGTGTGTGTGTGTGTGTGTGTGTGTGTGATGTGAGGGAAGATTCGAAAATCTTTACCCAGAAAAGCAAGATCATCAGGTAAGTGGTCTTTAGAAAGATTATTCTGGCAACAGGATAGCAAATGGATCAGAAGGAGGTGAGGTAGAGACAGGAAAATCATGAAGACGACAATAGTAAATGCCAGAGATTTAGAGGGTTTGAATAAGTCAGTGATGGGATGACTGAAGAAAAGGGGACATGAGAAAATTCAAGAGATGGGGCTAAACCTAACCTTTCACAATCAAGCAGTAATGCTCTCTTTCCAAGGATCCACACCAAAGTTTTCATACCCATTCTAAGTGAGATGACATTCCAAAGCATACAAAATATGTTTGACTTGGACACTAACACTCATTTCACTATCGTAAATGTCAAAACAACCCATATTGATGGTCAGATACTATATGTCTTAGAAGATTTCATAAAAAACAGCCAGATAACAAGCAGTATATGTTTCAGCAGCATATTGTCTTGATCTGGGGAGTCCTTTTCAGCTAATGGAAAAATATATAAAACCGATAGAAGTCAAAGTTGCTAGTGACAATTTAATCCAAATAGCTTAATCTGAAAAGCTTTATTGCTTAGAGAGATATAATATTACAGAAAGCTGAAACATATCAATGTACTGTTAGAGTTTCTAATTCTATGACATAAACTTATTTTTAAATATTCTTCTTTTGTAATATTGTCTTAATCTTGCAGTATTAGTGATAATACTTTGAATAATGGAAATACCCAGTATAAATGCCTTTCCCTAAAATTGCTTATCTGATTATTCTACCCAAAGTCATGGACCAAAGTCACATTTCTGATTTTACACTTGAGATCAACAGGAGCAATAGTAATGGCTAAAATTCACTGAGGACTTACTATGTTCCAGGCATTATTTATATATATTAATTAATTTAATCTTCATAACAAGTCTATGAGATGGGTTATAATTATTACTTATATTTTTGGAGACAAGGAAGCTGAGACACAGAAAGGATAAGCACATTACCCAGGGTCACACAGCTGGCATTCATCAGTGGAAGCAGAAACCTAATCCAAACATTCCTTTCATAACCACTCCACTCCACTGCCTATCTGAAAGTGTGACTCATTATGTTAGTACATCTTGTTGAATTTTATAGTTTTATGCTGTTTGAAGGAGTGCTGCTGGAATCATCTTCATTTCTATACCTCCACTGGGCCCTTCTATGTAATTCTGAAAATACGAACGATCTTTGTTTGAAAATAGAGGTAGTCTTTAAGTGATAGCATGTGCATTTTGTCATGCCTTTGAGCTAGCTAGTCATAAAACTTCTCAAAGATAGTAACAGGTTTTGTTGACAATAATGGCCAGCCATAAACAGACTCAGAAATGCCTCACCCTAGACCAGGGGGTCAAGTCTGCAAGCACAATGGGAGCTTCCACTTGATGTTGCAGGTTACTGGACACAGAGTCCATGGTTCTCACTCCCAGAGGCAGCTGCGACCCAAATGAATTTAGCCTCATGGGTGTCAAGGAGACAACTGGACACCTACACTGAAGTGCAATGGCCACCTGTGCACCTGCAGGCCCTCTGCCCTGATGTGCAGTGAGCCTTTCCCACCTGGATTAGATGCTGCTTCAAGTTATCAGGTAGACACTATGAACCAGGCTTGTGGAGAATGCCAATTACACACTGCCCCCAGGCACCTCTGTTTCAGGCTCCTCCTGAATATGGAGCCTTGCTGAGATCAGACTTGATCAAGATCTCCCTAGATAACAGTCATCTTGCCTAATAATACCTGCCAGAAGGCCTCCTCTTTGCTGCTTGTTGGTCTTTGGTAGTTCCCCTGACACCTGGCCTTTTCAAGCTCTCCCTCAGGGCTTCCCAGCAACTTTTAGAACAGGCACCATGCTTTTTATCAAAGCCTTGGGTCAGAAATTATGTCAGGCATTTTCCTACTGGAAGAAAACAAAACACTCAAAATCAGCCAATGGATCCTTCCATGAACAAATCAGTTGGCTAGTAGAGAGCTCAGGGATAGTCACATAAAAATTCATTTTTATTAGGCCACCTAAAAAATGATTATAAAATACACAGGGGGATTCTGCAGATATTCTATATACTTTCAAGGTAGCATATTTAAAATAGATTAATTTCTCCATTTATTTGGTACTTACTGAGTACCATCAGCAAAGCACTGCAGGAACAAAGAAGCGTGATTCTGTTTTCAGGAAGTTTAAAATCTGATTAAGGAGGGAGACATGTAACCAAGCATCTGTTCTATGAAGCCAGTAAGAGCCTGAAAGCTAGTGCTTTTCATAATAGATGTTAAACTAATTACCTAAATGGATTGTGCATTTTGCTTTCTTGTCAAAGTGATGCAGTCAAAGCACCTGGTCAAGGATCAAGTTGCAATCACTTCCTGGCTCCACCACTGGTCATGAGGGCCAACCTTTCCTGTCACAGTAGCTGGATAAGAGCAGTCACAACACAGACAAAACAGTGGAAGTCAGATCTGGGGATCTTGCTGGTTGTTTGGGGAAAGAGAATCATTCACCTTTTTACTTATCCAACAAATATGTATTGAGAACCCACTGTCTTCCAGGACCATCCCTGTGCTCTGGGGATTAGGAAGTAGGAATAACAACAAAAAAGAAAGAGGAAGTCTCTGCTTTCTTGGAGCTTGAGTTGAGGGAATAAACAAATAAATACATGCTTAGTGCTTCAGGGTAATAAGGACCAAAGTCCAAATAGAGGAAAGCATTCTCTCTACCACTGTGATCAGGAAGGTCGACCTTGGACATGGAGCTACCAAGCAGATTCCTGCCTGAGCATCAAGCTGACACTGGGAAGACAGAGCGGAAACATGAAGAGAGGCTGATCCTGATGGCACAGCCTCATCTGGATCTAACCTTGCCTGAAATGCAATGATGTGAACCAACAATTCCCCGTTTTGTTGAAGTCACTTGCCAATACCCCAGTCCTTCACACTCCCATTTCTTATTACTCCACATAGAATCAAACAACCATTAAGTCCTGAAAGTGTTCTTTGTGTGCAGTGTCACGTTCTCATTCTCACTGCCATCCTCCCACTTCAGTCCCTCTTACACCTGGGACATGGAATAAGAGTGGAAGACCTCAGGGGGATGGATCCCACAGGAAGTAGTGAAGGAGGAAGGACACCTCTTTGGCTGGCCAAATCCATGCAAGTCAACCCAGGAAGTCATTCGGCATCACCTCCATCTAAGAAAATGGAAGAAGATGCTCATGAAGGCTCTGGGCATGTTGATGCTGGGGGTTGGCAAGGAGGCCTTGGGAGGGTGGGTAAGCCAGTCTCATCCCTAGGGAATTGGGATGGTGATTAAGATACAATATATGTCCTTTTCATGCTCAAATGCGCAATAGCCTGCAGGATGTATCTCCCCACTCCTGCTTCACCTTGCAGCAATATTCATGAGGAAGAGGAACTTTCCCTAGGCAAACATGCAGCCTATCTTCCAACAAATGAATCCCATCACTTAGAAGAAGAACAAGTGAAATCAGTCCATAGCGATGCAAATCTCCCAAAGATCAGGTTTTCAGGTTTCTTAAAATAGATCAGTAGTTCATCATGACAAAAGAATAGTAAATAATTATGATCCAAAATTTATTCTTATAAACGGGAAAATCAATATTATGTTTGTTAACCTTGTACCATAGTTCAAAATAGATCATTTGACTTACCTCTAATAGGTAATTGACTCTGAGACCTGTCAATTCTACTGTGTTCTATGCCAGAAAAAATATTTTTCAGAAATGTTCCTTGTCACTTTAAGAAAGCAAAGAGTAATTTGGCGTTTGCTCCCTTAAACTCTCTTATACATACCTTAACTAAACTCTAGTCAACATATCCTCTTTCAGTCCCCCAATTTTTTTAACCCCTCGCAATGACGGCATGGTTCACACCACAGAAAAGGATGTGCTCTGAAATGTCAAGGCTCACAGGTTTTCTTATCAGAACTTCCGTGAATCGAGACTTCCCTGGTGGAGTAGTGGTTAAGAGGCCGCCTGCCAATACAGGGAACACGGGTTCGATCCCTAGTCCAGGAAGATCCCACATGCCGCGGAGCAACTAAGCCCACGCACCACAACTACTGAAGACCTTGCGCCTAGAGCCCAGGCTCCGAAACAAGAGAAGGCACCTCAATGAGAAGTCCGTGCACCACAACAAAGAGTAACCCACGCTGGTCGCAACTAGAGAAAGCCCGTAGCCTCAGTGCCGCAATGAAGATCCAACACAGCCAAAAATTAATTAATTAATTAAAAAAAGAAAACTTCCATGAATTAACACAACGTTTCAGAGAAGCCTAAGAATCACAGACACACAGCAGCTAGCCAGCTTGATGACATTACACAGCTATATTTTTCTTTTTATGTTGTATTATACTTTTGGTGTATAGCAATGTCCTTATTCTCAAGTTTCTAATCATCAAAGACACAGCAAACGTAAAGCTATATGACAAATCCTTAATTTTGATAATCTCCAAACATTTGAACAGATGTCTATAGAAACATATTATTTTTCTTACATCAGCCAAATCTGAGACTTTAAAATAGTTAACAGTTCTTAAAATATTTTCTTCCATAATAGTTTATATTAAAATTACTTTCTTTGACCTGAATCAAATTACTGAATTATTTTCGCATGCTAATCAGATTCCCTTTATTATATCTACTCGCCTTTAAATCAAAATCCTACCAGCCATTCCTTAGAACTGTGTTAACAGGAACCAGGACCTGGGAAGGCCTCAGAGGCAGGTTAAGTGCTGCTGGTTCTAACGGTGGCTGCATAGCAATATCCTAGAACACAAAACACCTCCGACACGTGAAGGCAATAGTTTCAACTGGGGCTCAACTGGGTCAGGGCAGATGTCTTTGTATTTCCTGATTGCTCACATGCTCAGAAATCCAAAGTGGAGAATATCCGTTCTGCATGGTAACAAGTAAGAAATAGCTCAATCCCACGTAACTGGATCGTCACCTAATCCAATCTGAGCCTCTCTTACAACTATTGACAGTGGTTTTTAATTCCTTCAGCAGGTCTCTCTACCCAACCAGCCTCCCTTAAGACACACAAACATACGTACACACACATGGTTCATTCTGCCACTTCTCCCACCAATTCACCACTCCGAGGAAGAGTGTATTTAGCTTAACTTTATCAAGCTCTTTGGCTGCCTGAGGATTTATAAATGTTAAAATAAAAACTAATCACAACCTTGAGAACTGCAGGTGGCACCTGGTCTTATGTCTCAAGGCAGCAGGTCGCTCCTGCATCATCCAAGCAGCAATGTCACTGCTTGCTCCTAAGCTCCAGAGAAACCCTCTGTTGGGTCTCGAACACCCCAAGTAATGAGATGCTACTGAAACGATCATGTGGGGACACTAGGTCTATGCCACAGCGTTCAGTGGCTTCTGAGGTTATCGAAACTGCCACTGATTCCAAACAAGGTTCACCAGCCCCTTCCTCCCACAGTGGTCCAGTGAACACGTGGCATAAAAATTCCTTCTCCACAGGTGACAGCCACTAAGGCCAGAGATGGAACCACAGGTGATACAACTTAGGAACACATAAATTTAAATATCTGATACACCATTTACCATATCCCTAAAATGACTCATCCGAAAGGATCATATTTGCCAGTTTCAAAAACAAACTTTTTTCAAGTTTCTCTCCATGAGTTAGCTATAACTAGCACATCCTCCATGAGTATCTTTTCCTGATGTACTACCGAGTAAAAACTTAATAAAAGCCATAGCCTAGATAAAATATATCATTTTTTCATTTGTGATTAACAGCCTTGGAGGGAGGTTTTTTTTTTAAACTGGTCCATTAAACGGCCATATATTTAAATAAAAATTATATAGTTTCTAACTTTAAACTACTCAAAATTGCAAGTACTTTATGTTTCAATTCTATTTCAAATCAGTACACTGAAAATACCCATTACCTGGAAACTAAGGAGAATATTTTTATTTTTTATGGCGAGCCAGACTCCCTATATTACTATTGAAAAGTAAAGTTTCTAATGAACCAGAAAGGAAATTTATTGTAAAGCAACACTCAAACTAAGCACATGTATTATCACACAAGGTTATGTGTACACCTACCAGACATGTGCAATCTCTATGTCAAAGCATTATTTTCAAAAAGTTAAAAACACAACACGTACAAATATAGAACAAATGCATGCCAAAGAATCATAAACTCATTAATGACTAATCCAGTAAAAGAGCATTTTGAGAAACTAGGAATTTACAGGCATTTATAGAAGAACATTAGAATGAGATTGCTAGGTTACAAAAAAACTGATCAATGTCTGAATCACTTTGCTGTACAACTGAAACTAACACAATATTGTAAATCAGCTCTACTCCAATATAAAATTAAATTAAATTTTAAAAAATTAAAACAAAGGAAAGGTGAAGAAAATGTGTAGATCTAATCTTGCACATTTCTGTAAGTGATGATTCAAACCCCAGAAATCACGCACGCGCATATATGTATGTGTCTGCAGAGTTCACACCAAACACAAAAGAGAACTTGAAATCAGCACACGTCACAAATAAAAGACAAGAAATCACCTTCCGATGTTCAGAAGTGTGTGGACCCTCATATGTGTAAGTGCAGACAGGCTGCCTAGGAAAGTAGATTCTAAGTGAAACTACACCCTTGGCAGTTCCTGACCAAAGTCTTCTGTTTTCCTGCACACCTGGGAGCAGTCTGTGCACTCAGGATTCCCTACCGAGAAGAGGAAGGATCAACTCACCCCACCCGAATGAAATCCTTTCTCAATGCTCTCCATAGATCAAAACATGACTCCATTCATTTTTCTTCTTTATTCAGCAGTTTTCTCCCTGTAAATTATTTCTGCGTGTTTTATCTAAATCTGGGAATACATTTAACTTTACTCTTGTAATGGGAACAGATTTATCATTAAATCCTCTGAAAGAATACTGTGAATCAAATAAAATAGTATTTCTATTAGGAGTCATTTTTCCCATAAGCCCCCAGGCAACAAATCCTGAAGAACAATTATGGATAGACAGACTGCAGGGAGAAGAATTGTCACATGTGTGATAAAAAACACACTGCACGGTGTCTTTGCAGTTTATCTCTGATGAGCTATGTTCCCTATAACTAGCCCTTGGAAGCCCTGGTTTTAACTACCAAAGGATTATGCATCTAATTCCATAAATCTCAGCTAGAGAATAGTCAGCCTCATATTGTTACCCGAAAAACTAGGTTCGCCTCTTGGTGGGTGTCGAGCCAAAAGACACAACCAAGACAAAGAGTGAGAGAAGGAAGGATTTGTTACTTGCAGCAAGTAAGTAGAACACCAGGGATCTTTCCCAAAGCAGTGTCTCCCCAAACAGCAAAACTGGGGAAGTTTTAAGCTAAGGGTACATGTATATTCATGAAAGGACTTGGGAGGTAGGCAGAGCCCAGGCTTTAGTTGATTGAAATCCGGAGGATCAGAAAAGGTCAACGCCATCATCCCTTAGGTTCCGTTTGACCTGGTGCTTGAGTGCTTCAGGCTAATCTTTACCATGGAAACAGAACTGGAAGTCTTTACAATTGATACATTATTACTAGTGCTACTTCTCTTGCCTGATAACAGTCAGCATTCTTGTTTTCCCTTAAGCTCCTTAATTACTGAGACCTGTTCAAGGGCAAGCACTCTGGCCAGGCTTAGATCACAAAATGGCTTGTACAAAATGAATAGGTGTTCTCTTATGTCCAGAAAGCCATGCCTGGTTTTCTTTCTCCATAGACCCCCTACCTTATCTGCTTATAATATTTCTTTCCAATTCAGCCCATTTCAACCCAGGAGGACTTTTGGGGACTAACAAACACTGGTATCTAAGATAGAACAAACCACAACTAAGAACTTGAAGTATAAAAGCAATACTGCATGGTATTTCCAAAAGTGCTTAATAAACATTTCACAGGATTGCGCATAAACAACACACTTTTCCTGACATTCTGGCACAAGTAGAATCAGAGAGGCTTAACGTTAAAATGAAGTGCAGAGTCAGCTGTCCAGCATTCTACCCAATTCAAGCACCACAGTCTCCAATATCATCTTGCACACATGTCCACTGATGGCAGCAGCTGAGGTGCATACATACAGAGAAAAGGGAGATTCTAGAACTTCCTTCTATCATATCACAAAGAAGGATAAATTCACAGAATCAACTACATGAGTGTCCAGGAAAACAAATTCTTTTTTTTTTTTTAATTTTTAAATTGAGATATATTATACCCTTTAAACAAAATTTCTAATTTTATGAAAGGCATAAAAGGTCACAATTTTTCTTTACTTCTTTGGGGTAGGAAGAGGGAGGCAGAGTTGAATGTATCCTTAAAAGTCCTTTTCTAATTTAAAATTAAAATCAACATCTGATCTTGACCTAAGAATTTTTCTATTGAGGTATAATTGACATAGAACACTATATTGGTTTCAGGTGTACAATTCAATGATTTGACATTTGTGTGTATTGCAAAATGAACATCACAGTAAGTCTGGTTACCATCAATCACCATACACAGTCACAGATTTTTTTCTTTCTTCTTGTGATGAGAACTTTTAAGATTTACTTGCAGCAACTTGTAAATATGCAATACAGTATTAATAACTATATTCACCATGCTATACATTACATCCCTGTGGCTTATTTATTTTATAACTGGAAATTTGTACCTTTTGAACCCCCTTCACTCATGTCACCTACTTCCCACCCCCATCCCCATCCCCCCAGTCTGGCAACCAACTATCTGTTCTCTGTATTTATGAGCTCCTTTTTTTTCTTTTTAAGATTACTCATATAAGTGAGACCATAGGTTATCTTTCTCTAACTTATTTCACTTAGCATAATGCTCTCGAAGTCCCTCCATGTTGTCACAAATGGCAAAATTTCCTTTTTCTTAATGGCTCAATAGTATTCCAGTGTGTGTATCACATTTTTTTAGCCATTCACCCATCAATGAACACTGAAGTTGTTCCCATGTCTCAACTATTGTAAATAATTCTGTAATAAACATGGGTGTGCATATATCTTTTGGAGTTAGTGTTTTCATTTTCTTTGTACAAATACACAGAAGTGAAATTGCTGGATCATATGGTAGTCCCAGTTTTGATCTTTTGAGGAAACTCCATGCTATTTTCCATACTGTCTGTACCAATTTACATTCCCACCAAGAGTGCACAAGTGTCTCCTTCTCTCCACATCCTTGCCAACACTTGTTATTTCTTATCTTTTGATGCTAATCATACAAACAGGTGTGAAGTGATATCTCATTGTGGTTTCGATTTGCATTTCCCTGATGATTAGTGACGTTGAGCATCTTTTCCTATACCTGTTGGTCAACTGTATGTGTTCTTTGGAAAAATGTCTATTCAGATCCTTTGCCCATTTTTAATTAGATTGTTTGTTGGCTATTGAGTTGTGCGAGATCTTTATATATATTAGATATTAGCCCATTATCAGATACATGATTTGCAAATATTTCTCCCATTCAATTGGTTGCCTTTTCATTTTGTGGATGGTTTCCTTTACTGTACAAAAGCTTTTTAGTTTGATGTAGTCTCACTTGTTTATTTTTACTTTTATTGCCTTTGCTTTTGGTGTCATATCCAAAAAATCATGGCCATGACCAATGTCCAGGAGCTTACCGTATATGTTTTCTTCTAGGAGTTTTATGGTTTCAGGTCTTAAATTCAAGTCTTTATTCCATTTTGAGTTAATTTTTGTATGGTGTAAGGTAATAATCTAGTTTTATTCTTTTGCATGTGGCTGTCCAGTTTTGCCAACACCATTTGTTGAACAGACTGTCCTTTCCCCATTGTATATTCTTGGCTCCTTTGTGATCAATTAAGTGACCATATTTGTGTGCGTTTATTTCTGAGCTCTCTATTCTGCTCCATTCATCCACGTGCCTGTTTTTATACCAATACCATACCATAGTTTTGTAATATAACTTAAAATCAGGAAGCATGATGCTTCCAGCTTTGTTCTCTCTGAAGATTGCTTTGGTTATTCAGGGTGTTTTGTGGTTCCTTACACATTTTAGGATTTTTTTGCTCTGTTTCTGTGTAAAATGCCATTGAAATTTTGATAGGGATTGAATTGAATCTGTAGATTGCTTCTGGTAGTATGGACAGTTTAACAATATTAATTCTTCTAACCTATGAGCCACAGAATATCTTTCCTTTTATTTGTGTCTTCTTCAGTTACTTTCATCAGTGTCTTATAGTTTTCAATGTACAGGTCTTTCACCTCCATGGTTAAATTTATTCATAGGTATTTTATTCTTTTGATGCAATTGTAAGTGGTGTTGTTTTATTACTAGCATATAGAAATGCAACCAATTTTTTATATTGATTTTGTATTCTGCAACATTACTAAAGTTGTTTATTAGTTCTAACAGTGTTTTTTTGGTGGAGTCTTTAGAATTTTCTATACATAATATCATGTCATCTGCAAATATTGACAATTTTACTTCTTCCTTTCCAGCTGGGTGTTGCTGATTTCTTTTTTTTTTTTGCCTAATTACTCTGACTAGGATTTCCAATACTATGTTGAATAAAAGTGGCGAGAGTGGGCATCTTTCTCTTATTCCTGATCTTAGAGGAAAAGCTCAGAGTATGACATCAGCTATGGGCTTCTCATATACGGCCTTTATTGTGTTATAACCAATTTGATTTTATTGCACAGAATTGAATCTAAATTCAACCATAAGCATTTTAATGATTATCATTAAAAGTCTTTTTCAATTGAAAACAAGACTGAGAACTTGTAATAGTGCTGGATAATTAAAAAAATACACCCTTAAGGATTAAGTTTATTCCATAATTCCAGTGATATTTTTTTAGGCTGAAGTACTGATGAATGAAGTACTCCAATGTAGAGGAATCTTGAAAATACTCTGAGTGAAATTAATCAGTCATAAGGAACCAAATATTATATGAGCCCATTGATATGAAATGTCAGAAAGGACAAACCTATAGAGACAGAAAGTAGATGAGTGTTTGCTTGGGGCTGTGGGAGATGGGAGACTTGTAGGCTAGAAAAAGAAAGATTTCTTTTTTTGGAAATTGATAAAATTTCCAAAATTTTTTTTATCAATACAATTGATAAAATAGATTGTGGAGATGAATGCACAACTCTGAGAATATACAGAAAAAACAATTGAATTGGACACTTTAAGTAGGTGAATTGTACAGTAGGTGAATTATATCTCAAAGCTGTTTTTAAAAAGGAATACAGAAACTCTAGAAAAACACTGAATCCATTGACATCTACTTTACCACACTATTCCAAATAGAAATGTAACTGAAAAATGGGAGTTCAAAAACATAAGCAGCAATATCCGTTATTTACTGCCATAATAATGCTGTGAATCAACCAGAAACCTCAGTGGCAGACACCACTTTACTGAGCTCAGGGGTCTCAAGACCACACTCTTGGCTCAGCAGGTGTTCTGGTCTCCTGCGCACCTGCCTTGGGGAGGCTGTTGTCCGCTGATGGAGAATGGCCCCATCTGAGATGACTGGACTTGTGTATCATTGCGCAGTAAACAAATCCAGGCACCTCTCACCGCGGTGGCACAGAACTAAGAGAAGAAGCAGAAAAATACAAGTCTGTTCTGATCTTCGTGTGTCACATCAGCTGGCATTCCATTGACCGAAGTAAATCTCATAACCTAACTCGGGATCAAGGGTCAGGAGAACAGATTCTGCCTCTTCAGTAAAAGGAGCTGAAAAGCCATGTGGCAAAGAGGGTGAATCCAGGAGCGTGAAGAATGAGGACCATTTAGACCTCAGTCTCTGCCCAGCACAGGGTATTTGTGATGGAAGAAAACTGAGCAGAAATTAAATATTTGCCATCTGGCAGCTTCACTTTGTCACCATTTTCACTTAAAATTGTATCAGAGGGCTTCCCTGGTGGCGCAGTGGTTGAGAATCTGCCTGCTAATGCAGGGAACACGGGTTCGAGCCCTGGTCTGGGAAGATCCCACATGCTGCCCAGCAACTAGGCCCGTGAGCCACAACTACTGAGCCTGCGCGTCTGGAGCCTGTGCTCCGCAACAAGAGAGGCCGCGATAGTGAGAGGCCCGCGCACCGCGATGAAGAGTGGCCCCCACTTGCCGCAACTAGAGAAAGCCCTCGCACAGAAACGAAGACCCAACATAGCAATCAATCAATCAATCAATCAATTAAAACAAAAAAAGACTCCTCATTTCCTCCTCTTCCCCTTTAAAAAAGAAAAAAAAATGTATCAGAAACTTTGAAATATCTTTCTGTTTCATCTTGATTTAAATAATAGAAACATTTAACATTTTTGTAATTTAGCTCAAATAATGGCTGCATAATTCAAGTAGATTCAAAAGCAAATAGAATCTAACTTATAATAGCAAGTTTTGATATAAATGCCACTGGATGATACTGTGAGTATGTGACGTGAGCTGGATGACTTGCTTTTTAATTATAGGAACTTTTAGCTTTTCCAAAGATAACTACTTTTTAAAATGCTTTTCTAGATGTTCTTGTCTTATCACAGAAATACATTCTTATATGTACATGTATAATTCGCATAGAGAAGTGTTAATAACAACTCCCTACACACACACACACACACACACACACACACACACACACACTTCCATTGCTCTATTGTTATGTCATTGACATAACTGATGAAAACTAGTTTCCTTCATGTCCATACACACATTTATAGGATTAGGTTCATTTTCCTTGTATTGTAATTACAATATGATGTTATTCCTCAGCTTGAACTAGATTAAAATTTTGCATTTGCATTTTTCATTTCCATGTGGAAAATGAAATCTTATTTTTGCCTGTCAGTCTAAAACCACTTTGAATCGTAAATTGGTCTCCTATGGTAAACCTTTAAGACCTCTTTTTTTTGTTGCTGTAACCTTTTCTACATGGTGGACTTTATTAGCTACATAAATTAAATAACAAATGCCCACCTTATTGAGCTGGGTATGCTTTAACCCACAGGCACAAATCAAAAGAAAGAAATGATTATAACATTAGAGTTAAAAAACAAAAAGCTTTGGTTGATTTTTTTGTAAAGAATGGTTGAAAAGGAACCTAAAGTCGTTCCTTTATTTGAAGGCTTAAGTAATTGTACCTGCCAGGTAATAGACGAGAGGGAGGCCTCTCACTTACCACCCCCTTTTGTGTGTTTCAATTACTGGGAAGGTTAATGGTGCTGAACAGCTGAGGTATGAAGGCACCTTTCATTATCTTCCCCATCAGAAGTCCCCAGAGCCCGTTCACCTTCCCTCGTGTTTATGGGAAAAGACACAGTGTTCTCTCACAGCCCAGAGTACATGAGAACCAACTTCTCACAGCCTAGCAGATCTTTGCCAACATTTTCTGGAAAATAATTCTGCCCCTTTCAGAGCCAGCGTGCAATGTAATTTGAACTCAAATACCAACATCGTTTAGAATGACTGAAATAATACCTTGATCTTGTGACTTGTATAGTCTCATTCTTCTAAATTTTAACTTTAATGATGCTTATTTATTAAGCAAGTACAGAGTATATGGGCAGAATTTTTCTTTGAATATTTTATATTGAATGAATTGAAATAATTGGGATGTTAAAGGACTAGGGGATGATAATGAACATGTATGCACTGAAGCATTTACTCTGTACTAGGTAGGTTCTCTTCTGTATCATATCCCTTTAAGACCCCTCTTCTCTGAATATCTTCCTCCATGTTGACTCCATCAGGATTCACTTACCTAGAAACAATAGGTAACCTGTGACCAGGGCAGATGTTCAGGGAATGGAAAGGAAATTACGGCTCCACCAAACCTCTCTTGCACAAGTACAGATGTGTTTGTATTTAGCCTGAGACAAAAACTTTGTTCCTTTTCCTTCATTATTGTTCCTAACATGCAACAAAGGCAATTGTAGGAAAGGCAGTGTGGCCCTAAATTCCCCCTCAGCTGATCTTGAAGAACTTCAGACATTTTCCAAAGAAGATTTTGATCTAGGGAAGGACATCAAGCTCCAAATTAAGGTGGAATATGTGGGAAAAAGGTCACTGGGATAGGGTTGCCAGGTAAAATACACCATGCCCAGATAAATTTGAATTTCATATAAATATATAGTTTAGGAGACATACTTACAATCAACAAATATAAATCTGGCAACCTAACATTGCACTGCACGGTATAGATGGCAGATGATTTTAAAAAGGAGGGTCATGGGGATATAAAAAAAGAATGTGAAACTCAGAGTTTTTTCTAGGGTAAGGGTCAACAAACTGGCATGAGGTCCAAATCTGCTTTGTTCCTGTCTAAACAATGTTTCATTGAAACACTGCCACACCCATTCATTAAGTACAGTCCAAGGCTGCTTTCACTCTGCAGTGGCAGCGTTCAGTAGTTGCAGGCCCACAGAGCCTAAATATTTACTATCTGGCCCTTTAACCAAATAATAAAAAATAAAAAGTCCCAGTTAAACTGCTAAAATTACAATTGTCATTCTAAATACTCACTATTGCCCCTCTCTGATGAAAGGCTTCTTTCCATAGGCATGCCTGATATTATAAAGCTGAAAATATGTAGGCTTTTAAATAAGTAATATTATTCTACTCAATGGATTTAAACATAAGGCAATATTGTCACTTCAAGAAAAATAAAAAGAGCTTTGAGAATTGTTTCCATATGTCCACATTTGTGTTTCACAGCTCCAGACCACATAATGCAAACTTTCATTTCTCAGCAAAATGAAGCAGAGAATATTACAAAAGACTCAGCAATGTCAAATCCAGCCACCAGTTAGATCTTCCAATTTTCAGTACAACATTTCCTGCCAGATGTGGCTCAATGTGGCTTAAAGAAGCAATTGTTTAATTCTCATGTGGAGAACTATTGTTCTGGAAGAATGAGGGCATTATAGGATTAATCTCCAAGTAGTAAGAAGAAAAGCTAGGTTTACAAACTCTGTATGACTCTGTATGTGCCAGTGAGTAGCTGGAAGTAAGCGTTCTATTGGAAGAGAGGATTTTGTTCCTCAGGAAACCAACACACTCCTGGGACCCTGGGTTGAAGCCATTTGATGGGTGGATAGCATGAGAAAGGTCTGGCAACCAAAGTCACCCCATGCTGCTGATGCAGACAGCTGGCAGAGACAAGATAAAGTTCACACAGTCACTTGAGGCTTTAAAACCTAGTCTGCAAACGAAAAGTAGAGAAGAAAATTCTATTTCTAATCTACCAGTGAAAGATGTGCATTTCATTTTCAGATTATGAAAGTATCGAAGGAGAAAGGCTGTGCTGTCATGAGTGACAGTGCTTCAGCCGCCAGGACTCCAATCAGAGGCTCAGTGATAAGTGAGAGTGAGCCCAGACTACTGCCAATGCCATGGCCAGATACCGAAGAACACACGGGGAGGGGTTTCCTAATTGTGTATGGTAAATAACCCTGCATACAAATCCTCCAAGCCACGATCTGGGTAGTGTATTAGAGCAAAGAAGTAACAAAGAAAACAGGCAGGTTGACATTGAGGAGAGAGGACCAAATCAGTTTCAATAGACTTGAGGCTCTGTGGACCTAGGGAAGGAGAGGGTACAGAGCCCAACAGGATAGGAGACAAGGAAGGCGTTGGAGCTCTGCTCCTCACCAGAGCTCTCTAAATCTCAGTATCCACATTTTTTAAAAAATTTATTTATGTTTATTTATTTTATTTTTGGTTGCCTTGGGCTCGTGGGCTTTCTCTAGCTGCGGCAAGCGGGAGCTATTCTTTCTTGCGGTGCGCAGGCTTCTCATTGCGGTGGCTTCTCTTGTTGGAGAGCACGGGATCTAGGCGCGGGCTTCAGTAGTTGTAGCTTGCAGGCTTAGCTGCTCCGCAGCATGTGAGATCTTCCCAGACCAGGGCTCGAACCCGTGTCCCCTGCATTGGCAAGCGGATTCTTAACCACTGCGCCACCAGGGAAGCCCTCAGTATCCACATTTTTAATATGAGAATAAAATCACGTGTATTTTATAAAAACACTTCCTGGAAAATGATCATGGCTAGAAATATCATGAGACTTCAATAAATGGCTTATATTTATAATTACTAACAGAAATAAATACAAGAATCTAATAAGAATATGTTTTATAACCTAATGCATTTTGGATCACTCATTTCTATCCCAAAGATTTAATCTATACCATCGTGGTCTCTAAGCCGTAGTTTATATTATGTTTGCCACGAGTTGCTGTGACCAAATGTTACTGTTTTTAGTCCTATAGTTCCTGTAGTTTCTTGTTGCAGTGTTACAAACTAATGTTTCCCAAAAGTAATTTTTGTATGAATAAACAAAAGTGAGAAGCACTCCTATGAAGCCCTTATTAAATATTAAAGGATAAACAGTTCTAATTTAAAAATAAAAGAATTATAATTTTAAGTGCAAATTTGACTAATTGTGCTTTTCAAAAGCTACTGTCAAATATTTTTCACAACAGTAAATCTTAAGTTATGATAAAAAAATTCCTTGTGAAATCACACCTGACAAAATGAACCCTAATTAAGTATAATATCTCCTATCTAAACACATTCTTAAATAATTATTTCAATTTAAAATAAAGAAATTATCAGATTGGGTTGGAATTTGTCAGTTGGTTATCTCTCCATGAAGCACCGCTAAGTTTTTTAAACCTCCATCAGCGAGTGAGAGCACCACCTTGGCAGAATCTTAGCAGTTATCAGAAGCAGGAGTTGTGGGAACATATTTACAAGATTAGGGGTCTGAACTCCAATGGTTTAAGGTGGATTTTCAAGATGGGAATCTGACTGGGTTTGGGCAAAACTCATGACATAATAGTTTTGATTTTGTGCTACAAAGGCAACTCAGTAGAGAAAAGATCGTCTGTTCAACAAATAGTCCTGGAGCAATTTGATCCTTGTGTAAACAAAAAATAAATTTTCATTCATATCTCACACTTTATACAAAAGTTAGCTCAAAATGGATTGTAGACCTAATTGTAAAACCTAAAATTATACAACTTTTACAAGAAAACATAGGAGAAAATCTTTGTGACCTTGAGTTAGGCAAATATTTCTTTGATATGACACTAAAATCACAATACATAAAAGAAAAAATCAATCAACTGGACTTCATCATGATAAAAATGTCTGCTCTTTGAAAAAAGCATTCACAGTTAAGAAAATCGAAATAGGAGCCATGGATTGGAGAAAATACTTGTAAGTAACATATTTGATAAAGAACTTGTATCTATAAAGAACATAATAAAGAACTCTTAAAACCCAATAATAAGATTTGAACAAACCAAGAAGAGATTGAATTAGTGATCAAAAATATCCCAACAAAAAAGTCCAGAACCAGATGACTTCACTGGTAAATTCTACCAAACATTCAAAGAAGAATTAATACCAATCCTTTTCAAAATTTTCCAAAAAATGAAGTGGAAACACTTTGAAACTCAGTTTAGGAGGCCAGCATTACCCTGATACCAAAACCAGAAAAGGATGCCAAAAAAATAAAATCAATAAATGGCTCATATAATGACTAATAAAAATAAATACAAGAATCTAATAAGAACATGTTTTATAACCTAATCATTTTGGATCACCCATTTCTTTCCCAAAGATTTAATCCCTGATGAACAGTAAATATAGATGCAAAAATCCTCAACAAGACATTAGCAAACAAGATTCTACAGTAATTAACAGAATCACATACCTGAGCAACTGGGATTTATTCTAGGGATGCAAGGATTGTTCAATATCCACAAATCAATCAATGTGACACACTGCATTAACAAAATGAAGGATAAAAATCATATGACCATCTCAATAGACGCAGAAAAAAAGCACTTGACAAAATTCAACATTCATTTAAGAAAAACTCTCAACAAAATGGGCATAGAGGGACCATACCTCAACATAATAAAGGGCTTATATAACAAGTCCACAGCTAACATCATACACCATGGTGGAAAGCTGAAAGATTTTCCTTTGAGATCAGGATCAAGACAAGGATACCCACACTTTTATTAACCAAGGAGGTGAAAGACCTGTACACTGAAAACTATGACATTAATGAGAGAAGTTGAAGAGGAAACAAAGAAAAAGATATTTTGTGCTCATGGGTTGGGAAAATTAATATTGTTAAAATGTCCATACTACTCAAAGCAATCTACAGGTTCAGTGCAATCCTCATCAAAATTTCAATGGTATTTTTCACATACATAGAACAAAAAATTCTAAAATTTGTATGGAATCACAAAAGACCCCAAATAGCCAAACCAGTCTTGAGATAGAAGAACAAAGCTGGAGGCATCATGCTCCTTGATTTCAAATTATATTATAAAGCTATAGTAATCAAAACTATGATATATATTGGTATAAAAAAAAGATACATTGATTAATGGAACAAAATAGAGAGACCAGGAATAAACCCACATGTATATGGTAAATTAATTTGTAACAAAGGAGCCAAGAATATACAATGGGGAAAGGACAGTCTTTTTAATAAATGGTGCTGGGGAAACTGGACAACCACACGTAAAAGAATAAAACAAGACCAGTGTCTTCCGCCATACACAGAAATTAACACAAAATAGATTAAAGACTTGAATGTAAGCCCTGAAACCAGGCTTCCATAAAACTCCCAGATGAAAACATAAAAAAAATCCTTCTTCACAAGGATCTTGGCAATGATTTTTTTGGATATGACACCTAAAGCACAAGCAACAAAATAAAAAACAAACAAGTGAGTCTATATCAAATTAAAAAGCTTCTGAGCACCAAAGGAAATAATAAACAAAATGAAAAGGCAACCTATGGAATGGGAAAAAATATTCGCGAACCACACATTTCATTAGGAGTTAATATCCAAAATATGTAAGGAACTCATGCAACTGAATAGCAGAAAAGTCAAATAATCCAATTAAAAAATGAACAAAGAATCTGAAAAGACATTTTTCCAAAGAAGGTATTCAAATGGCCAACAGGTAGCACATAAAAGATGCTCAATATCACTAATTACTGGGAAATGGGAATCAAAACCACAAGGAGATATCACTTTACACCTGTTAGTATGGCTATCACCAAAAACATAAGAGATAAGCATTGGCAAGAATGTGGAATAAAGGGAACCCCTCTGCACTCTTGGTGGGAAAGTAAATTGGTATAGCCATTGTGAAAAGCAGTATGAGGTCACTCAAAAAATTAAAACTGGAACTCCCATGCGATCCAGCAATTCCACTTCTGGGTTTTTAGACAAAGAAAATAAAAACAATAACTCGAAAAGATATATGCACCCCCATGTTCACTGCAGCATTATTTACTATAGCCAAGATATGGAAACAAAGTGTCCACTGATGAATGAACGTATAAAAAAAAGTATATATACACAATGAAATATTATTCAGTCATAAAAAAAGAAAGAAATCTTGACATTTGAGATAACATGGATGGACCTTGAGGCCATTATGTTAAGAAAAATATGTCAGATAGAGAAAGACAAATACCATATGATCTTACCTATATGTGGAATCTAAGGAAAACAGAAACAAACAAATAAACAAAACAATGTTATAGATTTAGAGAACAAATTAGTGGTTGCCAGAGGTGGGGAATGGTGGTATGCATGAAATAGGTAAAGGGGATCAAAAGGTACAAACTTGCAGTTATAAAATAAATAAGTCATTAGAATGTAAACTACAGCACTGAGACTATAGTTAATAATACTGTATAGCATATTTGAAAGTTGCTAAGAGTGTAAATCTTAAAAAGTTGTCAATACAAGAAAAAACAATTTTGTAACTATGTATGGTGACGGATGTTACCTAGAATTATTGCAATGATCATTTTGCAATATATACAAATTTTGAATCATTATGTGTACACCTGAGACTAATATAATGTTGTGTGTCATTATACTTTAATTTTTTTAAATAATAATACAAATTTAAAAACCCACCTTTTGAAAAAGTGGCCAAAAATTTTGAATAGACACTTTACCAAAGATATATGTAACACAATTTAGCACATAAAAAGCTATTCTATATGATAGTCATTAGGGAAATGCAAACAAAAGTCACAATGGTATTCTTCTACACACCTGTTAGATGGCTAAAATTAAAAAGATTAATGACAGCAAATGTTTTATTTATAATGCCTAACCTGGAAACAACACAAATATTTATCAGTAAGGGAAAGGATAAACAAATTGTGGTAAATCCATATAGTAGAACAGTCGATAATAAAAATAAATACATTATAAATAAGTGCAAGAATGTGGATTAATTACATGATAATTATGCAGTGGAAGAAACCAGGCAAAAAACAATATATACTGTATGACTCTATTTATATAAAATTCTCTATGCAAATTAACCTGATGTCTAATGGCATCATGTCTAATAGTCAGTTGATGGGAAGAGCAAAGACGGGTGGGAGGGCAAGTTTATAAAGGAACAATGAAAATCTTTGGGGAGGGCTTCCCTGGTGGTGCAGTGGTTGAGAATCTGCTTGCCAATGCAGGGAACATGGGTTCGAGCCCTGGTCTGGGAAGATCCCACATGCCGCGGAGCAACTGGGCCCGTGAGCCACAACTACTGAGCCTGCGCGTCTGGAGCCTTTGCTCCGCAACAAGAGAGGCCACAATAATAAGAGGCCCGCGCACCGCGATGAAGAGTGGCCCCCACTTGCCGCAACTGGAGAAAGCCCTCGCACAGAAACGAAGACCCAACACAGCCAAAAATAAATAAATTTTTTAAAAAAATGCCACCTCAAAAAATGCCACTTTGGCATAAATATGGTTTTGAGCTGAAAGCAATTGAAAATCAGCAGATGCAGGAAGAAATCTTCCCTCCCCTTTTCTCCCTAAAAGCAGGGCATGAATTTTCCCTGAGACCGAGGCCCCCTCTCCCGAACCAGGAAGAAGAGAGTGACTCTTGTCACCAAAGGTGGAGAATGGGCACTGAGGTGAGTCGACATAAACAAACCTTATGAAAATAGCGCTTATCTCCCATCAGTTTCCCCATATATTTCCTACTCACTTTCCTCCAAACCCCCTTTCCTTTCTTAAAAATGGAATATAAGCCCCCAAGTCTAACTACTTCTTTGAGTTTCACTTCCTTCCTGTTGGACTCTTTCACACAGAAAATATTAATTAAAATAATTTATGTTTTTTCTTCCATCATTCTGTCGTTTGTCAGTTTACTTTGCAGGCCCCTACGAATAAACCTAAGAGGGTAGAGGAAAGAAATTTCCTCTCAGACATTAGCAATGAAGGGGAAAAAATGTTTTAGTGGTGACATGGGAATGAACTTTGGAGTTGGTCAAATCATCACAATGGTCACATCAGTCATCTATGCTGAGCAACCCTCCCTTGGTATTCTTGTCCTGCCTCTATTTCTCATGATATCTGGTAGCACTGCAGTGCCCAGGAATGTAATGAGCTCTCTCCAAAGTGAGGCCTATATGCAGATATTATTTTATAAACTATTTCCAGAATCTTGTTCAAGGTAAAACCATACAATTCATGTTCTAAGTTCGAAGGCAGCTCAGCTCACAGAGAAGACCTTTGAGAAAGCACAACATGCTTACGGGTCTCTGGCATGGTATCAATGTCAGCCTCTAGACTGTGTCAAAAGCAATTCTGCACTCCCTCGTATTGACCAAACATGGGTAAAATACCTCTTCTGGTGCTTCCTTCTCTCTGATGATGTAGCTACCTGGGAGCCTGTAAGAACTCACTAATACTATGCTTTCTAAGAGCAGTTTCTGCTCTCACTCAAAATTGTATAGTTTTTCTTTAATCATGTGGATAGCTTCAGGATTAGTTTTTTGGTTTTTGGTATTTTTTACAATGGGATAACTTGATAATATATCTGAGAATACCCTTCCCAGTAATTCTAGTCTCCTTGACATCAGTAAGATACGGAAGAGAAAAACCTTTGTAAAATGGTGTTAAGGAAAATTATCCAAAAGCCTGAAAAAAACTAAAGGGACGTTTGCCTGTTCTTTCTTAGTTATGCTAGGGTTTGATTATCAGGCCTGCCTGCGGATTATCTGAATCTCTAGGCATGTACCTTTGCATCTTTGTTTAACTTGTTATTTACTATTGATAAAGGTATGGTGTAATTCTGAAGGGGTTGATGTTGATTTGTACCTTGATTTCTGTCAGATAGCAATACAAACAATGTCTGTTCAGTAGGGATGCAAATGATTCCTTTCTGATGGAAAATACCATTTCCAAAATTCAGAATGTTAGCTGATTTTCCCTACAGAACATGAGCTATTTTTTATCTAAAATCAGTAATCCTATTTAAGAATTCTTCCAGCTACTATAAAAGCTTCTACCCCATTTAGTTCTTTTGAATCAGCACTACCATCATGCCAGTTCTCTTATTAATGGGTTCATTAAATCTGTGCCATATACTCATTTTACATTTGCATGAGAGTCATGAGTTTAATTTATGAAAATGATACTTTGACAAGGAGCAATTGTGAGTAGCACAATATGCACCAGTCAACAAACCATGGGCACACAAAGTAAGGGCTACCTGCATGGACATACACACCAAAAAAACTGGTCACTTTCAAACAGTATCTCTGCTATCTTTTCCCTGCTTTTATTTGGGTTCATAAGAGCTCAGATTTCCCAATATCTAGTAGATATGTTAAGTTTCTCTGTTAAAAATATGTAGGCTTATATTTGTTTTAAGCTCATATATTATTTTTAATCAAAATTTTGGACTCTGCCCTTTTCCATAGGATAGTTAGTGCCTAGTGATTTGAGGGTGGGTCTGATAACAGGCTCCTATCCAAAGCTGAGATTTATTCTGGGAAGTTTAAGCCTGCAGCTCCATACTGTAGGTGTCCTTACACCTACAACACTGAGGTGTCCTTACTCACCACCACCTCCCTGCCCTGCTTGTTCCCGCTGTCTGCCTGGAGAGAACCCTGGGGAGAACCTCCACCACTGCCCCACTCTTCCTTCTTTTTGGTCTTCCCCCTTACTTGGGGAGATTGCTTGTATACTTCTGCTTTTCCTTTTCCCTTCCCTTTGCCCCTCTTTTACCAAGTCTAATCATACTCCTTGGATGGGACTATTTCCCTTGCAATCAACTTCATTGCAATTGTTTTGATTAGTGGTTATTGGCACCATTCCCCTATCAAAAAGAACTAATCAAACACCTGACCTGGTGGGTGGGGATCAATTCCACTACGATGAGCAAAGGAGAGCTGAGAGGACACTGATTTCATAAATGGACTCGTGAATGTTTTAGTTATAAAGAGTTTTGTGTCCCTATACCATTTAGTAATTGTAGGCCTGTGAAACTGAATTTTAAATTAACCAAAACTCTGCATTGTTCAATTCAAAGGATATGTTCTACTTACTATTTTGTACCAGAACAAATGTTGAACTGGCACCAAAGATGAATGACACATCCTACCAGCCCTCAACGAGGTCACAGTCCAATGGAGTTGATAGGCATGTACATATAACACGCAAGATTTCTTTTATAAATATTGCAGAGGTATAAACCAGGTGAAATTAAGGCATAATTAGGGAGAAACACATGATTGAAGAATCTAAAAAGGCTTACTGGGGGCATTACATTTTATTTTATTATTATTTTATTTTAATGAAGTCCTGTTGCATTTTATATTGAGTTCTATGATCCATTTAATGTATATGAAAAGTGTAAGGTCTTTGTCTAGATTCATTTTTTTTTTTTTGCATGTAGCTGTCCAGTTGTTCCAGCACCAAAATTACACACGGAGAAACAGACAATCTCAATAGGCCTATATCTATTAAAGGATTTGAAACTATAATTAATAACCTGCCAAAAAGAAAGCACTAGGGCCAGATTGGTTCACTGGTGAATTTTAACAAATATTTTAGGGAAAATGTAAGCTTATTCTCTAAAAATAGAACTAGAATGAATACTTTCTCATTCTATGAAACCAGCATTATCCTAACACCAAAAGCATACAAAGCATTACAAAAAAAAGGAAAAATTCAGACAAATGAATATAGTTGCAAAAATCCTGAACAAAATATTAGTCAGTCAAATCCAACTATGTATGAACAGAATTATACACCATGGGCAAGTGGGATTTATTCCAGGTATACAAGGCTGGTTCAACATAAGAAAACCAACTAGTGTAATTCATCATATAAACAGGTTAAAGAAGAAAAACTATATGGTCCTATTAATACATCCAGAAAAAGCATTTGACAAATCCAGCATTCATTCATGACAAAAACGTTCAGTAAACTAGAAATAGAAGGGAACTATTGCAACTTAATAATGAGAATTTACAAAACACCTACAGCTAATATAATATTTATTAGTGAGAAACTAGATGCTTTCTCACTAAGATTAAGAACAAGGCAAGGGGGCTTCCCTGGTGGCGCAGTGGTTGAGAATCTGCCTGCTAATGCAGGGGATACGGGTTCGAGCCCTGGTCTGGGAAGATCCCACATGCCACGGAGCAGCTTGGCCCGTGAGCCACAACTACTGAGCCTGCGCGCCTGGGGCCTGTGCTCCGCAACAAGAGAGGCAACGATAGTGAGGGGCCCACGCACCGCGATGAAGAGTGGCCCCCGCTTGCCGCAACCAGAGAAAGCCCTCACAGAAACGAAGACCCAACACAGCCAAAAATAAATAGATAAATAAATAAAAAAGAACAAGGCAAGGATATCGCCTCAACACATTTTTTCAACATTGTCCTAGAATTCACAGCTAATATAATTAGACAAAAAAAGGAAATTAAAAGTATATAAATTGGAAAGGAAGAAATAAAACTGTTTTTGTAGATGACATGATCATCTATGTAGGAAATCTCACAGAATCAACAAAAAACTTTGAGAACTAATAAGCAATTATAGCAAGGTTGCAGGATACATTTTTCACATATACAAATTAATTGCTTCCCTGTACGCCAGCAATGTACAACTGGGTTTTGAAATTAAAAAACACAATATCATTTACGTTAACACCCAAAAATGAAATACTTAGGTATAAGTCTAAGAAAATATGTGTAATATCTATATGAGGAAAAACTACAAACCTGTGATGAAAGAAATCAAATAATTTAAACAAATGGAGAGATACTACATGGTCATGTATAGGATGATCAAAATTGTTAAGATGTCAGTTCTTCCCAACTTGATCTACAGATTTAATTAATCCCAATCAAAATCCCAAGTGATCTTGTGGATATTGACAAACTGATTCTAAAGGTTATAAAAACCCAGAATGGCTGACACAGTATTGAAGGGAGAGAACAAAGTTGGAGGATTAACATTACCCAAAATCAAGACTTACTATAAAGTTAACAGTAATCAAGACAGTGTGGTATGGGCAAAAGAATAGACAAATAGATCAGTGGAACTGAATAGAAAGCCCAGAAACAGACCAAGACAAATACAGTCAACTGATTTTGACAAAAGAACAGAGGCAATATGATGAACAAAGATAGTCTTTTCAACAAACAATGTTGGAATAACTAGACATCCACATGCAAAAAAAAAAAAAAAGTGAATTTTGAAACAAACCTTACACCTTTCACGAACATTAAGTTAAAATAGAGCACAGACCTAAATATAAAACACAAAGCTATAAAACTTCTGGAACATAACATGGAAGAAAATCTTCCAACTCTACAACACTCTGGAAAAGGCAAAACTATGGAGACACTAAAAAGATTAGGGGTTGCCAGGAATTAGGGACAAGAGAGGAATGATGAACAGGTAGATTACAAGAATTTTTAAGGCAGTGAAACTATTATGTATGAGATTGTAATGGTCAATACATGTCATTATACATTTATCCAAACCTATAGAACGTACAACACAAATAGTGAACTCTAATGTAAAACTTAATTAACAACAATCTATCAGTATTGGTTCATCAATTGTAAAAATGTACCACTAATGCAAGATGTTAATAATTGGGGAAAAGGGAATGGGGCGTTGGCAGGAGAATAGAATAAATGGAATCTCTATATCTGCTTAATATTTCTGTAAACCTAACACTGCTCAAAAAAAAGTTTCTAATTAAAGAAAGAGTGGCAGAGAGAGTTGTAGATTTGTAGCAAAGTGCTGATTCATGAAGGTTTTAGAGATTTAACAAAAATGCAGTAAGTGATTCCTTAGGGCTAGGAGGCTTGTGGGGATAGTAGGGTGATAGGTATGGGATTTCTTCTTGAGGTGACAAAAATGTTTTAAAATTAACCGTCGTGATCACTGCACCTATCTGTGAATATACTAAAAACGACTGAATTTTACACTCTAAATGGATGAGTTAAAATCATATGTGAATTATATCTTAATAAATCTGGCTAAAAAATTAAATGGCCTAGATCTGTGTCAGTAAATTAAATAAACAGCACTTAATAGTTTTTCTATAGCTGAAGTGTATGCTGTAAGGTTCTAACATATGACTTCTTCCCAGGAAGTCAATAATGTTTAAAAGTATAAAATTTCAGAGTTAATATCAGTTTTTTACAGATTTCAATGACAAGAGAATCACAGATGCAAGGGCCAAGAGCCATTAAAATAGTTTCCTTCCAGATCACAGACTAATGAATAAGATTTCCAAATGTCAATATTGATGACACGGAAAAGTATACACTATTAATTTGGAGTGAAGCTGTCAGCATTTCTTTCTGAATGAAAACGATTACAAAACCCTCTTCCCCAAACACACACGTACAAATGCCGAAGAGTGCATCCTCCTTCGTGAAGCTACCAACTCAGCAGCCTTCAATGAAGGGCATACAAAAGATGGAGCGCACTACAGATATCCATTGTTGCCACCACCTCAGTAACAGAGGAGTGGCTTTATCATCGGAAGTAATCGAAAGAAAGAAAGAACAGATGGACGTCTGGTTTATGGGGACTCACACAGTAAGCGTCACCCGAGGTGGAGGGCTTGCCACGCATAGAAATTAGGTGTTAGAAAGAGGGAACATGAGCGCAACAGAGAGGAAGACGGTTTGGAGAAGGGATACTCAATTATTTTATTCGGTTGTTTTCTTTTGTGATATATGTCTGACAAACTGATTGCACAGAATCGCATTCTCTTACTGAGTGAAACTAATTAGTGTAATTATTTTCAATTGAGGCTATCATAAAAAAGCTGAAGAACTCGGGGGCTTCCCTGGTGGCACAGTGGTTTACATCCTGCCTGCTAATGCAGGGAACATGGGTTCGAGCCCTGGTCTGGGAAGATCCCACATGCCGCGGAGCAACTGGGCCTGTGAGCCACAATTACTGAGCCTGCGCGTCTGGAGCCTGTGCTCCGCAACAAGAGAGGCCACGATAATGAGAGGCCCGCGCACCGCGATGAAGAGGGGCCCCGGCTCGCCGCAACTAGAGTAAGCCCTCGCACAGAAACGAAGACCCAACACAGCCAAAAATAAATAAATAAATAAATTAATTAAAAAAAAAAAAAAAGAAAACCCCAAACATGATAAATATCAATACAAAGAAAACCAAGCCTGGGCACATCATACTCAGATTACTGATGAGTAAAGATAAGGAGAAAATCTTTAAAATATCCAGAAAATAAAAGACACAACACATACAGAGGAACCAAAAAAAAAAAAAAAAAAAATGCTGAAGAACTAAAACCAAAAAAAATGATTTCTTTTGATTCTTTTAGAATATCCTATGAAAACCTAGCTTTTAATAGGGACTTTAGATCGCTGTTATTTGGGGTATTTTGTACACTCTCTTCTATAGTTTCTAATTCACCTCTGTTTCATCAAGTGAAAAATCATATTTCATTGTACTTGTGCTCCATTTGTTCTCCATATAACATCTTCCCACCCTTGTTTTAGTATTATCTAAGATCTTGGGAGATTTCAATCAAAAACATGTGGATGATTTTGGACTCTAAGCTTGGAGCATCCACCAATTATGTTTGAATTCACGAGACTGAAATAGCTATTGGCAATAGTGTAACCAAGAGAGGAGATCCCTTCTTACACCTCACACATGTACATTTCACATGAGTGCCTTTACTGTAGCTTTATGACAAAGATGTTTAACCACTTGGCAATTAAAAAAAAAAACAAAAACACTTTGGTGCTCTAAATTCTTGTCATATTCTTCAAACTTATTGTCCTAAAAATATTTGTATAAACAACTGAATTTCAAAGGCATATTTTTAAAAGCTTTCTTATTATATATGCATATAGATCAACTTCTTAAACACTGTAAGCTGTAAGATGGAAGAATTTCTGCATCTAAGTGCATGCTTCTTTTCTTAGACATATTTGCACAATCATTGCAGGCTAAAATTGATGGTGCTCCTGAATGCAAGTTCTCTATAAGGTAAAATTCATTTTCCTGTACTTCATTCCTATAATCTATAAATATTGAAATGAGGTAACTAGAAGGTAAGTTCATTTAAAAATTTAACTAAATTATTTTTGTAGCACATTGAATATTGTTTATTAGCATATATATTTTAAGGCACTGACTTACATAGGAATGATTCCCAGGGTGAAAACATGTATGTGATGTTTTAGAGAATAAAACAAAATTATTTTTATAACATATGTATATATATAAATGCATATATTAGCCAATATCCATTTGGAAACCTTTATTCTATTCAAACTTAATACTCCACTTCCAAAAAGATATGTCCATGTAAAGTTGATAAAGTTCACCTCTTAAAATATGTCTATGTTTAAAAGAAATAAAGGTGCACTATACACCAAATTCTGTTATTTAAATTTGTATTTCATATATAAATTGGACTACACTGCATTATGTAATACTCCATAGGTAGTGAATAAGTAATAAAAAGAAAAATAGTATTTATCTAGATGATATGATTGACCGGAAGGTATGTCCTGGATTATTATAAATATTTCAAGACGAGGAGGATTATCTATAAAACCTTTTTCATCTGAAGTCCTGGGTCTTATGATATAGATAGAACTTTATCTAAACATGTAGAGTTTCCTGATTTCCTTTGAAGAAATCAGTAAGAAACTCTTTGAAAAGAAGAAAAAAACAAAACAAAACAACAAAAGCAAGCGGCAAGTTAAAACAGTTTATGTTGCTCTTTGTTTTACTAGATCTTATTTAATTTAAAATCAATTTGAAATCTCTAGTAATATGTAATGTTTACTTAAGTAGAAGCAATTAGACAAATAGTGTTTTCAGTACAGATGTACCCAGCCACTCTGATAATTCATTTTAAAGACACCTTAAGATAATAGGCTGAGATTTCCAAATAGATTTAGTTACAGGAGGGCTGGCTAACAAAGTCACTTCTAAAAGTTTGTGCCCTGATATTACAAACACCAATATAAAATATTGCCTATTATCTTTAGATCTCAATTTTGCATTAAGTTTTGGATGTACAATTGTAAAAAGCAACTTTATAATTCAGTGGTATTTGGGGGCAAACTTAATAATATTTATTCCAGAAAAATATATAATGGAAGCAAAAAATCTCTATTCAATTGGAATTTTAAAATTTTAGTCACAAAATTAATAGAGGCACATAGTTTAAAAAGTCAAATAGCACTAAAATGTTTACTTTGAAAATTAGCTTTTCACAGAAGCTGTGGAACTTGGGCAAGTTCCATTTAAGAGGATAACTCCATTAGAATAACACTTTCATCTTGACTAAATACAAAGAGCTCTAGAAGGCAGACCAAGTAGAGATGCACAATTTTTAAATATCAGGTCCTAGAGGATGCTGTCCATTCAAGTTGTTTTATCTTCAAAAAGACAGAGAATAAGAGAAAAAAAAAAAAAGCCCATGTTTTTGGCTATTTAGAAACATTACTCTCGCCCTGTGTAGACTCCTCCTGACTTAAAATTTCCCATTAATTATAAAGATTCATGTCAAAACATGGATAATTTCTGAGATGTCAAATGTTTCAACCAAGTCCTGTATGAGAGTATGTCTTATGCCAGAACCTCACCCAGGTTGACCCCCCCCGCCCCTCCCCCCCGTCTGACTAATTTACTACTGAGAACCAGTTGTAAATAGAGGAAAAATGTCACTGTATCCTTTTGGGGAGAAGATCTTTACCTTTTTAAAAATTTACATACAGTTCTCATTATTTTATCAGGGCTTAAGAATATTTCATTTTTGTTAGTTTTAAAGTCTTGTCTGAAAAGATTACTTGAGTTCTTAAAACACCTCTTAGGAATAAAAGGTTAGCGATCAAAAGACTTGAGCAAATGCTGGTGTTCGTGATTTCTTGTTGGTAGCCTAAATCCCATCCTGCTGGCAAACTCCTCTTTAGAATTTCTCAAATGATGGGACAGCACTAAAAGAACCCTCTACCTTGATTTATGTAGTAACAAATTTCAAATATGGGTTTGAAATACCTTGCTTCTATATACATCTACACATACAAACAAACACCTCCCAAATATTCGAGAGTTAAGGAAAAATCCAATTGGTCAAATTAGCTAATCTAGACTATAATAAGATTCATTCACCATTACTTCTACTGCTACGAAGGATACTGTCAAATGAGATTAGCAAGCAATGATCAAACACAGTTTGTGTACCCTCTATGAATCTTTAAGTCTGCAAAGACATTTAAATATATACTTGACACTTGAACAACTATAGTAGCCATCTTTGCGGTGATCAAGGACTCTATAGTATCTAAAATGTTCTTAGCCATGCAAATTTACATAGGTACTTTGAATTTACTGAACTTTTAATCAGAGTACTAAGCACATCTAAATAAAACAGAGGCTGAAAAGTGAAAACTAGCATTGACATTTGAAGAGTCAGCCAGAGACCCAGACGAACTGAGCTTAGAGATATACTCAATTCAGAAAAGGCTATCTGCCTGGATATTCAGACATGGAGCACCTCAGAGCATGTGACTCTTAAAAAAGATGCTCAGTATGAAGAACATGATACCTCTGTGGATTTCAGGGAATAAAATACAAACAGAAAATAAAGAAATATCAAAATAACTGATCTTGCAATATCCTGTAATCACAACTAAGGAGACAAGAAAGGCAGCACAGCACTCTGCTTCTCTTCTAAGGGAAGGATTTTTGAAGCCATGTTTCCTTTAAGGAAGAGTGACCTCTGGTGACTTTTTAATTGCACCTCAGTGTACTATGTTAAATTATTCTACAATTCTTTTATACTAGCAATTCATTTAGTACTACATTTTTAATTTCTTAGCAAAGTGATAAATGCTTTACTGCAGGACCTAAGGATTTCATGTAAATGCCCCCATTTTAATTAATTCATGGAAATTGTGCCCAAAGCTAAATTAAAATTCCGTCTGAAACACGGGGCAGTATTTTCTTAAAGGAGACTAAGGCTCATTTTCAGGAGTGACTCATATAATATGGCATTAAATGAGCTGATACTAAATGATGACAACACAAACTTATCACAGCCTCGGGGCATATCTGGATGAATGCTGGAAGGGTAACTATTTGTACAATATGCTTTTCACTTTAGCACAAACTTCTGGTAAGGGCAGAGTTCCCCAGCCCAACCCACCCCCAGCAGCAAGGTCGGTTTCTAACATGCCTACTAGCACTTTCTTGAAATGCATAAGAGCTTGCCTTACTCCCTACAACCTGATTTTTAAAAAATTCTTGAGGGGGATGGGGTGATTGTCTGTTTCAGGCTAATCCCTACCATGGAAACAGAACTGGAAGTCTTTACAACTGATACATTATTACTAGTGCTACTTCTCTTGCCTGATAACAGTCAGCATTCTTGTTTTCCCTTAAGATCCTTAATTACTGAGACCTGTTCAAGGGCAAGCACTCTGGCCAGGCTTAGATCACAAAATGGCTTGTACTAAATTAATAGGTGTTCTCTTATGTCCAGAAAGCCATGCCTGGTTTTCTTTCTCCATAGACCCCCTACCTTATCTGCTTATAATATTTCTTTCCAATTCAGCCCATTTCAACCCAGGAGGACTTTTGGGGACTAACAAACACTGGTATCTAAGATAGAACAAACCACAACTAAGAACTTGAAGTATAAAAGCAATACTGCATGGTATTTCCAAAAGTGCTTAATAAACATTTCACAGGATTGCGCATAAACAACACACTTTTCCTGACATTCTGGTACAAGTAGAATCAGAGAGGCTTAACGTTAAAATGAAGTGCAGAGTCAGCTGTCCAGCATTCTACCCAATTCAAGCACCACAGTCTCCAATATCATCTTGCACACATGTCCACTGATGGCAGCAGCTGAGGTGCATACATATAGAGAAAAGGGAGATTCTAGAACTTCCTTCTATCATATCACAAAGAAGGATAAATTCACAGAATCAACTACATGAGTGTCCAGGAAAAAAAATTCTTTTTTTTTTTTAAACTTTTAAAATTGAGATATATTATACCCTTTAAACAAAATTTCTAATTTTATGAAAGGCATAAAAGGTCACAATTTTTCTTTACTTCTTTGGGGTAGGAAGAGGGAGGCAGAGTTGAGTGTATCCTTAAAAGTCCTTTTCTAATTTAAAATTAAATTAAAATTAAAATCAACATCTGATCTTGACCTAAGAATTTTTCTATTGAGGTATAATTGACATAGAACACTATATTAGTTTCAGGTGTACAATTCAATGATTTGACATTTGTGTGTATTGCAAAATGAACATCACAGTAAGTCTGGTTACCATCAATCACCATACACAGTCACAGATTTTTTTCTTTCTTCTTGTGATGAGAACTTTTAAGATTTACTTGCAGCAACTTGTAAATATGCAATACAGTATTAATAACTATATTCACCATGCTATACATTACATCCCTGTGGCTTATTTATTTTATAACTGGAAATTTGTACCTTTTGAACCCCCTTCACTCATGTCACCTACTTCCCACCCCCATCCCCATCCCCCCAGTCTGGCAACCAACTATCTCTTCTCTGTATTTATGAGCTCCTTTCTTTTCTTTTTAAGATTACTCATATAAGTGAGACCATAGTTTATCTTTCTCTAACTTATTTCACTTAGCATAATGCTCTCGAAGTCCCTCCATGTTGTCACAAATGGCAAAATTTCCTTTTTCTTAATGGCTCAATAGTATTCCAGTGTGTGTATTACATTTTTTTATCCATTCACCCATCAATGAACACTGAAGTTGTTCCCATGTCTCAACTATTGTAAATAATTCTGTAATAAACATGGGTGTGCATATATCTTTTGGAGTTAGTGTTTTCATTTTCTTTGTACAAATACACAGAAGTGAAATTGCTGGATCATATGGTAGCCCCAGTTTTGATCTTTTGAGGAAACTCCATGCTATTTTCCATACTGTCAGTACCAATTTACTTTCCCACCAAGAGTGCACAAGTGTCTCCTTCTCTCCACATCCTTGCCAACACTTGTTATTTCTTATCTTTTGATGCTAATCATACAAACAGGTGTGAAGTGATATCTCATTGTGGTTTCGATTTGCATTTCCCTGATGATTAGTGACGTTGAGCATCTTTTCCTATACCTGTTGGTCAACTGTATGTGTTCTTTGGAAAAATGTCTATTCAGATCCTTTGCCCATTTTTAATTAGATTGTTTGTTTGCTATTGAGTTGTGCGAGATCTTTATATATATTAGCTATTAGCCCATTATCAGATACATGATTTGCAAATATTTCTCCCATTCAATTGGTTGCCTTTTCATTTTGTTGATGGTTTCCTTTACTGTACAAAAGCTTTTTAGTTTGATGTAGTCTCACTTGTTTATTTTTACTTTTATTGCCTTTGCTTTTGGTGTCATATCCAAAAAATCATGGCCATGACCAATGTCCAGGAGCTTACCGTATATGTTTTCTTCTAGGAGTTTTATGATTTCAGGTCTTAAATTCAAGTCTTTATTCCATTTTGAGTTAATTTTTGGATGGTGTAAGGTAGTAGTCTAGTTTTATTCTTTTGCATGTGGCTGTCCAGTTTTGCCAACACCATTTGTTGAACAGACTGTCCTTTCCCCATTGTATATTCTTGGCTCCTTTGTGATCAATTAAGTGACCATATATGTGTGCGTTTATTTCTGAGCTCTCTATTCTGCTCCATTCATCCATGTGCCTGTTTTTATACCAATACCATACCATAGTTTTGTAATATAACTTACAATCAGGAAGCATGATGCTTCCAGCTTTGTTCTCTCTGAAGATTGCTTTGGTTATTCAGGGTGTTTTGTGGTTCCTTACACATTTTAGGATTTTTTTGCTCTGTTTCTGTGTAAAATGCCATTGGAATTTTGATAGGGATTGAATTGAATCTGTAGATTGCTTCTGGTAGTATGGACAGTTTAACAATATTAATTCTTCTAATCTATGAGCCACAGAATATCTTTCCATTTATTTGTGTCTTCTTCAGTTACTTTCATCAGTGTCTTATAGTTTTCAATGTACAGGTCTTTCACCTCCATGGTTAAATTTATTCATAGGTATTTTATTCTTTTGATGCAATTGTAAGTGGTATTGTTTTATTACTAGCATATAGAAATGCAACCGATTTTTGTATATTGATTTTGTATTCTGCAACAGTACTAAAGTTGTTTATTAGTTCTAACAGTGTTTTTTTGGTGGAATCTTTAGAGTTTTCTATATATAATACCATGTCATCTGCAAATATTGACAATTTTACTTCTTCCTTTCCAGCTGGGTGCTGCTGATTTCTTTTTTTTTTTTTTTTTTGCCTAATTACTCTGACTAGGACTTCTAATACTATGTTGAATAAAAGTGGCGAGAGTGGGCATCTTTCTCTTATTCCTGATCTTAGAGGAAAAGCGCAGAGTATGACATCAGCTATGGGCTTCTCATATACGGCCTTTATTGTGTTATAACCAATTTGATTTTATTGCACAGAATTGAATCTAAATTCAACCATAAGCATTTTAATGATTATCATTAAAAGTCTTTTTAAATTGAAAACAAGACTGAGAACTTGTAATAGTGCTGGATAATTAAAAAAATACACCCTTAAGGATTAAGTTTATTCCATAATTCCAGTGATATTTTTTTAGGCTGAAGTACTGATGAATGAAGTACTCCAATGTACAGGAATCTTGAAAATACTCTGAGTGAAATTAGTCAGTCATAAGGAACCATATATTATATGAGCCCATTGATATGAAATGTCAGAAAGGACAAACCTATAGAGACAGAAAGTAGATGAGTGTTTGCTTGGGGCTGTGGGAGATGGGAGACTTGTAGGCTAGAAAAAGAAAGATTTCTTGTTTTGGAAATTGATAAAATTTCCAAAATTTTTTTTATCAATAAAATGGATAAAATAGATTGTGGAGATGAATGCACAACTCTGTGAATATACAAAAAAACAATTGAATTGGACACTTTAAGTAGGTGAATTGTACAGTAGGTGAATTATATCTCGAAGCTGTTTTTAAAAAGGAATACAGAAACTCTAGAAAAACATTGAATCCATTGACATCTACTTTACCACACTATTCCAAATAGAAATGTAACTGAAAAATGGGAGTTAAAAAACATAAGCAGTAGGGCTTCCCTGGTGGTGCAGTGGTTGAGAATCTGCCTGCCAATGCAGGGGACACGGGTTCGAGCCCTGGTCTGGGAAGATCCCACATGCCGCGGAGCAACTGGGCCCGTGAGCCACAACTACTGAGCCTGCGCGTCTGGAGCCTGTGCTCTGCAACAAGAGAGGCCACAATAATAAGAGGCCCGCGCACCGCGATGAAGAGTGGCCCCCACTTGCCGCAACTGGAGAAAGCCCTCGCACAGAAACGAAGACCCAACACAGCCAAAAATAAATAAATTTTTTAAAAAAATGCCACCTCAAAAAATGCCACTTTGGCATAAATATGGTTTTGAGCTGAAAGCAATTGAAAATCAGCAGATGCAGGAAGAAATCTTCCCTCCCCTTTTCTCCCTAAAAGCAGGGCATGAATTTTCCCTGAGACCGGGGCCCCCTCTCCCGAACCAGGAAGAAGAGAGTGACTCTTGTCACCAAAGGTGGAGAATGGGCACTGAGGTGAGTCGACATAAACAAACCTTATGAAAATAGCGCTTATCTCCCATCAGTTTCCCCATATATTTCCTACTCACTTTCCTCCAAACCCCCTTTCCTTTCTTAAAAATGGAATATAAGCCCCCAAGTCTAACTACTTCTTTGAGTTTCACTTCCTTCCTGTTGGACTCTTTCACACAGAAAATATTAATTAAAATAATTTATGTTTTTTCTTCCATCATTCTGTCGTTTGTCAGTTTACTTTGCAGGCCCCTACGAATAAACCTAAGAGGGTAGAGAAAAGAAATTTCCTCTCAGACATTAGCAATGAAGGGGAAAAAATGTTTTAGTGGTGACATGGGAATGAACTTTGGAGTTGGTCAAATCATCACAATGGTCACTTCAGTCATCTATGCTGAGCAACCCTCCCTTGGTATTCTTGTCCTGCCTCTATTTCTCATGATATCTGGTAGCACTGCAGTGCCCAGGAATGTAATGAGCTCTCTCCAAGGTGAGGCCTATATGCAGATATTATTTTATAAACTATTTCCAGAATCTTGTTCAAGGTAAAACCATACAATTCATGTTCTAAGTTCGAAGGCAGCTCAGCTCACAGAGAAGACCTTTGAGAAAGCACAACATGCTTACGGGTCTCTGGCATGGTATCAATGTCAGCCTCTAGACTGTGTCAAAAGCAATTCTGCACTCCCTCGTATTGACCAAACATGGGTAAAATACCTCTTCTGGTGCTTCCTTCTCTCTGATGATGTAGCTACCTGGGAGCCTGTAAGAACTCACTAATACTATGCTTTCTAAGAGCAGTTTCTGCTCTCACTCAAAATTGTATAGTTTTTCTTTAATCATGTGGATAGCTTCAAGATTAGTTTTTTGGTTTTTGGTATTTTTTACAATGGGATAACTTGATAATATATCTGAGAATACCCTTCCCAGTAATTCTAGTCTCCTTGACATCAGTAAGATACGGAAGAGAAAAACCTTTGTAAAATGGTGTTAAGGAAAATTATCCAAAAGCCTGAAAAAAACTAAAGGGACGTTTGCCTGTTCTTTCTTCGTTATGCTAGGGTTTGATTATCAGGCCTGCCTGCGGATTATCTGAATCTCTAGGCATGTACCTTTGCATCTTTGTTTAACTTGTTATTTACTATTGATAAAGGTATGGTGTAATTCTGAAGGGGTTGATGTTGATTTGTACCTTGATTTCTGTCAGATAGCAATGCAAATAATGTCTGTTCAGTAGGGATGCAAATGATTCCTTTCTGATGGAAAATACAATTTCCAAAATTCAGAATGTTAGCTGATTTTCCCTACAGAACATGAGCTATTTTTTATCTAAAATCAGTAATCCTATTTAAGAATTCTTCCAGCTACTATAAAAGCTTCTACCCCATTTAGTTCTTTTGAATCAGCACTACCATCATGCCAGTTCTCTTATTAATGGGTTCATTAAATCTGTGCCATATACTCATTTTACATTTGCATGAGAGTCATGAGTTTAATTTATGAAAATGATACTTTGACAAGGAGCAATTGTGAGTAGCACAATGTGCACCAGTCAACAAACCATGGGCACACAAAGTAAGGGCTACCTGCATGGACATACACACCAAAAAAACTGGTCACTTTCAAACAGTATCTCTGCTATCTTTTCCCTGCTTTTATTTGGGTTCATAAGAGCTCAGATTTCCCAATATCTAGTAGATATGTTAAGTTTCTCTGTTAAAAATATGTAGGCTTATATTTGTTTTAAGCTCATGTATTATTTTTAATCAAAATTTTGGACTCTGCCCTTTTCCATAGGATAGTTAGTGCCTAGTGATTTGAGGGTGGGTCTGATAACAGGCTCCTATCCAAAGCTGAGATTTATTCTGGAAAGTTTAAGCCTGCAGCTCCATACTGTAGGTGTCCTTACACCTACAACACTGAGGTGTCCTTACTCACCACCACCTCCCTGCCCTGCTTGTTCCCGCTGTCTGCCTGGAGAGAACCCTGGGGAGAACCTCCACCACTGCCCCACTCTTCCTTCTTTTTGGTCTTCCCCCTTACTTGGGGAGATTGCTTGTACACTTCTGCTTTTCCTTCTCCCTTCCCTTTGCCCCTCTTTTACCAAGTCTAATCATACTCCTTTGATGGGACTCTTTCCCTTGCAATCAACTTCATTGCAATTGTTTTGATTAGTGGTTATTGGCACCATTCCCCTATCAAAAAGAACTAATCAAACACCTGACCTGGTGGGTGGGGATCAATTCCACTACGATGAGCAAAGGAGAGCTGAGAGGACACTGATTTCATAAATGGACTCGTGAATGTTTTAGTTATAAAGAGTTTTGTGTCCCTATACCATTTAGTAATTGTAGGCCTGTGAAACTGAATTTTAAATTAACAAAAACTCTGCATTGTTCAATTCAAAGGATATGTTCTACTTACTATTTTGTACCAGAACAAATGTTGAACTGGCACCAAAGATGAATGACACATCCTACCAGCACTCAACAAGGTCACAGTCCAATGGAGTTGATAGGCATGTACATATAACATGCAAGATTTCTTTTATAAATATTGCAGAGGTATAAACCAGGTGAAATTAAGGCATACTTAGAGAGAAACACATGATTGAAGAATCTAAAAAGGCTTACTGGGGGCATTACATTTTATTTTATTATTATTTTATTTTAATGAAGTCCTGTTGCATTTTATATTGAGTTCTATGATCCATTTTGAGATCCATTTAATGTATATGAAAAGTGTAAGGTCTTTGTCTGGATTCTTTTTTTTTTTTTTTGCATGTAGCTGTCCAGTTGTTCCAGCACCAAAATTACACACGGAGAAACAGACAATCTCAATAGGCCTATATCTATTAAAGGATTTGAAACTATAATTAATAACCTGCCAAAAAGAAAGCACTAGGGCCAGATTGGTTCACTGGTGAAATTTAACAAATATTTTAGGGAAAATGTATGCTTATTCTCTAAAAATAGAACTAGAATGAATACTTTCTAACTCATTCTAGGAAACCAGCATTATCCTAACACCAAAAGCATACAAAGCATTACAAAAAAAAGGAAAAATTCAGACAAATGAATATAGTTGCAAAAATCCTGAACAAAATATTAGTCAATCAAATCAAACCATGTATGAACAGAATTATACACCATGGGAAAGTGGGATTTATTCCAGGTATATAAGGCTGGTTCAACATAAGAAAACCAACTAGTGTAATTCATCATATAAACAGGTTAAAGAAGAAAAACTATATGGTCCTATTAATACATCCAGAAAAAGCATTTGACAAATCCAGCATTCATTCATAACAAAAACGTTCAGTAAACTAGAAATAGAAGGGAACTATTGCAACTTAATAATGAGAATTTACAAAACACCTACAGCTAATATAATATTTATTAGTGTGAAACTAGATGCTTTCTCACTAAGATTAAGAACAAGGCAAGGGGGCTTCCCTGGTGGCGCAGTGGTTGAGAATCTGCCTGCTAATGCAGGGGATACGGGTTTGAGCTCTGGTCTGGGAAGATCTCACATGCCACGGAGCAGCTAGGCCCGTGAGCCACAACTACTGAGCCTGCGCGCCTGGAGCCTGTGCTCCGCAACAAGAGAGGCAACGATAGTGAGGGGCCCACGCACCGCGATGAAGAGTGGCCCCCGCTTGCCGCAACTAGAGAAAGCCCTCACAGAAACGAAGACCCAACACAGCCAAAAATAAATAAATAAATAAATAAAAAAGAACAAGGCAAGGATATCGCCTCAACACATTTTTTCAACATTGTCCTAGAATTCACAGCTAATATAATTAGACAAAAAAAGGAAATTAAAAGTATATAAATTGGAAAGGAAGAAATAAAACTGTTTTTGTAGATGACATGATCATCTATGTAGGAAATCTCACAGAATCAACAAAAAACTTTGAGAACTAATAAGCAATTATAGCAAGGTTGCAGGATACATTTTTCACATATACAAATTAATTGCTTCCCTGTACACCAGCAATGTACAACTGGGTTTTGAAATTTAAAAACACAATATCATTTACATTAACACCCAAAAATGAAATACTTAGGTATAAGTCTAAGAAAATATGTGTAATATCTATATGAGGAAAAACTACAAACCTGTGATGAAAGAAATCAAATAATTTAAACAAATGGAGAGATACTACATGGTCACGTATAGGATGATCAAAATTGTTAAGATGTCAGTTCTTCCCAACTTGATCTACAGATTTAATTAATCCCAATCAAAATCTCAAGTGATCTTGTGGATATTGACAAACTGATTCTAAAGTTTATAAAAACCCAGAATGGCTGACACAGTATTGAAGGGAGAGAACAAAGTTGGAGGATTAACATTACCCAAAATTAAGACTTAATATAAAGTTAACAGTAATCAAGACAGTGTGGTATGGGCAAAAGAATAGACAAATAGATCAATGGAACTGAATAGAAAGCCCAGAAATAGACCAAGACATATACAGTCAACTGATTTTGACAAAGGAACAGAGGCAATATGATGAACAAAGATAGTCTTTTCAACAAACAATGTTGGAATAACTAGACATCCACATGCAAAAAAAAAAAAAAGTGAATTTTGAAACAAACCTTACACCTTTCACGAACATTAAGTTAAAATAGAGCACAGACCTAAATATAAAACACAAAGCTATAAAACTTCTGGAACATAACATGGAAGAAAATCTTCCAACTCTACAACACTCTGGAAAAGGCAAAACTATGGAGACACTAAAAAGATTAGGGGTTGCCAGGAATTAGGGACAAGAGAGGAATGATGAACAGGTAGATTACAAGAATTTTTAGGGCAGTGAAACTATTATGTATGAGATTGTAATTGTCAATACATGTCATTATACATTTATCCAAACCTATAGAACGTACAACACAAATAGTGAACTCTAATGTAAAACTTAATTAACAACAATATATCAGTATTGGCTCATCAATTGTAAAAATGTACCACTAATGCAAGATGTTAATAATTGGGGAAAAGGGAATGGGGCGTTGGCAGGAGAATAGAATAAATGGAATCTCTATATCTGCTTAATATTTCTGTAAACCTAACACTGCTCAAAAAAATAAAGTTTCTAATTAAAGAAAGAGTGGCAGAGAGAGTTGTAGATTTGTAGCAAAGTGCTGATTCATGAAGGTTTTAGAGATTTAACAAAAATGCAGTAAGTGATTGCTTAGGGCTAGGAGGCTTGTGGGGATAGTAGGGTGATAGGTATGGGATTTCTTCTTGAGGTGACAAAAATGTTTTAAAATTAACCGTCGTGATCACTGCACCTATCTGTGAATATACTAAAAACGACTGAATTTTACACTCTAAATGGATGAGTTATAATCATATGTGAATTATATCTTAATAAATCTGGCTAAAAAATTAAATGGCCTAGATCTGTGTTATTAAATTAAATAAACAGCACTTAATAGTTTTTCTATAGCTGAAGTGTATGCTGTAAGGTTCTAACATATGACTTCTTCCCAGGAAGTCAATAATGTTTAAAAGTATAAAATTTCAGAGTTAATATCAGTTTTTTACAGATTTCAATGACAAGAGAATCACAGATGCAAGGGCCAAGAGCCATTAAAATAGTTTCCTTCCAGATCACGGACTAATGAATAAGATTTCCAAATGTCAATATTGATGACATGGAAAAGTATACACTATTAATTTGGAGTGAAGCTGTCAGCATTTCTTTTTGAATGAAAACGATTACAAAACCCTCTTCCCCAAACACACACGTACAAATGCCGAAGAGTGCATCCTCCTTCGTGAAGCTACCAACTCAGCAGCCTTCAATGAAGGGCATACAAAAGATGGAGCGCACTACAGATATCCATTGTTGCCACCACCTCAGTAACAGAGGAGTGGCTTTATCATCGGAAGTAATCGAAAGAAAGAAAGAACAGATGGACGTCTGGTTTATGGGGACTCACACAGTAAGCGTCACCCGAGGTGGAGGGCTTGCCACGAATAGAAATTAGTTGTTAGAAAGAGGGAACATGAGCGCAACAGAGAGGAAGACGGTTTGGAGAAGGGATACTCAATTATTTTATTCAGTTGTTTTATTTTGTGATATATGTCTGACAAACTGATAGCACAGAATCGCATTCTCTTACTGAGTGAAACTAATTAGTGTAATTATTTTAAATTGAGGCTATCTTATAAAAAAGTTGAAGAACTCGGGGGCTTCCCTGGTGGCACAGTGGTTGACACTCTGCCTGCTAACGCAGGGGACATGGGTTCGAGCCCTGGTCTGGGAAGATCCCACATGCCGCGGAGCAACTAAGCCCATGGGCCACAATTACTGAGCCTGCGCGTCTGGAGCCTGTGCTCCGCAACAAGAGAGGCCACGATAATGAGAGGCCCGCGCACCGCGATGAAGAGGGGCCCCGGCTCGCCGCAACTAGAGTAAGCCCTCGCACAGAAACGAAGACCCAACACAGCCAAAAATAAATAAATAAATAAATTAATTAAAAAAAAAAAAAAGAAAGCCCCAAACATGATAAATATCAATACAAAGAAAACCAAGCCTGGGCACATCATACTCAGATTACTGATGAGTAAAGATAAGGAGAAAATCTTTAAAATATCCAGAAAATAAAAGACACAACACATACAGAGGAACAAATATATATATAAAAAATAAATAAATAAAAGCTGAAGAACTAAAACCAAAAAAAATGATTTCTTTTGATTCTTTTAGAATATCCTATGAAAACCTAGCTTTTAATAGGGACTTTAGATCGCTGTTATTTGGGGTATTTTGTACACTCTCTTCTATAGTTTCTAATTCACCTCTGTTTCATCAAGTGAAAAATCACATTTCATTGTACTTGTGCTCCATTTGTTCTCCATATAACATCTTCCCACCCTTGTTTTAGTATTATCTAAGATCTTGGGAGATTTCAATCAAAAACATGTGGATGATTTTGGACTCTAAGCTTGGAGCATCCACCAATTATGTTTGAATTCACGAGACTGAAATAGCTATTGGCAATAGTGTAACCAAGAGAGGAGATCCCTTCTTACACCTCACACATGTACATTTCACATGAGTGCCTTTACTGTAGCTTTATGACAAAGATGTTTAACCACCTGGCAATTAAAAAAAAACAAAACAAAACACTTTGGTGCTCTAAATTCTTGTCATATTCTTCAAACTTATTGTCCTAAAAATATTTGTATAAACAACTGAATTTCAAAGGCATATTTTTAAAAGCTTTCTTATTATATATGCATATAGATCAACTTCTTAAACACTGTAAGCTGTAAGATGGAAGAATTTCTGCATCTAAGTGCATGCTTCTTTTCTTAGACATATTTGCACAATCATTGCAGGCTAAAATTGATGGTGCTCCTGAATGCAAGTTCCCTATAAGGTAAAATTCAGTTTCCTGTACTTCATTCCTATAATCTATGAATATTGAAATGAGGTAACTAGAAGGTAAGTTCATTTAAAAATTTAACTAAATTATTTTTGTAGCACATTGAATATTGTTTATTAGCATATATATTTTAAGGCACTGACTTAAATAGGAACGATTCCCAGGGTGAAAACATGTATGTGATGTTTTAGAGAATAAAACAAAATTATTTTTATAACATATGTATATATATAAATGCATATATTAGCCAATATCCATTTGGAAACCTTTATTCTATTCAAACTTAATACTCCACTTCCAAAAAGATATGTCCATGTAAACTTGATAAAGTTCACCTCTTAAAATATGTCTATATTTAAAAGAAATAAAGGTGCACTATACACCAAATTCTGTTATTTAAATTTGTATTTCATATATAAATTGGACTATACTGCATTATGTAATACTCCATAGGTACTGAATAAGTAATAAAAACTAAAAATAGTATTTATCTAGATGATATGATTGACCAGAAGGTATGTCCTGGATTATTATAAATATTTCAAGAGGAGGAGGATTATCTATAAAACCTTTTTCATCTGAAGTCCTGGGTCTTATGATATAGATAGAACTTTATCTAAACATGTAGAGTTTCCTGATTTCCTTTGAAGAAATCGGTAAGAAACTCTTTGAAAAGAAGAAAAAAACAAAACAAAACAACAAAAGCAAGGGGCAAGTTAAAACATTTTATGTTGCTCTTTGTTTTACTAGATCTTATTTAATTTAAAATCAATTTGAAATCTCTAGTAATATGTAATGTTTACTTAAGTAGAAGCAATTAGACAAATAGTGTTTTCAGTACAGATGTACCCAGCCACTCTGATAATTCATTTTAAAGACACCTTAAGATAATAGGCTGAGATTTCCAAATAGATTTAGTTACAGGAGGGCTGGCTAACAAAGTCACTTTTAAAAGTTTGTGCCCTGATATTACAAACACCAATATAAAATATTGCCTATTATCTTTAGATCTCAATTTTGCATTAAGTTTTGGATGTATAACTGTAAAAAGCAACTTTATAATTCAGTGGTATTTGGGGGCAAACTTAATAATATTTTTTCCAGAAAAAAATATAATGGAAGCAAAAAATCTCTATTCAATTGGAATTTTTAAATTTTAGTCACAAAATTAATAGAGGCACATAGTTTAAAAAGTCAAATAGCACTAAAATGTTTACTTTGAAAATTAGCTTTTCACAGAAGCTGTGGAACTTGGGCAAGTCATTTACCTGTCTGTGCTTCAGTTTCCTCATCTGTAAAATGGGGATAATAATATGTCAGATTCACAGAGGTGCTGTGAGGACTAAATGAATTAACGCATGTGAAAGACTTGGTACAATGCCTGGCCATAGCAGGATCTTTATAGATTCAACTATTATTATTACTGTTCCCACCCTCAGAAGTAATCGTCTCGATTCCCATAAACAGTCTCTGTCTCTTTCAGAACAGAATGTTTCCTCCTACTCTCAATTAAATGTAAATCTGTTTGAGGGGAAGCACAGGATATGCATTCATATTTAGTTGAAGTTAAAATTTCAAAATTTGGAACACATCTACCTGATTCCTTTTTCTCATCCTTCTTGATAGAATATGGAATGTTTGTTTTCCTGTTTATCTAATCCAAAATATTCAAAACACTTTCAAGGTCTGTAGAGAACAGACTTGTGGTTGCCATGTGGGGGGGTGGGGGGAAGTACTGGGAGTTTGGGATTAGCAGATGCAAACTAGTATATATAGGATGGATAAACAACAAAGTGCTACCATATAGCACAGGGAACTATATTCAGTATCCTGTGATAAACTGTAATGGAAAAGAATATGAGAAAGAATGCATATATATATATATATATATATATATATATATGTGTGTGTATATATATATATACGCATATATATGTGTGTGTATATATATATATACACACACATATATATGTGTGTGTGTGTGTGTATATATATATACATATATATATATAAAACTGGATTACTGTGCTGTATAGCAGAAATTAACACAACATTGTAAAGTCAACTATACTTCAAGAAAATAAATTAAAACAGAAAACTCTTTCAGGGTCTGAATAATAATCATCTTTCAGAACTGAGCCTGAATTTACAGCTGGACTTACACATGTATCTTTCTATCTCAAAATAGATTTTATAGAGGTAAGTCATTGTCTCAGTTTTTGTCATTACTTATAAGCTTATGTTTTGATAGAGTTTATATGGAAATACCATGTGGCATAACTGCCTATTTCACACCCTACGAGGTGGGAAGGGTATAAGGACTCATCATCATCGACCCAGATTCTCATCTGATTCAACTAATTGGCATTTCAGTCTCACAAGCAACATTTGAAATTTTTATTGCAAGGAACTAATGGGATGAAGAACAACACAAGTAATCAAATCAAATAAAGGCATCTGCTGGAGTGGGATCCCAGGGTCCCACCCCACAGCTTTTTATGGAGAATTTTGTTTTCATGGAAAGGCCAGAATTCCCTAGGGGTGGAGTTTCATGATCAGAAAGTAAAGAAAAACCTCTATGTATTATTAATATCAACACACAAAATAATACAACTGCATTACACATTTCTCAATTTAGAATAAGGATAGCATGTATGAACATGTTTTGGGAAGGTTATTGAAATTCTCTAAATCACTTTGGTATCCTTAAGTTTCTTAAGGCATTTATCAAAACTCCACAAGAACAGAACTCTTCTTTGTTGCTTGAGTCAATAAAAATCTGACTCAACTTCTATTTTAGGTCACAGATTTTTAATGGAGTAAACCAGGATTTCCTTCGTAATGAAACTACAAGGCCTGCACTATACTGCAATTCAGTAAACTCTGAATTATAAATGCTAAAATTCCTTTTGACAGTAAGGAGTAGCATGATTCTTTGTTGGGAGCAACATTATTGGACAATTTTTCTTAAGAAACGGAGAATTTATTAAAGCATCTTATGGGCTCACAGGATCAATAAGAGGCTGAAGGACTGGGCTTGGGAAATAAGTAGAAACCAAATACCCCTGGATCAAGGGTGGGAGTGGGTGTGGGGGCAGGACCATATTTGCCTTTTGGTTGGACCCTGCTGCCCCCTTTATTTTTGCCTGTTCAGGACCAACCAAGAGCTAACAATCCTCTTATTTTTAGTTTTTTTTGAGGAACCTCCCCTACTTCTGGGTATATAGTTAATGGAATTGAAATCAGGATCTCATTAAGATGTCTGCACTCCTACATTCACTGCAACAATATTATTCACAATAGCCAAGATGTGGAAGCAACCTAAATGTCCATCAACAGACGAATGGATAAAAGATATGTGAGATATATATAATGGACTATTATTCAGTGTTAAAAAAGAAGGAAATCCTGCCATTTGTGACAACATGAATGAATGTGGAAAAATTATGCTAAGTGAAATAAGTCAGACACAGAAGGACAAATACTACATGATACCACTTACGTGAGGGATCTAAAATCGTCAAATCACAGAAGCACAGAGTAGAATGGTGGTTGGCAGGGGCTGAGGGGAGGGGGAAAAGAGAAGGTGTTAGTTAAAGGGAACAAAGTTCCAGTTATGCAAGATGAATAAGTCCTAGAGATCTTCTGTACAGAATAGTGCCTCTGGTTAGTAACACTGTACGTGCTCTTAAAAATTTGCTAAGGGGATAGATCTTACGTTGTGTTCTTATCCCAAAATAATAATAAGAAGAAGAAGAAGAAGGAGAAGAAAAAGGGTGGAAGTAAAGAACAACAACCTGCTTAATACAGAGTGCAGGTCACAGCCCCACTCTCATCTGCAGGTGAAGTGGTTTCCACAGTAGCAGGAAACACGCTGCCTCTCAATAGGAAATCACATCTGGGTTAATTCCGCAGAGTCAGGGGCGGGTGGGTGCTGGACAGTCGAAAAATAACAAGCACAGTTTCCCAGATTTACATCTATTCATGCACATGAAACAGGCTGGGACCTGGGAGCCTTTGCTGCAGTGCTGCAGTGCTTGCACCTGGACAAATGTCTCTTAGAGCAACAAAATGCAAAGAAACTATAAGGGACTAAAAATAACTGTGTGCATGCACAGTTGGGGCAAATTCTGGACAAAAGATACAGAAAGACCAAAAAAGCCCAACTGCCACTTCTGAAGAGCTAGAAGCAAAAACGGGGGTCGGGAGCAAAGGCTGGGTTCTGCGCATGCCCCCTGCACTCAGCACCACCAAAGGGGTGGGCAGACCACCTAAGCCACCCCTCCGGCCCAACCGCGGGACACACCACTACCTCCCCCCCATATAAGGAACCAGCTGCCCCCATCCCCACCCCCAGGAAGCGAGCAAGGGAACCTGTTGCTTGTTCTCGCTCCCCCTGCTGCAGCAGGGGTCCCAATAAAGCTTTGCCTGAATTTCTTGTCTGGTCTCTGATCAATTTCTATTGATTAAGGAGGCCAAGAACCCTGGTCAGTAACATACACACTTCAAATTCCAGAAATTGTAAGTCTTGCTGAACACAATTATCTTTCAGATAAGGAAGGGTACCACCCACTCACCAAAGGCAGAAAACCTCAAGTCTCTGCATCCAGCCCCAATCCTAGGATCTCTGGATGTTGTCTAATCCTCCTCTAAGACGGTCACAGGCACATCTACATCATCAGAAACCCACAGAGTAATGGTGAATGTAACCATCACTATAGTGGTCTATATAAAATGGTCTGACAAGGGAAAGGGATGGGGGAGGAAAATGAGTTATGGAGCATGGAAGGAAACATGTGTAGGCATGTGCTTCTGCATCATTCGTGATACTGTGACGTCCCTCAGCCACTCTCTGCTCCATGGTCACCTTGTTCTCAGCCAGCACTAGGCTCATTGGTGTCTTCACTTGGTGACATGATCCAGACCTTCATTTCTGAAGGAACTGAGACCTTCACAGCCCAGCCAATGTGGTGTTGTTGCCTCTTGAATTTTCATAAGCTATAGATGTAGGGAGGCAGGACACAAGATCCCTTTGATCATCAGAAAGGATTTCTCCCACCCATCTCATAATACTTTTTTCCCAGCTTGCCTAGTGATCAGCAGAGCCCAGGATGCCAGGGGCAGCATCAGCTTTAATTCAGGGAGCCACTGTTGTGCCAGCTGGTGGACGCATCCCTCCTATGGGTCAGACCATCTCTAAGTAATCTGAGTCGACACTTAGTGACAGGAAGAAAAGGGTTTGTAAGCAGGTCATTAAATGGTTCACAAGTGAAAGTGGAAGTGGTCACTAGTTCAGAAGAATAGTCAGGTCCTATAAAACAACGTGTCATAGAAATGGTCAAGATGTATATATACACACTACTATATATAAAATAGATAACCAATAAGAACTTACAGTATAGCACAGGGAACTCTACTCAATACTCTGTAATGACCTATATGGGAATAGAATCTAAAAAAGAGTGAATACATGTATATGTATGACTGATTCACTTTGCTGTACAGCAGAAAGTAACACAACGTTGTAAATCAATTATACTCCAATAAAAATTAATTAAAAAAAATAAATGATACCAATCAAAAAAAAGAAAGATGTGACCCAGAGTACTGCTTCTGCCACTGAAGAGCTCTAGCTCAGCTGCCCTGGACCCATCCATATAGCTGGACAGGCCATTGCTCCTGCCTGCTGTGGTGCCCCCCTCCCCCAAGAACTCCACAGCTGCAATCACAACAATAAAATCCGACTGCTTCTTAATCTTTTCCCCACTTGTTCCTGACTCTCAGTCTTGGGTTGCAGGATCCCAGTGGCCGAGCCCAAGGTTCAGGCCCTCACACTGGCTGCCAGAGGCACCAAGAAGGGGAATCTGCTCCCTTCATTCATTGTCATTCTGAATGAGTTGATACACCTAATTGTTGTATTTTCATGTCTTCCCAGAAGAAAGCTGTCAAGGAACAGCCTATTGTAAACAAACTCTATTTAGAGTATAATTGAAGAACCAAATTAAAAAAAGAATCCTAAGCTTCAGTTAAATCAATAAATAATAAACACATACATACATATGTACATACATCAAAAGAAGAAGAGAACGTAACAGTTTATCCTCCAACTGACACATGAATACATTCCTTACTCTCAGCAGGTTCATAGAAGCAAACAGGGACCCCTGAGAGACTCAGGCCCTGTGCTCTCATTTTCCTTTTTAGTGCCGATGAAACAGCCTCCAAAGTGCTCACATGGTTAATTATTGGCAGAACTAGAGTGACGATGCCACACTAAATATTGAGCTTCCTGGGAACACCATCCAAGCCTTACACATCCACCGCAAGTCACACGGTGCCTGTCACATAGTAAGCCCCAAATATTTTGTACTAAATGACCAAGTCCACACACTTTCCAATATATTAAGCTTTATGTACCTCCATTAATAAGCATTTCACAGTTAAGGATTGAATTTTAGACTTCCATTCCCCTCATCTCCTTAATTCCATGCTAACTGAAAGATAGCACCTTGAGAACACAGGAATTCTAGACATTCTGGTGATTCAAGTCATGTTGCAAAAGCAGAATTGTTGCAGGTTTTTTTCCTTCCTCAAATAATACTTGGCACAGAAAAAGCACACGGATGCAGCACACTGCATTTTCCCCTGCCAGCAGCTCGCTCATGGAGCATCTACTCATGAAAACACAATTTTTAAAATTTATTTATTTATTTTATTGAAGTATAGTTGATTTACAATGTTGTGTTAGTTTTAGGTGTATAGCAAAGTGATTCAGTTATACATACATATATATATATATGCACATATACATATATATATTCTTTTGCAGATTTTTTCCCATATAGGTTATTACAAAATATTGAGTGTTTTCCCTGTGCTGTACAGCAGGTCCTTATGAAAACATTTTAATACCCACATAGATAACCACTTATAGGTATTACAAGGATACCATTCAAAATAGGGAACAGTAAGTGACTCCTTCACATTAGGTCAGGCAGAGTTTGCTCATTTACTTTTTAAGTGGTTTTTATTGATTTTGTTTTGCTTTGTTCTGTTTTATTTTGCCTAAGAACTAGTGGGACAGAATCATTGAATGCGTAAGCTGAAAGAACTCTGGACCAGTGCTCTAATGGAACAGATGAAGAGAACTCACCCAGAGACCAAGGACCTGGCCAGCACTCCTATCCCAGGGCTTTATCACCACCACACATGGTCTCGGGGGCCACGTTCATTGAATGCCTACCACTTGGTCTATATCATATTTGATTTTACAGAGAAATAACAGTCACCTTTTCCTCCCTATTGCAGAAGGTATTCTTGTGACTTTGAGAGTGAGAATGCATTTAAGAAACATTTTTAAAGCACATCTTTCCAAATGCGAATATGAATATGTGGATGTTTTTGGTCTTGTACATTCAATAATATGAAACTACAGTGACTGAAAGAGTATAACTAAAGTAGGAAAGAACACTCTCTTTTCTCCCTAAAAATGTGTCAGAATCATTGCGCTTATAAAAGCCTGGAATCACAAAAGTCATTGATGAAAAATATGATTGGGATAGCTCCAATTAGATACTTTCTAAAATAGTTTTCTTTCCTCTTTCTCAAGTATTTTAAGCTACAGAGAAGCTCCTTAACTGTAATAGGGTTCATTGAAGACTGACTCTTCAGAGCTGAGCAGAGCCCAGGCTGCCCTCAAGCGCATGTGTGGGAGAGATGCTCTCAGTTCAAGGCAGGCTCTCTGTGCCCTGAAATCTGGCTAAAGCTGCACAGTGCTACGAAGACAACTTGTGAGGAAAGAGCGGGGAGTGTGCAGGAAAGCAACAGAGCCTGGCTCTCAGGGAAGATCACGGTACAGGGGCCAAATAGTCTGGGTTGGGCCTGGTCCCCAGTCCCCAGCAAACTTGGAAACACCACGAAATCACTTCAGAGTCTCTCAAACAATATGTCACTGTGAAGTCTTTAAATTCTATACCAGCTCTGTAACTCTTTATTTTCATCGCTTAATCCAGCGGTCCCCAACCCACTGTGCGAGGCCTGTTAGGAACCAGGGGGCACAGCAGGAGGTGAACAGTGGGTGAGAGAGAGAGAGAGAAGCTTCATCTGTTGCTCCACACTGCTTGCATTACCACCTGAATCACGCCCGCCACTGTAGCTCACATTACTGCCTAAACCATCCCCCCTGCTTCTGTGGAAAAAACTGTCCTCCACGAAACTGGTCCCTGGTGCCAAAAAAGTTGGGGACCGCTGGAATCGGTTTGCCACAATTTACCATGTAACCTCTTGTAATTCTCATTAGGTTTCAGCAGCTTTGGACTTGTCACTTACTTTGACATCGGAGCTCTACAAAATTGTCTAAATTAATGAAAACTTCCATAGAGCATGATATCACGTATCTTAAGAGACTGCCTTTCTGTTAATGTTATTCATTGGTTACTAGACTTATCTACCTGTGGTTAACCTATCTCAAAAGTTAGCAAATATTATTCAGCAGAAACGAATGTTTCTAATACAGTGTGTCAAAAATTACATTAAATTTTCCCCAAGATATAGTCCCTAATACAATTTTTGCTTCTCTTATTATGTTACAAATGATAAAATGACTGCCTGAAAGTTGAAGTTGTCTTGAAGAGTTTAGCACCCTCAAAAAAACACTTCTATATAGACTTTTTCTTATTTGAACACATTACTTTTTTTAATGATTTCTTCTGAAATAATTATAAACTGACAGGAAGTTGCAAAAATAGGACAGTAAAGCCCCAAGTAATCTTCATCCGGTTTTCCTAATTGGTTACATTTTATCTAACAATAGGATACTATCAAAGCTGGGAAATTGACATTGCTACAAGGTATATGTGTGCCATATTATCACATGTGTTGCCACCACCAAGATCAAGATACATAACTGTTCCATCACCACAAAGATCTCCCTCCTGTTACCCCGATATATAGTCACACTTACCTTCCTCCCACCCTGGCCCCCATGCACCATCCCTAAAACTTGGCAACCACTTATCTGTCTCCTTCTTTGTCATCTTGAGAATGCTATATAAATGTATTCATATAATATGTGACCTTCAAACACCAACCTCAAATGTTGGCTTTTTTCACCCAGCATGTTTTTTGAGATCCATCCAAGTACTTGCATGTATCAGTAGTTAATCCTTTTTACTCTTAAGTAGTGTTTCATAGTATTAATGTACCACGGTTTGTTTAACCATTCACTTATTCTAGAACATTTTTTTTTTTTTTTAGAACATTTTTATTGTTTCTAGTTTGGGACTATTACAAACAAAGCTGCTAGAAACAATCATGTAGAGATATTTGTATGGACATAAAATTTAATTTCTCTGGGATGAACGTATATGATACTTTTGAACATTTTTGGAAAACCAGTGTATATAATTATGTTGTTCTGTTGCTTCTTATGTCACTGAAAGAAAAGGATGAACTTGGTGATTTGAACTCCCAGCTCAAGTGCCACATAAATGACCATGTGCCCTGAAGGAGACCACTGTCTCCTGTAGCTACAGGGCTGGAAATCAAGCACAGAACCTCATCGTGCGACTGGTTGAATTACAATGCAAGTTGAACTCCCAGTTTTGAAGGGCATCTACTGTTGAATCAATGTGAGGGCATTGATTGGGAAAGAACTGGATCTTATAAGTTGGGATGGGGACCCGTGGGAAGATCCTGATGAAGCTGGGGATACTGAGCCCCTAAACTGTGATGAATCTTTTATCACCAGTGGTATTGGCCTCCCCGGCCCCAGCAGAGATGGCTTCCTCAACCCCAGTGGAAGCGGCCTCTCTACATACAGGGTATCAGCCTTTCCATCTCCTGAGGGGATTAACCCTGCATTGCCTGAGGAAAGGGTCATAGCCTCCCCTGACGCAATTGTCATGTAACATAATTATTAGTCTCCTCAGGACTCACCCCTACCACCCCACCTTACATCTGGACCTTTAACTAGACTCAAGCTCAGCAGGTCCCTAAAGGTGGGATACAATCTGTGACTCATGAGGAAGTGCATTACATTCCAAAATAATGACTTCCATTTTCTAAGTTACACAGACAAAATCTTGGGAAATGTGTGGGAATAAGTACTAAAGGTGTGGGAAAATGGAAGAAGGAATTCCTTATAAGGTTGAATGAGGCTGAATGTATGGGCTCACTAAATAGGGCTTCTGCATTTACTGTTGCAGCTTGAGGAATTAGAAGGGGCTCTAGCAGTTTTGTTGGTTGGTTGGCTGAAACATAGGCCAAAAGGTGGCCCCCCATGAGTACCCTGGAAATGCTGGACTTGCCTCAGTTTAAGCTAGAGAAGAACTTCAGAGGCTTAGGGATAGAGGAATGTTAGAGTAGATTTGTCACTTAAAACCTGCTCACCTGACTGGGGGGTTCCAGAAGTTTTACCTTCCATCAATACTGTGAGGAATAAATCTATGAGAGGATCCCCAATATCCTTTGTGGACAAAGAATGTCACCTGCCATACCAGTAAACAAAGGATCTTGCAGCCACCAAGCCACCAGCCACTGCAGCCACCCCTGATAGTGCACCCTGAGGGGATTTAAGATGTAGAAAAACAGGATACTGGCCCTAGATAGTTTAGGTGCATATCAAAGGAATAATTTTATTAAGCCCAGATTCTTACATCTTCCCATACATAGAAAAGTGTTAAAATCGTTAACTTGAGATGTCTGGTTTTCCTTTAATTAGCAGGAAAGTTTTGATGTTTGATTACTTGGGTTTTTTTTGCAAAACTCCTATATATTCTGTTTCTCTTTGGAACTGTCCCCAGAGCTATGTGAGAGGCTGTATCCCAGGCTTAAGTCCTCAGTTATGTTCCAAAGGCAACATAATTTTCAACTTTTAAGTTGCGCATTTTTTTTCAGTTGACACCTTGAATACTCTATGGTTGCTTTCTCTGTAGATCAGACCTCACAGTGGGAAATGCAGTCACTGCATTGGGAAACCTAAATGCAAAGAGGGTAATTGAATCCTGAGGTGGTAGGGGCCAAGTGACAATATTCAACCACTGAAGGCAAAGTGGACATGGTTACCTTAATGTACAGCAGAGTCAAAGCAGCAATCAGAATAGTCTGACTCATGCTGACTTATGGTGTTGATTAATTGAACATGGTGTTCCTAGAAGTGAAATAGATAGGAAGCCTACTAAATTTGTACTTATCTGTATAAGCAGAAAAGTTCTAGGTCAAGTGAATAAAAGTCGAACCTAAATCATAAAAACAGAGAGTCACATCCCTTCAATACATTCCTAGACATGAGCCAGTTTATGGATCCCGAACCCCTGGAATGAAGGAGAGGCTGGGCCCCATTGAGGAAGGACCCCAGTGCACTCTGAAAGTTTATACTGTCAATTCTTGCCCCAGCCTTCCCCAGAATGATGTTTGGCATTTTACCAGAGTAACTGTGCATTGGGGAAAAGGAAACTATTAGACCTTTTGGGGAACAACTGACTCTGGCTTTGAAATGATACTAATTCCAAGAGACCTAAAACATTGCAGGGGCCCAAAAGTCAGAGTAGAGGTTATGGAAGTCAAGCGACTAATGGAGTTTTAGCTCAGTTCTGTCTCACCATGGGCCCAATGGTTCTCCAAACCAATCATGTGGTTATTTCTCCAGTTCTGGAATGTATACTTGGTATAGACATATTTAGCAGCTGGCAGATTCTCCACATTTGTTCCCTGACCTGTGGAGGGAGGGTTATTATGATGGGAAAGACGAAGTAAAAGCCAGGAGAACTGCCTCTACCTAGGAAATCAATAAATAAAATTTAATACCACATTCATGGAGGGACTGCAGAGTTTACGGCCAGCATCAAGGACTTGAAGGAGGCAGGGGTGGTGATTCCTACAACATCCTATCTGGCCTGTGCAGAAGAGAGATGGATCTTGAGAATGACAGTAAATTATCATAATCTTAACCAGGTGGTGACTCCAACTGTAGCTGTTGTTGCAGATGTGGTTTCATTGCTTGAGAAAGTTAACACTCACCCTGGTAAATGGTATGTAAGTATATGGATTTGGTCTGGAAAATGCCTTTTTATCCATCCCTGTCCATTAGGCCCACCAGAAGCAGATTGCTTTCAGCTGGCAAGGCCAGTAATACACCTTCACTGTCCTACCTCATGAGTATATCAACTTTCCAGCCTGATGCCATTATTTAGTTTGCTAGAAAATACACCTGACTCTCCCTTCCATAAGATATCACACTGGCCTATTACATTGCTGACGCTATGCTGGTTGGATCTAGTGAACGAGCAGTAGCAACTACTCTAGATTTGTTGGTAAGGTATTTATGTGTCAGAGGACAGAAAATAGATAAGACAAAATGCCATGGCCTCCTACATCAGTGAGATTTCTAGGGGCCCAGTGGTATGAGCCATGTCAAGATATCCCTTCTAAGGTGAAGGATAAGTTGTCGTCTCTGACACCTCCTACAGCCAAAGCACAGGCACAGCTCTTAGTGATTTCTTTGGGTTTTGGAGGCAACATATTCCTCATCTGGATGTGCTACTCCAGACTTTTTAATGAAGTGACTCCAAAAGCTGCTAGTTTAGGATGGAACCCAGAACAAGAGAAGGCTGTGTAACAGGTCCAGGCTGCAGTGCAAGCTGCTTTGCCACTTGGGCCATAAGATCCAGAAGACACAATGGTGTTGACATGTCTGTGGCAAATAAGGATGCTGTCTGGAGCCTTTTGAAGGCCCGCATAGGTGAATCAAAGCACAGGCCTTAAGAACTGTGGAGCAAGGCCCTTCCATCATTTTGGTAACTAGTCTCCTTTTGAGAAACAAGAGGTCTGCTACTGAACTTTGTAGAGACTGAACACTTAACCTTGGGCCATCAAGTTACCATGTGACCTGAGCTGCCCATCATGAACTAAGTGGTATCTTAACCACCAAGCCATAACAGAGGACATGCACAGCAGCACTCCATCGTCAAATGGATATGGTATATATGTGATCAGGCCAGAGCAGGTCTTGAAGGCACAAGTAAGTTCCATGAAGAAGTACCTCAAAGGCCCACAGTCCTCACTTCTACTACACTACCTTTTCTCTCCCAGCCTGCACCTATGACGTCAAGGGGACTTCCCTACTATTAATTGACGGAGGGAGACTCAGGCAGGCCTGGTTTACAAATGGTTCTGCACAATATGCAGGCACTACCCAAAAGTGGATAGCTACTGCCCTCAGCCCCTCTCTGAGACATCTCTGAAGGACAGTGGTGAAGAGAAATCCTCCCAGTGGGCAGAACTTGAGGCCATGTACCTGGCTGAGGGAGAAACACTTGGAAGGAGAAATGGTCAGACATGCTGGGTGGTCAGGAACTGAAAAAAGCATGACTGGAAAGTTGGTCATAAAGAAAATTGGGGAAGAGGTATGTGAACAGATTTCTCTGAATAGTTGAAAAACATGAAGATATTTGTGTCTCATGTGAATGCTCAACATCAAAGGGTGATCTCAGCAGAGGAGGATTTTAATTATCAAGTAGATAGGATGACCTGTTCTCTGGAGACCAGTCAGCCTCTTTCCCCAGCCACCCCTGTCATTGCCCAATGGGCTCATCAACAAAGTGGCCACGGTGACAGGGACGCAGGTTACGCATGGGCTCAGCAATATCGACTTCCACTCATCAAGGCTGACCTGGCTACAGCCACTACTGAATTCCCAATCAAAAAGAATCAACCAGCAGCAGAGACCAACAGTGGGCCCTCAATATGGTGTTATTCCCCGGGTGATCAGCCAGCTAGTCAGTGGCAGACTGATGACACTGGACAGCTTTCATTGTGCAAGGGGCAGGATTTTGTTCTTATTGGAATAGACATTTGCTCTGGGTACAGATTTGCCTTTCCTGCATACGTCACTTCTGCGTAACTACCATCCATGATCTTACAGAATGACTTATCATTGTCATGGGATTCTGCAAGCATTGCTCAAGATCCAGGAATACATTTCACAGCAGATGAAGTGAGGCAATGGGCCCTTGGAATTCACTAGTCTTACCTGAAGCAGCAGGCTTGATAGAATGGTGGAATGGCCTTCTGAAGACTCAGTTACAGGGCTGGCTATGTGACAATACCTCTGCTTGTCCCAGGGCAAGGTTCTCCAGAGGGTTGTATATGCTCTGAATTGGAGTCCAATATATGGTCCTCTTTCTTCCATAGCCAGCATTCTCGGGTCCAGGAATTTTAAGGGACAAAAATGAGAATAGTTATTTTCAACTCTTCAGTATTATCCCTAGTGACCCACTATCCAATTTTTGCTTTTTGTTCCTGTGACCTTATGCTCTGCTGGTCTGAGTTCCAAAGGGGAAAATGCTTCTACCAGGAGACACAGCAATGATTCCAAAGAACTGGGAGTTAAGACTAACACCCAGCTACCTTGGGCTCCTCATGCCTCTGAATCAACAGACAAAGAAGGAAAGGAAAGTGTTTGTTGATACAAGGATACTACTTGAGGACTACTCTTCCACACGGAAGTAAGGAAAAGTGTATCTGGATATAGTAGATCGCTTAAGGCATCCCTTAGTATTACCATGTTCTTTGATTAAGCTCAGTGGAAAACTGCAACAACCCAGTCTAGGCAGGGCTACTAATGACCCAGACTATTCAAGAAGGAAGGATTTGGTCACCCACCAGGGAAGAACCACGATCTGCTGAGGTGCTTGCTGAAGATAGAAAGAATACAGAATGGGTATAAGAAAGTAGTTACAAAGACCAGCTATAACTGACCACTTACAGAAACGAGGACTGTAATTGTCATGAGTACACCATTTTTTTTTGCTATGAATATATTTGTGTTAAGTGTGTATTTGTTTTTTCTCTCTCATATTCCCTTATTATGTAACATGAGTTGTATTGATTTTATATCATAATATGGAAGTACTCTTAATTTTACATTATAGTACTTTAAGTTATATCACAAGGATTTACCTCCTCTTCTGGGGATAGGGTTAGTGTATTTTGATTGGACTCAGAATTGTTGTATCATATTAAGTGGAATTAAGACCTTGTTATTGTCTTATTTGGGGATTAAGTAAGATTTGAGGAGCTGCATATGGGTGTCATGTTGACACAGGGTCGACTTGTGATGATTAGTTTCATGTGTCAACTTAACTGGCTATGGGGGACCCAGATTAAAAATTATTTCTGGGTATATTTTGTGAGGGAATTTCCAGGTGAAATTATCATTGAAATTGGTGGACTCAGTAAAGTTGATTGCCCCCCCCCCCAGTGTGGGTGGACATCATCCAGTCTGTTGAGGGCTTGAATAGAACAAGAGCTGGGGGAAGGAAGAATTTGCCCCTTTTTCCTGCCTCATGGTGTGAGGTGAGATATTTCATCTTCTCCTGACCTCAGACTGGAATTTATATCACCACCTCCCCTGGTTCTCAGGCCATTGGACTACGATTGAATTATATCACTAGCTTTCTGGGGTCTCCAGCTTACAGATGGCAGACTGTGGGATTTCTCAGCTTCCATTATCATAAGAGCTAATTCCCTGTTACAAACACATGCATGTATTCTATAGGTTCTGCTTCTTTGGAGAATTCTGACTAATACAACATGTATCCACCACTGTAATATCACACAGAATACTTTTACTGATCTAAGAATCCCCTGTGTTCCACCTATTCAACCTACTCTTCCCTTCCTCCTCCCAAACCCCCAACAACCACTGATCTTTTTACGGTCTCCATAGCTTTGCCTTCTAAAATATCATATAGTTAAGAATTATACAGTACGTAGCCCTTTCAGATTGGTTTATTTCACCTAGTAATATGCATTTAAGTTCCTCCATGTCTTTTCATGGGTAGCTTATTTCCTTTTATTGCTGAATAATATTCCATTGTATGAATGTGGAACAGGTTTTTGTTTGTTTGTTTGTTTGTTTTTAATCCATCCATCTATGGAAGGGCACCTTGGTTGCCTCTAATTTTTGGCAATTATGAATAAAGCTGCCACAATCATTCATGTGCAGGCTTTTGTATGGACGTAAATTTTCAGCTCTTTGGGGTATATACCAAAGAGCTTGATTGCTGCATTTTATGGTAAATGTATATTTACTCTCTTATTAAACTGCCAAAGTGTCTTCCAAAGAGTCTGTACCATTTTGCATTCCCTACAGCAATCATGAGAGTTCCTATTGCTCTGCATCCTCACCAGCATTTGGTGTTGTCACTGTTCTGAATTTTTGTCCTCTTCATAGCTGCATAGTGGTTTCTCATTGTTGTTTTAATTTGCAGTTCTCCAAACACATAAGGTGTTGAGCATCTTGTCATATGCCTATTTGATATTTTATATCTTCTTTACTGAGGTGTCAGTTTAGATTTTTTGTCCACTTTTAATCAGGTTGTCCTCTTTTTTTAGTGGTAAGCAGTAAGTGTTCTTTGTATATTTTCATACCAATCCTTTATCTGATTTGTCTTTTACAAATTTTTTCTCCCCATCTATGACTTGACTTCCCATTCTCTTGATATTCATATCTTTTTTAAGTTTTTTTTCTTTTCTTTGTGTGTTTATTTTGAATAATGTATATTGCTTTTTGTTCAGTTAACTAATTCTTTTCTGCAATGTCTAATCTACTGTTAATTCTATCCAATGTACTTTTAATCTCAGCTATTTTAGTTTTAATCTCTAAAACTTTGATTTGCTTTTTTAAAAATACCTTCCTTTACATGTCCAATCCCTCCTGTAGCTTCTTGAAAATATGAAATATAATTATAATATCTACTTTAGTTTTCTTGTCTACTAATGCTTTAATTTTTCTATTTCTGGGTCAGTTTTTATTAGGTTTTTTTTTCCCCTCATTGTGGTTCTATATTCCTGCTTCTTGATATACCTGGTAATTTTTTTATTGGATGACAGTCACTGTAGATTTTCCTTTTCTGGTGCTAAATATTTTAGTGTTTTTGTACATATTCTTGAACTTTGTTCTGGGATGCAGTTAAATTACTTAAAAATAATTTTATCCTTCTGAGTCTTGCTTTTAAGCTTTTTAGGTGGAACCCAAGTAATGTTTAGACCATGTTAAGTTTTTCCCCACATTTCAGGATTGAAAACTATTCTGAATACTCATGTATTAAACAGTTTTCCATTCTAGCTGGGAAGACCAGGCTTTCTTTTTTTTTTTCCCTTTGTGAGTGTTAAGAACTTGTTCCTTCTGATACATCCAGGTGGTTCTTTCCCTGCCATGAGTAGTGTTCTTACATGCATATGCCCATCTGTACTCATAGGCCTCTGTAACCTACTTTCCATTCACCTATCCTGCTTCTCATCCCTTCATTCACTCTTCCACATTCACAGTGGGGCTTGTTTAATTTCTAGAACAAGCCTGGCTCTTTGCACACAATTTTTATTGCTTCTGCTTAGAATGTGCTTCCTCAGCCTGGCTTGACTGGCTCCAAAATGGCATTCAACTCTGAACAGGAATATCACCTTTTCTTATGCAAGGAAGGTTCCCCAATTTTCTCTCAAACACTGTTTCTTGCCTTCAAATCATTTTGAGATTCAAAAAAACTTGTTCATGTGTTTTTTAAAATTTTGCTTTCCTAGGCTATCTTACCCAGGAGTTGATAACTACATGGGGACAGAAACTCTAGAAAAGAGATAATTTAATGATGAGCTTTCTTTATTCGTCATATTTTATACTGTTAGAAGAATGAGGCTATCAACTGAATTCTGTCCCCCCAAAATTCATATATTCAAGCTCTAACAAAGTGATGGTATTTGGAGATGAGGCCTTTGGCAGGTAATTAGATTAAATGATGTCATGAGGATTAGGCTCTATTAGTGCCCCTGTAAGAGGAAACCAGAGAGTTTTTTCTGTCTCTCTCCACCATGTGAGGACACAGTGAAAAGACAGTTGTCTGCAAGCCAGGAAGAGAGCCCTCACCAGGCACTGAATTGGCCAGCACCGTGATCTTAGACTTCCAAGCCTCTAGAACTGTGAGTTGTTAAAGTCACCAAGCCTATAGTATTATGTTATGGCAGCTTGAGCTATAAGAGTACTAAACGGAAGAGACATGGAGGAACCCTAAACACATATTGCTAAATAAAAGAGGCCAAACTGAAATGGATACATACTGTATGATTTCAGCTATATGACATCCTGGAAAAGGTAGGGCACTTAAACTATTCTGTATGATACTGTAATGGTCAACGCTTGTCATACATTCGTCAAAACCCATAGGATATGCAACAGAGTAAACTGTAATGTAAACTATGGATATTAGTTAATAGGAATGTATGAATTTTGGCTCATCAATTGTAAAAAATGCCCCACACTAATGCAAGACGTTAATAATAGGGGAAACTTTGGTTTGGGGAATAGATGTGAGGGGGTGTATGAGAACTCTATACTCTGCTCAAATTCTCTTTAAACTTAAAACTACTCTAAATATAGGCTACCAATTTATTTAAACAAAATAAATCTAAGTTGCCTCATCATATTGTGAGGTTATTACCATCTTACAGTTTTTCTATTTGACCTACTTCTTTAATGTTCATTTCTATCTTCTTTTATCCTTGTAAAAAATATATCAAATGTTTTGTACTGTTTCACCTCCCAGCCTATTATCTTTTTAGTTATATGTCTTTCACAAACTTTCATTGGAAACTACATTAGATATCCTTGACTTATTACACTCTATGCCCATTACTATTTTCACCACCTCCCTAGTAATGCTTGAACCTTGGCTATGACCCATTGTCACCTCTGGACAAATAGTTTCTGCTCTATTTTCTGTCTTCTGTCCTTCTGGGCCACTTCTATCTACCATCATTACCCAAAGAACTGACTTTACAGATTCTATATGCCAGTGTGTAAGACTTGCAGTGTTTTAAGAAGTATCCCAACTTCATGATGATGATTTGGGGTCATTACCAAAGCACTCGGGATCATACATACTATCTTAAGGTAGTTTTATAGGACAACGCACATTGGTATTTTCCTCCTATTAACAGACTAGGAAACTGTGGGTTGATCTGCAGCTATTTTGATTAAGAAAGCAGGATATGAACTCTGCTTCTTTGCTGGGGTACTTGGCACTGCTCCTTCTCTTGCTGGGACATATTTTGCGCCCTTACAGCCTGGCATCTAGGCGTCCTGATCAGACTAATGTTTGGCTTCATTGGATACGTTGACCAGTCTGATTGATATTCTGGTACATACAGGGTACTTAGTCATGGTTGCTCACCTCTGAACCTCAGCTTCATCACCTGCAAAGTGCAACTAATAGCACATCCGCTCTGTGGGGTTTTTATGGATTTGGCAAGCGTCATAGTGCCTGGCACGTGCTAGAGACTCAGGTGATGCAGTAATTACCCAAATTTGCATTTTCAGTGGATCCTTCCCACCTGGAGAAGGTGACTCACGGCCTTGGGGGAGGAAGAGCAGGACAAACAGCAAGGGCAGCAAGGGCCAAGGCAAGGAGGTGAGAACTGACATGCAGGGGGGCCTCATGCTGGTATCACCAGAGGGCCCAGAGTGAGCAAGGATGTGGGGAGAGACTGGCCGGTCAGTAAGACCAGGCCAAGAAGGGCCGTGTGAGGGGGCTTAGCTTTTACCTTGTGGTAGAGGCCATCCAAAGGAGAAAGTGGAAGATGGGTAGGTATAGACTTCTCCCTTAGGAATTGTCCTCAGGGTCTGTTTATCTCTTGGCAGGGTCCGTTCAATGAGTTGGCCCCTCCAGCACATTCTAGAGAGGACTGGCCATGTCTGACCCTCTGGAGATACAGCCCTGACCTCCTGGCCACCTCACTGAGGAGAGGGCTCATGGGGGAATCAGCCTCACTCTGCATCTGTCCACCAGTCCTGCACCCTGGACTCCAGGACCACTCACTTGCAAGAGACACATCCAGCTGCCAGAGGAAGTGACATTTCCTGACTCATCTGGCTAAGAATGAGCAGAGTATTGCTGACCATTCCAGGGGAGTAGCTGCCACAGAAGATCAGGATGGGTACAAGCCATAGAAGGTCAGAAGGAACAAAGTCAGTCCACGTGGGAGTTCACATGGGCGCCTCACAGTCACCAACATGCCCTCGAGTTTCCCTTCCAGCCCAACACACACTCCACCTGCCCACAGTCGCCTGTGCCACCATCACACAGCCCCACAGAGCTCCAAACATCCTCAAACACACAAACTCCCTACCTATAAGCAGATGCCTGTGTGCCCAGAACCCTCCTGCTCCAGTATACATGCACTATAAACCCCAATAAAATCACAGCCACAGTCTTGAATACAAAAACACACCCCCAACAGCCCCCGATAATCCAACACCTAAATCCTCATATCCCACAAAAATCCACCCAACCCCATATAACCCCCCAATGCAAACAGACAAACCCTTCAACAATAGCCAAATACATTCAAACCAAACTCACATACTTCTTAATATAAGACACAACCCCCCAAATCCAAATATAACACATACAGTCCCCCCACAGCTGTGAACATCCATGTATGTACAATGCCTCAGAAGCTGAGACAAACACAAAATACCATCAGAGAGACACAATGTTTCCAACCTTCTCCTAAATATTCCCCCCAGAACACATGATGAACTCACACCCCCAATACAAACATACACCCATCTCCCTCTTGAGATACTATAAACAGCCTCTGTCACATCCCCTGATTATACACACACAGCTAGCAACCCCAATTTACACTGACAACCCCAGTCTCTGCAAATTCCTCCACACCAAAAATACACTCCCTAAACTCTTACCCTACAGGATGAGCATATGTATAACCCCTATACTCTGAATACACGCAGATCCAACACACAAAACATTAAAATGCATACCCCTACCTCTTCTCAAATGCCTGCATACACAGCCTCAAAACACCCAGAACCAGCCCCACCACCCAGCCGCACCATGCTACACCAACCGTACACTCATAAAGGCACTCAGGCCCCTCATCTCTCCCCAGATCACACATACACAGTCTCTACACAGCTTTACTATTACCCCAAACCGTCCTATACCCCAAACATACATCCATGAGTTCCCCACACAGCCCTAACCCATGACAGAGGCAGCTCTACCAGGGGCATCATGGCACCCCGAGCGGGCAAATGCCGCTGAGGTAAGTGCCTCCTATGTTGCTGCAATTCTTGCTGCTGTTGCAAATCATCCCTTGACCCCACCGAGGCTGACTGGGACACCCTAAATGGGAAGTGGCAGCATATGAGTCAGGGAAGAGGAAAACTCCCTTCCAGGTATTCCCTGTCACCATCCACTGCACCAAAACATCGGATGACCAGCATGAACAAGAAACAGAGACATGTAACTATACCATGATAGAAATGCAAATTTTTCTAGAAAAAATTTCTCCAAGGGAAGAGGGAGAACTGTGTTCCCCCTAATTATAAAGCCATGCTGTTACAATTCAAAGAAACGTCAGATACAGTACAACAGGCATTGGACTGCATCCATGTTGTAGCTAGATATGAGAAAGATAATTTTTCTGAAGCCCCAAATCTCGCTTGCCAGTAAAGGCACATGGGCGCCGCTGCCCCACCGGCCGGGAACCCAACAGAGGACCCTTAAGGGATATAGGGGCTTCTGGGACCCTTACTGGTCTCCACCAAGGGGTGGTGCTTCACACAGCTCCATCCTTCATGGGATGACTAACAGACCTCCCTGTATTGGCAGCTCTGGAGATCGGGGTCCCTAATGGCATAACCCTGGGACAGCCCAAGCACAAGGTAGAAATTTTTGCTCAGGCGTTACAGACTCTTCAGCAGACTGGAGTGATGGGCAGCTGTCACCTCTCCGAATCCTGTACCCTGACCTCTGCCAAGGCCTCTGCCTTAGGGACCTGGCAGATCCCTGGAGCATGGCCCTCCTCTGGGACAACTGCCCATATACTTATCTAATTATCCTTGGGACACACATAAACAACTTTTCTTATGGCTCTCATTGACAACTGGAGCTCAAATTACAGTGCTTCCTGGGAAACCCTTCAATTATAAGCAAGGGCCACACGTTAGATTACAACGCATAATAGTCAGGGGAGTAGAAAGCATTCAGCTTCCATTGAATGTCACTACTGAAACAATCTTTATTAAAAATCTTGTAGTGGTGGTGGCCCCTTTGGCCCTACCCTTTCCCGTTACAGCTATGGATGCCTTGATGTACCGCAACGCCATTTGGAACAAACCCAAATCCCTGGTCTTCCTGGTGGAAGCTGAATATTGGGAGCCCATAAGACTGCCACCTAAGACAGCAAATATCCCCCAATAACATGTATGACAGGGGGCTGTGGGATTGCAGCCCAAAATTCAAAATTTATGACAAGAAGAAGTCATTAAACACACCATTTCTCCTTTTCAATTCCCCCATTTGGCTGCTATTAAAGCCTGCTATTAATGAGTGGCGCCTTATAAGCAACTATGGAAATATCAATGCTGATCCCCACTATTAAGGCTCCCATTTCCAACACTGTCCAGTTAATTAAGGATATCCAAAGGGCTCCAGGGAATTACTTTGCTGTGACAATCTAGCTATTATGTTCTATTCAGTACCAGTTATTGAGGAGTCCCAGCTGCAGTCTACTTTTACTGCAGAAGGCACCCAGTGTGTCTTAACCTGTCTGCCTAATCTTAACAGCCCAGCTATTGCCCACAGTCTTTGCTGGCAAGACCTGGTGTCCCCTTGCACCGTCTGGCACTATACTGATGTTCTAATCCAGAGCCCCTCAGGAGATTGGTGCACGAGGCCCTAACATGGTTGGTGACCCATCTATAACATCCAGGTGGGCTACTGCCCCACAGAAAATTCAAGGGCTCTCCACAACTATTACATTTCTGGGCATTAACTGATCCTCTAAAAGCCAGGAAATTCCTCTTGCAGCTAAACCTCAGCTGTTAACTATTCAGCCCCCCAACACACTATAGCAAGCCCAACTCGTCTTACTTAGGTCTCTTCACACTCCGGAGGCAACAAATACCACACTTGTCCATCATTCGTAGACCCATTTATGCAGCCACGTACAAACCCTCCATATTTTACTGGCGAAGAGCTAAACAATAAGCTTTATAGCAGGCACAAAGGTCAATTAGTCAAGCCCTCCCACTGGTTCCCCCTGGCTGCTCCTTCTGGGCTGAGAATGGACTATGTGTCCCGGAGCCTTTGGACTAACACAGCTCCTCCTAGCTGCCTGTGGGCTTCTGGACCAGACGGCTGCTCTCTACACCACTACACCCCCTCAGAACCGATTTGGGAACTGGTTCGTTGGTTTTGGTCTTGGTTTGGTGTGCACTGATGCCAGAGTTTGCTTGCGTCTTTTGCGTTTTAGTGTACACAATGGGAAATACTCCATCTACCCTGAAGGAGAGCCCTTTGGGGCCTATATTAGATAAATGGGTGAAACATAGCCCTGAGCCTATGACTAAGAAACACATGATATACTATTGTAATAGGGTGCGGACCCAAAACATAGGATCAGAAGGGCGGTAGCCCCTGAATGGCTCACTCAACTTTTATAGGATCTCGCAGTTACAAGTGTTTTGCAAAACAGCAAGCTGCACCGGCAGTTGTTCCAACTGCCCACACTCCCCCCATGCCACCATCATATTCACCACCTCCTGTTTCCCCTACCCACGGGGATCAAATAGAAGTTTCTGTGTTAACCCCCAGAGCACAGGAGCCGGATTTAGTATCACCATCTAAGACTCCACAGGCCACCCAATTTGGACCGGGAGCCACTTCCACAGCAGGGCAATTTCCCTTGTGCTGACAACCTATAAGAGGCCAGGCGACGCCCTTGGACTTGAGGCGTCTATTCTAATTTCCCCACAGGAGCCCCAGGGAACTTTGACAGTGGGGAACGAGTTGATTGACTATCCGATAGATACCACTCCTCAAACCCTCCCTGTTTATCTAAGAGGCTTGTAAATATTAAACAAAGGGGAAACAAAGTCATCCTAGGAAAAACTTGCCTGTATCTTTGAGATGCAAACGTCCTTTCTGGTCTTCTCCGGAACCCTCATCTCTGCCATCTTTTTAAAATGCATCTTTTTAAAAGAGGGTAAAGTAATTTAGAAATTGACTTATTAAGGATAAATAAAAAACCTAAGTGTCTTTTATGTAAAAATTCAGCCATCTAGACAAGTGAGTTTGATTTTTTCCATCTCTCAGAAACCTAATTTGAATCCAACCTCTTTTTGTAAACTGAGGGGTTTCACGTGGCTGTACCTGACTCCCTGCTGAAATTTGGAAATGACAACTATGACGTCTCTGTATGTTTGTGTCCTCGTATGTGTCTTTGTCTTTGGATAACATTGCTGAGGTGGATTTGTGGATGAGCTCTATTTAATTGGCTTAAAGAAAAGTGAGCACTTACAAACCAAACTATTCTAAATACAAGAGAAATTGAGCTAAATGAGCTTCAGGTTCATGTGAACTGGGAAATAGTCAGTATTAATTAAGACCGGGTACTAACGTTCGTTTGTTGATCTAATTAATATAGACATGCTGTTAGAGTCATCAACATTAAGTATAATACTTTTATTGTGCCTAGGTTTAATATAAGCTAAATAAAATCTTGTTATATCTATTGCAAATTTGTCAGCAAGGAAATAACCTGATGTGAAGAAACTTTTAAGGAAAGAAAATGCAAATGAAATAAGAGCTTTAGGTGAACTTTTTAAAATACTTATCTTTTAGGAAGGTCTATAAAATTAGTCTCTCCAGATATTTGACCACAGAATTGTGCTAAAATAAGTGACAGAAGGTTTATGGAAAGTGGACCCTGAAAAAAAGAGTTCTGTACGTGGTCAGGATTCACTAAGTTTAAAATAAGTTTAATTGAGTCAATAAATTTTAAAAGTAAGCTGGTGCAAAACTTGAATTTCGCTTTTCTCTCTGTTAAGAAGACAAGGTTTCTTAAGATTCTGGACTGCCTTTGATACCAGATTTTAAGTTTTTCTACCTTTTAAGATATCTGTTCTGTACTTGCCTTTGAAATCTTTTATTGTTACTTTGGCTAACTGAATAACTATTGTTTCACAGTGACATGTGATCCTATCTGACTGTTTGAAACCCTTTTCTTATTTTTCGGACAAAACTTCCCAAATCAAATTATAATGAAGTCCCTTTGACCTCTAGCTAACTTTGGGGTGCTTCAAAGGGCCCCTGAAACATCCCAAAGAGAGATATTAACTAATTCGGTTGACTTGGTATGTTGAATTACACGGGAAGTGTTGTCAAATAAGCAATAAATCTTCTTAGGTTACATTGTATGCCAAATGATACAGGTATTCTACAGATTATATGGAGTTCCTAAAATTTGGTATGTCCTGGTAAAATGTTACCAGTCAGAATTCTCTTTATTATCGGAAAGTGTTGCATGTCACCGCAGTAACTACGTTACTTTGTCAACTGCATCGTAATCAGATTTAAACGTGCCTTCTCTTTGTTTCTTTTCAAGTAGCCAAATGTATGTCTCAGCCCACTCGTCTTTGTAAAAATAGACATAGAAGTCTTTCAAATGCTGTTTTAGCAGGAAGTTACTGATGTGTATGTGCCTTTTACAGTGATTCTGTATATACTCCCCAGCTTCAAAAACACTTAGAACTGCTGCTGTGGTTTCTGGAAGAGTCAGTTGTTGGTTCCTCAATTACACCTGTGCAGCTCGGGTCTGAGTTTTTAAAGAATAGTTAACTTTTAAAGAAGTTTCTTTATCAATAGAGCAGTTTGAGTTATAGCCATGGTTTTTGCTGGGTTAACATTGGCTTCAGTTAAATCGTTTCAATTATAAAGTAAGTATAACTATGGTGAAGAAGCTTGTCTCATTTTTAAAGGCTGAATCACATTTTATTTCTTGAATTAATGCGATAGAAACGTCAAAATTCCGGACCACTGGAATATGCCAACTTTTTTGTTTTGGGGTTGTGTGTATAGATTTTGTTGTGCTGATTTGTTTGCTTGTTTTTTAAAGAAACTGAAACTGCTATGTCTGCTAGTGGAAAAAAATGCTTTGTTTTGCTCTGAAGATTCTGAAATTATTCAGGCATATCGTGGTTCATAGATTACAAGGAATAATGCTAGTTAAATGCCAATGAACTATTTTTACTCTTTTTATACGAAATGTACAAATTTCGGGGGGGGGTGATGGTGGCAGCGGTGCCTCTTAACTACCTTATGTAAAACACTTGAACATTTTCATCAATATTGCCATCATCTGTTTAATACTCCCAGTATATTTTCTCAACGTGTTTACCTAAAGTTGTATGGAATGACATAATACGCAATAAAATCTGAATTACACCCCCCCCAAAAAAAAAAGTGCATTCTTAAGTCTTTCGTCATTGTACACAGTTATGGTTTCACTCTGATGCCTTTGCAAAAATGCTTCCTCTTCAAGAAGATTTATAGAAGGGACCTTCGGATAAATACAAGTTTCTGGTTTTCAGACCATAAAGGTGAACTGGGTAAGATCTTGAAGAATTCTAATGGGAAACCTGATGGCTTCATAAAGCTGTTAACAAAAACGATTAGTTGCACATGACTGGGTAAACTGGTGACTATGGTTATAATTTGTATGGTTTCTATCTGAAAAATGACTGTTTTAAATCTGTGTTTTCCAGGTGTAAGCAAAACTCTCCCCTTAAACTAATTATGACTTACAGTAATTTGTTAAATTATACCCTTGTAAGCAGAATTGAAACATTTATCTTTTTCTCTCTACCTGGTTGATCCTGCCAGTAGCGTATGCCTGTCTCAAAGATTAAGCCGTGCATGTCTAAGTATGCACTGCTGGTACACTGAAACAGCGGATGGCTCACTAACTCAGTTATGGTACCTCTGGTCGCTCGCTATTGCAATTGGATTACAAGTAGTTATACTGATCATTGTTCTTTGTTTCCAGATTGTTTGCTCTTTGTGTCTCCCTGCTGCACTGTGTCTTTGTTCACGTTACTAGCTGCATTACTTATATCCTGTCTATTTTAGAAGATTGGTGTCTCTTACAGTACCCAGTATGTAACCAGGCCTCCAACAATACTTCTATGGCTAAACATCTTGAGGAAATAGATCACATTTATCACATAAAATAATTGTAATAGTGTGATTCTAGGTATGGGAGGAAGCAACAAGGGAAAATGTCTCCTGGGTCATAATTAGATAGAGGATCCAGAGGATCTTTAATTATCAATAGGGCCTAGTCCAAAAACTAGCACCTGGAGTGGCATATCAAGAATTCTCCCCTGACCTGGGATGAGCCTCCCAGCACCGTGGGACAAAATTTGATCCTGAAATGTCTCCCAAATATTGGTCAAAATCCTGACCAAGAGGAGAGGATCTGAGAAATGGAATATTGCCTGACACATCAGTCATTAGCGATTGCAGCCCTCCAACGTGAGCCGGTGAGCCCTGACGAAACTCAGGATATGAAAATATAGGATACAGGCCCTGGGTAGCTGAGGTACATATCAAATGAATGATTTCAGTGAGCCCAGACTCTTGCATCTTCCCATACATAGAAAACTGCCAAATTCCTTAACTTGAGATGCTGCTTCCCAGGCTTGGAGCTCTCAAAATTCCCGTCAAATAGATCATAACTCTCAACTTTTAGGCTGAGAATATTTTTTTAAGGCTACAGGTGTAAAGGAGACACTTTCCAGAGAGGAACAAACAAACAAAAAAAAACAACATTTGGAACACTGGCACCGATGGTGGACACTCCCGGAAAGTTCCATCTGACGAAGCAATTAGAAGGGCCGTCACCCCCTTTTTCCACAAGACTGTGGAATAGACATTGACAGTAGGGAATTGGAACAGGGAGGAGCCAAATCTGACTACACGTTGGATCTGTTTCTTTGACTTTAACCGTTGCCTTCCGCTGCTTTTGTTCACTGAAAGGATACTGTCTGTACATAATGGCCTGCCTCGGGGAACCCTGTTCCTCTGCCTGAATGTTAAACCAAAGTGCCTTTGTTCAGGGAAACATATGGACTCTGTCCACCTGTGGATGGCTGCAATTAAGAAATTAACACATCCCCTCCCTGAGGCTGGCCATTCCAGGGGATATTCGCAAAACTTATGGCCCTTTTACTTTACCTCCTCATCTCCTCCCCATCTCTGTGCTATAAAACAAACTGGCATCCAAACCCCGATAAGATGGTTATTTTGAGAATTTAGTCCGCCATCTTCTCGGTTTGCTGGCTTTCCGAATAAAGTCATATTCCTTGCCTCAACACCTCATCTCCGATTTATTGGCCTGTCGTGCGGCAAGCACAGCAAGCTTGGACTTGGTAACATCTTTACTCAGGACACGGTGTCACAAAATGGGACATTGTTTTCTGTTTGTTTGTTTTGTTTTTGTGTTTTGTGTTTGTTTTTGTTTTGGGCTGCGCCACGTGGCTTGTGGGATCTTAGTTCCTCGACCAGAGATCGAACCCGCGCTCCCTGCAGTGGAAGCTCGGAGTCCTAAGCAATGGCCTACCAGGGAATTCCCATGGGACACTGTTACCTTGCAGTCATGGTCCTCACCTTTGTGAGACAGAGGTAGTAGTGTAGCAGGATTGAGAACGTTGTAAAGTTTAAGATAAAGATTAGGTGGTGAAAGCAGGATTTCACAGGAAGTGAATCTAGTGATACTTGCAGTGAAATGTTGTCAATTCAGAGTTAAGAAGACTGTGGACAATGTGTGGAGTTTGCAAATAAACTTCATTTTCTAGAGTCAAATCTGCCAAGGCTTCCACTAAATTTGCAGTTGTGGCTATAACCTTAAGACAACTGAGATAGGCATAAGCAACTGACTCAAGTTGCATGCTATAATAGGCAAAAGGCCTATGTTTACTACCATGCTCACATAGTTCCGCGGGGCCTGATTATGCCATTCATGCACAAATAAAGTAAAAGGTTCTGAATAACCTAAAGTTAATCTGTTAGGTAGAGATCTCTTTGCTAACTTAAAAGGGCTAATATATTTTGCCTCCAGTGGAGATCTCACCTTAAAGTTTCTGGATCAACCTGAACCTGATCATTTGGGTAACCCTAAGGCAGGCAGCTCTTGCAGTGCTTGTTTTAGTCTTGTAAAAGCCTGCTTATGTTTATCTTCCCAAGCAAAGGATTCAGGGACTAAATCTTTAATAAGTTCATAGAGTGGAAGAGGTAACAGAGAAAATTTGGAACCCAGAGCCTGCAATAACCAGCTAAACCTAGAAATCCACAATGCTAGCACTTAGTTGTGAGTCTAGGAAGTTCGTGTATCAGCCTAATTCTCTCTGGAGATAGCTGAATTCCTTCAGTGCTTAGATTATGTCCTAGGTAATGAACAGTGTCTAGAGATAATTGTAATTTTTCCTTTGTGTTCTTTCTCAGCTAACTGTTGCAGCAAATCAATGGAATCTTTTATGCATGCCTTATGGAATCTTTACAGTAGCTGAGTACAGCAGGAGGTTATCTCCATATGGTAAAAAGGTTGATTTCTCAGGGAACTAGAGGGTACTTAAATCTTGGTGAGGTACTTGGGAGAAAAAAGAAGGGGTCCCAGTGAATCCTTGAGTCATAAAAGTGCAGGTATATTGTTGATTGTTCCAAGTAAAGGCATATAGATATTGGCTGTTGGGTCTCCGGGATGCTGAAGAAAGGTGAACAAAGGTCTCCAACAGTACACCATTCCAAGTCAGTTGAAACTTGTGACAGAAGGGTGGCTAGGTTTGGAACAACAGGAAAACAGGGAATGACTATTTTTATTAACAGCTCCCAAGTCCTGGACAAATCGCCATCCTGCCAGGTTTCCAACCAGGCAAGACTGGCATGCTGCAGGGACGAGTACAGGAATGACTACCTCCCGGGAAATTAAGTTTTCTACAATAGGTGTGAGACCTTGTATGACCGCAGGCTTTAATAGTTGTTGAGGAAACCTAGGGAGAGGTTTAGCTACATCTATCTGAATCTTTATAGGTTTGCATTGTTTTTATTCTTCTGATGTTAACACTGTCAGAAGTAGCCCCCAAATTTGCAGGCATCTCCACCAAATTAGAGAACTTTTGCTGAACTTCCTCTTTTGTGTCCAGGACAGATTGTAAGGAACATAAATAATCAGGTTCAGGTTGATCAGGAAATTTTAAGGTGAGATCTCCACTGGAGGCAAAATGTACTGGCCCTTTTAAGTTAGAAAAGAGATCTCTACCGAATAGATTAACTGGGGCTATATTGCATAGCAAAAAGGAATCTTGGTTGAGATAAAAATTCTCTCTGAACTTTATTAGGTACTCCCACTATGGAAACATCCTCTTGACTCAGAGGGACCTGTTGTTCTTTGAGGGTGGGATTTAGAGTAGAAAGCACAGCTCTGGTTAGGGCTAGGGCTAGGGTGTTAAAGGGTTAGGTAATTATGTTTACAGTTAGGGTTAGGGTTTAATGCAGATTTCAAAGTAAAATATGAGAGTGGGGTTTAAAGTAGAAAGCATAGCTCCAGTATCAACTAAAATTTGGCAGTTTTTCATCAATTTTCATTCTATTTTCCTCTGGGCTGTTTCAGGTAATTGCTGGTAATAGTTTACCAGAGAACCTCTGGAGTTCTGCCAACTAGGGGAGAGGGTCATGGGGGGGCCCTCCCTTTGAGACAGATATGAGAGCATTTGTGAAGAGTTTGCATAGGACCTGTGAGGACACCTTTTTTTCTAGTGTCCTCACTGATTACAAATGAAACATCAACTTTGGGTCATCGAATTGATCATGGACCCCTAGGAGGTTGTAATGGGGGGAGGCCTAGGTGTTATTTTGTGTCTCTTGCCTTAGAGCTGTTGTAACTGTAAGGCTATGAGCTTGGTGGATTTCTGTTTGTGATGTTGCTCCAAGGTCCTTTCAAAATGCTCAGCTACAGTCAGGAGTTCAGTCAGGCCTACAGCCTCCCAGCCTATTTTCTGCCCTTTTATCAATCCACTAATCTCAGAAGATAATCCATTTACAAAGAGGGCAGTTAAAGTAGGCTGAGTGGCCTTTTTATTGCTTGCAACCCCAAATGCTGTAAAAAGAGAGCCTACAAACTGGCTCTAAAGTCTTCCACAGATTCACCCCTCTTTTGTTTGTATGAGTGAATAACAGGCCAATCATTATTAGGCCAATTAATAATAGACCAAGTGTGAGCAGGGAAGATTTTAGGAATAGCTTATAAAAGGTTAGTTGTTATTCTGCAAGCCTTTTTAGGTTGAGGATCTTGAATATCATCCTAGGGATTATGTCATTTTGCTTCCCGCGTCCATTCTGGGGCTTCCCCCAGTCCTACCAACATGTGTACAAGCGGATAAAGATCTAGCAGTTTGGGGACATAGGCCGTGACAGTGACTCTAAATTCTTCAAAAAATGTTGGGAGTTCCTCCCTAGGTTTAGAGAATTCTTTGACTATAGCTCTCAGTTCAGTCTTTGACCAAGGGGTAAAGGACACCTGAGGGGGCTCACCTGCAACCTCAGCTAGTTTGACTTTAAATGGCAATTGTTAAATATTCTCTTGGGAATAGAAAAGTATTTCAGACAGAAAATGAGTAAAACAAGAGTACTCAGGTGAAAAAGGAAAGGGGGGGACAGTAGGAGTTAAATCTGCAGTCACATCCGTCCTATGGTCTTTTGTTTCAGGTACCTTTTGTCTCTGTAATTTTTCATTAGCTTTCTGTTCTAAGTCTCTAAAAGAAGCTATGTTGGAATCTTGAAACCTTCTGTAAACTTTTACATACCAATTAAAGCAGGCATCTCATTCTCCCTGTCCAATTTGGGAACCCTTGCTCTCCAGTGTTTTCCTCAAATGAACAATCTTGTCTAACTGGAACATTCCCCACAATGACCATTGTAATTCTAGATCAGTATTAGTATAATTTTGCCATCTTTCTAAATATCTACAGCCTCCAGGACCATAGTTCTCAAATATAAAATAAGCAGGTGTGCCAGAAGCTGGCATTCTCAACTCTTTGATGATAAAGGATCTCATTTCCTTAGCTAGCCTTTGTCAACCCAAAAGAACACACAAAAGAACTGCGCCTTAATATATCAGCAGTAACAAAGAGATGTTACTATGTCCTGGCCAAAAGAAGGCCTGGTATGCACCACCACCAATTCCCAGGGATCCCTGGACTGAGGAAAAAGATCCAACCAGCAAATCCCAAGGAATGGGGACTGCAAATTGATGCCAAACAAAATGGAGAACTATAGCCGCCACCAACAGTTCCAAGCATGGAAACTGAGGGCTGATGCCAAACAGATGGGGAAGTGCAGACTACACTGCCAGCAGTGCCCAATGTGGAATCCAGGGAACAAAATTAGGGGCTAGGGTTTACCACTCAAAAATATACTGGCAATAACCAAGAGATGTTACTGTGTCCTGGGAATTTCCATCTGAAAGGCTAGGGGTTTGGCCTCAGGGAGAATCCTCTACCAGCCAAACTGACCTGCCCTGTAAAGGAAAGCCAATTAGATTGCGAGCACAAACTCAATCAAAGAGAATGGAGCTCAAACCAAGAGGAGCTTACCAACAACCTTCAGGAATGGCAAGAAAGACAGTGAACTCAAAGGAGTTGTGGGCACCACACCTGTTTCTCCTTGTCCCAAATGTTATCAGAAATTTGCTTCAGATCCCATCACTGCCACCAATATATTTATGTTTTTCTTTTTAAAAAGATAAGCATTTAATCATAAAATCATCCTGTTAGCAAGAGGAATCATGAGAGTGGATCTTAGAAAAGTGCACATACATATTTTTATACAGAACATTTCTGGAGGGATACATATTCAACTGTTAGTGGCCACCTCTGAATGCCACCAATGTATTAAAAAACAAAATTTAACTGAGTAAATTTGAAGATTTACTTTGAAGTTTGAATAAATTGGCTTTATTAAACGATTCATGAATCAGGCAGCATCTCATCTGATAGAAAGGGAGATACTCCAACGGGTTACACAACATGGAAGGCTTTTTGTTTTTTGGCCACGCCACATGGCATGTGGAAATCTTAATTCCCCGACCAGGGATCGAACCCATGCCCCGTGCATTGGAAGAGCAGAGTCTTAGCCCCTGGACCACCAGGAAAGTCCCAGAAGGCTTTTAAAGTAAAGAGGGTGGGACAAGGAAAGAAAGTCATCATCAAGGGAAAAAATGAAAGTTCACTGGAGGAAAGTGAAACTTCAGGTGACAATGGCTTCTCATTGGCTAAACTGCGGAATTTTCTATTAGCTATTTCTATTTTCTATTTCTTGTTGCTGGCCAGGAAGGAAGTCTTCCCTCCTCCAGCTGGGGTAGTAAAGTGGTTGCACTTCCTGTTTGGGGTCAGTGAATGACCTCTTCCTCTTGGGGTAATTGATGATGAGTGACACGGCATGAGAGCTCCCTCTACGGGCCTTCCAGACTCCAATTCTAGTTGAGGTTTCCTTTTGTTAACATTCACAGCATGTTTTATTGGCAGGAGGATTCACAATGAGGGAGAAAAGGCCACAAGACTCACCATAAAGAAGGCTCAGAAATTCCTGGGTGTGTCCAAGGGAGGCACAAGGTGGCTGTGGGGTCAGCTGGTGGCCACAATGATCACGTGGTTCCATCTGATGGGTTTGCAGCTCGATGTGGAATAGTGAATAAAAGGGTCAGTTCATCCTATCAGAGAAACATGAAACTGAGATCATAAGCTTCCCACTGCTAGAAGCATCATGAGCCTTCAGAAAAGAACAGAGAACATGTCTAAAGGGTTTGGGAACATCAGAGACATATCTCCTCAGAGTGGGACTCCCCAGGCTCTCCAGGTCTCAGTCCCCAACTCTCCCTCAGGGACAAAGCCTCCTCACCTCTGTCCTTGTCAGCTCACTGATCCCTAGAGGTCCTGCCTATCCCTGAGGACTTAGGTTTCCATGGAGACAGGTTGGTTGAGACCTAGTGATACAGTTGACCAGCCTGATACACAACAGTTCCCACCACCCTGGGGCAGTTGGGCTCAGGGACACGTGGCTCTGGACCCCATGTGGAGGGTGTCCTTGCACGTCAGCTGTGCCCCAGAAGAGCCAGTAACGCCTGTAGCTGTCCAACTGATTCTCAGGGTATTTTCCTGGGAGAGCCCTTGGTCATCTGACCGCCTATCCAGGAGGCCCCGTGACTTTCTGACTGCGGCCTGTCACGCCAACAACACACCTGTGAAGGTTCTGCTCTGCATGGCCATCTGTCCACCAGGCCCCCCTTCTAGGGACCCAGATGCTAGGACCACACAAATGCTGAAGGAGTGTCCACCTGCCTAAGGTACAGACACCCCTGTATCCATCTGCATGATTTCTACTGGGAATCAACAACATTTATGGGGATTCTTTGGCCCTAAAGAACAGACCAACCTGATAGGAGCAATGCAATGATTCACGATTACCAGGGTCAATGCACATATACAGGGGCCCATAGCCCCAGATGCCCCACTCACAATTCACATGGGTGTCCCATACGTACACACCGATGCCCAAATATTCTTGCTTCATACATACATACATCCAAACACGCACATCAGTGGTGTGCTGGTAAGTGCTAAAAAACTCTCCGAGAAAGGTGGGAAAGACTTCACCTATGCTATCTACGTGGTATAAATATTCCCAGCATGACCAATTTCAAGCTACCCACCTGACATCACTGAACACAGAGCTGGGAAGAGACATGCACCATTGACTATCCCAGCATAGTATGAACCAGTTCCAGCACATCCCATACCTTTTCCTATGAATTTGTGCACACAATCCACTTACACCCCAAGTAGAACCCTCAACTCCCATCACAGATATATAACCAAAAGGATACCACATACACATATGTGTTTGTACATGTACATATATATATATATATATCCTGAACACACACGTACATTTCTACTCTCACCCTGAATAAATACACAAACAGACTACCTCTTACTACCTAAATTTTTACAGACAAAACCTTACTCACCCTGAATATTCACATTCCACTCTCACAACTATATATACACACACAACATGGGCCTGAAAACAAACACGTGCAACCAATATGCCATCCAGATATACACACTGAGTACCTAAACACACAGGCTCACCACGTACACAACTGTCTCATGTGCAACCCAAAAAAGACCCATATGCAATCCCACAGACCTAAAATACATATACTCCAGGATTCCTGCACACACACATAATCTACACCGTCTACTGGTTTCCAAACACACAAACTAAACTCTCACATCCCCCAGAATACATACCCCAGAAGCCCCAGGAACTCAAAAACACACACAGCCACAACTAACCTATTCTTATCAAATACAGCTGACCCTTGAACACCTTGGGGGTTAGGGCGCCAACCCTCCATGCAGTGGTTCTGCATCCATGGATCATGTAGTAGTCCTGTAGTATTTACTGGAAAAAAAATCCACTATAAGTGGACCCGTGTGGTTCAAACGTGTGTTGTTCAAGGGTCAACTGTACATATAAGTCCACCTCACTAATACTGAGAACACACATACAAGCAACACCACTAAATTCTTCAGGCATTACATTTTGAAATAGACACATAGAGGACTCTAAGCCTCCTGATATACTCACAAATCAAAAAATACACACACCCACAAACTACTCATGAGTATACACCCCAAATGCTCAGACACACTCAAAACAGAAAAACACCGACAACCTCTGCAGTCTTACTAATATACATACACAATTCTCACACACCTATGGACACACACATGCAAATATTCCCAAGCCCTGAACATACAGATCCCCTCCCAAACACTATACATTATGCTACCTCTCCAGAATACAAGCTCCCCACCACTACCCCAACATATAAACTGTATATGTGTGTGGGGGTGTTTATATATATATATATTTCTACCCTCACCCCGAATATATAGACAGACCACCTCTTACTCCTACCAAACACATGTATAAACACCCTAGCATTCTCCAAAGAAATACACTTTGAATACTCCTAACAACTCCATACCTTATGAACGAACTTTGATAATGCATGAACCTGATGATGGACACACACACAGATTAGAATACACAAGTAAGATACATGGAAGTGTCTCCAGCAAACCATTTATGAAACAACTTCCATATATCAAATTATCCCTACCTATTAGGAGCCAGCTCACACATATGCAAGTACTAACAAATACCCATATCACATATTTCTAATACATAGAAATGCAATTGTCCAACTTCCCTGTAGAAACATAGAACCCCACCTCTTTATCAGATACACATATACTCACTTCCCAAAATACATAAGCTTCAGAGGCTCCTACTGAAAATTACAAATGCACAGCCTCAGCAAATATTCCTCCAAGTGGCCATGCCCCTTGAATACACACACAAACTCATTTAACACATAACTCTCCACAAGTCCCAAATGCAACCACAATTACCCAGAACACTACAAATATGCAATAATATCATCCTATATGCCCTTTGTTCCAAATACACATACAGTACCACACTACTGGCATATACATAACCCCACATTCCCAACCTCTCATACAGAATTAACTCTGCCATCTTGCAGAATACAGAATCATACAAACACGACATACCTACATATACAACATCCACCAGTCCCAGAAAATAGTCACAGACTTGCCCTCTACACATCCAAATATACATAGACAGCTCCTGAAAATGCACACACACAAACACCCCATAACCATACAACATGCCCTGAATACACAAATGATCATCCTACATTCCCCAAATATACAAAATAAACAGACTGGACACCCAAAGTAATATACACCACTACTTTCCCTGACATTGCCCTTATGCATATGCAGATAATCCTTCCAAATCCACCATTAGACACACATAAATCCCCAAATTCATGGGTGAAAAAAACACATGTAAACATATTCCCCAAACACCAAATTACAAACACCTAACCACCAACTCCTTGAGTATGCCTGCGTCACATCTCAACATCCTCCAAGTACAACACTCACTCTTACACACTCTCACAAAAACACAGGCATGACCTCCCTTCAGACACAAACATCCACAGACAAAACCAACCCACACATTTGACTACATATCAGATTCCCACCAACCAATTAAATATGTACAGACCCCATCTATGCTTGCAAATCAATCATGATTTGACATCAGACTACAAATACATGTTTATTACCACATTCAGCAAAGTTGCTCCCATCACTGACAAAAAGAATGCAGTTTGAACATAAGTGTTGATTGATGTTTTTATGATAAGAAGGAAGACACTAGTGAAACCATGAGTGTGTTCCTTCGATCTTCACTCATTTTCCAATCACCTGAGCTACACCTTTGGAACCAGATGAGGGTTTTCAACTCGCAAGAACGTCCCTCTAGCTTTTGTACTCTTCAGAACGCGCAGCCTAGAACAGCACCTGTTTAATAGCTCACACACACTACTTACCCCCCACTGTAGGCCCCGCAATCACTGAACCCTTCATGCAGCCGGCTCCCCAGTGGTGCCAATAACCCTGGGGTAAACCCCTCAAGGGAATCGAGCTCTATGGGGGCGTGAACCCACATTGTGGGGAGTCTCCTTACACGGACAAGGGCACAAATAACCCACAGGGTGAACAACAGCGCAGAGCGGCGACACCTGAGGGGTGAAAAGTCCCCGTACCCTTACCTCAGGGTTCCTAGAATTGACTCCAGAGGCGGCCATGACAGGCCCCGCCCCCGCCGGACGGCCGTTGGGGCCCCAACCTCCGCGCTCGTGCATGCGCTCCTGTCTTCTGGAGCCGAGCCAACTGCCCCAACAGACGCCAGGAGCTGTTGGAGGACGGAGTTCCGCGTGCCTGAGAGCCCCGCCCCAGTGGGCGTGCGCAGGCGTGCAGGCGCGGGGCACGCGGGGATCTGTTCCAGGAGGTCTCTGCAGGAGAGGAGAGAAATGCAGGGTCAGGCACGCTAGGGAGCATCTCTGGCGACGCTCCTCGCTGGGAACCTTCGTGACAGTCTCTTCTTAAAACCAGATCTTGTGAGATGTGCACTCCTGATTTTTATATTGCACACGTGAAACCCATGCACTTAGCTACAAAGAGTTCTGGAGAGCTCCGCTCTAAGCACAGTAGCCTCAAATTGGGGCAAGTGCTTTCATGCCCTTTGGACTGCAGTTCCTTGGTTCTTCTTTATGCCTTTCAAAAAACAGTAGGTCCTTTTTCCTAGCAAGCCTGAAGTTTCCGTTAAAGAACAATTCTAGCAAAGAATTCAGACCTGGGAAACACTCTTAAGATACTGTCTCCTGACTCCGTTCCTAGAGTTTTTCCAAACGCATTTACTCTACTAGAATATTTTTTCTCAGTGTATTTAAATACATGGAGGTTTTTCAATAAATGTTGATTCACAGGTGTTTCCTTTGTACGGTTTTTTTTTTTTTTAAATAACTTTGAGAGAGAGTGGACAATCTGGGCCAATTTCAACAAAGCAGGTAGTATGGGAACAATTTTCCTTTCCCTCCCTCCTTTTTTGTAATATCTTGCAGACTTTCAGTTGGCATTAAAAACGACAACAACAACAAAAATAGTAGCGGGATCAACTTACTGACCTGACTTTGTAATACTTCCCAAAGAAACTTCAATCATCAGATCCTCTTTCTGGTCAATTGCAAGATTAGAGCATTTCTCACTCAACAGGATGCCTCTGAAGACCCCTCACGTCTAACAGCACTAAGCGCCTCCAAGTGCACAGACTTGAAAACTCCACAAGACACAAACATGGTATCTCTTCGTTTCTTTAATGTTTCGTGATTGAGTGGAAGATGAACTGTCTTCTGAGGCTTGTGATGCATGTCCAGAGTTGTTTTTTCTCAGTAGTCAATGCCTGCCCGCAGCCTCTGTGCAGGAATAGTCAGAGACCATGATCCAAAGGACTTTTAGATACTCCCTTCTGTGACTGCTCTTCCCAAATTACATTTGGGCTAATTTGATTCTCTCTGTCCCTGGGGTGTAGGATTTTGAAGTATTACAAAAGTGATTGCAGAATTGGGACTGACTAATTTTTGCACAGTGCGATTTTTGTATCAGTGGCCTTGAGAAGAGTCCTTCAAATACTGTATCAGAATTATGAGTGAGAATCTTGTAAATAATTGGTTGAATGACTGAACAAAGGGAGGAAGCAACAAGGAAGCCTGCCTTTCTCGAGTGCCTGGGTACAATATTTTGCCTCACCATCCCTCTAGTATGAAGTTATTGGTTGAAAATCATATGAGTTTTCCTTCATTGTAAAAGCTCCAGTACTGAGCGATATTCCCAAACTGTTTATTTTTTTCAGTCCCCGACAGGAGTTTCTTTAGATATAAAGTTCACCATGATGTTGCTTGAAATATTCTCACCTTATCTTCTCATCTTCTTCTGAGTCAATTTTTCCTGACAAGGGGCAAGGAACTTCTTAAGCACCAACAGGAGTCTTTTTCACACTGTGGAACAGTCCTTCTAATCCTCTGTTTCCTTCCAACACCCCACAGTCAGTTGGAGTTCTACTGCAGCTACAGCAGTGAGAGAATCTCATCTCCCAAGAGATTTGGTTGCCATCCTCTGAGGTTTTCAGCCTTCATCTCCCTTGACAAGTTTCCTAACAGTCCTCTCTTCTCACAACACAAACCACGAATACTCTTTCATATCCTTTTGATAGTGGTAAACTGACTGACATGGATTCTCAATATGAAAATAATAATCAGACAAGTTTTGTAAAAGGAATGCTACCATCATTCCCATGCAGATGGGGCCATATGCAATGATGAGCCTAGATTCTAAAGAGCAAGTGTATGTAATGCAGACAGGAAATTAACAAACTTGTAAGCAGGGCTTGCAGGCTAGGATTTCGATGGAAGTGGGCTTGTCTGAATGGGGATTGGACACTGGTGGATAAACTCTTGGCATTGTGTCAAGGTGCACATCCATCTCATGGATAGTGGACTTTTAACACCTAGAAAAACCAGGGCTCTAGGCTGTTTAGTCCCTTTAACATAAGGAAAGAGAAGAAGATTTTCTGCCTTCTTGTTCCTTACTTCTGTCCTTACCCCTACTAAGCCAAGATGTTCAGTGCTATATGATGGCTCTTCCAAATCCATTTCATCCAAAGAGCCTGCAGATTTTGTGTATGTTTACAGTTGTGTTTTCTGTTGGAGCCAAGGTGCACACTTGAGTCTCGTCACTCCAAGTTCTCTTTCTCATAAGGATGAGTAACTGATAATAGCTTAGTATGTTCTGATTTTTTGGTAGTGTTGCCAGATAAAATACAGATTTCGAGTTAAATGTAAATTTCAGATAAACAGGGAAAGAATTTGCAGTAAAACTATGTCCAAAATGTTGCATGGGACAAAGTTGTACTACAAATGAATTCATTGTTTATGTGAAATTCAAAAGTCAAATTCAGTTAGGCATTTGTTACTTTTCTTTACTAGATCGAGCCACCCTATTCTTTCAGGTGCTTTGAAATGTAAGAGACTGTAGAAATTCTTGTTCTAGGAATCTAGTGCAGAAACAGAGGAGCCACGATACCCGTACAAAGACAATCATTGGAAATATCCTCAGATATATTGGAACATATATGAATTTTCAACTAGAAAAAAAACGAAGGCATTTTAAAAACTGAAAACAGATTGCCTTCGTTTTTAGTTGCATGACGTATCTCTGGGAAGATTTTAATGAAAGAGATAACACTGGTTTCCTCCGGGAAAGAGGATTGGGTTGACAGGGAAAAGAGGTGGGAGGAGGACTCGCCACTGCATATTCCATTTTGCACAATTTAATTTTGAACCATGAGAAGGTGTTGCTCGCTTAAAATATTACACTAAAATCATTTAAAAGGTAAAAAACTCAATCTTTTACAACCATGGAATACTATGAGAAAGACATTTAGTGAATTCTGGTCTTGGACATGGGGGCTGCATGACGGTTTTTTGATGGACGGGGGCTTTCCAGCACAAAGGATCATTAGTAAGGCTGGTCCTGCTGGATGTTGGTTGGAGCACAAGGACCACTCCCTTAGGAGTGATGTACATACAGCAGTCAGAGACACTGGATCTGCCGAGACAATCCTAATTTCAAATACTCAGTTCCATGTGGCCATAAATACCCAAGTGTTTATCAGACTAACCGTTCTGAATTTTGTTCAGAAAGTCTAGTCTCTGTTGAAGTAAGTCAAGAGCCAGGTAGGAAGCAGAGTGTGTTGAGGGACACAAAACTAAGTTGATGGAAAAAGAAGTGAAAGGAAGGGACCGTCAAGTCCAACCTCGGTGCCGTGAATCAAAAAAAACAGTTTATAAACTGCGTAAAGAGGCACACGCCAATTGTGTTGCCACTGTGTGAGGTGGAAGGAACTTCCGGTTCTTGCCTACCTGCCAGAGCCCTCGTGGAATGTCTCGCCACCCCCACCCTACCCAGACCCACGTGCCCTCTGCCCCTCCCCCACTGCAGAATGTTTAGATTCAAACCTGTCCCTCCTTCACTTGGATCCTGAGCGTCTGCTGAAGCAGGTCACTCTCTGGGTCCTGGTCTTGACTTTTCTCATTGAGGCTACCAGGCAGCAGTAGTCCGTGCCCAAGCCTGCAGGATGGCTTCAGAAGGAGGTAAGCCTATAGGCTGGGGGTGTGTTCTCAGAGACCCTGCCATCCCTCACATCCTTCGGGTTCACACGTGACACTTCACGGTGGGCACACAGTTGGACTGAAGTAGAGGGAGAAGAGAGCACTGGACACACGAGGACATTTCACCTGGGGAGACTGGGGAGACTGAAGAAACCTGAGACTGCACTGGGGAGGAGGGGTCATTGGAGGCGGATCAAGAGGAATTGCCCTGGCTATGGAGAAAGGATGGCAGCAGGCAGGTTGATTCTTTCTAGAAGGGAGACAAGCCACTTTGAAACGTGTGTGTAAGGATGTGTGTGATGTCCTGGTGGTGACACAGGGAGGGTCATGAGGAAAGCCTAGACCTGTCTTGTGTTCCTGAGGCACCTGAAGCTTGCCTCACCATATCTTTCTAAGGGATTTGAACAGGAGCATACTGTATCTAAGGGGGCCGTGGGGAGAGATGGTCTTGGTGAGAAAACTATTCAGTGGGGCTGTGTGTGGCCACACCTGCAGTGAAGTGTCCTCTCCGAGAGCTAGGCAGGAGGTTACTCTAACTGCCGCAGCCCACACCTCGTCCACTCCTCCCAGCCCAGAGCTCACTTCTCAGTTCAGGTAACTGTTGCTTTGGATTCAACAGGGGATGGGCAACCGTGTAACTTCAGCCAAAAGAGGGCTCAGATTCCTGAGTTGCTCTGAATTGTTCTTCCTTTTGTGGAATCACAGTACTTCAAACCTACTTCATCTCGTCCAGTATCTCATGGTGGACCCTCAGGCTGCCTTGAGAGGAAGAGTTTGTTCATATTTCCTGTCACTCCTTCATGGACAGGAGACAGATGTGGAGTGGGGTTGTTTCGGGTGGATTGTCTGTGAAGGCTGCTTCCTCTTTTAAAGGGGGAAGGAGTGTAGCCCAGGGGCAGGAAGACGATCTTCTGTGTTATTATTAAACGTCCTATGACACCTGTTCTGATTATTTAGGTGCACCGTGGTGTGTACCTTGTTCTCCTGAACAGGGATGTGTTCCAGACAACTTGATCGCCATGGCACCTGGCTTATGCCTGCTTCTTAGATTGTCTTTCCATTATTGCGAGCTGGAAGGGGAAGGACCACAGGCGGTCTGTACTCCCACGACCAAAGTAACATGACAATTCCCTGGCCCTTGTTTCATCCTCTGCAGCCATCACTGGCTGTGAAATGACAGAATCTAAGGGACACGCACCTACTTCTCAGACCACCCCCCCCAACCCGTGCCGCCTCCTAGGAACAGAACTCCTGAGTGATGACAGTGACTCTGGGCACTGGGGAGGGGGTGGCAGGACATGGCCCATGTTACATGTCTGCTGTGGGTTGTTCTGAGATGCAGGTGCATTCTGGGCCAGTGTTATGGGTTTGTGTCAAAATTCCATTAGAGAGATATTTTCCAGCATTTTGTTTTGTTTTGCGAGGCTAGGAAAGAAAGAGGGGATTTCTACTGAGCATCAGGAAAAGGAGGACTGAGGAGGAGGTGGGGCCCCAATATTTTGCACCGTGCCTGTCCACAAAGGGCCTTTGGGGGCCTAGAACTTACCTTGGAGAAGGTCCCTACCTGCTAGTATGCCGGCTGAGGGGCATTTCTCACAGAGCGGATGTCCACCCAGTTCCAGGTCTTGGGAGACAGCCTGTGAGGCTTAGGTGCCAGGGGGTGCCTTAGGGAGGCTCTCCAAGTCAGTGCTTGCTGAGGCGATTTCTTCTCGGCAGACAGGGGTCAGGGACCTTGGTGGATGGGCACGGGGTCACCAGTGGAATAATTCTCAACTGGAGGTCAGGGCATGAAAATCACTTGAAGACATTTGCACGCTGCACAGTTTCCCTTGTCCAAGTGTCCCTCACCTGTGGAGATTTACACTCTGATGCCACAGAAAGCCTCAGTCCCACTTGCCCATTCTCCTCCTCCATTCACTCCTTTCCTTTGCCTCAACAGCATCTCCAGTGCTGGGAACGGATGTGACCATGAACCCCGGTGCCTCCTTGTCTGCTTTCACGGCAGTGCCCTTCCCTCCACCCATTCCTGGCGACCAGCACCGGCCACCCTGGCAGCAGCACTTGCCACCTCCCATCACCCCAGCATTCCCTCCTGGAAGCAGCCTGCTGCTGCCAGCTTTCCCCAGGACGCCTTTGGTGGCTAATGGTGGCCGTGGCCCCAGTGCCCCTGGGGCTTGCAACCTCACTGTCCAAGTCAGGTCACAAGGGAGGCCAGTGGAGGCCCCCCAGACTCAGACCTTTGTCGTTACTCAGGCCCCCCTCAACTGGAGCGCTCCAGGGGCCCTCAGCAGGAGTGCTTCATGTCCTGCACCCGTATTCATAGCAACCCCTGTGATGGGGACCGTTGTGACTGCTCCAGCTGTTGGAGTTAGTCAGGCTGGCAAGGGAGGCTGGACCCCAGGCTTTCCTCCTCAAGCTCCACCACCAGCTGCCCAGCTGGCCCCTATCATTCGCCCAGTGAACTCTGGGCCATGGCCACATGGCACTTCCAGGGAGGGCCGCCTGGCCACCAACCAGTCCAACGCCTCGCAGGATGGCTCCTCTAAACCCCAAAGCGTGTACAGTAACTTCCGACGTTGGCAGCACCTCAGGCCCCTGGCCCGGAGACACTTTCACCGGAGTCCTGATGCAGAAGCTTTTTCCTGCTTTCTCATGTGAGTGAACGCTCAGGGGGTCCTGAGCTTATGGGAGCTTTTAGATAAAGAGGAACTGGGGATGGACTCGCACGTTAGGTTTCTAGGGCTACTGGGAGGAAGGTGTGAGGGCGATGTCCATGCTATGAGAGGGCACATTGTCGGTCACATGGGTGGGCCTGCCAGTCCGTGACATCAGGACTGAAATGTGCCCTATCTCAACTGGCCCCACCACCCTGTGAGTCTGGCCAGCTTGCTCTTCTACGATTCTCATGGTAATATGGACTGAAGACTTGCAGTCAGAGAGGGTCGTGGTGTAAGGTGAGGAGCCAAGGAGTGGATGCCGCACTCTCCTGTGGTGCCGTGTCCTTCATACAGGACGTGAGTGTACATGGCCAGGGGAGGTCACTTCAGAGGAGGGGGAGGAGCGCGGGGCCCAGGAGAGCGCTTTATGCATGCCTCCACTTCGTTGTGGAGAATTCCACTAGGATCAGGGTGATGGTAGAGCTCTCCTAAGGGCGTGGGCTCTCTCCCACTAGAGTTGTGAGCCTGGCAGGCATTTCCATCCTAAACCTCCGGTCCCTCGTAAAAAGGGAACAATTACACTTCACTCAGAGGACTGTGCAGAAGACATCTTGGGCTAATCTATGAAGTGTTAGCAGATTGCTTGGCACATGACACGCCTCATTGATGATAGTGATTTTTATGATGAAAATGCAGCCTTGAGGAGGAAAAGAGCTCCCCAAGGCACAATGTCCCAGCTCTAGCCTGGGAGTGGAGGGTCATCCTTGAGTGAGTGTGAGGCGGTGACAGCAGTGGCCGGGAAGGCTTGTCTTTGCCCTCCCAGACGCCCGCCTCTCACCCTCCTGTCGCTCAGTCATGCTGTGTTGAGTGATGTGTGGTCCACATGGGCGGGTGGGGTCAGGCAGGTGGGGGCTGGGCTGGGCCCGGAGACTGACCCCGAGTGCTTACAGCCGAGTGCTTCGATCCTTGGCCCGCCTGAAGCCCAGCACGACGCAGGAGGAGGGACTGTGGAGGGCCGTGCAGGAATGGCGGCGCTTGAGCAAACTTGACCGGATGATCTACTACAAGATGGCGGAAAAGTGAGTCAGCGTCCTGGGCCCAGGGGCTGCGTGGAGGGTGAGGCGAGTGGGTGAGGGCAGGGTCTGGCCGTGGCGGTGCTCATCAGAGAAGACAGAGGAGAAGGGCTGTCACCCAGCACAGGGGCCCCGCAGCCCAGGGGCCCTACTGTCCCCCAGAAACCCATCCCTCACCTTGAGAGTTTGAGACTTCTGTCCTTCCTCCACCAGGAGCTCTGCCCTCCCCTGATTTTGACGTACCCTTGCCTTGACATGAAGGTCTCAGGACGGGGCAGGGTGAAGCTGTGAGTCCAGTAGGGGTCCAACTCCGGCCATATGGGCTGGGCCGGGGAAAGAGCTCCACCCGCCAGCCTGCTGCTTCCTTAGTGGTGGGTGGCTGGCGGCCACTAACATAGATTTGGGAACACCTCTTCTCATGAAAAGTGCCCTGTGTGGGTACCCTGGCATCCCTGAAGAGGCTGGGGAAGCCAGCTGTCATCGGCCCAAGTGTCTCCGGCCCTTCCAGTGTTTGCTCCATGGTAATCCCCTTGGTTTAAGAAACAAAAGCAAACAAACGAGCGCCTCTCAGAGGAAGGGAAGGCCTCTCGTCTAAGCTCAGCATCCACATCGTCCAGCCTCTCTTGGGCCCTGTCTCCAGGTCTATGTTCCAGGAGTCTCAGTCCTAGCCCAGGGTCCTGAATTCGGGCAAGGACCCCTGTGGGGAACACATGCCTGTTCCAGCCTCTGGCTGTCAGCCCTTCATGTGGTTCTGGACGGGGACGGGGGCATGAGGAGGGTGGCCCCTGGGTCAGCCATGTGTCCCGTTGACCTGGTTCAATTCAGCGACCTGGGTCTATGCTGTTGAATGCCCTCCAGTGCTGGTGAGGCAGGAAGGGTCCCAGATCTTGTTATCACTTCCAGGAGCAGCTCTCTGCTGTGGGCAGCACCTCACAGGGCCTTGACGGCCCCAAGGCACATCCTCTCCCAATGCCTCATTCTTGGCTGCCTTTGTTGGGCTCCAGAACCCAGGCCTTTTTCTCAGGGTGGCCTGTGCCTCCGTCACCCCCCAGGTTCATGGAATTTGCGGCCGAGGAGGAGATGCACATTCAGCATTTGCAGTGGATGCAGTGCGCGCAGGACCTGCCTCCTCCAGCCCCACCGAAGCTGGATCCTCGGGGGCCCCCAGCCCCGAAAGTGGGCCTTCAGCCAGGCACCCAGGTTCCCACTGGAGCTGAAGGCACAGGTAACAGGGGCCTAGGGTTGGCCACCGTCCCCATGTGGATCCTTTTCCTTCAAGACAGGGGCATTGGTCTTTCAACCAAAACAGCCACCGAGGCGGGGGGTGGGGGGGTGGGGTCTCAGCTGCCCCTTGTCACTACGGGGTATTGACTTGGTCAGTTTTGTAACTCCTCTCACACCTCCCTGTCAAAGGACCCCACACGAAGTCTGCCTAAGTAGTGGGCTTGAAGGGGAGACCCCTAGAAAATTGGAGGTTCCCCACTTCCTTACTTGTGACTCTCTTAGATGACCCCCTTACCTCCCCTCTCCAACTGTGCATGAGGCTTCAGATGGTCCTGACCCCTCCCACACCCACATCAACGTCCCCCAAACAATGCCCTCAGCAACGTGCGCTCGGTGGTCAGGAGGTGGACCGGGAGTCCCTCACCTTCCTTCCCTTCCTCCTGCTCTGCCTCAGCCTGTGCTCCCAGGATGTCCGGCCCCAGGGCCCAGCCCTCGCACCCGAAGCCACACAGATCCCAGCGGACTCCGGAGCCCAAGGCACCCAAGGAGATTCCCCCTGAGGCTGTGAGGGAGTATGTGGACATCATGGAGGCGCTGGTGGGGCCCGTCCACTCAGCCACAGGCGAATCAGATGCAGAATGTGGAAAGGACGGAAATGAGCTGAAGCAGGAAGAGGACGGCACCTACTTGGACCCGGGTCTCTTGAGCTACATTGACAAGCTGTGTTCTCAGGAAGACTTTGTCACCAAGGTAGGCTGGGCCTGGAGCCTGGGGTCTACAAGATGCCAGGGCATGGAACTCTCAGCACCCAAGATCTGGGTTCTGCTCAGGCCGATGGGACTTAAGCTCAGCTCCTTGTTCCTGAGCCTGGTGTTAGGGGAGGTTTACGCAGATGTATGTGTGTATATGTTTGTGTCTGTGTGTATGCCTTTGTGTGTCTGTGTATGTGCATCTGTATATGTGCTCTTTTGTGTGTGACTGTGTATGTGCATGTGTGTGTGTGTGTGTGTGTGTGTGTGTGTGTGTGTGTGTGCGCGCTGACCATCCCCGCCTTGTGGAGGAGAGTGGGGGTGGGTCTCTGCTTTTCACTTTCCCTCCTGGTGTTCTTGTGTCACAGGCCACTCCTGGCCAAGGATGCTCACAGCCTCTTCTTTCTGTCCAAGGTGGAGGCAGTCATTCACCCTCGATTCCTGGCAAAATTGCTTTCCCCAGACCCACAGCTGGATCTCTTGGCCCTTGCTGAGGAGCTGGAGCAGGAGGAAGGACTCACCCCTGAAGAAGTGAGCCAGGGGAGGGAGAGGGACACTTAGGGAGCCAGGGGACTCCAGGGGAGGGGGGACCCCAGGTGATCCAGGGGACAGGGGAAACCAGATGGCCCAGGGGAGCCAGAGGAGGGAGGGATCGCAGGTAGAACAGGGGAGACAAGGGACGCCCAGGAAGACCAGGGCACGGAGGGACCCCAGTGAGCAGGGGAGAGGTAGGGCCCCAGAGCAGGAGGCCCACATGGCTCTGTCCATCCCTTCCCTACCTCGGAGGCCTGGCATGGGGAAGGGCCCTCTCTGGGGTGGGTGCAGCGCAGGGTGATAGGAAGGAGAGGATGGGGAGCCGGGAGCGGAGGGAAGGACACACAGCTGGGAATAAGGTGCAGGAGGATGGCAGGAATGCCACCGTGTCTGGATTTGGAGTCTAGTCCTGGGGTCCCCCGTCCCCTCCTCCCCCCCAGGGCCATTGTCCCACTGCCCAGTGCTCCTCCTCTCACACGTGCGCGTGGAGCCGTCACTGTCCTCCTCCCTCCTACCAGCTGGTGCAGAAACAACTCCTGGCCTTGAAAGAGGACGAGGGTGGGCCGGCAGCCCCGAGCCACAGTGCACCCGGAACGGGCTCAAGTCCTTCTGAGTCCCACGCCGGCCAAGGTGCCCAGAGGCACGATCAAGACCGCCATCGAGGGGTCAGTGATGAAGCCTGCCCACCAGAGATTGATTTTGAAGCTCTTCATAGGCCCATCCGAACAGACACTGGCCCGTTCGGGCCCAAAGTGTTTGTTCCCTGTCGAGGACGTCAGGAAGTCTCTCCATTCCGGGCCGGATGGCCCTCCCCTCCCCAGGGTCAAAGGCGCACTGGCCCTCTTCTGGGACCCAGGGATGCGTCTGTTCTCAGAGAGGCGTCTCCTGTTCGGGAGGCCCAAGGGCCCAGGGACGCGTCCAGTGAGGATGAGGAGGAGCTCCCCAGCCTGGCCTTCCTCTTTGCCTCTCCGCAGAGCCTGCTGCCTTGCTGGCTGTCCCAGAGTCCTGCCCCTGCCTCAGGCCTGGCCTCCCTTGGAGGTTGGGGGGCCCAGAGTGCTCCCCAGGCCCCCTCCCCTCAGAGAAGAGGCCTCAGCCCAGCTGCACCAGCCGCTCCCAAGTCGAGGAAGCGAGCTCTGTGTGGGCGCCCAGCCGCTGCTGAGAAGCTGTCCATCCCTGGGGCTGGCCACGGGGTCTCTGGGAGGCCAGCCTTGGCTCTGGGCCTGGCTTGCCCCTCACAGCCGAGAAAGAGAAAGCGTTACCCGTTTGTCACAGGGAAGAGGAGGAACAGGAAGAGGAAGCACTGCAGCCAGTAGGGAACAGCCGGGCCGGCCCTCCAGGGCGAGCCCCCCAGGGCGGCCCCCAGGGGAGCCTAGGGGCGACTCCTCATCCCAGTGCTGATCCTGGAGGATGTGGGGGGAAGGGTGGGAGGGCAGGACCAGCAGGGCGGGGAGGGGAAGTGCGATTGTGGGGGGTTAGGGAGGTGGGGGAGGTGGGTGTGGGCAGGACCTTTGGAGTGATGTATGTAAATTGTGAATAAAGATAGTTTTCGTGGGAAATGCTCTCAGGCCACTGTCATCTTCTTCGTGTTGAGCTGCTCCATAGAGAGCGAACCTGAGAGGAAGGAATGGTGAGGGAGGTCACAGGAGCTATGGATCTACAGGTGGCCAAACCTTTCCGCCACATAGACAAGGACTCCTCAGGCTGCCCCTGGGAACGCACAGCTCTCACTTTCCCCACGGACCCACTCATCATCCCCTTCTCTAAAGCCTGCTTGGCTAGGGGCCTTCTGGGGCATCTGTAGCATCTTCTGCATCCCTGAACCGTCTGGGGAAGGAGAGCTGCTTTTGTGCCTCTCAGCCCTCTGGACACTAACCAGTTTCTAGGACGGAGCCTGGAGACGGCCCTTGTCTTTATGGAGCTGCTCTCTGCTTCCCTGAAGTGGCCAGGCGATGGCGCTGGGGTGACCCTCCGCTCATCCAGGGTTTCCTGTGTGGGTGGCCTGACCAGAGAGGAAAAGTCTTGGCCATGGGGACAGGACTGTCTGCCTCGTCATAGCGGGAGCGTTCTCTAGTCCCACTGGGATTATTGCAATGTGGAGAGTGGTTGAGGCAGCTACCTCTTAATCCCAGTGAGGATGCAACGAGGGGAATGGGCGCGGGGAAATTCATGGGGCACCTGTTACAGGTGTGTCTAAGGGAAACGACAGTTGGGCCCCTTTGTGGGACTTTTGGGATTTCTGTGCAGCAGCATCTCGTTCAACTGAGGGAGGAGGACCCATCTGGCTGTGGCTGTGGGGACTGGCCTTAGGGGCCTAGGGGTGTGCAAAGACACCCCAGAACTACTGTCCCTTCCCTTTCCACCCATGGCTGGACATGTGTGTGTATTGGTATCAACACTGATTTGTATTCCCATAGAAAACAGTTCCTCCTGACAAACTACGACCGTGTTTCACAAGAACAGCTTGCTCACAGGGGCAGCAGGGGTGGGGGAGAGGTGTCTGCGGCCCCAGATCTGGGTGGGAGCTGGGATCCATGCTGAGGAGTGTAGAGGCCTCAGTCACCGTCCTGCGGTTGCCGGCAGAGACTTCGCATCATCAGAGCAGGGGAAATGACCCGCTCATAAGGGTGAGACGAGCAAACAATGAGGGGCAGGGAGCAGACCCCTGCTGTCTCCCTGAACTACCCCCCCTCCCAGTCTGCTTAGCTTCCGTCACGGCCTGTGCTGGCCCACCTCTGAAGCCCCTTCCTCCTAAAGCACTCAGATGCTCTGATCTTTTGTAGACCTGCCCTGGGCCTCACCCCCCTTCCCTGCTGGCCAAAGGCTCTTCTCCAGGTTCTGAGTTCTGATTCCTTCCCCAGGACCCAGGCAGGGGTTAGGACAACAGGGACTCCCTGAACATGACCCCTACACCATCAGCATGCAAAACTGGGGCCGCAGGCTTCCACAGGTGGCATGGCTCTCTGCTGGACCCTGCAAAGAGCTTGGAGAAGAAAGGGGCTCATGTCTCTCCACCTCCACTAATCTGTAGGTCAGCCTCACAGGTCCTCCTCTGTCCAGGTGGGCAGCACATATGTGCTCCCAGCCCTCCTTGACCCTTTGTGAAAGAAAGTTTTTGCAGCTCAGTAGTCTATTAGTCAAGGTGTCTCAGGGCTTGTTCCTTTTGAAGCCCTACAGGAGAATCTGTTTCCTTTCCCTTTCTGTCTTCTAGAGGCTGCCTGCATTCCTTGGAATTAGTCCCTTCTTCCATCTTCAAAGTGCATCACTTTAATCTCTGCTTCCCTCATCACATGGTCTCTCCAACTCTGACTCTTCCTGTGTCCCTCCTATACAAATCTTTATGTTTATATATAGCCCACCCAGAAAATTTATGATAATCTCTTCATCTCAAGATTTTTTACTTGGTCACAGCTGCAAAGTCCTTTTTTCCATACAAGGTGACATTCACATATTGTCATAGGAGGGGTTAAACACGGACCTTTTTGGGGAACCGTAATTTACCCTACTAGAAGAAATCCACAAGAATACCTACCATCAGAATCCACATGAATAACAGACTATGACCAAGTGGAATTTATTCCAGGGATGCAAGCCTGGTTCAATGGTAAAAAATCATCAATGTAATCTACCATATTGGGTCTAAAGGAACACATACTGTCACACCAATTAATACAGAAAAGGCATTTAACGAAATTCAACACCCATTCATATTAAAAATGCTCGGAAAACTAGGAATAGAAGGTCACTACCTCAACCTAATAAAGAACATCTACAAAAAACCTACTTCTAACATCACATGAAATAGTGAAAGAAGGAATGTTTTTCCCTGAGTTCAAAAACAAGGTTAGAATGTCCACTCTCATCTCTTAGTTTTCAATGTAGTACTTTAGATTCTAGTTAGTGTAGTACAGCAAGAAAAGGAAAAAAGAGGCATACATATTAGAAAAGAAGAAATATAATTGTCATTATTTACAGATGACATAATTGTCTACATAGAAAATTCCAAGGAATGTATAAGAAAACTCATAATAAATTATAATAAATTGCTTTAGCAGGATCTCAGAATATAAGATCTATACGTAAACATTAATACACAACATTGATCATATTTCCATATACTAGTAACAAACCGAACGATTGAAAACCAAAATTTAAAACATAGTAAATAGGTTCCAGTTCAAGGTGGCAACATGGGAAGATCCTGAACCCACCTCCTCCCACAAACACACCAAATCTACAGCTACATATGGAAAAATTTCCTCTGAAAAAAACTAAAAGATGGTGGAGCAACCCCTTCACATCAGGAAAACCAGAGGGAAACTACATCAAAACAGGTAGGAAAGGCTGAGACACAATTTTTCCATAAATCCCATCCCTGGTGTGGAGACACACAATCAGGAAGGAGCTCAAAACCTGGAGCTTCTCCCTGAGAGGTGAAGGGGTTGGACCCCACATTGGACACTCCAACTTTTAAGGCTGGCACCTGAGAGATAGACCCCCAAAACATCTGACTTTGAAGACCAACAAGGCACATCCCATGAGACCCACAGGGCTGTGGTGGACTGAGGAACAGCTCTTAAAGGGCCTGTGCACAGACTCACCTGCCCCAGGGCCAAGTGCAGAAGCAGCCCTTTGAAAAGCACTCTGACTTTTTGTGAAAGAGACTCACTTCCCAATTTTAAAGCATTAATCTGAGGAACAGGGGCCTGCTGGAATACTCCCCAGGGACAGAGGCTGGCGGGTGCCATCTTCCTGCTCTCTCTCTGCCTTGATAAAGCTGAAAGGTGCCATCTTTTTCCCCCTTTTTCCTTTCCTGCAGGTGACAACTTTGTGCTCCAGCCAGCTGGCTCCTTCTTCCCTGCTCTTCCTCTATCTTGCTATATATATTTTTTTTTCTTCTTCTTCTTTTTCTTTTTTTCTTTTCCCTTTTCCCCTTCATTCAGATGGTGTCATCTTTGCACTCTTCCCAGCGCCTCACTCCAGCCAGTAAGCATCATCTTCACACTTTCCTTCTGATGTGCTCCAGAGAGCCAGAATCTCCAAGACGGGAGATCCCACTTTTGTGGCCTCCACTCAGGGGATGCTCCTTGATCACCTGGCTCTGGAGGCCAGGAGGGATCTCTTTTCTGCATCCCATGGGACTGTAACAATTGGAGAGACAGTTCTTGGCAGGATACCACCCCCAGGATGTACCACTACACATCAGACTGAGACACAGTCCCAGCCTTTACATGAAAAAGGCCTATTTGCTAGTAGGGACAAGACTTAAGAGCAGGCTTCAGGTTCAGCACACATCTAGAGGCTACGGATGTGCTCTCAAGGAAGGTAGGCTGGGGGTACCATCTTTCCACCCTCACTCTGCCTTACTACAGTTCACTGGTATCTCCCAGAATGGAGCTTGTACACTTATCTGAAGCCCTGTTTTCTTGTGACTGCTCCCCAGGGAATATCTTCAGATTGCTTGCTTCTGGGGCCCAGCAAGGCTTACACTTGCAATCTCACAGGACTGAATATATTTGCATTCTTTAAAAGCTGTTACCAAATTGTCTGGCTTCCTATCAACCTGAATCTAGGTGCTGACTGAGATCCTCCAGTTTGGGATGCTCACTGGTCTTGGCACACCCTCAACTGCTGGGAGGGTGTGCCAAGTCTAGTAAAAATAAACTGCTTAGACAATCACAAAGGTTTGAGAGGCAACCAAGAGTAGACAGCGTTAAATGACAAGGTTCATCTGTCATACAGCTCTTCAAGACTGGGAGATGTGACTATTTCACTTAATGCGTAGAAACCAACACAGAGAGTCAAGCAAAATGAAGAAAGAGAGGACTATACTCCAAAAAAAGAACAAGATAAAACCTCAGGAAAAAATCTTAATGAAATGAACGTAAGTAATTTACTTGATAAAGAGTTCAAAGTTATGGTCATAAAAGTGCTCACTGAACTCAGAAGGAAAATGGATGAAAACAGTGAGAACTTCAACAAAGAAATAGAAGATATAAGAAAGTTCCAAATAGAAGTCACAGAACTGGAGAACGCAATAATTGAACTTAGAAATACAGTAGATGAAGCACAAGAAAGAAAGAACTCAAAGACAGGTCAGAGGAACTCATCCACTCAGAGAATAAGGAAGAAAAAAGAATGAAAATAATTAATATAGCTTAAGGGATTTATGGCACATCAAATGGAATAACATTCACCTTATAGGAACTCCAGAAGGAGAAGAGAAAAAGGGGCAGAAAACATTTGTAGAAATAATATCTGAAAACTGTTCCTAACCTGGGGAAAGAAAAAGACATCCAGATACAGGAAGCCCAGAGAGCTCCAAAGCAGATCAACCTAAAGAGATCCATACCAAGAAATATTAAAATTAAAATGTCAAAGTTAAAGATAACAAGGGAATCTTAAAATCACCAAGAGAAATACAACTTGTTACATACAAAAGAATTTCCATAGGACTATCATCCGATTTTTTAGCAGATATGTTACAACTCAGAAGGGCGTGGCACAATATATTCAAAGTGCTGAAAGAAAAATCTTTCCAACCAAGTATACTTCACCCAGCAAATACTTCACCCAGTTATATTCAGAACTGAAGGAGAGATAAAAGAGTTTTCCAGATGACTAAACATTAAAGGAGTTCATCACCACTAACTCAGCCTTATAAGAATTGTTAAAAGAACTTCTTTAAGCTGAAAAGAAAGGGCGCTAATTAGTAACAAGAAAACACATGAAAGTATAAATCTCACCAGTAAAGGTAAGTGTGTATAGTAAAGGTAGTGGATTAATGAAATATAAAGCTGTATGAAGGTTAAAAGACAAAACTCGTAAAAAGACTTATAATTAAAATAATTAGTTAAGGGATATACAACATAAAAACATGTAAAATATGTCATCAAAAACATAAAATGTGAGGAGGGAGGAGTAAAAACTTTGACCTATAGAATGCATTCAAACTTAAGTTGTTATCAACTTAAAATAGACTGTTAAAAGTGTAAGTTGTTATATGTGAGCTTCATGGTAACCACCAAGCAAAAACCTAGAGTAGATGCACAAAAGATAACAAGAAAGGAATCTAAACATACAACTAAAGAAAGTCATTAAGCCGCTAAGGAAGAGAGCAAGAGAAGAAAGGAACAGAGAAATCACAAAATAGCCAGGAAACAATTAACAAGATGGCAATAAATACATACTTATCAATAATTATTTTAAATGTAAATGGACGAAAGGCTTTAATCAAAAGACATAGGGTGGCTGAATGGATTAAAAAAGAAGACCCATCTATATGTGGCCTATAAGAAACTCACTTCAGAGCTAAAGACACACACAGACTGAAATTGAAGGGATGGAAAAAGATATTCCATGCAAATGGAAACCAAAAGAAAGCTGGGGTAGCTATCTATAATTATATGAGAAAAAATAGACTTTAAAACAAAGACTGTAACAAGAGACAAAGAAGGACATTACATATGGATAAAAGGGTCAATCCAATAAGAGTATATAACATTTGTAAATATTTATGCATCCAACATAGGAGCACCTAAATAAATAAAGCAAATATTAATAGGCCTCAAAGGAAAAATAGCAATACCATAATAGTACGGGACTTGAGTATCATACTTACATCAACAGATATATCATCCACACAGAAAATCAATAAAGAAAGATTGGCTTTAAATGACATGTTAGATCAGATGGATTTAACATATATATATAAAACATTCCATCCAAAAGCAACAGAATATACATTCTTCTCAAGTACACATGGAACATTCTCCAGGATAGATCATATGCAAAGCTAAAACCAAATCTTAACAAATTGAAGAAGATTTAAATTATATCAAGCTCCTTTTCTGACTACAATGGTATGAAACTAGAAATTGATTACAAAAAGAAAACTGGAAAATTCACAAACATGTGGAGAGTAAACAATAAATTCCACAATACAGTAAAATGGTCATATAACATGATCCAGTGAGATTTATTCCTAGGATGCAAGGATGGTTCAATATCTGCAAATCAATCAATGTGATATACCACATTAACAACTTGAAGAATGAAAATCGTATGCTCCTCTCAATAGATGCAGAAAGACTTTTGAGAAAACTCAACATCAATTTATTATAAAAACTCTCAATGAAGTGGGTATAGAGGGAGCATACCTCAACATAATAAAGACCATATATGACAAGCCCACAAATAACATCATATTCAACAGTGAAAAGGTGAAAGCTTTTCCTCTAAGATCAGAAACAAGACAAAGACGACCACTAAAGTCCTAGCCAGGGCAATTATGCAAGGAAAAGAAATAAAAGGCATCCAAACTGGGAAGAAAGAAGTAAAACGGTTACTATTTGCAGATGACATGACACAATATATAGACAACCCTAAAGACTCCATCGAAAAACTGTCAGAACTAATAAATGAATTGAGTAAATTTGCAGGATATAAAATCATTATACAGAAGTATGTCACATTTCTACACACTAATAACAAACTAACCAAAAGAGAAGTTAAGAAAACAATCCCATTTACAATTGTATCATAAAGAATAAAATAAGAATAAATTTAACCAAGGAAGTGAAAGACCTGTACACTGAAACTATAAGACATTGATGAAATAAATTGAAGAAGACACAAAGATACCCCATGCTCATGTATTGGAAGAATTGATATTATTAAAATGTCCATACTCCCCAAACAATCTACAGATTCAATAAAACTCAATCAAAATTCCAGTGACATTTTTCACAGAAACAGAACAAACAATTCTAAAATTTGTATGGAACCACAAAAGGCCCTGAAAATCTCGAGAAAGAAGAAGAAAGCTGGAAAATACATGCTCCCTGATTTCAAACTATATTACAAAGCTATAGTAATCAAAACAGTATAGTATTGGTATAAAGGGAGACACATATCAATGAAAAAGATAGAGAGCCCAGAAATAAACCCATTCATATATGGTCAATGAATTTACAACAAAGGAGCCAAGAGTATACAATAGATAAAGGACAGTCTCTTCAATAAATGGTGTTAGGAAAACTGGACAGCCACATACAAAAAATGAAACTGGACCAGTATCTTACACCATACACAAATTCAACTCAAAATGGATTAAAGACTTGAATGTAAGACCTGAAACCATAAAAACTCCTAGAATAAAACATAGGCAGTAAGCTCCTTAACATCAATCTTGTCAATGATTTTTTTTTTTTTCTTTTTGGGATTTGACACCAAAAGCAAAGGCAACTAAAGCAAAAATAAACAAGTGGAAGTACATCAAACTAAATAGCTTCTGCACAGCAAAGGAAACCATCAATAGAGTGAAAAGGCAACCTAGTGAATAGGAGAAAATATTTGCAAATCATCTATCCAATAAGGGGTTAATATCCAAAGCATGTAAAGAATTCATACAACTCAAAAACAAACAAAAAAATTCCAATTAAAAAATAAGCAGAGGATCTGAAAAGACATTGTCCAAAGACGATATACAATTGGCTAACAGGTACACAAAAAGATGCTCAACATCATTAGTCATCAAGAAATTGCAAATCAAAACCACAATGAGGTATCACCTTATACCTGTTAGAATGGCTATTATCAAAAGCGAAGAAATAATAAGTGTTAGCAAGGATAGGGAGAAAAGGGAAACTTTGTGCACTGCTTGTGGGAATGTAAATTTGTGTAGCCATTATGGAAAACAGCATGGAGTTTCCTCAAATATTAAAAATAGAACTACCATATAATTCAGCAATTCCACTTCTGGATATTTAGCCAAAGAAAATAAAAACGCTAACTTGAAAAGATATATGCAACCCTATGTTCATTGCAGCATTATTTACAATAGTCGAACTATGGAAACAACCAAAATGTCCAGTGATGAATAAATGGATAAAGAAAATGTGAGATATATATATATATATATATATATATATATATGTGTGTGTGTATATATATATGTGTGTGTGTATATATATATATATATATATATATATATAATGGAATATTATTCAGTCATAAAGAAGAATAAAATCTTGCCACTTGTGACAGCATGGATAGACCTTGAGGGTGTTATGCTAAGCAAAATAAGTCACACACAGAAAAACAAATACTGTATGATCTCACATATATGGAATAATGAAAAACAAACAAAACGGACTCACAGATACAGGGAACAGTTTGGTGGTTGCTGGAAGTGGGGCGTGAGGAAGGTGGGCAAAAAAGCTGAAGGTAGTCAAAACATACAAACTTCCAGTTATAAAATAAATATTATAAATCATGTGGATGTAATGTAAAACACGGCAACTCTAGTTAAAAATACTGTACTGCATATTTGAAAGTTTCTAAGAGAATAGATCTTAAAAGTTCTTATCACAAGAAAAAAATTGTAACAATATATGATGGTGGATGTTAACGAGACTTATTGTGGTCGTAATTTTGCAACATATAGAAATATTGAATCATTATGTTGTCCACTTGAAACTAATATAATGTTGTATGTCAGTTATACCTCAGTTTAAGAAAAATAAAAAGTGCTACAAATAAATATAAATAAATAAATGTATACAATAACTGCCTTCAAAATGAGATGTTTAATATAAATGTTTAAAAAATGTAGATCTGTATAATGAAACCTACAAAACTCTGATGAAAACAAACAAGTGGTAAAAAGAAAAGTACAGAGGCATATTATTTTCATGGATTGGAAGACTCAATATGGTAAAATATTAATTCTTCCCAAATTGATCTGTAGGTTTAAATGCAATTCCTATCAACTCCCAAAAGGTTTTTTTTTGTCACAATAGACAAGCTTATTCTAAAACTTATATCAAAAGTTAAAGGAAGAAAGATGGCAGCAAAATGATGGTCTAGGAAGTTTCAAACTCTCGTTTCCCTACAGAAACATTCAAAACAAAAACCGATCAGAAGCTTCTAAACCAACTCTGTAAGAGCTCTGGAAAATCATCAAAGGTTTCCACAACCAAGCAAATGCCCAATTGGAGAAAATCATCGCCAAAGAGATAGGAAAGTTTTGTGGCCATTTACCTACTCTTGTTCCACTCCTCCCAACATAACAGTGGTCTTAGTCTTGAGCCAGCAGCAACCTGGTTTCCAGTTCTCCAATTCCAACTGGTTGGAGCAGAGTAGACCTTATTTACAAATTATTGTGTACCACTATTCCAACCTGTCAGGGGGAAACCCGAAAGCCTGAAAGCCTGAAGCAAGATGCTCTTGTCTGTTTTGCATAACACAGAACACAGAAAAATGGCAGGTGCTACTTGTAAAGCTACAAGGCAACTGTAAGTGAACAGATGCCTGGGTCAAGAGATTCTGGGTGGAGAAATATAATAGACCATTTAAAGCCCAAGGTAGAAGCTGGAAGTGAGACTATTTGGGAAATTAGGACTTTCAAAGCAGCCTGTATGCAGGGGAATTTAGAAAGCCACATGCAGGACCAGGCATGACATGCTCAGAAAAGTCCTGAGAAGACCTCAAGCTTTCACCTCAGGCTAATCCCTAGGCTCAGAGCAAGCCTAGCTAAGTGGTGAACAAGGACCCCAGCACAGAGCCAATCTGCCGTAATTGGTGGTGGCTGTTCCCTCTTTTTACATGTTTTTATTTATTATTTCAGCTCCTAGACTTCAAGGAAATCTCCATCAGAAAAAAAGCTGGGGGGCTGGAGTCAAGGTGGCAGAGTAGGAGGATGCAGAGTTGGCGTCTCCTCACAACTAGGACACCTACCAGGTGTTGGTGGGGGACCTCGGACACCTAAGAGGACTGGAGGAACCCCTGAGTGACCCAGTAGGACATGGGGGGAGGGAAGGGGAAGGAGAAGTGGAGGCCAGATGGGACTGGTGCCCCTGAGGGGCAGCTGGAGGAGGGGAGGGATTCCCATGCACAGAGGGGCCCATTCACAACGAGGGAACAACAGGGACAGGGAGAGACCCTCAGGGGATTGGAGGACCAGAAGGAAATGCGGCCTGCATTTCCCCCCACCCAGTGGGCCTCGGGGAGCCTGCAGATCCCAGGCCTGATGCTCCACACGACAAGGCCCCTTCTGGTCGCACTGAGCCTAGGCCCAGCACACCCCACCCCACACACCCAGGGCCTTTTCCTTTCCCATGTTAGGGAAGTTTTCAACTATAATCTCTGCAATATTTTCTCAGACCCTTTCCTTTTCTCTGCTTCTTCTGGGACCAGTATAATTAGAATGTTGGTACGTTTAGTGTTGTCCCAGATGTCTCTGAGATTGTCTTCAATTCTGTTCATCCTTTTTTCTTTATTCTGCTCCTCAGGAGTTATTTCCACCATTTTGTCTTCCAGATCACTTATTCGTTCTTCTGCCTCAGTTATTCTGTTACTGATTCCTTCTAGTGTATTTTTCATTTCAGTTATTGTGTTGTTCATCTCTGTTTGTTTGTTCTTTAGTTCTTCTAGATCTTTGTTAAACATTTCTTGTATCTTCTCAATCCATACCTCTATTCTATTTCCACGATTCTGGATCATCTTTACTATCATTACTCTGAATTCTTTTTCAGGTAGATTGCCTATTTCCTCTTCATTTATTTGGTCTTGTAAGTTTTTACCTTGCTCCTTCTTCTGTGACATATTTTTTTGCTGTCACTTTTTTTTTTTTTTTTTTTAATGAGTGGGATTTTGTTCCTCTGTTACTGATTGTTTGGCCTGAGGCTTCCAACACTGGAGTTTGTAAGCTGTTGGGTAGAGCTGGGTCTTGGTGCTGAGATGAGGACCTCTGTGAGACCGCACTCTGATGAATATTCCATGGGGTCTGAGCTTCTCTGTTAGTCCAGTGGTTTGGACTCAGAACTCCCACTGCAGGAGCTTTGGCCTGACCCCCGGCTCGTGAACAAAGATCCCACCTTTGTGGTTCTTTTGTGAATAAGGACACTCCAAACCTAAAAGGTCATTATTTTCTGCTGGGTTCTGCCTCCACTGGGTTCCACCTGTGCTGGGTTCTGCTGGAGCAAACTATCTTTTAATAGTTTTGGTGAATTTAGCATATGACTTCAATTTTGGTGAATTTAGCATATGACTTCAATTCCTCTCCATTCCCCAAACACAGACTCACTCCCTCTGCTCATCTCTAGAGAAGTCTGCAGACCTTTTGTGCTGCCCATCAGGTCTGGCCCCACCCCCTGTCCCTTTGGACTCACCACACCACACATGGGCCCATGCTCCAGGAACCTAGGGTGGCCTGCTCTCTGCTCTTTTTGTTTTAACTTGCATCAGATGTCAGAGGATGGTGCTTTTGGTTGCCTTACAACTCTCTTGGGGGGGAGTGCTTCCTTGCCTAATTTCATTTAATCTTTACAATAAGCCCACAAGTTTAGAAATCACTTGATTGCAAGTGACCACAATCTCATGCACACTATCTGAAGCCAAAAGCAGAGGGGTTTCCTAGGAGACAAAGTGACAGAGATAGCCTCCCCATGCTTGGAGTAGCAGAATGATGTCTCAGACCTAAAGGTACCCTCTCTGTACCTTCAGAGCTGCCTGAAGCACCATCTCTACTTCTCAGAGCAGCTGTCACATCCTCCTGGTTCCACGTGTTCCCTTTACTTGCTCATGACCCCAGCAGGACAGTCCCTAAAATGCAGCCTTCACTCCAGGAGTTCCCTAACCTTCTGGTTCTGACCATCTCGGTCCTGGTATCTCTGGTTCTTGACTTTGGTGTCTCTAATGTGTTCAGCCTAAATAAGGTCACACTTCCTCTGAATACATGTGCCCTGATCAAGTCATCTGTGTCTGGAGTAGAGGGAGAAGTGTTTCATGTTAAGAATAGGGAATGTGTTAGTGACAGCTGAATTTTCTAAGGAATGAGAAGCACCAAGATGTAAGTGTGTAGGAGGAAAATATAAGTTCTGTTCAGCCAGTGAGGTAGATAGTGCATTTATTCTTAGTTTATAGGTACAGAAACAGACTTAGAAGGTTCAGTAGCCAACCCAAAGCCACTACACAATGGCTTAGCCTTCACAGAGACCAAGAATGTACGTGTATACGTGTGATTTAGGGAAATGGAGATTTAGGTGTGTTTAGTGTACAATACATATATATGATATATATCTATATATGTATTCTATCTCTAAGGCTTTCTTTGGTCTACCTGGATATGCAGATAGGCAGAAGGGCTCAGGGGCTGCAGAGAACTGAGTGCTCCATGCAAGTACAGGGAGAGAATTTCATAGATATGTTTCTTCTTGAAGGGAAAGTATGTTCAATGCATTTGACATTGGCCGATTGCATGTGGTTCTAGAAAGGAAAACAGGCTGGACAGCATAGTGACTATGAGCCTGGGTTGGAAGCCTGATACTGCCCTGGGCCAGCTCTGTGACTTCAGAAAATAATACCTAATGTCTGTGTGCATCTATTTCCTCAAGTGAGCATGAGTAACATAATGCCTAGACCACAAAGATTGTTAATGCAGACTAAACAAAGTAATATTTGCAAAGTACTTAGAACCTTGCCCAGCACATAGTAAGCACCATAAGTGTATGCTGAAGAAAACCAGAGCAAAAGATATCTTTCCTTCTCGCTTTGTCTCAGGAGAGATTCATCTTCTCTTTCTGTCTCATTTAATGTTTGAAGTTCATCCTACAATCTTACAAATAACTTTTTAACCTGAATCTCTCTTCCTAGTCACGATAACCCTTTGATTTAACATTCTTACTGGGAACTATAATAGAAAACGTTTTTGCATTGGGATAGGTATATTATTTTTCGTGTACTACCTCTTTATTACATTTTGTTTCTATTATTCAGAAGTCAACATGAGTAGACTGAGAAAGAAAGTTCTTGTCTACTATCCAAAAGTAGCTTAGAACTGAATTGTGTTCCACGTCTAGTTAACATCTCAATAACTCAATAACCTTATTAAGCCACTCTTTTGTTTTTTTTGTTTTGTTTTGTTTTTAAACATCTTTATTGGAGTATAATTGTTTTCATTGTTGTGTTAGTTGCTGTTGTATAACAAAATGAATCAGCTATACTTATATATATATCCCCATATATCCTCCCTCTTGTGTCTCCTTCCCACCCTTCCTATCCCACCCCTCTATGTGGTCACAAAGCACGGAGCTGATCTCCCTGTGCTATGCAGCTGCTTCCCACTAGCTATCTATTTTACGTTTCGTAGTGTATATAAGTCCATGCCACTCTCTCATTTCGTCCCAGCTTACCCTTCCCACTCCCCGTGTCCTCAAGTCCATTCTCTACATCTGCGTCTTTATTCCTGTCCTGCTCCTAGGTTGTTCAGAACCATTTTTTTTTAAATTAGATTCCATATATATGTGTTAGCATACGGTATATGTTTTTCTCCTTCTGACTTACTTCACTCTGTATGACAGACTCTAGGTCCATACACCTCACTATAAATAACTCAATTTCATTTCTTTTTATGGTTGAGTAATATTCCATTCAAATCATAATTTGAAAACATACATGCACCCCAATGTTCATTGCAGCACTGTTTACAATAGCCAAGACATGGAAGCAACCTAAATGTCCATCGACAGAGGAATGGAGAAAGAAGATGTGGTACATATATACAATGGAATACTACTCAGCCATATAAAAGAATGAAATAATGCCATTTGAAGCAACATGGATGGACCTAGAGATTATCATACTAAGTGAAGTAAGTCAGACAAAGACAAATATTGTATGATTATCACTTATATGTGGAATCTAAAAAAAGATACAGATGAACTTCTTTATAAGACAGAAACTGACTCACAGACTTAGAATACAAACTTTTGGTTACCAAAGGGGAAAGGTGGGGGGAAGGATATATTAGGAGTTTGGGATTAACATATTCACACTACTATATATAAAATACCTAATCAACAAGGACCTACCATATAGCACAGGGAACTCTACTCAATACTCTGTAATAACCTATATGGGAAAAGAATCTGAAAAATAGATATATGTATAACTGAATCACTTTGCTGTGCACCTGAAACTAACACAACATTGTAAATCAAATATACTCCAATATAAAATAAAAATTAAAAAAAAAAAAGCTAACAGTCATTACTGCCAAGGCAATAAAAGAAAAAAAGAAAGAAAAAATACCCAAAAACAATCCTACAAAAAGTAGAGCCCAGACTGCTGCAATGAAGAACAAAAATTCTATGAATGTATCAGAAGTTGTAACAGAGGTATAATTTATACTTCTTCACTTTCTTTTCCAAATGCACACATTTTAACTCTTGAAAAAATGTCACTATAGACTTTTAATTGATGCGGATCATTTATTCCAAGCCCTTCAGGTTGTCTCCCAGAAGGTACCAAACTTTGGGCATTTTGGAAATGTGATAAGACCAGTAGTAAATATATAAACGTGATTTGATTGCCACAAGTGTTGTGCTACAAAACGAGTTTCTAAATTTTATTAGGTTCTTCCCCGTATTTTTCTTTTATGCATATGTGTACTTGACAGAACCTAAGAGACATGCCTTTTCCTAGCAGCAAAGGAGTCTGGCGTGAGTTTATGGAATCCTCTTTGAGCATGCTCACCTGTTAATGTGAGAAGAGTTTCTCTAAAGATGTTGGCTGCAGAGAGTGAGAAAGAATTCGAGGGAGAGAGACAAGCAGAGAGACAGAAAGATCTATAACCTCTCATTTTACAGATGACAAAATGGAGACAAGGACTATCGTTGAAATTCAGGTTTTCTGCTCTGTTAGTGCTCTAGGATCATTGATATTATGATTACCCTTTTTGTTAGTTGTGTATTGGACAGTTCTCATAATATTTCTGTATGAATATGAAAGCAAATGGATCTGGACTTCATAAAATGGGCTAATGTTGACTATTTTCTTTTTAAACATGTTTACATTGAGAAAATGTATCCTCTAGACGTGAAGAGAGACTTAGAATGAGGAGGTCAGAAATGCAGTCTCTTGGGGGAACATCAGCGCACAAAATGCACCATAGGAAACTACTATTCTGATGATGCTTTAGTCAATATGCTGGGGAAGGAGGTCAAAGGGGAAATACTAAATATGCTTTCATAATTAAGAACATGTAAAGATTACTTCAATGTTTTAAAGAATAGTCCATTAGTTAGGAAAAATATTTTTCCCATTTCTACTGGAAAAAAAATTGGACTTCAAGAAAAGTTCAAATTGTAAAAAGTGAGATATATAATTGATATAAATTAATAGCAATTTTTTAATACAGCACAACTAACTTTATACCAAATAGAAGATAATATTTTATATCATATAAATATATACTCATGTCTGTTATTTTTCTATATTTTATTGTTTGCCATCTATATATTGTTATTTTCATAATAAATATAAACATTTTAAAAGTTATTTTGTTATATAAGGGGGCCAAGTTTTTTTAAAAGAAGTTCATTTATGATTTGACATTGAATGTCAAGGGAAATGCAAGGCATGATACATTGACGCAAAGAGTTTTATTAATCTATTTTCACCAACGAACTAGTCTGTGTTTATATGTTATGAACCATAAGAAGTATAGTAATAAATAAAAATAAAAAAGCACAGGGACCTCATAGTTCCCATTCCAAAGTTTCAGCCATGAATCAGTTACAACAATGTAAAACCTATCAGTTACAAAAGAGGTTGGATCCAAACTGGGTTTCTGGCAGATGGGACAAATCAAGGTCACCTGTCTAGATGACTAAACCCTTTTTACTAATATTTATGGAAAAGGCACTTCTATTCGTAGCTTCTGGTGATTTTAGGAACCAAGTGGAACCTTTCTCTTCTTCCTGGGAATGTCCCACTCTTGGAGAAGAACAGACAGGTTTATTTATTTATTTATTTATTTTTCCTGTTCCTTTCCTACATTTGACATCAGTAAAAGTTTTAAATATCACAACTGATTTGGCTGTAAATGGAGAAACAGTACCAAACAAAATAAAATGAAAAACCCAAAGGACAAACTGAAAATCCTAAATAAACCCTCAAGTTTGGTCTTGGGGTTTTACATATACCAATGACACAGGAGATCATAAACAGCGTAATTATCACAACAAGGATAGCAGTACACGGTGCACAGAGTCCCAAGATAACCCTGCCTGAACACCTTGCGGAGATCCTAACAGGTACTCTGGCCACACATTTTTACAATAAAATATCATCTTCCTCTCACCCATGTGTTCATAGCTGTAATCAGATCAATTATCCAAAATGCGCCTCAGAGGACTTTAGGGATTGTTGAAACATTCCCCATTTTTAAAGACAGAAATTCAAGACAAACAAAACACAAACTTCACTCACAAATGCCAGCATCCAAACAAACAAATGAACCTGTTCACAAATCGGGGAGAAGTCCAACAACTCTTTCCTCTCTCCAACAGTGTACCCCACTCAAATGCAAAACAAATTGGCTTATTCCAGAGAAAAAGCCCCAAACGGAGAGAAAATAAAGTTCCCAGCTGTACACACTGGAGTGACTTACCCTACCGTATGGAGCTCGCCAGCTGCCGAATGTCGATTCCTTGTTCCAACTGCCAAGCGCTGGGGTAGCCACTGTTACTTCAGAGAATTCTGAAGGGAAGATCCTCAGTACAAGTGGTCCCGGCAGATGCTAAGGCCTTACCTGAAAATTTTCCAACTGGGGCCGGCCATCCCACCTCTGCTTGGCAAGAGGCTGGAGAGAGAAACTCGGCAATGCAGCCCATGCCATAGTCTCTAACAGTTAGACGGACTCTCCTTGCTAACTAACGCCTAGCCTAAATCTCCCTTCTGGAGTTTTACATTTCCTAGACTCAGTGTTACCGAGACCAAGTTGTTGGGGAAAGGAATAGCGACTTTATTCAGAAAGCCAGCGGACTGAAAAGATGACGAACTCACATCCCCAAGAACCATCTTGCCTGAGTTAGAACTTAGGCTTCTTTTATACTAAAAGGGGAGGGAGTAAAGTCAAACACTTGCTGGTTCCGGTCCACCTCCAGAGGGGATGTGTTAATTTCTTCCTCCCTGCAGTCATTCACAGGTGGGCCTGGTCAGGATGTTTCCTAAGAGCTAAACAAAGGTTTTTTAGCTTAATGCTCATTACCTAGGAGGCAGGGTTCCCAGAGATGGGCCATTTTGTCTAATTTAAGCTTATAGGAAACATCCCTTTAGTGACGAACTTGTAATGGAATACAGAAGTTCTCCCCTATTACATTAGCACTACCTTCTAGAACTATATTAAAAAGGGCTGATCTCTATTCCACACGATAGTCCTTCAAATATTTTGTTAGCTGTTTTACTTTCCCCAGCTCTAAGAAAGCAGCAGAGCAAGTTGGCTAAAAGTACCAGTTCTAGATAAGAATACTTGAGTTCAAAAATATGCTCCTTCATGTACTAGCTGTATAAACTTGAGTGAGCCACTAGTCTCTCTAAGTCGGCTTTGTCATCTATAAAATGAGGAAGCAGGGATAACAATGGTACCTACCTCCCAAGGTTTTTGCGAGCATTAAGTGAGAAAACAGATATTAATTCTAGACATGTAAGTACTCAGTAAGTATTAACCATTGCTCTGGTGATGGTGATTATAATTATTACTACCACTATTTACTCTTCTCTCACCCAGGCACTTCTAATCCCTTCAACCATTTCTCATTTACTAGAAACCTGGTCATCTTGCTTGTCCTTTAATGCCATCTCCAGAATTAAACAAAGGACCCCAGATGGGTACTGGCCCAAGAAGAGTACTAGACTATGGCCCCTACTTCTATAAACACAGCCTAAAATTCTGTTGCTTTTTCTGCAGCCACCTCACATAGCTCTTTCATACTGGGCTCGAGGTTAACCAAATCTCCCAGACCCTCCCTCAGTGAACTGCTTCCTCATTCTGTCCTTGTGGAATTTTGGTTTTGGCCAAGCACAGATATAAAAGTTCATTCTTGATAAATTTTTTTCTTATTGGGTTTGTTGAATATTCCAGCCTGCTAAAATCACTATGACTGTCCTAACTCTAGCATAAACTCTGAATTATTAAGACATCAAATGTATCAGCTTTCATTGCCAGCTCTGGTGTTTCCTGTCTTCATCCATGTCTTTGATAAAATGTTGACTAAAATAGGGTCAAGATCAAAGCTTTGTAATCCTCTACTGGTAATATTGCTGGATATTAATAGTTATTGTCATGTAATACCATTATAGTTTATAAGATGCCTTTAATATACATAATCTAACTTAATCCTTATGAAGTAAATAGTGTTATTATCTTTATTTTGCACCTAAGAAATCTGTAGTTCAGAGAGTTTAAATAATGTGAGCAACGTCTCCCATCTGAGAAGTGGTATATCCAGATGCAAACCAGGGTCCTCTGACAACAAACTGAGTTGTTCGATCAATTATGAGACCACTTCACCTTACGTCATCCACCATGCATTTTCCCTCTTTATCCTTAGGCAATCCATAGGACCTGTCTCAAATGACTTACTGAAATACAGATTTATTTCAGTACCTTTATTATATTTTCCTCCTACTGCAAGGTGCCAACAAAGCACGGGGAGGAGGGCGAGGTGGGGAGGGAGGAAGCAGTTGCTGGTTATAATCATACCTACTTCTCTGAGTTATTATTTGGATTTGACTAGAACACGGATATGGACTTGGCATAAAGTGGGTACTCACCAATGGCAGCTCTTTTCCTTATCATGGAAGCTCTCCCCATCATACCACTCTTCCTACAGGTACATGCGCAGGTGCTATTTATCCTCACTTATGGGATAAAGTGAGGATATCCTCCTTTTCTCATCAGAGCTCATCAGTGGAGCCTCTCTGTAATTAGACTTTTCATTTATATGTTTGGTTTATGTATTTCTGTTTTGTCTGCCTTTCCCTTTTTTCTTGTTGGAATATTAGGATGATTTGTTTTCCCTAGATTTTTGCATGCCTCTTTGGCCATTACCACTCCTGCCAGGGAATCATCCTTATATCCTCTGAATTTTTCAACACGCCAGTAAAAGCTCTAGGACACATGTCTGATGATGACCAGTATCTTCTTTCCTCACTGTGATAAATATAAAATGAAATAGTGACTTACTCCCAAGAGTGTAAATGACTAACTTCTACTTAACAAACCAGTTTGGGGGGTTTTGTTTGTTTGTTTGTTTTAGTAT